>NC_088831.1:9735156-10335156 GCF_904066995.2 Poecilia reticulata
TAATCAATCAAATTTTATTTGTATAGCACATTTCAGCAGCAAGGCATTTCAAACCATTAGCACTGGTACTGTGTTCTTATCAAGAATTTCAAACTCATAAATCAAAGCCCTTTTTTATTTTCTCGAATGAGTTCATTAAATTCTGTGAAAGTTGTTACAGTAAAACTTACTGAAGCATTTTTTTGTGCTTTGTTCTTGGAATTTAAGCTGTGTTTATGGACTAATTATTGGGCATTATTTATTGAATGGGGTGTTTCTGGGGTTGCTTTTAATTTTTAAGTTTGTCTTTGTACCATCTGTGATACACTTCTGGTTATACATTGAACCAAAACTGGTCAGGTCCATTTGGGAGATTTATAGAGCAAAATAAGTAAATAAGTGAGAGCTGGAAGAAAACCTTTTAAAGGCCGCAGGAGGTTTCCCTTCCAGCAGGACAACGACCCAAAGCAAACAGACGGAGCTGCTTCTAATCAGCATTTTTAACGTTTTCTTTTCCCCCTCTGCTTTTAAACATGATGAAAAACTTGTCTCAGTCATTACATATTCTTATGGTTTAAATCTTCAGGTTTTTTTAATTGAACATTTTCAAAGACAAAGAGAAGGCCGTTTGAATTTGCTTTCAAAACTTAAGAGCAGCTTAAAATTAAACAAAACCCAATTAGTTTGTTCATGAGAATTTATTTTCAAGGCATTTTTATAATAATAAGAATAAAATCAGAGGGTGATGAGAGCTCTGGTAGGAAAAGATGGCACGAGTGATTGACATTCCAGCCGCTCAGTTTGTAAAATCTCTTCACCAGTTGGCCTTTAACCTAATAGATTTCTTTTTAGTGTTTGTTTGTATTCATGATTTTTCATTACTTTTCTTTAACTGAAAGCTTAATTGGAACGTACATCTGATCGAACTGAAATGATTTTTTGTAAAAATTCCTTGAGGCAACATTTGTTGTGAATTTAAATAATTCAAATAAAAACCTGATTGTGGTCTAAAATAGGTAAGAGAAAAGGACTCTGCGTTTTATTCATTTAGAGAGACACAAGTAAACAGAAAGCGAGAGGCTTTCATTGTTACTAATAAACTGTCAATTGTAAACTGAAAAGTTTTCTATTGCTTTAATGTCTCTGCACTCAATACAGAGTAATAGCAGAAATAGATCAAGTTTTGTGCGGGCTCCGTTTTGAGCTATCGATTTAAACCTCTAACCTGATCACTTTTCGATGCAACACGAAGGACTTGATGCGTCGACATCTTTCTCTGAAATCGAGTGCACCCGGCTTCTTGCTAATTACACACTCCTTTGTCTTCTTTGGCAACAATGGAGACAGCTTGCTCGACGTGTCGACTGTTGCGTTTTGCGGTCTTGGCCTTCCCTTTCACAGAGATGCACATTGTGTTGACAGCTTTGCGTGTTTATAAATGTGTTGCCAACGTCGTCAGGCACCACGAAGCTGGAACCATTGTCTGAAGATAATGGATCACGTTGCGGTCACTTAATAGCGAACCTTCTGCCGATGAGCTGTTTGTGAAGCAGTACGTCATGATCAATAGTCACTTTCTGTGCCTCAGTCTTTGTCATTTTACGTTACTATCCGGCGCTTAAGTGCTGCTTATGTTTCATGGAAAGCGCCAGAGCATAAACAATGACGACGTGGAACATAAATATATGTTTTCTTGTCTTTGAAGACTTAATTAATGACCACCGACTTGCTTTTCCCATCCGTGTGAATTCTTGTCAGATTTATTTATTAATATTTGAACGCCTCGTGAGGGACAGGCGTAGAATAATAAAGCCCCAAGGACTTGACTCACTCAAGGATTATTATTCACAACGCCATGAATAAGCTTTTGTCCGCTGATGGATTTTTTTTTTTTTGTCACACCTTAACGTTTTAGATCATCAAACAAATGATTAGACAAAAAAAAAGACTTGGGAAATACAAAAAAGTCTTCTTTTACTAAAGGAAAAAGAAGTTATCCAAACCAATGTAGCTTTGATATTAAAATATATTTGCCCTTCTTGTTAAATGACACTTAACCCAAATGTTTTGAATTAATTTCACTAGACACGCCAACGTCTGATTACTGGAAGACACAAATCACAAACAGAACCTGTTTGACAACATAAAACAGGCTAAAACATCTAAAAAAAAATATGCCTTGATCTAGAGATTCAAAAATAGATGAGACTCAAAGATCATCATACCGTCATGTACAGCTGTGAATCAATCCAGTACATGCTAAAAGTAACTCAGAGGGTAAAGATCTGGTTCACTGTTCTGCTTTGGCAGTCAGTAGATCCTTTTCACCCAAAACCCCTAAAGTAACCTTTCCCAGGAATATTGGGTCTTTTGATAGTTGGAGCACAACTCTTTCAGGTCCCATTTCTCAAAACAGGAGTCTACCGCTCTAGACTCAGTCCTCCACCATAGGACCGAGTCTAGAGCTGTGGTGTGCATGTACAAAACTCAAAGTAATAAAACATACACAACCCATGTCAGTGGAAAGGTAGTAGGGTTATCTACTAAACCAGCAGCAAAGAAAGACCACTGCTGTGTTCAGACAGGAAAGAGACTTGCGTAGACAGGTTGTTCCCTAGCTTTCCTTGGCTGCCAATATGTTGCATTTTCATATTTTCATTTAGATGCTAATGCCACAGTGAGGAAAAACCCCACAGATTTACCACGCAGATGGCAAATTATGAAACTTACTTCCCTTAATTACGGTGTTTTCGGGATAGATAGGTTGCCATGGTATTGTCTTTAACAGAGCTTGAGTTAGACTTGGATTTAAAAATTAAATAAACAGCTCTTGAACGACACACACACAAACACCAAAAACGAATGGTGTTGGTTTGAATGCTGTGTCTTTTGCGGGAACAGTTTGTACCACGCCTGGGCTACATGGTTTTCTACTTGGGAAATACCGACTCACAATGAACGATTACCTTCTTTGTAGAAAACAGCGGTTGATGTGAAGCTTTCAGACAGCTTTGTTGAGATAATCTTAAAAAACGGGGGGAGCATCAATCAAACCCGGCTTAGACAGTGGAAAAACTTTACTTGTGCCTCCTTATCTCTCAGCACGTTTGATGTTCCCATCTCTGTTTCATCTTTTTCATCCCGGTGGATGTTCAGCGCTCGTCTGAAACTATAGGCTTGTTTCTGACGTATTCTGCCTTCAACACACCATCGTCTTCACCTCAGCAAAGCTTAAAAATAATTAGAGCATTTCAAAATGTAAGTCTTCGCTCAAACAAAGAGAAGCATGAAGACACATTTCGGTGTGCATCCTGAAACAAGGCCCCAGTCTAATCTGACAATAAAGTTAGAACTTCAGAACTTTGAATGAAAACTAATGTAGTGATCTACATGTTTAATGTGATTTTTTTTCTCTCCCCAATACCTCAAAGCATAGCAGCATTAAAAGACACAATATGTGTAGGGCAGTTAAGTATTGACTAGACACACCTGACCACACCAACACCACCAAAGGCTCATCTGCTAACAGCGGCTGGTAAATAACGCTCTCCTTGATGACGCCAACATCGCTGGCCGCCATCATTTTTCCTCGAATCAACTTCGACAATTGATTTGAATCATCTAAGAATCAACAACAATTGAATCAACGGCACCTGCAACCATGTTGTCATCACGGTTGCAGGTTGTCTAGCAGGCGGATGTAATCGGTTTCGAATTGTCTGAAGTGACATTTGGGTGAAGGACTGAGCGAAAATCGGGGAACATTTCAGTTTGTAGTTGTGCAAAGTTGGTGGTACTGGGTACTCACCCCCAAAAAGACTTGTGGTTGGTATTGTGGCACAGCGTTGTTCTACAAAGTATTCAAGGTGGCTGAACAAAGAAACAAACAAAACTCACGATGATGCTTGTGGTGGCAACATGACAAAATGAAAAAGACTTCAAGGGGTTTGAGTACTTTGCAAAGTTCTATATGTCTTTGGCGGTTTAACCAAGACAAAAGTTGGAAACGGTGTGTGTGTGTTTGTGTGTGGAGAGGAGGGGAAGGTTTAGGGAGTAAGTTGAGCCATGAGACAAGTTTTTTTTAATCAAAAAACACAGGACCCTCAACATCCTTCAAAGTCCTTTTGGAGTGTGTGAATCAACTGGATGAAATTCTGAAAATGACAAGCAGTGTTCGATAATACTTTCTCCTTTTTCTTAAAGGGGAATAATTTGATAAAAATCTTATACCGCCTTTTGTATTCATAGCTGCAGAATAACAACCCTGCCTACTGCCTAATAGCGTCACAGCGTTATTAGGCGTCTCTAGTGGGGGCGGCGGGGTTAATTGGCACGTTAGAGGCCACCTACACAGAAGTCGCTAAGCGAGAAGAGGGCATTACTCAGACACTTTTCTCGCATGTGTTTTACCAAACAGTTGACCTGAGGATTTGTGATCACACACACACACGCGCACACACACACACACACACACGTCCCTGAGCTCATGCCATTTCCAGGTATCCAGGACCAGTCGTGCCTGACGCGTTCCTGTCAGACTCTTCCCGGCTCCAACAACTGGGCCGCGGCACTTTGAAACGAACGCGCCCAGAATGTATTCAATTACTAAATCACCTTGGTCTGGTTGCCAGGCAACATTAGAGCGAGAACTGCTGAATCCATTTTCTTTCAGCCTCCGGTGATTTGTTTTTGTGTTGTTTATGTACATTAGTCGGAGAGGAACAGAAAAGGGGGGGAGATGATTTACAACCGGACAGGCGGCGTACAGTACGGACACAAACACGAGTTTGCTGTACTGCAGCTTACAGTCGCACATTGAACTACACTAACTTAAATGTTTTTATTTAATAAAGGGGAAATAACTATCCAAACCAACCTGAAACCTTGTTTTATTTCTACCACATCAGTAGGTTTTCTAGCCTGAACAGGTTTTATAAGGTCAGACTATCACAGTGTAGTTTAGATTTAAGTCCAGAGTTTGGCTAAGCAAGCATCTGAAATGCCAGATGTGCTTTAGATGCGGCACTTTAGATGTTTTTCTGGCTTCTTTTGTGTCCTCCTTGAGAACTGTAGTCGAGTGGCCTCTGCTAGAAAGTTTTCAGCACCGATTTATGGATAAGAATCCTCTCTGTACTTTACTGAAGTCCTAAATCTTTAGAAAGAGGTTTGTTACCATTCTTTCCAACCTGTGTTTCTGTTATATCTTTAGATGGTTGCTTTTCGAGACCTTTTAGCCTACTTCATTTAATCACACAGGCAGTGTGCTCATTTTAAGGGTGTCTTAGTAATTAGGAGTAGATGTGGTTAGTGAAATTAAACTCAGTGAATCTAAAAAAATGTGCTTAATCACATTTAACTCCTGGGGCCATTTTGAGTCGTTTTTTTTTTTTTTGTTTAAGCAATTAAGTCATGGTTTGAAAACTACTTAGATCAAAAGTAAAGTTGAGAGAGATTTGTAAGGAAGCCAATACTTTTTATCACTGTAGAAATGTTTTTACTTTACGCGGTTTATCATTTCTAAGACTTTTCTTGTTAAAAACATAAATTTATGTTGACGGATTTCCTGTCTACAATGAGCAAAACTGAACACAAAACGCTGCCGTCAAATACATGTGGGAGTAAATGTATGAGGGGAAAATAGCCTTTTCAAAGTCGTCTAACTTGTGTATCTGTAACCGTGCGTGTGCCAGTAAGGAGGAAACGTGTGCATGTCGGCTTCAGTCTTCATTCGTGGAGACAGCCTCACTCTATCATCTCCAGCTATGTCGTTCACAACAGCACCGCCGACAAAACACACTTGTACAGATCCCCGTCCAAAGGTTAACGAGCACGGCAACGCGCTGTGTGTTTTGCTCCAAGTGGCAGCGTCGGGTGATGAATGTGTTGCTCCCGGAGCCAGACTCCAGACACGTTTTTTTTTTTTTCTTTTTCCTCTTCATGGTTGACTCGGTTGTTATCCGAGACACGTGGGAATTTGTCTTTCCTCCCAGGTTTGGAATAACTTTATTTGCCCAGAACAAATAAATGGAACGCGGTTTGTCTGTGGGACATTGATGTAGCAAACACTTCGGCAGATTTGATTTCGCTGACAGTTTGTGCCGACGCGCACAGCAGCAGGCCGTCTTACAACGTGGTCCGAAGATTCGTTTTCATGACAGCTTGGATGTCTTTGCTGTTTGGTTTAGGTCTCGAGTGTGTCCACACCCACGCTAGAAGTTTCTTCAATTTTTATAAAACACATGGTGTACTATTTTTCGTGAAAAAATAAAAAAATAAATCTTGCCCATTTTATGCATTCATTAAAATCTCCTATTTTTGTTGGAATAAAATATTAATTGTGTTTATTTCCTGCAGTTACATAATTCCAACAAAGCAAAAGAAATTGAAGCATTTCTTGTGCTTCATAATTATGAGTTTCTAATTCCCCGGAGAATCAAACCAGTTGTTAATTAATAATCTTGAGTTCTGGTTTTTATGGTGTTTAAATGTGAGGTAAAACAGGGACATATTCCGACGCCACTGAAGCAGCAGTGGGCGAGATGAAAATCAGTTGCGAATGTTGCATATATGACACCCTGGGTGAGCCCCTTCCTCTGCCACTCCTTAAGCCAAATGAAATGAATAAATCTGAGTCTGGGGACAATAAAGTGCAGAGCTTTTCTACTCTCAACAGTAAGCAGGGGTTTGTCAATTTTCCATTTACAAAAAGGCATAAAGTAGTGGACAGCTTGATTAGAGGGCACTTGAAATTTTTTTTTAATTTTTTGTCAGATTCTTGTGTGCCACCCCCACGTCATCCAACGCCCTGGGCTAGTGCCCATGTGGCCGATACCTAAATATTTGACGTTTTGAGATTTGAGCAAAGAATTTTCACAATTTTTCTAGAACATTTCTGATACTAATCTCAAAAGTTTTGCAATTTTTGACAGAAATGCACTTCTGTTTTTTCCTATGTACACTGGCCCAAATATACCATCATATTAATTTGTTTTAAATACTTTTGGTTTACCTCTAAATATGGTGTCTGTTCAACTCAGTAGTCCAGGGCAACCTTCAGCTCTGTAAATGATATTAGTATTTCAATTCCCCTTCATTTTTTTCTTTGATATAAATATTAGAAAATTGAGCATTTTCATTAAGAGATGTGTTTTTATATTAGGGATATGAGGTAAAATCTCCAAAGCTCTGCTGCAAATTTTTCATTGCAATTAAATATTTACTAATTTTACGGCTTTTCACACTTCGTTACCAGGGGTGTCAATAAAAGTGGAGGGTGCTGTAAGTTAACAGGCTTCCCAAAACTTAACCCAGTCCTGTGGAAGAAACTTTTTTTTTAACCACTGCCTCTTTGCTGCAGAACAAGAATGCATTATGGATTTAAAAAGCAGACAGAGCATGCAATATTAACTTCATGAAGCTGTAAATCTCTCCCTATCACTTTACAACAACTTGCATTATATCAGGAATATATATTCAGCTCAAAGACATAAAAGTTTAGCACCCAGAGGGAATGTAAACGATCCCACTTGCAGGAGCTTCTAGGATTGTACTTCTATCAGGCGTCTAACAGCCAATCAAAATGGTGAGTGGAGTAACAAGACAGACGATTGAAGCGCATTAAACATAATGATACAAATATAATTTCAAAAAAGTGTGTTTATCAGCTAATTTTACTTTCAAATAATTAAAGTTAGGGCACATTTAAATGCCGCTCTTCATTTTGAATGTTAATGCTGATGCTAATGCTAATGATAGCAGGTGCAACATACACAGAGAAGCTTAGGAATGAAAAAGAATCTGGTGTCGACACGTTTATATGGAGTTATATGGAGTTAGATTTGTTTCACAATTGTTCAATAAAAAATAAATCATGTCAAACAACAAAAGCAATATTCAATCAAAACAAATTTCAAACAAAAAAAATAGACGGCGCAGCAGGTGATGAGTGACGATTACTGATGGTCAAGAAATGATCAAATAAATGTAGCAACAGGAAAGAAACTAAAGTGGACATAGCAATAAACAAGAGAGGATAAAACTAATCAAAGGAAACTAAATGGAAATGAATGAAGAACAAAATGCAAGAATAAACTAAGAAACTAAAGTAAATACAGAGGAATAAACTGGTATGGCAAGACCTTTAGAGCAATAATTAATACAGAGGACTGTATGGCAAGAATAAACAGACACTATTTCCAGATAAAAGGTAAAATAATATTGTTGAAGTGCCATGGGTTTGTTGAGACCATATCTAGTACTGAGAATAAATATATCTTACAGACCATAACAGTAAATAACTTATCACTTATTTATGTTTTTAATTAGATTTTATATATTTATTTCTTCAATATTATTTTTCATGTCAGTGTTAATGTCATGAGGCTGATGACTCCATGACTCTTTCAATTTGACTCATTAGGATTTGATTAAGAACCAGATTTGTTCTTTGTAATTTCTGTCCAGTAAAACTATTAATCTATCAATAAATAGACAGGTCTATATAAAGATACAGTAAAAATAATTTTTATGATTAAAAAGTGAAGATTTTTTTCGTTTGAATTTTTTTTTGATTGAATACTACTTTTTTTGTTTGACGTGATTTTTTTTTTTTTTTTTGATTGAATACTCCATACGTTTAGCTCTTGCCTTGTGGTCTTAAATTTAAGATCAAGAATGAACAGTCAAGTGTTTGGATTTTCCACAATAATTTGCTTCTTCTTCTTTTGTTTCGTCTCTTGCTTAACTAATCCAGCAGGGAGGAATGAGCTTATTACACCTCTGAATTACTTTGTAAAATTACTTTTAGACTTCTAAAGAGGCTGATCAACTCTTAGATTTCAATCAGTTAATTGTTGTTTTGAACATCATTATAAAACTTTCCTTTAATCACTAGCTCCCAAGCAAATCTCTTATATTTGCTTGGGAGCAGTGACAGTAAATCTCTTATAATGGGAATTAATTAGAAATTAGGAATAATTTAAGCAAACTGAAAATTATAAATACTTATTTTATCATTATCAAATTAAAACAGTGGTCAAGGAATCTCTGTTAATCCATATTCAAATTTTTTGTGCTTTCCCTTTAATGTAACTTCGGACTTTCGCAACCCCATGTTGGACACAAGAATAAAGTTTAAAATGATCCGTTCCTCATCACTTATATCTGGCCACATCTGCCTCGGTTAACAGTGCAAGTCCCACTGGCAGGAAATCATGCGGTTCAACTTGAAGAAGGTGAAAACCAAGCCAAAGATTCTCTAACAGCGTAATCACAAGCGCAAAGGAACAAATGTCAAAGCCCTCATTTGCCCTTTGGTGCCACTGTGTCATGAGTTAAAATTCAAATAGTTTCCATCGTAAGTGGAAGGCCCCTGATCGCATCCCCACCACAGCAGCTCTTAACCTATCCGCATATTTGCTTCTTAACCTTTGATATTGAACTCGAACCCAAGTCGGACCTCTCCTACAGAACCCAAATGTGTCCAAATCCTCTTTTTTTTTTTTTAAACCAAGCACACTCTAAGACTACTTCAAACTAAAAGCAGATATCATTTGTGACTGATCCAGAATGAGAACTGCAGGGCAGATAAACAAAGATCAAAAGAGAAAAATAAAAAAAAGAGATTCTGATCCAGGTACATTGAGGCTTTACTCAAAAAGCCCCAAGTTCAGGACTGCTCTTCTTCTATTATTAATCCTAAGCTCTCTCAAAAAAAAGTATGACCTCTTTGAACATATACCTCATATACAGCACATCACAGCAGCAGTTATTGCTGAGAATAGCACAAGTACTGCTGTTTAAAACGCGAGCATCATATTCCATCAACGTGGGCTCAGCTTGTCACAAGTTTAAATCACAGATGAGGAAATTGGGACAGTTTAGAAAAGTGAAGCTGATAAAGGGTTAAGATGTCTGTCAGTGCCGCTTCACAGTTTGCGTCACCTGTTACCAGTACCCGGGTCAGTACAGTGAGATGTGGCAGAGCCTCTCGTGAGACTTTTATACCCTTCATTCCATCTTCGGTATTCCTGTTTCATGTCTTTCACTTTACTCTAACACCTTAGTGTCTCCTGCCTACAGGGTTGCGTGTACTTTTTCCTGTAAATTGTGCCACATTGTCCGAGTCCCACACCTCCTGCTGTGTTTTTGGTCTGAACATGCTCTTGTGTTTCTGGGTTTGCACTCTAGGTGTGTGGCTCCTCATTTAGTTTCCAATGTTTAGTCTAAAATTCTGCTTCTTCCCCTCTGAATAAGACTGATTCTCATTTCTACGGCCTCGAAGGAGTCATGTTTTTGCTTCCAGCTCCACCTGTATAATGCCCTTCACCTTTCAAAGAGATTTCAGACTGATCTTTGAGATTGTTCATTCAGAGGCGCCGATTTCCTAGCGACTTGTTCTTTGACCTGTGTTTACTACCAAGAATGCTTTTTCTATTGTCTCGGATTTTCCGCTCATCTGTCTTGGTTGACTTTTCGTTGCTGTTGTTGCTGTTAGACAATTCACTCAAGGAGTTGCTGAGGTTCGTCATGGTCAAGTAGAAGCAGAACTGAAAATCTGTCAATGCACTGATCTATGGCTCCAATTTATTTATATTTTCTGTTTTTCCTTTTTTGTCAATTCTTGAGCATTTCAAATTAAACAAACATTATAAGCATATGAAGCATAGTTCTCAATAAGAAAAACTAAATTAACATTTTTTTAGTCCAAAAGCAATCGCCCCGCTTCATTTAAGTTTAATTAATTGTGATTAACCAAATTTTTTTAATTCAATTTCACAAACCAAAGCCAAACACAATAACTGCCTGTTGGCAGAATGAAAAAAATCTTTAAATGTGTAATACCTTAGAAAACAAAACATCCTGGCTTGATCTAAACCAAGTCACTGGCATCCATCAGTTCAGGTTACAAAGCCATTTCTCAAGGTTTCAAACTCCACAGACTCGCACTGAGAGCCATTACCAGAAAATGGAGAAAACATGAAACAATTGTGAACCCTCTGAGGAGCAGGTAACCTTCCAGCACGATGAACACTCATACAAGAAGTCACAAAAGAACCCAACACAACATTTAAAATCCTACAGGCCTCATGTGCCATTGGTCATAATTCGCCAACATAAAGGAAACTGGACAAAAATGCCATCGATGGTTGATTTCTAATGCAGAGAACTACTTCTGGCCTGTCTCAGAATTTCCTAAAACTTCCCTTACACCTTTTAGAAATATTCACTTGACTGAAAAGACCTAAGAGGAACTTTCTGCAAGGTGTGCACTGTAACATCTAGCATTATTACGCTTTTGTACAGGTAGCCCTCCTAGAAAAACACTCCAGAGTCTTCAAAAACAAAGCCATTTCCTGTTTAGTTCCTTCAGAAACTTGATTAATTTTGACACATTTTGTTCTTGAGCATAGATGAATGCTTCCATTTTTAGTGGGTTAAAAAGAACCCCATCTCATTGACTTTCTGAAATAATTCACATGCAGTACATAACAGTTAAACGCTCCTTAGAGAAACTAGACGAGAAGGTTAATCTCGGTCTTTACTGTCTTGAGACTGGACAAAGATTTTGTGGGAAAAAGAATTATAAACATATCTCAGTTCTACCCTTTACCTGTAGTCATAAGATGTGGATCAAGGCTGAAATATTTGGGAGCAAATGCAATGAGATTCCTCTGTAGGCAGGACGACGTTTACCTTCGAGATGATAAGGTATTGAAAGAGGAAAGCTGGGGTGCTTTGGGGGTCCGATTCCCTTTGGTGGGTTTCCCACTGGGTTGAGACCCAAAGGTCACATCTGGGACCGTACATCCCTTATGAGCAAAGAATATCTCATTCAGAGCTAGAAAGAAGGAAAGTCAGGTTCTAAGATTAAACACCAAAGTGATAGACTCCCGCTCCCTTGCCACATTGGACCCCCAGTTGGATTCACAACTTGAAGAAACCACAATGTCTCTTAGACCAACACCTGCCTACTGCCATTATGTCTACATTTTTACATTTGTTCTAACTCAGAGAATCAGCCTACAGTGCTAAATGTTTAAAGGTAACGCATTATTCTCCAAGAGCCACTTTAGTGTGGCTGCCTGTAACTCGTTCAAAGAAAACTCTTTCTTTCCCAACTACAGCACACACATTTTTGCGACGTAACCTTGCTCACCATTCAAAGCCGTGTTTGCTTCCCTCTACGTGTTTGGCGGCGGAACATCAACAGTCTAAGACAGACTAAAGGCCACATTCTGCTTTTGCCGTCGTCGTGTTTGCGTCCTTCAGAGTGGCGTCCTTAAGTGCAGCACCGAACAAAAGCCTTTCACATATTTTCAGAAGCTATAAGCTAAAAAAAAAATAAAAAAGTAAAACAACAAAAATCCATGCCACCAGTAAGAAGGAGCAATTGAACTTTCAGAGGATATTGCTACCCTTTCAGTTCAATTATTAATGAACCTTTTAGGTTGTTATTAAAAAGCTCTGCTGAAATTTCTAAAGACTGCCATTTGTTTTCTTTATTTCGCTTGTGACAGATGAGTCATAGCTTACTTATGTCACGTTTAATTTCTTAAGTGCTTTTTCAATCAGGGTTCATCATTGTATTCCAAAAAGACAACATTTTAGGAAATGTCCCTGCTGTTAGGAATACTTGATACATTGTCTGACTTTGCTTTTTCCTTAGCCAACATAGCAAAAATAATGACATGTTCTTTTTTTTTTTTCACTCTACATCCTCTCTGAAAATACTGTTTGCGAACACTTAAGTAAGTCCAAACCCAGGCTGATTTTAAAAGTAGCCGCCCACAACCACACACCGATCGGTGCCAGACCTGTAGAATCAAGAACAAGTTTAACACAGCAAGACAAGACAAAGTGGGCCAAAACACCCCCAAAAAGCAACTCACTGCGCCAAATTTTACTATTTAGTTTTATTAGATTTATTAGTCAAATTTGCCTAATTTGATGAACATCAAGGTTTTTTTGTTGTTTTTTTCCCCTTAAATGTTGCTCACACAATGCCAGGAAGGAAAGACGTTGGCAGTGGCAACAAGATAGCACATTTCGCTGCTGATCATGCTGGGAAGACATTTTCAATCCATTTCTAATCCATTATTCTACAACAAGATAAATCTTTCCCACTTGTGGAAAACCAACCACTGGTCACTCTGCCATCTTTGACTTGATTACTAATCCCTCTGTGTGCTCTGGTCCAGCATGCGGCCATTTGTCTGACAACTGTCCAGGACAATAACCCCAACCAAGCAGCAGGACTTCAACTTGATATCTGCATGGAAAACTAATTAATTCATCCCGTTTATGTCACTTTTTACACAACTGTTGCACTATGGTTGCTTGAATTATTATTATTATTACTGACAGATTTTTAAAAAGTCTAAAGTAAGAAACTGATACAGTTTGGGAAAATCAGAAAAGACTGGGCTTGCATTTTCAGTCAAGATGCGAAGAAAGGAGGAAAGGAAGCACTGTGCTCTTCTTTATGCGAGACCAGACTTCTGATTTTACTCTGTTTTGCTTGGAGGATCAAATATTCTATTAGAGAAAGATTTTTTTCATTAATATTTCTTCTTAGATGATTGAACTGCTTGTGAAAAAAAAAAAAAAAAGATTTTGAAAACTGAAAGCAGGGAGGGTGAGAAAAGAGAAACGTTTCCAAAAAGATGAGAATTAATTCCTGGGATTTATTGGGCTCATATCACTCCATCCTATCTGGGCTTATAGTTTGGCTTCAAAAAGAAAGTGGAAAGAGGGAGAAGGAGGCAGACAAAGGACAATGATAAAGCCGGGATCATATGAATTGAGGGGAGCTTATCGACGTGTCGCACACCTGGGCCTCCGTTCTCCGATGCTTTCTGTGCCTCTGAAATGAAAGCTCTTATAGGCCAATAGCTGCGCAGAGGTCAGCCGTTTCACCGGCACACAAACAAAACTCATCTCAGACTCACTGTCACGTATACAGCTTTTTTTTTTCTTTCCTCTCTCTTCCTCTTGTATCCACCAGAGCAGATAATCAGCTGTCTGTGAAGCAGATGGAACAATTATAGCACTGTCTGGTTTGGAAAACGAGGAGATTGAAGAAATATGGCAAACACAACAATTGGTTTTTATTCTGAGGCTGATTCTTGCATTTTAAAAAAATCTGTTTTTTGAGGGGTGGAACGAGAGAAATAAAATACTTAACATTTGCCTTAAAACATTATTTCAGTCATATTTCCTAAGATTTACTGCTGATTTCTATGCAACTGAACACAACACCCAACTCACCCAAGAGGAAGTAAATTGAAGCAACACGCATAAACAACACACATTGCTGTGGTGGAGAATACAGGCTTTTGTCTCATTTTTCCAACTGTTCCTATCTAAAGTCTTGAGATGCGATTGGGAACGGCACGGTCTTGCTTTCCAAGCAACCCTTCCTCCCGAATCACACGGGAGGCAGTGTCACCCTTGAACCCATGGAACCGCGGCTTACTAAGCAAGCGCATCAGGAGAGTGAAGGCTGTTTTCAGGAGCCAGCACAAACAAAATACGATGGCAGCAGCATAAATCATTCAAGAGATCTCGCATGAACCCTGAAGCAGAGGATGTCAACCGAATGTTCTTGAGCCTCGTCTCGCCTGCCGACTGTTCTTCTGTGGTCTTTTCATTCTCAAGGGTCTGTCCCCCAGTTTTGAGTTAGCTAATTTCAGATAGCCTCCATGTATTATTATCCCCATCCATTCTGTTTTTGTCATCTTTGACTATAATTGCAGTGGCCTGACCAACAATTCCCACCAGACCCACTGTAGGCATACTACTTACCTAAGCTGCAAAATGGTACAAAATATTTGAAGCTTGCAATTGATGACTAAACTGCCTTTTCCTTTTGGTTTTAAAGATATACATATATCTAGCAGCACAAGTTGGCAGATTGCAAAAACATTTTACGGTAGCGGACAGATGTTATGGTTCACCTAGAAAGTAAGGCAACATTGGGTGTTGAGTGCAATCAGATCCTCTTCTACCGATTGGATGAAAATGTGATTGGGAACCTGAGCCAATAATGCCATTAAAGCAGAACCGCCCCCAGAAGTCATTTTAGGATTTGAATCTATATTTTTAGACATGCAGATAGATAAGCACCTATTTTACACGCAGTTGGACCAGTCCTGAACTTCTCACTTAACTTTTTGTATTTTGTTGGCTAATACATTTTCTGCATTACTTTTGCACTTACTTGCATTCCTTTAGGTCAGCTTTTTTTGCAACGAAACCTGATCTCGCTGGACTTGCCGCCTGTGATTTGTGCAGTGCGCCAGCATCCTATCAGATGAGAGGAATGAAAGCAAAATCCCCCAACTTCCACATGTCTACTTGCCACAGCCGAGAGTTCTTTTTTCCTTCCTTCCTTCCTTCCTTCTTTTTTTTTTTTTTTTGACTATCGTAGCAGGGGAGGTGAATCAAAACAAAACGTGCCTTATCGCGAGAGCACTACATCACCCCGGGGAACCCAGGAATACATTGTGTGCCTGTTCATTTTCTGCAAACGAAACACTAATTGTTCTCCTAGGAGAGTTATGGCGGTGGGTTCTATTGTATCCCAGAAAAGCTGTCTGCCTCACTGCAGTGCAGACGGCTTTTTATGTCCGTGGAGAATGCTTTAGAAGTGTCAGACAGTTTGGTCTCACCCAAAGACCAACCAAGGTATAACCAATAATTTATCCCTTTAAAGGAATTTAAAGTGTTTACACCTCATAGGCTTATATCAGCATAAATTTCTAGCAACGTGTAATAAGACAGAAAGGAACTTAGTGGGAAAAAGCTGGACATCCTGAGCATTAATATTTCATACCTTCAGCCTTCATTTGTCTTTCTTATCCCATTTTCCTCAAATCTAATAAAGGTCATGGATGTGTGAACAAGTCTAAAGAAAGGGGCAGATTGCATACGTGTGCCTTCTATGGCGCACCACCATTATTACATTTAGTCTCGGTGATGGTGTTCTTACCATGCTGAACTGTTGAAAAAATATTCGGAATAGGAAGCCCTTTATTTCTTCCAAGGTTCCTCGCGATACACATGAGAGATAATGTCATCCCCCGTCCCCGGAGTGGCACAACTTATTAAGCAAAGGGGAGGCACATTAAACGAGCGAAGGCTGGTTTTCAAGAACCCAACACAACCAAAATGCAACTGCAGCAGTATAAATCATTCAAGAAGCCTCCTGTGAACCCTGAAGGGGTGAAAATAAGTTAAAATAAATCCTGGAAAGCCTTGCTTGACTTAGAAAAGCAGGTTGTGAGAGGGACAGATATAAAAAGGGCCTTGGACATGGAGTTTGATTTTTCTGGCTCCTACTTTGATTAATTGAATAAAATGCTTAGAAACAAAAACAAATGATGAGGAACAAGTTTGAAGGGTCATCAATTCTAAATTGTGTAGGAGTGGGTGTAAGAAGCCTTGTTGCAAATATATTCAGTAACTTTGATTTGGGGGGGAGAAGCGGGGATTCACATATGGTTGACATTTTAATTATACCCCAAACTGTAAACTGAATATTTAATAGGAGGAATCTTTACAGGCAAAAGCTGCGAGCTTCTCGCTAATGATTGCAAAGCCAAAACATGCACATTTCAATTAAATTTATTTTTATTTTTTTTATAAATGACATATCAGATAATATCAGAATATTACACACGGTGTATAGTTAAGTACACCCTTGTTTTCTTAACACGATTTAGTTGGTTTTGTGCATTTTGCATTGGCCAAATACTCTCTGCATCAACCGTAGAAAAACCCACATCGTTAATCTCCAAAAACCAAAATCCTGAATTCACAAACTAAGTTAGATCCAAGTTCGAAATGCTCACTGGTCTCGGATTGAACTCGAGCGGCACTTTGGAATAATTCAAAACCTTCTGGCCCTTATAGCCATGGGATCATAGACAGACTTCACATAGATCATTAAAATGATTCCAGCTCTGCTTCAGGAGTCCTGGGCCCCGTTTGTAAAATGTGTCAATTAATCAGCAATGGCATGAAGTAAACAACGTCACATTGAAACAAAGTGTGAGGGAGAAGAAGCCTGAGCAAAAAGACGTCTCAGACAATTTTCATCAAGGCCGTACAGCAAGCATCATTTGGCTTTAACTGACGTCTGCTGTAATGTAAGCGGCGACCATTAATACCGACTCCTTCCTCTGGGTGTTGAATACTTAATGGCATTTGTCAGTCATCTGGTGAGATCTGATCTTGAATGAGTTTTCTAGTTTAAGAGAAGAATTCGGACCTGGGGTTTACACAGAAATCTAACTTAAAAAGTCTTCGGCAGACAATGGCAATTTTAAGAGTTTAGGTATAAAACCAAAAGAAGCAAGAGTCCACAATGTTAAGGGGCAAGAAATATACTTTTTAACTGAAAAAAAATCCTCAATTAATAAAGCTTTAAACACGACACACACGGATTTGCATTCTAAATAACTTCCAACCTTGTTTGACTGCACGCATTAACCTACTTATATAGTAAAAGCCAATTACATCTCCTGAAAGCCAGGTATTTGCTTACAGTTGTCAATGTCCATGAGATTTTAATTGACTAAACCATTCCAAAGGCCTGGTAATGTTCTCTAAATAGGATGAATTTGCTTACTGCACTTAAGTTATTCATGCTGCTTTTTCAACATTGTCGACAAAAACGGAAAGAGATTTGGTACAGCACAAGCTTTGGGGCATAACGTCAGGCTAATTTCAGGTGGTAATGGTATAAAATGTCACCTCACTGGTGTGAAAGGTTGATCAGCACCAAATCAATTTACTCTCGTTGACTCCGTGTAAATCTTTGGATATCGTTGCCAAATTGCGCCGTTGTTCTTGTGACTGTAAAGAGACCTGTTGGAGATCATTTGTGTTTTGCAACATAGAGCATTATCCTGCTAGATGTAGAGATTTGAAGATGGTTAAATTGGTCAGAAAGACATTATCAAGGCAAGAAAGTTGAAGGAAACACAAAGTTGAGACTTGGTCTTTTTTGTATTTGAGTCTAGTGTTAAGGAAACCCGAGAAAAAAAGAACAAAAAGGCTAAAATCAATTCACTCCCTTCTGAAACCATGGAATAAGGCATGTTAAGCTGAAATAACCCTCCTGTATGTGTTTGCAATAATTAAAGCTTATTTTAAGATGCTTTTGAGACCTGCGGAAAAGAGTGATGGTTGTTTTTCTTTAAAAAAAAAAACAACCAAAAAAACAAATGAAGCAAATAAATTAGATCTTTTTAAGCCAAAATCGGCTCCAATTTGTTTTGATTTTTACTTTTTTTTTTCTTTTACAGCAATTACAAAAAGCCAGAAAAATTAACTCCATTTCCTGTACCAAAATGCTGTTTCATTCATCTTGCAAGAGGAGATTTACTGAGTAATAATTTCCATTAGCATAAACAGGCAGATGATCATTTGTGAAATAAACGCAGCTGATTAGACGGTAGTGGGGGGAAAAAATGAGAAAGAGGGAGGATGGATGGAAACGGAAAAGGGGTGAATTAGAAACACCAGTCCTAACTAAAGCAAATGCAAAAGGGGGAGGGGGGGGAATAAATATGGTAAAAAATAAAAAAAGAAGAGAATTAATGCGGCATAAAAAGCCAATTTCCTCAATCCTTGAAAGCCCCTCCTGAGTGGAAACAATTACTGGAGACATAAAGACAGTTATGATTAAACAAGCGAACGCCCTGACAGACTAGATAAGCTTCAGAAAGGAGGGGTTTGACAGAGTCTTGTTTGCCTCAGACTATGATAGTTAATTTGCTGCTGTTGATCAGCGCCGCAGTGAGAGGCTTCTCCATGGCAAATGACAGTTCAGAGTCAAATACGCTGAAATCTCGCCAGCACGCACGCACACAGAGCACGCCATCACACAGCTGCAGGACAAGTTTCACAAGAATTCGAGATGAACTTTACACGACTTTGCTTCTCATCGCGGATGCCGGCGATTAGCCACTTTCTCTAAGAAATAAAAACCGGTAATTATATCAGAGTGCTGTCCGTGGTATCGCAAAGAGGACCAAGAAGAAATTGCACTGAATCTCTGAGTGCAGAGCGTTTGCCGCTTCCTCGTCAGACTAGAAAAACCGGAGACGGATTGGCCATTTCTAAAATTATCAGTTGATAACATAAGACGGCAAGAGTAATGGTAGAGGAAGTGACTGAGAGTGGAGAGGAGTCAGACGTTCAGTAAGTGTATGTTTGCAGGATGATCAACTTGTGGGAACCAGTCATCTAAATTTGGGTGTGCTTCCATTGTAGGGACAGAATAACCAAATTATTACCAGGAAAGACCACGGACGTTTCCGGCGGCAACCTGAAAGACATTTAGATAAATGGACCTTGTACGGGTTAGCAAATTTAAACTGGATTGAGATCTGGGAACTGTTCAACCCACTAGAGTCTAAATGATGTCCGTTTGGCATTAAGAGAGATAAAATCTGAAAAGAAAATATGTCCAACACTCTCACACCACCATGAGTACCCAGAACAGTTACCATTATGCAGGATGGAGCTGTGCTTTTAAACTCTTTACACAAAGTTTCCTCTGCAGGTTATTGACGATAGGGAACGTATGATTTCCTCAAGGTTGTGAAGATTAACTCTATATTGAGGGAGTCTGAAGTATTCCCACATTTTAGCCATTTGCAGGCATTAAACCTCACAACACCTGCAATTCTGATACAGGATGCAGCACCTATTGGCAGAGGAAGGAAGTACTGGTGGAAAAAATACCCAGAGTTTTTAGCTGTTTACAGACATTCTTAGCGGAAATGCTTCCTCCTCAGCTAAATCCAATATCAGCCTCTGGCGTTAAGTCTACAGCATGAACAAAAGCTTCATTGAATTATTGTATTTCATTAAACCTTCTTTCTAATATAGAGTATTTAACTTGAACTCACCATTTACACCGACAGCACTCACTATTTACATGAGAAAAAGCAATCATGAACACACCGCATGTAGCCTGCGGCCAGAAGGTGACAGGTTGCTACGATACGCACACATCCTGCAAGACCCACTTCAAGAGAGGAAAACTCCTGTGTTTTCCCTCACACAGGCTGACCTGCTTCAGATATTCACTCTGTTTCTTCTGCAGTCTGTTAACCTTTCTTTTAAATAGACGGAAAAAGACAAGTGAGAGGGGTAGTTGGAACTAGAAAGGGATGGATGTGTCACATGCCTCCATTTGCCCCCGAGCCACACAAAATCCAACACCTTCTTCCTCCTCTTTACCTTTTATCCTCTTCTTCTTTACATTTTAAGATAAAACCAGGATAATGGGTCTGTCGGTGTTCAACAAGTGGAACTTTATGTTGTGCAGATTAATGTAGCACTGTAGCTATTTCAAGGGAGTAATTTTGTGTAAGTAAAACTCATTAGCTTACAGTGCAGCCCTGGATGCGCAAACCCAGGTGAAACAAAGTATACTTTAATATATTTCAAACATACTTAAATTTGTGAAAGTACACTTTAAGTATACTAATTATTAAGTGTACTTCCTATAAGTATATCTGAAGTATACTAAAAATACACTTGTACCAATTTCGAAATTAGTACTTTAAACACACTTAAACATAATTGTACCAATATACACTTTTAATATATTAAATAAAAGTATACTTTAAGTGAACAAAATATGAATGAATATGTATGAATTTTTAAGTGCCTTAATAATCTTTTACTATTTATTAAAATTGCATACAATAAAAAAATTATAATCATGATGTAATTTTTAAGAAAGTACCCAATAAATTTTCAGATGTGTGATGTAAAACCTTATAATCAACGGCCTTAGCTCCAGTTCATACTCCAGACCAGATGGTGGCGGTATTGCACATTTTTGTTTATTTAAAAAACGCCACAAAGAGAAGAAAAAACTTGAACGTAGGGAAGATGACAGATGCTGTACAAATTCGGCATTTTTACTCGAATAATAGAGTAGAGAGGGCCTTGACAATAGTTACTCATTTTGGTAAATTTAAGCTGGTGACGTCCTAGTCCGAGTTAGACGACAACACAACGGGACAACAACCGATGGAAATGAAATGTGTCACAAAAGGAGCCCGGAGGGACGACGGCTGCTAAGTGATGCTAGCTGGTAAGTTTGCTTATTAATTATCTTCATTTAATTATAAACAGTGCAGTAAAGATATATAACTTGGTTTCTTAAATAATTATTTTATCAATTTTATTGTGACTTGTATGATTATTACTATAGCAATCATCATGTTATAACTGCATGGAGGCTGTTTGTTGCGACTTATACTTTAATTCATAAACTAACCTGGTTTTAATTAAGCTCCATAAGACAAAGAGACTTTGATATTGTGAGGTGGTTGCTGTTCTAACTCGTTCATCAATGATTTTATATTTAACATATGTTTGCAGTCTAACTAAGCAAATGAAGATGAAGGAGGAAGCCAGAGAAATCAGGTGTTAGGAAACCTAAAGACTTTCTGTCTCTGACTCCACCAGATCACCAACCAGCTCTGAGGATGAACCTCCACATCGTCTTCATGATGTAAGTTTGTTTTTTCAATGAGGAGCTAGCTACATTTTCAACAACAAAAACTGCTGTTACCAACACTAAGTGCTTAATAAACATAATTTGATTTAAAGGTAACTGGAAAGTTTTTTTCTCTTCTTGTTAATCTAACATTTATATTTCATTTTTTTTATTTGTTGTTGACTTTCAGGGCTCTGTGATGGACTGGTGACCTGTCCAGGGTGAACCCTGCCTCTCATCTGATGGCTGCTAGAGATGGGCACCACCAGCCCCCCTCACCACCCTGCAAGGATCAGTGTGTTCAGATCATGGATGGAAAGATTTTAAGGTAGTTTGTCTCCTTAAGTCCACACTTAAAACAGCTTCATAGTTAATTCCAACATCAACTGATTCTATGACATTGCTGACTATTTTTTTTCTACTTCTAACATAAACAGGCAAAGACACCCAGAAATGTTTTTCCACCCCAGGCATCCGGTCCCAATCATCAGTTCTGATGATGTCACATGCATGGCGAGTCCACAATGTCTTAAAATTGTATTTTTTTATTTGCCATTTTTTTCTGCCTTCTTTAAAATACAAATATTTTCTCTGTTTAATTACTCTATTGTTATTTTTTGTAGGTTTCCGTAAGGTGCAGTGAACGGGAATGTTCTGTCGTTGATCCTCACTTTCATGTTTTATTGTCACACTTAAATTTTCATGTTCATTGTGTTCATTTTTGATGTGTAAACTGATAATTTATGTAAAGTTCATAAAGTTGTGAGTAAAATTGGACAATTTTAAAATGTTGGTAATAAAACAATATTTGAATTACCCTGAACATCTTGTGTAATTAATCTTTCCATGTAATTTTAGCCTAAAACAATGTAAGTACTGTAGTGTAGTTATGCATGTCATGTACAAAATAGGTACGTAGGAATAAAGACTTTCACGAGTAATTAAAATTGTAGTTTATTATCAATAGCAGGAAATCAAAAATAAAAATTAAGTGTAATTTAAAAACATTACTAATATATAATAATAGTATATTTAAAATATATTTGAAGTATATTAAATATATTTTTAATATAATTCTGAGACAGAATTATTATACTCAAAATATAATTATATCAAAATATAATAAAGCTCTAAAATATATTTAAAAAGTATACTTTAAGTACACTTGAAGTTGTTCCAAAAAAGTACGTATAGTATACTAAAATATACTATAAGTTGTAATTTCATACTATTTAAATACTACTAAAGTATACTAAGAACAAAATTAGTTGTTCCAAAATAGTACAGTTTAAGTACATCGATAAAAGTATACTAAAGTATGTTAAAATTTAGTATACTAAAGTATACTTTTTTTCCACCTGGGAAGGTATCATTCCTCAACAAAGAGAACCTTAAATCAAGCCTGTTTTGCAATCATCCTACCGATATTTCATGTCGTTGCAGTTTGCCGTCCTTAAATTAATCTAGAATTGATTGAGTATGTCTATGAGCAACCATTCTATGTTTATTCAGAGCTGAAATCAAGTTAAGAGCTACGACTAACTGTGTTTGCATTATAAATCCCATTGAGAGACATTTCATTGTCCTCCTGCCACTTCCTGTCATCTTCTTTGTCGTTTCTGTCAGTAGTAACATCCGGCTGTTGATCATGTGATGTGAAACAGGAATTTTCATTGCAGTTTTACGAAATACACTAATTGTGTTACAGTGACAGCAGTTCATTTCTTCATTAGACTGGACAATAGTTGCTTTAATCTCAGGGTTTGAGGTACTGCTTCTCCACAGACCAGACATGTAAAGTTCAGGACGACCTAAACTCTACCTGGGCCACCATCTTAACAGGAAGTATATTAAAATGTCTCAGACACTAACCCGTCATGGCCCAATTTAGAGAAATTCAAGAACAGATGTGGAGGGGGAAAAAAAGTCATTGACATTTACTGCTGAGGCTTTGAGACTCTGGTCAATAAAAAAAGAACTCCAGACTTAAATCAAACTGAAATGTTGTAAAGAAGAGTAAGGCCAAATTGAATAATTGTCTGTAAAGATTTATTTGGTTTAAAGTTGGGTTGCTCTTTAAATGTCTACTTTTACCATAAAAGATCCTTAAGTCTTATTGTTGTGGTATTGTTGATCAGCTAAACTAATCAACTACTGCTTTTTTCTAGACAGAGAAGTGCTTTAAAAAGTTTCCTGTTTTGTATTTTTAGTTTTTTCCAAAGGAACCTTTAATCTGCGGTAGTTGTCACAATTTCCCGAGTTAGCAACACACAATCATTTTGACAGAGACGCTACTTGAGTGAATCAAGTCTGTTATTTGTTGTTCTTGATTAAAAAAAAACAAAAAAAACATTGACAGAGCATGTTAAGTTCTAAATTAAACCCTTTGTGGACTTTAGACACAGATCAAAGAGAAAGATAAAGAGGCAGAAGGATTCTACAATGAATTGTCTTTGCCATAAGTCTTGATTTTGTGAGTTGAGTATTGTTTTTCTTTATGCTCCCTTTACCAATGTGAGAAATTCATAGAATTGTAGTTCTCTGGTTTTCCACAGATCTGTAAACCTTTTCATCATGACAGTAACAAGGCCTTTATCTTCCCCAAATTAGGACGTTGAAAAACTGAACCAAGTAAGCTGGCATACGAGCTCCTGCTGTGCCTCGTGCTCCGGATCAGTCCATCAACTTCCTGTTTCTGTCTGGAAGCAGGTTTGTAGCTTCAAGTCTTCCACTAATTGCATTTATTAGCACTTCGTTAACTCTCACATTCCCCCTTTAGAACATTTTTGCAAGCCCACAAAGGCAGGGGGCTCTCTTCTTTGTTGTGTTCACAAGCTACTCTTAGCTGCTGAATGCAGTCAAGCAATTATCTGAAAATAAAAATCTCCATTGATGAACATTCTCCATTTTCTTCTGCTACAATGGAAAATAAAAGCGGGAATTGCAAGAGAAAGCCACAGCAGGTCATGTTGTCCTGATAAATGCAAAAGACGCCCACGCGGGGTTAACGAAGGTCCTTCGGCAGTCGACTGCCAAACAAAGCGCTACTTTTTAATGTGCAACAGGAAAAAAGCTTTTGTGGGAGTCGTTACAGAAAACCGCTCATGTTCCAGGTGAACAAAGGCTTTGCTGACCGCTTCAGAGCTGGTGGTGGCTCAGACTGCTGTCCAAGACGGAAGACGCTAGCTGTAAGAAACACCAAACACTTTACGTTTTTTAGTTTGGTCGAGCGCGTTCCCGGTCTATTCTCCCATGATGCTTTGTTGTAACCCTCTTGTTTTGGATGGCCAAAGTGCTTCTTCCTTTTTTCCCTCCACTGGTGCAGAGGTCGCATTAAAATCAAAAACCAAAGCAAATTTTATTTGATCCTGACTAGCCTGAATGGCACACTGCTGGGATTTAAAAAAAATCAAGACACTAAGGGGAAAACCCGACTTTCCCATTGTTCTCCCACAATAACAACTAATTGTGTTTCAGAACGTTGAGCTATGCGGCCGTCCTCCAGGACGGACTATTGCAATATTAATCCATAACCGCGGGGAATTGTCTCACAGTCCCGTCTGAGTCTGGACTCTGCAGCCAAGCCAGGCCATTAAACAAACCGCTGCTCTCCAGTCTGCTCACGTCGGGCCCCACAGCAGATTGCCCTGCCTGCTCTGACACAGCCCCGCTATTGGCTCGGTGCACATCGGGTAAGGCTTAGACATCATCGGCTTCCTGAAAACATTAAGGCTTTTTTTATTTATATGCTGCTCAGACAGCCCAGCTATAGACTCTTTTGTGCCGAAAAGAGAAGACTGACAAACGGATGGTGGAAAAACTTTAAATTCTTCTTATTCCGACCGAGGCAGGGAATTTCATTTTGGGATGCTGGGATTCGTATGCGCCGAGCGTCTTATCCTGTATTCATACGAAGGAGCAGAAAATCAAATTTTTAGCCTCAAATGACCCAGAACTAATAGTTTTTTTGGGGGGGGGTTTTGGAGTCAATCAATCAATCAATCAATCAATCAATCAAATTTTATTTGTATAGCACATTTCAGCAACAAGGCATTTCAAAGTGCTTTACATAATTAAAATAAAAACAGCATGTGACATTGAATAAACAGTGAGAAAGAGAAAGAGATTTTGAAAAAGATTAAAAAAGATAAAAACATTAAAACCCGCACCCCTTTTAGGACTTCAGTTAAACGTCGTTAAACTGGGACGTTTTCCGGGGGCGTTACATCATTAAAACGTAAACAGTGAGAAAGAGAAATAAAAAAGAAATTAATAAATAGATCAAAAGTAAAGATAAAAACACTAAAACATGGAAGACATCAAAACCCGCACTCTAATCCCAATTTAGCCATTAGCAACTCTAAACAGGTGGGTTTTAAGTTGAGATTTAAAGGCACCCAGTGTTTCAGCTGTTTTACAGTTTCCTGGAAGTTTGTTCCAGATTAGTGGTGCATAGAAGCTGAATGCTGCTTCTCCTCGTTTGGTTCTGGTTTTGGGGATGCAGAGCAGACCAGAACCAGAAGATCTGAGGGGTCTAGACGGTTGGTACAGCAATAACAGATCTTTAATGTATTGTGGTGCTAAACTGTTCAGTGATTTATAAACTAACAGCAGTATTTTAAAGTCTATTCTCTGAGCTACAGGGAGCCAGTGTAGGGACTTTAAAACTGGTGTTATGTGCTCTATCTTCCTGGTTTTAGTGAGAACGCGAGCAGCAGCGTTCTGGATCAGCTGCAGCTGTTTTATTGATTTATTAGTCAGACCTGTGAAGACACTGTTGGAGTATAGATGTTATCTGGCATCCATTTGAAGGGGAAAAAAAATCAACTTGCATTTTTTTTTTCTATGTATTTTTTGCTTTGGAATAACGTGTTCCAGTTGTGACCTGAAAATCCTATTCTGTTGCTCCACAGCTTTGTCAACAGCTTAATCATTTTTTGTTTTTTTTCCAAAGTCAGATGCATTTGGGAGCTTATTCAATAATGACACAAAATCCTACAAGTGCTGCTTTTTGATTTAAAGTGTCGAGTCGTGACCAGTTTCAAAAAACAACTCGTACCCAAGGACTCCTGACTCAATCCAATTTTTTTTATATATATATATATATATATAGAGAGAAAGATCTTTTTTCATCTAGCTGTTTGGCAGAGATCAAACAACATCCATCGCTTGCACCTTAATATTAAGATGTTTTATGAACAAAACATTTTAACAAAAGCGTTGGTTTTTTAGAAACTAAAAGTCAATTAACTGTATCCCAGTGTAGGATAATAATTTTATAAATCATGATTCTTATTATCTCTGGTACCAAGGACATTTGTCCCTATAAAAGGACATTTAAAATAAAAAAAATCTTTGTCCAAAAGTCATTTCTGGTATCTATCCAATCACACATGAAAAGGCTTTTTCAGACTAACTGCATAATGAGTTGCTGAAGACAATTCTGAAAATGGGCTCAAACATAATCATCATTAAAATGATACTGAATGCTCACACCCCAACGGTTAAATGTGACAGACTGTCACTGCTGCAACAAAAGTTCCTCTTTTTGCCATCCAATTCATCAATATTTAGAGGTCTTTATAGTTATTTTACACATAACTTAGTGCTAATGTCCTAAACTAACATTCACAAACTAGCTAGCTAGCTCACCAAATATATCCATTTTAGCTAGCTCATCAACTAGCTAGCTAAAGTGGATATATTTGGCAAGCAAACAATTAAAATTCAAAAATCTTGAGTAAAAATGATCTCGTTTCTGGATATTATTATAAAACAAAAATTAAAAACAAAACGGAAACGGTAAACAGCAACATTATCTAATTGCTTTTTATGTTTTTTTCACACAAAAAAAACACATAGTAATATAGTAATAAAACATCATATATTGAATATATTCTGGAACAATTCTGTTTTTATAGCTACATTTGAGCAGTAACAAAATAAATTTAAAGTTTGGGTGCTTATTGCTCAGAATATTGTTTCTTTGTGCCATTTTATTCTTACAGTGCAACAGACCTAGCGAGCTGATGTTTGCACTGTTGCCATCTTATTGACATTGTCTGTAAAGGGGAAGTGTTTTTTAAAGAAAAAAAAAAACAACTGCCAACAAATGTAGCAACATTTTCTGATGAAATTGAAGAATTTTGTAAGCAGCTGAACACAATCTTTATACAGACCTCACGCAGTCACATCTGCTCCCTCTGCATTCAGATGGCTAACAAATGACATGTTGCTGCCAGTGGTTGTTCCTGACTTCTCTTTTGGAAATACAGGTACTTCATGCACTTTTAGGTTGTTGATGTCAATGAATTTTAATGACTAGTTTCAACAATATGGTAATTAGGCATGATTTAGCCCTATTTTGAACCATAATCAGCTAAGATAAGACTTGCAAATGTGTCTTTGTTGCCTATGTTTATTCAGGAAAAAGCATGCAGGCCAAAAAGCTTATCAAACAGAAAGTACATTCTGAAAAACTGCCACATTTTAACATTTTAGTTGTCCTCCACACCCACCACCTTGCTGTCAAAAGAGGAGCCGCTTTGCTTTTAAAAAGTGGCATCTGTGTTTTCTGCAGCTGAAGAAGCAAAACGTCTCCATGGATAAGAGTGAGACGGAGGCATTTGTGGCTGTGCGCAAGCTAACCCTGCTGGAGACGCTGTTCTGCTTCAAGAAATCAACCGGAAAAGACAGACGGATTAGACTGAATGTCTCCATACAGTAAGAAGAAGCAAATTAAGCTACAAATAGTCCCATGTTGTCTTTTCGGCTCACATTTCCTATATTAAAAATGACTGGTGTTAACAAAAAGGTTTTTGTCAAAGCCACAAGAAATTGCTAGGTGCCTTCAGAATGGTGTTCATATTTAGTTTTGCGTGACTCACTGTCGTGTTAACAGCACAAAGTTAAAGCTCCACATTGATCCATCTGAGTCACATCAGTCAGGTTAATATCAGCGAAGATTTTCTGTAAATGACCGCAGGCTGGCATTGTGGCAGAATTTGCGGCAGCACACATTAACCTGATCCCACCATAAAAAACAGGCATGAGTAAAAGCTCTTACCCCCAGCAGTTCCGGTGCTGCAGGATGTTAAGTAAATGTCCTTAAAGTCGGTGACTCAACTTCACTTGCTTTAACAGGTCACCCCCCCTCCAAAAATAAAACTGCTCTAATCTTCCTGGAGACTATTACTGATGACACATGCTTGCCTTGGAAAGGCATCATCGCTGATGAAACCGTTAATGCCTTTTTTTTTCCTTCGTAGGAAATTACTTCAAAAATGACCCTAATCGCTGAGCTGTCACCTAAAAAGTTAAAAATCCTATTTTTAGGACCAGTGAGTTGAATAAACATGAAATCAGAGGAAGCGTGGAGATGACGGATGCTATTAAAAGCAAACTATTTTCTGCAACGTCTCTTTGGTTCATTGGGGTTGCTGCGAGAGAGTGAGAGAAAGCAGCACTTAAAGCAGAAAACAGTCTTTTAAAACAGCCTGTCTGTTGCATGTCATGAAAATGTCCATAACTAGCTAAGATAGTCAGTAGCATTCCATCTAGTGTTTAAGCAACGATGCTTAAGCTAAAATGAGCTAAAATGCTATGATTAGCTAAAATGCTGACAGTAGCATGTTGACTAACATCGACTTAAACCAAGCATGAGGCACCAAAAACGTAAAAGCTAGCTTGCCCAGTTTAGTTGGTACTTTACAACAAACTGCAGAACATCCACAGATATAAGATTAGAACTTTCATGTTTTCTTGTTAGAAGACAGGATTCATGTGGAGTGGATGCTAAATAAGTTGCAAAAGACAGCGTGAACTCGTCAACGGATTACAGACACATATGTCACGACATTGCCGCAGCACTGAACATGAATAATTAATGTCCATTCAAGGCAAAAGGGAAAAGAATCGAGACAGAAGGATAAGATTTCCAAGAGCCAAGGAGTGAAAATCTGTCCCAAACATCCGACTGGTGCATCTCTCGTATAAAGCAAGTAGCCATCTCCCAGTCATTACATGTAGATTTTGGCACATCTTCTTAAAACTGTACTGAGTGAGATATTTGATAGTGTTTTTATATGTGTAATTATGGAGAAAGAAATTAAAGAGAACTCTGCCTTCTGTTCACACACTCCCCAAAAGGCCTGGCTGATCCACTCTCTGGGGTCAAGTAAACAAAAGCTTTATTGAAAGGAACAATTTCTGAGCCCACGCACTATACACACACACACGCACACACACACGCATTATAAGAAAAGGCGAGAAAGAATAAAGTTCTTCAACAGGCAAATGCTAGAAGTGTTGCCCGCATCCTCCATCAAGAACATTCCTCCAGCGCCTGATGTCTATCCAAATGGCTCAGTGACGCCGCTAAGGTGTCCGTGTCTTTTGCCCGAGGGAAAATATCCATTATCCTCCGCGCCTCCTTGTTTTTCTTGCCTCGCGGGGAAATAAACGCTCAACGATCCGGGGCTTTCACCTCTACTCTGATAAAGGTTATCTTGGCAATTTAGTGCCGGCGATATCGCATTATGGAGAGAGTTATGAGGCGGAAATCAAATTTTGCTCCCAGTGACTCTGAGGAGAACAGGGTGGGGGATGAAAGGTGTAGGGGAGTGCACAGTAATGATATAGTGGGAAATGGGGTGTGTGTGTTGTACACAAATGTTGGCCTGCACGTCTTCTATTTTACTCTGTCTAGACTGGAGAATAGTGAACCATACAGCTCATATATTTATGAGTTTGTAGCCAAGATGTTTGAAGGATTTGTTGAATCTTGCTAATAAGTCCCAGGGGTGCAAGTAGGCATTTACGGGTTGTGATCTGCCAACTGTTCTGGTGAGCAGCAAGCTGCAGAAGGTAGAGTCATTTCTTTATTTGAGATCCAAAGCAAGAGGTGTACAACCCTAACATCACCCTAGTTGTAAATTCAAATCTGTGCCACAACTTGATTCAATACGTTGAAGTCAATCAAAAAGCAGTTTTAGATTTAGTGTTTTAAAACATTTTTTCTTCTAAACTCTCGGGGAGAAAAAAGAAAAAGCACATTCCTCCACCTTACAACTTTACTACGTCGGCTGTTACTGTATGGACAAGCAGACACCCGAGTGAAGCTGATAACTTGTTATAACGCGGTGTGAGGAGTGACACCTCCTTCCCTTGCACAGGAAATTAGAGAAACATTACTTTCGGGGGCAATCAAGAGAGAGAGCCTGCAAAGCTCACCGCCACATCACACCTTCCGTGTTTGTCGAGATACATTATCACATTATTATATTCACAGTTTACCCTGCTCCCTGGAGAGCAAAGAATTGCTCCATAGCCAGGCTCTTTGTGCCAAAAAAAAGGTTGCCATGACGATGAGATTTCACTCCTTCCCCTCCACCCCCCGCCTATCCTTCAGTTTCAGCACATTCGACTCTTTCTACTCCTTCATGTGCAATTATGACGAAACGACCATTGTGTTACGTTTGCCCAAGGATATCATTAGATCTGCAGCTATAAATTACAAGAAACTGTTCTTCAGACTATAAAATAGGATTATACAAAAGCAAATGCGTGACTCCGCCACCCCGAGGTAAACACTCAGAGCTCGGATTTCCATGGGAAATTGTTTATGTGACGGCGTTTCCCCCCCCTCCCGTTTTCTTGGAATAAATATGTATTTTTAGGAAAGCGAGGGAACATTTTTCATAATGCATTGTACACCCAGACTGCAGTGCCATGAAGAATCATGTAATAGACAGAGAGCGAAAGAGAGAGAAAGAGGGGACAAAACTGCCTCTGTTTGAATGAAGCAAACAAACTGAGCTGATGAAATTCCTTTTTGTTTCACGTCAGAACAGATTTCATCAAAACCGTGATGTCTGCTTCTACCAGCATCTCAGTTCTGCCCTATAGAGGAAGCACACTGAAGCCTAAATAGCAGGTAATTGTACAGACAAAACACGCTCAAACACAGCAGCAAACAAACCCTCTTCTCCACTCCTCAGGGACCTGATGATATCTTCTTTTCTCTATACTCCCGATCTGCTGCATCTATAAACACTATTATTTCTCTTCCTTGCTTCAGCGGGTATTTGTAGCCAACTGGCTCCGTCTGTCTGATGGAAAGCTATGCAGAGTCTGAATCTGTTGACTGTTTCTTCCTCTCAGAGGAGAGGGGGGAACTCTCCAGTGTAAAAATGCTACATAAATCCTCAGGACAAGGTACTGGAGATTTAAGCAAAGTTTCGTATCAATCCATTTCCTATAACTGTGTACTTTCTTAGTTTTACGGTGCCAGAGAAAGTACTTTGCCATTTTTCTTTGGATGGGGTCTGACGGATATATTGCTGTGGCTAATTTTCTACACTGTGCTCTTTGCTTGTCTTTTCCGTAGATAGTTTGGCTGTCTCTCTTTCTTGGGCTGGGTCACTGGCAAAGTCACAAGTGCCACTAACTTCGTGTACCATACTTTGTTTTCCTTTCCTATAGGAAGCACTTCTGACCCACTAGTTTTGTACTTTCCTGTGTCTGTTTCCTTGACAGAACCATTTCCTGAGCTATCGCTGCTAATAACCTTCCATATTGTTCTCTGTGTTTTTTGCTTTCCTACAGAAAGTACCTCTGGCTCAGAGGTTTCCGTGTTCAGTTGTGTTTCCCGGACAAAACCTTTGATGGCCCTGTCGCTTCCGTCTCTTGTCTCTTGTCTTTGTGCAGTCTGCTTCTTGTCCTCTCAACTTGCCTTTGGTTTTGTATCCATAGGTTGGTGCTACTGGAACTGACACACTGCCAGAATAGAAAACTTTATCTACAGGGATGGATGAAATCAGCTCTTGTTTAGATAGATTTGTTTTTAATCAATGTGCATTACAAGAGCAACTTAATTTGACATTGTAACTTCGATTGAATTGGATGTCATACATCATCTATTTGCCTTGACAAGATTTTTGCAGTGTATTGGAGCAACATGATTAAATAGAATCAAAATACAAGTGCTGCGGCAAGAAATGGTCTGAGTGTATGTAATTCATATTTTTTAGTCTGAGTTTATTTTGTCCTTATGGAAAGCCTTTGCTGCATATCACAGACTAGACAGGCAAATTTGACCTTAGACATGACGCGTATGCGAAGTGCTTTAGGAAAGTTGGGACTTGTGCGTCTTTCTAAGAGAGTCTATTTTAAAGTTCTGGCAGACGATCAGACATGAATTTATGTACTACATCACAACAGTGACCCCAGCTGGACAACCTAAATTCTTGGATATAAAAGAATAGATGCACCTTTCTGTTTTGTTATTGGTATTCTGCTTCACAACACAACACCTCCCGCCGTGATCATACCGCCGACTTTTTCCATCACTTCACCGAGAGACAAAAACCCACAGGCTTTCGCCGTAGACACTTTTCTCTCTGGCTCGGCACTCTGGTAGAGTTGGACGGATTAGATGTAGTATTTCAGTGTCAGAAGGAGCATCTGCACTGTCTGTGGCCGGCTTTATTCCTTGCCTGGCTCTTACTTTGTTCTTTTCTCCACTCCAGCCGGTCCCGTTGAGCTCGCTCTCACTCGAGAGCTTTCATGGGAATCGAGTACAGAGAGCCGAAGTGTGCAGGGTGAATGCAATATGTTTCTCCCTCCGTATGCTCTCACAAAGAATGGAGTGGCTTTCTTTTGTGGTGTCGAAGCACAAGCAAACTTCCACATGAACAGCGACACTGTGCTTTTCATGAGTTGTGAATGCAGCTACGTGAGCCTCCTGAGGCTTTTGCAACATCTCAGTTAATGCAGATCTGGGACACTTTTCAGAGCATGGATGTTTTTTTTCCCTTCTGCTAAGGCTGAATATATTTCTACAGATACAGGCTTAGCTTCCTCTTGGGTAGTATTGTTCAAAACCTGAATTTATTTTCTTTTAAGAAAGTGGGATTTAGCTGACTTTGCATACCCTACAGCTAATGAGCTTAATAAATATGGTTAACTGTAGTCCAGGAAGCAAATGTTAAGGAGCCCACGGGTCTACGTAGACAATCGTTGTGTGTGTGTGTGTGTGTGTGTGTGTGTGTGTGTGTGTGTGTGTGTGTGTGTGTGTGTGTGCGTGTGTGTGTGTGTGTGTGTGTGTGTGTGCGTGCGTGTGTGTGTGTGTGTTTGGGGGCAAGATGTGTAATTTTTCATTTTGCTGAAGGGACTATCTTTGGAGGAGGAGCAGTCTTTGCTTCGCATCGGATTTCAAGTGCCAAAAGGATATTGAGTCAATGTGTAATAAATATCCAGAAATCCCTGCAGGAAAAAAAAAAGTAGAAACCAGTAAATTCAGTTTATAACAGGATCAAACATGCCGGTGGCAAACGGAATAATAAATAGGGGAAAATGAATTAAGATCACTGGAATAAGGGGAAAAAAGAAAATACATTACATGTGCCTACTTCAAATTAGATTAATTCCCAATATGAAGGCTGATTCATTAATTTAGAATGTCATAAATAGTAATGCCCAACTTAATCGTGTAAATGCATAAAATATTTATTGATGGCAGTTCTATTCAAAATGTCTTTGAGACACCCTGAGAACAAAAGCTAAACACAAGAACTCACTAAAGTTACAAAAATGCAGGTATCTGGAATAGTTGAGTTCAGTTTAGCACTGTGGCTATAAACAAGGATTAACTTATCAAAGTTGTAGCCAAAATTGCACCATTATTACTTTTTTGTTTGTTTTTGCTCTCATTCTCTTTGAACCATCTATGTTAGCCATTAGTTAGCCACTTATGCTAGCATTTAGTTAAATAGGTAAGCTAACCATTAGCTAGCAAGTTGTTCCAGCATTTATTTAACCTGTTAATTTACCCATTAGTTAACCAGCTGTGCTGGTATTTAACTCTCTAAATTAACAGTTTGTTAGCCAGCTATGCTAGCCGGGCATGTTAGCTACTTCTGCTAAGCAGCTAAGTTCACCATTAGTTAGCCAGTTGTCCTAGCATTTATTTAATTAATGCATCCATTAGTTTGTCAGAAATGCTAGTATTTAGTTAATTACTTAAGCAGCTATGCTAGTCAGGAATATTAGCTACATCACCTTACCAGTTATGTTAGACAAGTCTGCCAGTAATAATATCTATTTGAGACCACAAGCCTTCTCATTAAAATGTTGCTGGAGTCTTCACCTCAGCAGAACTTTCTTTAGAAGTGAGTCTAATGTTAAATTAGTCTTAATTAAGCAGTTGGGCAATTAAAAAAATTAATTAAATAAATGAGGGGTTCTCAGTTCAGTCCAATATTTGTGTGGACTCTTTCACACCTAAGGCCACTGAAGGATCACAAAGCAGCAGTGCAGCGGTTCGACTTCCATCAGACTGCCATGCGAGAGCCAGAGAGGTGATGGACCTGTAGACCCTTTCCTTTTACAAAGCTATTTCTAACAGTTCGCACAGTCGCTGTCTGACAATCCAGACACAGTTCATCTCCCGCAGCAGCGGGGGTTTAAGTTTCATTTCAATTTTCTCTCCTTTTTATATGCCCAGGTTTCTACCAGGCTCAGCAGGGGTGAGAATCACTGTTCAGGGATTCTGCGGAGAGGAGAAGGAAGGCCATTGCTCGTGGCGTGGTGGCACGGGCTTTTTGGAAGTGCTGTAACTCAGCCCTCATTAACGACTCCACTCCCAGACCTGGCTGGCTCCACAGCAAACAGACATTTATCTTGCTTAGGTCCGAGAGAGCATTTGATGAATTTTAAGGCCTCTAAAAGAGCAATTCAGATTAAATTTAATTAAGCCGCATGTGAGTGAGGATTGTTTTTCTTTTTGATCGCACCAATTGTTTGCTAGCATGTCGTTAATGTTGTAATTCTGGTCATTTTGGTTCCGATCTTTTGCTTGAAAAGTCTCCAGATAAGTCAAACTTCAGTTTGAACTTCAGTGTCCAGCAATGAATACTTATACCACTTAAACTTTTTCACATGATAGCAAGGAACTTCAGTGTTTTATTCTGATATTGCATGATACCAACACAAAGTGCAGCATATTTAAGTCGAAGTAAAATGGTACAAGATTTTTAAATTTGACCAATAACAAGCTGAAAGATTGGAGATTAATTGGTATTCAGTCCTCTTTACTCCGATACTCCTAAATAAAGTCAAGCCTGTTGATGCAGTATAGCAACTTATTGGTAAGTGAACTATTTAGGGGGCTAAACATGAATCGTTCAAATGTAAAGTGATTAGTTTTTTATGTTTTTTTAAGTGAAAAAATTTGAATACTTGTGCAAGGCCGTGCGAGAGATACTTTTAAGGTTCAACATTTGCCTCCGATTTGACGTAACTCCTTCTGAAAGTGCTGAACCGACTAAATTTGCTTCTTTTATTCAAAGTAAGGAAGTAATTGAAGGTGGTCTGTTCTTCTGGGTAGGATCCTACCCAGATGTTCCCCTAATCAGCATGGTTTTACAGTGAGTGTGAATGGAAGAACACTTATTTATCACACCAAATCTTTTTTTCTTTTTTTGCTCATACGCAACGCTCCGCTGTGCAGCTCATCAACATGGCTGCATCTGCAAAGAGGCTTTCCAAATCTCTCGCCGCACCACAGATGTGAAAACCCGCCGCATTTGCTCACAGGTAAGAAGAGGTACGTCTTGTAATGAAATTTGCAGATTTTATTTTTAAAGTCAGCCCATTCTGCAATTATCTCCTACACCTTTTCTTTTTTTTCACTGCTTTATCAGGGTCATTAGAGGCCAAGAGATAATCCCAGCAGCCACAGGGCAAGAGGAACACAATGCCATCCAGTACCTCTGAGAGTTGTGTGGCAATATTTAATTAGCTGATAAGAAAAGTTTTAGTGATAACACTCGGAAGCAACTTTATGAAGGCTAAAAAAAGAAATGGAAAAACTGGATTTTCAGGATTTTCAAGTTCTGTTTCTTCCCCACAAATCCACAAAGAACCTTGTAATATTAATGCACAAGTTTATTAAAAGATGTAAAATTGCTAAATATATATATATATTGCTAAAAATGTAGCATTCACACACATTCACATTCATATTTAGCATTCACACACATTTTGTAGCTAAAGCAGCTTTTGCAACAACCACATCCTCATATGAAGCTGAACAAACCACAGCAAGTGGTTCTATGAAGTATTGACCAAGACATATCTTCTGATTCTGAATCCGAAATGTGAAAACCGTGGATCTTTTTTCTTAACCCTTCCAAATCAAAATCTGTGGAGGATGCTGTATGTGCTCTGGGGGGTGATGGAGGCCTTTCATGCCTCAGAGGCGTTTGGCAGGCCTTTGCTGTTAAAAAAACAAAAAAAACAGCAGCGCTTTAAAACTGAATGAACTGCGGGTAGGAGAAAAGTCTAGAAAGCTTTCTGACCCAGATCCAAGTTAATTTGCCAAGTAATACTTAGAGCTGATTAAAGTGACCTCTGCCTGCAGTGTGGCACCCAGAACTTCATAATTATTCCGTCTGGGATTGATCAGACACTCTATTACTAAAACAGAGAAGAGGAGGGAGAGGACGTCAAAGCTCATTTTTCATTAATGATTTGCTCTTTTGGCTCGCATATATTGAATACAAGATGATTGGTCTTTGAAATAGTTTCAGATCACACTTCCTTGTATCTAACAACGATGTTTGAATTTCCTTTTAAGATGAGAAAATGTCTTCCCCGATCGACATTCCTTTCTCGCATGAGTTTTTAATGTGGAGCCACATGGCCATTTTATTGTTTCTGTTCAGTTATTTAAACAAATCTATAAAGCTAAACTGCAGATTGAAATAATTTGGCATTTTATAGATAATAGAATGGCTCGTCTCACACTAATCTAAATGTACTCTCAAGAGTTAAATTCATTTTTTTTCCATAACGCTGCAGTGCTCTGGATTGTCCACGCGGTGGTGCTGTTCTACAACCATTTACATCAGTTGCAACCAAGTTTGGTTCATTAATTAGTTGCATCGACACTTATTGAATTCCTTTGCCAGTGATTTGCTGCAGCCTGGCAAAGAACCGTGAAAAGGTTGGAAATCTTTCACAGAATTAACCAAGATTAACTCTGAGTCCTACCGAGGGACTTCTTAAGAGTTAAAGGGACAAAACAAGAGAATTCACAAAAATATACACAAAAATATTCATTAAAGTAGGACTTTAAAGTAGTTTAAAAAAAAAAGTTATGACATTTATTAAATGCTTCAGATCAAACTAATTTTATTTTCAGACAAAAAGATAACTTATGTACATATAAATAGCTCTCGGGTTATTTAATATTCTAATGAAAAGCACTATTTAAGCCAAGCTGAGTAACTGATGAATTCTGCTCTCTACCACAAAATCCCAAAGGAGGAATGTTGACTTAGCATTTTACCTACCGGATCAGAGCTGTTGAAAACCACTGCCTGTAAAAATCAGACAGCGGCGTCGTTATTCATTCGCCACCAAACGTACAACCAGGTGTTTCACAAGCTTTTTGTGTGCATTGTTTCCATCATCTCGAGGAATTTAACATGGAGGCGATACACTTTTTGAATCCTGTTACATGTTTGGCGTCGTTTATAAAAGGTGTAGTGGCTCTACATAAATACCAGGTGGCGTTTTTATTGGCGCTTTTGATTTATGTCCATAATAATGGTGCAATCGTTTTTTACAATCCAGCTGCAACTTAATACACATCTGCAGGCATTTATAAAGTATGTAGTGCTAAATAAACAGCAGGTAGTACATTTAACATTGTTTATATAATACCAGATAGTGGTGGATAGAATGTGATTAATGACCAAGATGGTTGTCCATATTTAGCCAACACCTGGTGGCGCTAAGCGTTTTGAACGCTGAGTGGCGCTAACTACACGTCAGGTTGCGCTTATTAGGCATGGATTTGGCGCTAAATAACCGCAAAGTGGCGCTGGTAAAGGCATGATTAATGTCCAAAATGACTTGCCATAAATTTTGCTCGTAGGTTTATTGCTCAGAGTATAAACTAATATAAACAGAGGTCCTGTTACTATCTAAAAACTTTTTTTTCCCCACAGCAGCATAACTGAGATGTAACGTGGCAAGTTGAAAAGTGGGTCAGGAGCGATAAGAAGTCTCGAGACTTTCTTGAGGATCACGCAGGACTCGTGTTTCCTCAACAGTCGGCCGGCAGCGGGTATAATTGATCAGACTGGGTGTGAATGGCTGCTCCTCAAGCGGCCAATGGCTGAGCACCGGATGCGAGATATCCGCTGCAACAACAAGCACTCTGTTCCCCCCTCCTCTCTCTTCAGCTTTGACGCCATGTACGGCCCAAATCCCGACCTCCTCTCCGGAAAGCGAGAGAGAGAGAGAGAGAGCGAAAAAAAAAAAACATGAGAAAAAATAGTTTGTGACCCCTCATAGTGTGTCGGATAAAACACGCCGAGAAAACCACTTGTAAACTGGAGTTTTGGTTGTTTTTTCTTCTGCTCTTACTTTTTTTTTTTTTTTACCCCTCCTTTCTTAAAGGAGTCTGTTAAGATTTACTCCGGCTGATGTTTTTAATGCCTCGTGCTCTTTCGCAGAACATGGGATTTACGTCCTAACGCAGCGCGTTGGGGAAAAATAAGCGACGCTTGGAAACTTTCTCAATGGATTTTGCAGACCGCTTTCCCGGCTGAGCTGCAGGAGTAAGGAAGAAACTGGGACTTATTTTACCTGAGCTGAAGCTAAAAGTGACGAAAACACGGTGAGTGTGAGCCTCTTATGGCACGCGCACGGACGTTTAGCTTTCAGTCAGAAGTGCTTTGAAAACTTAATTTGCCGTTTTAATTTAAAAGGTAAGATTTCTTTATTAAAAAGTTGCAGATTTTTCACTTAAATTTGTGGTATTTTATGTGACTGACCAACATAAAGTATTGCAGAAAACCCTAAAAAGGAAAATATCTCGGGTTTTAAGTGTGAGCTGCATATATCCAGTCCACCTAAGTTCTCTTTAAATATTTGGAGAATGTTTCTCCAATTCTTCTTTTCAGATTTGCTCAAACTCTCTTAGACTGAACAAAGAGCATTTGTAAACAGCCATTTGCAAGTGTTAGGTTTGCATCTGGGTCATTATAACTATAATATACTTTGATAATAATCATTCCCGAGCTGGAAGGTGAACCTTTGCCCTAATCTTGAGTCATTTGCAGCCTCCTTCAGGATTTCACATAGGATTGTCCTGCATCCACCTTCCCATCAACTATGACCACTTTCAGCGTTTCTGCTGGGCAAAAGCCTCCCTGCAGCACCATTCTGCCACCACTGTGGCGTGTGCAATGTGATGTACAGTATGGCTTTCCTTCCACACAGGGTGTTTTGCATGAAGGCTATTCTGAAGTTCACATTATTCTGCAATTTTGCTGTGTTCCCCTCGTGGGATATAGCATTTCTAACTTTAACCGAGCTTTAAACTGCTTAACAGCTTTCCTCCTGATTTGTCTGATTGTTCACTAATGCTCGCTAACACATCAGTGAGGCCTTCACAGAGTCGCTGGATTTATACCAAAATGAAATTATGCACAGTTGGACTCCATTTACTAGTGATTTCTGAACGCAAATGCCTGCATTGGCGCTCTATATATCCAAATCGCACGTTATTCGTAGATCATTTTAAAAGAAAAATCTACCTTTCTCTCCATTGAGCAATTATGCACGTTTGTATGCCCCTACTTTACACCACCACCACCCCCTGCTTTCCGTCCCACCCACTGTAGTCAACATGGCCTGTGCTCCAGCCCCCAGAAGTAGATGAGGGGGCCAACACTCTGACAGCCGTCAGTCTGAACATGCCTGCAAACCCCCAGTTGCTGGTTGCTTTGCACCTTTGCAACTTTGTGCTCTGGAGGCCCCAGACTCACAAAGTCTGGGACCTTCACAAAAAAAAAGATCTTTGTACACATTTATCTGTTGATCATGGGAAGAGCTGCACGATATAACACAAATATCTGGATATTATCACACAAACGAAGTTTGACAGTATTTATGAGAGAAGATGTAAATCAAAAAACACTAGATGAGCAAATAGTTTTTTTTAAGCTATAAAGCTACAAACATTCCTATTGTTGCCAAATTACTAACATAATTTTTATAATATCATTACTATTTTAGGTAGTAATTAATACTTGTCGGTAGTGCTGACCTACTCGTTTTAAACTAAGATTAACAAGCTCACAACTAGTTACTAGTGAATTAGTTGATGCGTAGCTACACTGCAGTCACTGTGTTAGCTTAACAGCAGTGACAGGTGGTGATTTTGTTGGTTTCCACATCATAAAATTGTAAATAATTGTCTATGCCTTAACTGAATGAAACAAAATACGATCTTTCATGTTGAAACACTTCTCTGACCAAAAACAGATTAAATTTCAAATGGAAATGATATAAAATGTAAAACCTTTGCACTCTAAATTAGCTATTCTTAGAGGTTTTATCACTGTAACTCATTATAATACCCAACTTCCAGATGAAATAAGCTTATATGCAGCAATACGTGCGTGGGCACAAAAAGGAAGTTGACCAGGATTGAACGTGTTGCCTGGCTGCAACAAAAAGGATCAAACAACAGAAAACAACAAATTAATCGGAACTCTGGTGAATGTTTCCTCCCACTGGTCGAGGCCTACCAAGACCTAAAACAGTTTTGCCGTAGACCCTTTTTGTTGCAGTTATTTTTTATCTTGTCACTCATCTGTTTGACAGCATGGCAATGCAAAAATGGGGTCAAGAAAAGGGATGGTTGTCATGCATCTAACCAAAGTACATCATATTTTATTATTTTATTCAAAATGAGTTGTTCAGTGTGCCGATATGACTCTATCCCGGTTTTTTTGCTGACATGCAATATTTAGTGTGCCCTTCATGTGTCAGAATTCGCTTCAGTTTTCTGTTGAGTCTTCTCTTTGACTTGTGTCTGTCTTTAGTATGGCTTCCTCCAACGCTCAATAAAACCGTGTGAAAAACCTGAACTTTGATCACCACAAATTGCAGTCTTTGAGAGAGAGGAAAAATTGACCCAGTTCAGCTTTAGATTAGAAATCAAATGGCTTTTCACTGGTGAAGCAAGATTAAAGGTGAGTGTTTTTAAGGCTTTATCAAAGAGAAGTACGAGAGTAGAGGAAGGGAATTTTTTTTCTCTCTCTTTGGTAATGGTTATTCAAAGCTGTCATGGTTGAAGGAAAACAGGAAGTTTTTAACAAACAGCCTTCAGGGAAGCATCTGCATTCAGATGAGATATTGCTTCTAAAACATAAAGCCTGGCTGTGGAACTTGCTATGGCCCCGAGCAAACAAACTTCCCTGTTTCTGAGCGCACACAAAGAGCCTCTGTAGCTTGTGGCTCTGGAGACTCCACTCTCGTGTCAGACTCTGAATCTGGTGGTCCAAACAGATGGTGCCTCGTGGCTTTTAGGTTGTTTGAACAACTATGTAATCAAATGGATCCATCTCTCTGACGAACACTGACCTGTGTGTGGGGCTCATTTTCATAGCAGTGCTTGTGCAGATATCTGTTATTATTTGCATGCCGTTATTTGCAAGCCTTGTCTAGCACGGATAAAAACGTTCCATCTCTCCAACAGGAATTCAGATGTGTCCCCAGCCAGCTAGAGAGGCCCTTCAGTCCAAAGATGGATTCCAGAAGTCAGAACGACAGCGACGGAGGAGGAGGACGCCATGGAGGGTTGCCGTCATTGACTGGATTGGCGAACATGGCGCATGACGAAGGTAGAGCACAATCCTGGTCTCTGCAAACCCTAGATGCTCCGTCAGATCCTGGGCTGAACTGCAGGTTACGGCCACACACTCCACCAGTGTTATCTCTGGATCAGATAAGAATAAGCGGTGGTAGTAATGAATATACAGACGGGCCGTCGGCTGCTCAAAGGTCTCCGGCCACCCAGCAACGGAAGACTGAGGTGGTTACATCAACAGGTTCAAGGACCAATGGACAGCAAGAGACCGAGGAAGAGGTGTCCAACAACCTCCGCAACCTGCATTCAGTGACTCACCAAGGGAATGCAAATGCTCCCATCTCTTCAAGAGAGGGTGTGTCTCAGTCTTCCAGTGTGGAGGACTCCCAGAGCAGCATCCGCACCAGCGCAGGGAGCGGTTCTTCGGGTCAGCGACTTCTCGGTGGCCCGGTGAACAGCAACGAAATAATCAGAAACCAGCCAAAACGAGCTGATTCTGAGGAGCTGAAACCCCTGAACGCAGAGTACAGAGACATAGAAGCAATCCCAGGCAGCAGGAAGCCTTTAAAAAAGGACAAACACTCCAACAGATGCGAGTCCTGCGGTCGGTGCAAGTGCTCAGAATGCGTCCAGCCGAGAGCGCTTCCGTCTTGCTGGATGTGCGGCCAGCGCTGCCTGTGCTCTCCAGACAAGGCCGTGGAGTACGGGACGTGCGTCTGCTGCCTGAAGGGCATTTTCTACCACTGCTCCAACGATGACGAGGACACCTCCGCGGACAAGCCCTTCTCGTGCTCTCAGTCGCGCTGCTGCGTACGCTGGACGACCATCGCGGTCTGCTCCTTCCTCTGCCCTTGTCTCTTGTGCTACCTCCCAGGTAAGGGGTGCCTGGCCATGTGCCAGTGCTGCTACGACCGAGCCGCACGACCCGGCTGCCGATGCAAGAACCCAACCCTAACCCGCTGTCACGACGACAGCACAGCGACGTAGGCCAGGATGAAATGCGACATTGATTGACCAACTCCACACTGAGTGAACTGCAAAGTGTCAAGTTGCACAATTTGAGCCATGTAATAGCGCCATTGTGGCTGTTGTCTTTATGTCCACCGGACATGTCAGGAAAGGCTCCCATGTATCTACTTTGAATGCAAATTTATTAAAAGAAATGTTACTGGTAAAGGCACTGGAGGTGCATTTACTCACCCTAGCATTAGGAGTTTCACTTGAATGGTCAACCAAAATAAGCACTCCACATTTAAAGGTATGGCATCTATTTAACTACTGTTATATCTTTTCACTCAAGTGCCGTGATGTTTCCTAATACAGTCCAAGCAGATAGCTTTGGGGTTTTAACATTTGATACAAACTATATTCTAAAAGCTTCTGCTACTAACTGTATGTAACGTAATAATGGAAAAGGGGATGTACAATAGAAAATGACAGACGTTTTATTTTTGTATATATATATGATACTTCAACTGTGAAAGGTTTTCTGCCATTAGAGGCACCTTGATGAATCCGCATCAGCTGCCATTTCTACAAAGTTTCTGCATTCACTGGAATGTCTATCAATCATATTTTTAAATAATTTACAATGTTGGAGATCTTAACCCTGATCCTACCTGTAAATTGTACAGTGACCTTATTATTTGAAAAAAAGAAAAAAAATGTTCTAATTCCAAAATTGCCTAGTGTAAAGTTAAAAAGATATATTTATTAAAGGTTTTAATATTTTATTATTATGACAAATATTTATTTTGAGAAAGCATTGTTAAAGACCTCCTCTGTTGCTCGGCAGATTTGACACGAATAGCTCACTATGGATTAGAAGATGAATATATTAATGTATAAAATTAAAAAGCCTTGAAGTCTAACTGAGGAGTGTGATTCTTATTGATGGTACTGAAAAGTTGCTATGACCACAATGAAACAATGAAATGTCACTGCTGTGTAAATCGTATTCCTGTTTTCACTGCTTTTTTGTGTCAGCACAACATGTTTTTTATTTATTTTTGCTATTAACCTAAAAAATAGAACAAAAAAAAAGTTGACGCCTGGTTTTGATCGTGTTGACGAAAATGACATCACAGCTTCTTTTCATCTGGAAAAAATAATAATAATAATAATTTGAATGTATTCAACTCACTTTTTCTCAACAAAGCTCCAGGTTAATTTCAAACACTTTTTATTTTCTATTCCTTTTTTTAATTCCCCCCCCTCTCTCTCCCTTTAATCGAAGTTTTGTTTGGGAATTCCTCTTGCGGATGTCCCTGCAGGCGGAACATAAAGCTCCTCACACTTGTTGACAGCGTGCGGACGTGTTTGCAGGCATTCAGAGCTGTGATTGACACGTCGAGGCCAACTTGCTCTTGCTTGTTTGATGCGTCTTTGACTGACGAATGTTGAAAGAGGGTTTCAACATTCGTGGGGGGGGCTTTTTACATAATTATCAACTTTCACCCATTTTACAGAAGGTGTTGGAGGAGACGGGGGGGCAAAAATAAATAAATAACGGGCTGAATCCCATTAGAGGCAGAAAAGGCAGAGTTGATCTGGTGTTTAGTCTTCGCGGCCCTCCTCTCCCTCTGCATTGTCTCAGCTGTGAATGAAGAAGGGAAGCGCGAGTGAGATGGAGGGGGCTAAGGTCGTTTGGAAGAGGGTCCGCTAAGGGTTAAAAGCGTCGCTTTGAATGACAAAGACCAAACAGTTTACCCCCGTATTCAGCCCGGCATGCATTCATCCTGTTCTCAATAGTTAGGGGGTTATTTTGGCTCCTCTCTGGTACCTGCTCCCACTTGGTATTCCCATAGGGAGACGGTGGGGTTGTTGTGGAAAGAGGGGTGGAGGAGGGGGGAGGAACACTGGATGCACAGTGTTGGTTGTTTTTTCTGCTTAAAAAAATTATTTTTCTAAGAGTCCTTTTTTATTTTTAGCTCTACGTAGATTATCCAAGAGAATTATTCAACTGATGAACCAAAAAAAAAAAAAACCTACAAACTGGTTTGATGAAAATATTTGTTTATCCATCGAGCAGTTGCAGCATTTTGGCAGGAGGAGGAGGAGGAGGAGGATGGGATATGAACTGGAAAGAGAGAAACCGGGGAGGGGGGGAGGCAGAGCAGCTCTCTTTGTTGGTTTTAGCCACCGTGGCCCCTGCGGTTCATGGTGTTGTGGGGCAAGAGCGGCCCATTCACCCTGCTCACCAAGGCAGAACGCAGCACAGGAAGACAGGAAGGAAGCAGGGCTATTCTTTATGGAAGCATTGTCTGTCCGTCTGATGGGGCCAGGCTGAAGCAATCAAACGGCCCTGTGAGAGACGGGAGACTGAGGCGGGGGGGTGAGGGCCCACCGTTTGCCTGGTGATGACGGAGATGTGCTCCTCTGTGAAAATATACAACAACAAAAAAATAAATACAAGAAAGCCAAATGCGTCTCTTTCTACTTCCTTTTGCTGGTCAAATTTGAGAGAAAATCGGAAAGCCACGAAGAGAAAAGGTCAACCCGCAATTTGAGTTGACTTTAACTTCGAGGCTTAAAATTGTAACAGGAAAACCAAGTTGCAGGAAAAACTATTTCTGTTTTTAAAGAAAAATAAAATAATTTTCTTTGTTTTTTATGCTCAAAGGAAGGGGTGTAAAACTCATTTAACGTGTAGATAAAAGCAATTCACAAATGAATAAATAGCTGCAGGCGATGAGTATTAAAGTATTAATTATTAATTTCACATATTTTAGCTTTGCAGGATAGAAAAAAATGCTAATATTTAAGCACACAGCTGTTATTTGAAAAGGCTTTATTTTTAAAGTTTAGAGGGCAAAAAACAATGACAAAAAATAAAACTTCTGGATTTGGCCCACAGCCCTCGAGTTTGACACGCGCTCCATTTAAGTTGCACAGCAGGTTTAAATTTCTCATTTTCTCCACCCAGGTGTTCTTCTAAGTAAATAAAAAAACTTACAAGAAGGTGCAAAATTAATTTAAACTACTCTAAAATTTGAGGCATTGTGTGTTTTAATGTCAATAGAAACTATTTTTGTAGCAAAAACAGAGAGTTGAACTGTACTCAAGAGAGCTCACCTCAAACAGCTATTTGAATTTCTGTAAAAAAAAAAGAAAAAAAAAGAAGAGGTAATTAATTTTTCACACACTTTCTAAAAGCAGCTTGAAGAAATGATGGACGAAATGAGACTGGAGAACGACTGTCACTTAAAAACAAATCAGCTCTTGACTGCTTTAGCTATATCAGTCCAAACTTTGTGCTATGAAGTCGGGTCAATAAATCCATCAGAGGTGCTTAAAACCAAAGAGGAAGGGAGGAAAAAAAAAGATAAAAACCTCACACCTATCTCGTCTCTACCGGTGAAAATGTTTTCTCAGAAGCTGAACTTTTCTTTTTCTTTTTTCTTTTTTTTGTTTTCCGATGTGGGCGGCTGAGATGCATGCGTGTTGAGCTCAAAGCCAGAGCGCAACCCCCTCCACCACCTGAGTGTGGTTTAACTTTCCACTGAGCTTTGTCCTCTGCTACTGTCGCACTTTTACGCTTTCAGGCCAAGTCGAGAGTCTTGGGACTGAAACTGGATGAAGTTTGCCCACTCGCAATTAATCTCAACGCTCCCTTTTGGTGGAGCAAAGACAATCGTTTCTGCAACGTTAGTTTCTGAGATGAATGATGTGCTGCTTTTTAATTCGAAACCTAAACCTGTAGCTGCTCAATCAGCCTCCGTGACAGCTGAACTACTGTTATGCCTTAAGAAAGAAGATTACAGCAGCCATGAAAGCAAACAGACACCGACTAGAGAGCGCATCTGCCATAAAGGTTTAGTGGGTGTGTAGAAGACAGAGGGCGTGCAAAAGAGGACGCCATGCTAGAAGCAGGAGAGTCTTTTGCTCATTGTGGAAAATGGGTAAAAAAAAAAAAAAAAAACTGAAATGTGGCGTGCGTTCGTCCTGATAAACTCCACCGCTGGCGTATTCTTGCACACGTGTGCAAGTCTCCCCCTCGCACAATGAAATCTCCCACTAGAGGCCCGAGTCTAATGGCAGCACTTAACTTCAATCCACCACAGGAAGTCGGTTCATCTGCATGCCTTTACACACACACACACAAACACACAGCATCAGTCCGCTGCTGACAGCCAGTGGATATTTGTTGGCGACGCGGAGGCTGCAAGGCTCTTTTACAGCTTAGCGGCCAATTGTTGTTCACCCAGACACACACACACACTAAGAGCTTAGAGCTTCAGTTGTTATCCTGAAAGGCAATCCTGATCCCCCTGCAACACAGTAGGACAGACGCACATTAAAAAGAGGAATTAGTGTGGTCTGACAGCTCACTATAACACATGGCACTTAGCTTGTGGATGTGAGCCTTTGTGGCAATTATGTGTGTTTTGGGAAGGTCCGTTCGCATGTGGATGCATGCGTGTGTGTAATCGGGAACAGACTGCGAATTATATAGTAACGGTTTGCATACAGAGAGGAGAATAGTAGCCATTTAGCGTGTGTGGCGTTAGCCGAGCACAGTTTGCACACATGCAAATGGAAAAATGGGCAACTTGGAGACTAAATGGTGACTGTTGATCAATTTGAAACTTAATATTATAGTAAATGAAATTTTCAATTTATATTTAAGCGTATCTGTTCTTGCCTTTTTTTAGGCAATGCACATTTTTAAAAGAAAACTGTCACTTTATATAGTTTGATTCTATTAAACAATGATTGTATTCTCAATTACATAGTTTCTAAAATAGTTCCTTGAGTTTTAAAGCAAAGTTCAGGAATCATGATGTTTAAAGTATCCGCAACCAATGACGCCTGAGAAAACTCGGAAATATATGCTTTACTTCCAACAAAAAATATGCACATGAATCCCAATTCTTTTTTTAAATAAATAAAAATAATACAATTTAAAAAGACAATTTCCAAGAAAGCCTTCTGCAGAGGGTTTAATATGTAAACTAAATCTTAATATTAACTAAAGATTTTTTTTATTCAATAAACAAGTTTGTTTTAAAAGACAATGACAATTAAATATTATAAAACAAATATCATTAGACATGCATCTGTTTTATATACATTTTAATTTAAAAAAAAGCATGTTGGAAATTATTTCTACCTCTCAATAATGGAAATATCTATACTGCCAGCACAACTGCTTTCCATTGGTGTCGAGATGATTTTTTTTTCTAAATGTGGTTCTGTTGAGAGGTAGTAAATTGTCAACATATTACCAACACGTTATTACTACCAGGCATTTTCTTAGAAAAATGCATCTTAAGTCCTTCTGAAAACAACACTAAACAGTCTGGATTTTAAAAATCGAAATAAAAACAAATTAACCATTACACGATGTTGATGTTAAGACCACGTCTTTATGGCTTCAGGTGTTTGACTATTAACACCACACACTATATTGGCTCTAGCCAACAAGTTTTTACATATCCATTTTTTTCTCCTCAACCCAATTTGCAAACCAGCTTCCGTATTCTGCAGGTGTCTCATTCGTCGCCAATGGCATCATACAAGCGCCTACCTGAATAGAGCCATTGAGACCCATGTAGAATTATTCAAATTTGAGCATAAGCGGAAGAGGGTGAGAACATTTCCAAGTCAGATCTTACTAGATAACTCAGCTGAAAAAAATATTTCAGTTGTGCATTTTAATAATGCCAGAAAACAGAATCCAGAAAATGGAGGCTTAGCTTCCTTTCCCCTAAAATTACCATGTTTATCAGGATCTTAGAGAAATGTACAGCGAGTATGAATAACCCTTTAAACTGAAAGCACTAGGTACTGAGATATGCCAGCAAGTAAAAAGGACAATTACATGCCTTTTCATTCCAAAGCAATGCTAAAGTGTACAGAGTTTAGTTCACACACTTGAGCAACGGCTGTACTGAGATCATAAGGTATCACAATCCTTTACTCTTGTTATAGACAACACATTATTTACAAGAGGCAACCACAAAAATGTGTGTGTTTCAAAAGAAATGGGGCAATGGTTTTTCAGCAAGAACCTCAACCGGGATAAGACTGAAGATGTTCGTAGGTACATGAACATCCTTTTTTTTTTTTTTTTATTTAAGACACTATCTTTTTGGTTTAAATCTGAGGCAAACCATTTTTATGTTCTCTCTCTCTGCCTGTCTCTCTCTCTCTCGCCTGGAGGAAATGGAGATATTGGGTCTGTCATGCAGCTATGAGAGCACTGCAAGCCACGGGGTCTTGTTACCGTTCACAGGTGCGGCGCACTGACAAGCTCACGATGACAGCAAAGCCAAGGTGCGCTCGAGTGTGCGCGCGCTCGCACATATGGAAGTGTTTTCCCAGCCTGAGGACAGAAATTTGTCAATGGCTGCAGAGATTGTCAACATGCCTGAAATTCCTCTAGACTCCAAACAACTGGTGACAAGTTTGGAGTTCTCCAAAGAAAGAGGGAGAGGCTCTCTCGCCAAAGTTTTCCACTCCGCAAGAACAGGTGAAACTTTTCAGAAAATAAAGGGCCTACTGTTCTTCTGTACAGCCGTGACGTATGGAGAAGCTCAGCAGTACAAGTTTTAAAAGGCTTGATTGTGAGAAGTATCAAATTATCCAGAGGTACAGATGTGGTACAGAGTCTCATGATGAGAAATGGGTCATATGACAAACTAGTTAAGAGAAACTACAAAGTGAGGATTTCAAAGTGCTAACAGTTAAATTTAGTGGCAGCACCATTTTACTGCAGCGTTATGCTCCTAGTGACATTGTTGCATTGTACAAAATGAATAGAAAACTAAAAATGAGGCACTGACTTTAACTTCCTCACCTTCAGTCGACAGCTACACAGTTTAAATTTGGGCACAGTTTGACCAAATGTAAAAAGCTGAATTGTACCTAGTCAATAGGATTTTTCAGAAAGAAGATGGACCTGCCTTTGTACTACACATTGTGTCTAAAAAAAGTTTCTAATCAAAATTTTCCATTCTTATTAATTAACCAAAACGCAGGAGTAATGGGGGGGGGGGAAATGGCCAGATCAACTCGTCCTCAGGAATCAGACCACCTGAGCCAAAAGGAAATACCCAGTTGGATACTGAAGTGCCTACATGCACATATGGGATGTTGTTTCAGCTTTATAGGTTCAGTATAAATTTTCATAAAATTCTCCACAAGAAGTTCAAATACTGCTTCAATAAATGCATTTAGGTCTTAAGGCCAACATGTGTAAGGCCACTTGAAAAGTCGTTAGCAAATTTAATGTTTATGGAACTTAGTCGAAGCATTCCAGCTCCACAGACCACGATTGCCTCATTGCCGGGACTCCGAAGTAAGAGAAAACAAGACACACACTTCATATGTCATTTCTTGAGGAGCAGCTCTGCAGCTGAGCTTGGGCCAAAAGCAACAGAATGCCATCAGCTCGGTATGCCTGCCCGATTAATATAGAAACAGAGTGCTTTACTGGGCTAATTTAGTGTAGAAGTGTGGCACTTTCCTGGTCGTTATGCTGTCCGTCAAAATAACGAGAGGGTTGGACAGAGCAGGGTAGAAGGAGCACAACTAGGATTCTGCTCAATTCCTTAAACTTTCATCACCGATCCAGTTTAATGGCGTCTCTGCAGAGTTTGGCCACTTTGCTTCACTTAAGGATATCGCCTTTCTGCGCAAGTCCAACTGTATCCATACCGTCTGCTGAATGTTAAAGCCCATGATACACAGCAGACCAATGCACACCTGCAGCAATGGTGAAACAGTTCTTCAGAGGTTCAGGTGTTGTACTAAGAGTCAGTCAAGGAGTTGTTGTGTTTGCCATCATTAAATCTTGTAATGTCCAACCCAGAAACTTACAACAGATAACATGCAGGAGGCATGAGCAAAGGTAAGTGGGCATGTTATGAACCCTAGCGTGGTTCTAGCTAGCTAGTTAGCGCAGGCAGTCTTGACCACTTCCTTTGTTAGCGCAAACTTTGATTAGGAAACTACACACTGTATGGTACTTGACAAAGTTTTATCAACAGGTCATAATTTTGAAATGTACTTAAAACGTTTATCATTTGAGCTACCACAAATACAAAAATACAAATGCAAAAAAAAGAGGCCAACCACTATTTTGTCCAGTCAGGAAGCGCCATCATGGGTAGCAGGGGCTAGATTTCAGAGCGAACAGAAATCTAGCCACATCGCTACAGCTACTGCTCCACCTCCCGTTTCCCTTGTCTGAGGTGGCCAGGATCAACGAAAAATAGCAAGTTTCATCCATAGAAAGCCTAATAGCAACATCTTCTTTGGTCTAGTGTGGTTGATATAGCAATAAGCCTGACTATTGTGGGGCAAACTCAAAACAATGGAACGAAAGGCAGCTATTTTACCCATTTTTTATTTCAAAGAATTATGCACAATAATCCAAGTTCAGACTTTGCCACTTGTAATGTAAATATAAAGCAATTCATCTTAGTAATTCACTTTTAACTGATCTGTATGTACAGGCTTTCAGCCAAAGACTTGTATAAGGATGTTTTTTTAAGAAGTTGTACAAAAACTGAGAGGAAGTTACTTATTAAGTATCTCGTCTACCTGTGCCAAGATAAGCTTTGTGTCTCTGCCACTTTAACCCCACCAATATCCCGTCTGTGTGTGCTCAGGAGTGGGCACGTGTGTTTTCCATGTTTCTCGGAAGGCCACAGAGCAACATTTCCTTTATGCTTCGACTTGCACACAGTCGAGGACACAGATTTGCCCGGTCCCTCTGCCTTTTTGGAGCCTGCGCAGGGGGAGCCGCAAGCCATCGCCATAAAGTTTGCTGTTGACATCGACAAAGCAGCCTCTGTTCTTCCTTTAACGCCCCCCCCCCTCCTTCCCTCACTCCTTCCCTCCCACTGCAGCTCCCCTGTCCTCCCCGCAAGCATTTCATTGCTTCTCCCTTCGATATGCCACTCTCGCCTCACTGTTCCTCACTGCCTCTCTCCTTTCTGTCTTTATGTCAACCCCCCCGTGGCCACTCTCCCTCCGCCCTCCATCCTCTCTTTGGCTCTCTTCCCTCCTCACATTTCGGATGTGGGGCAAGAGAAAAGGAAACAGCGCCAAGCTCTGTTTGACAGGGAGAGAGCAGGGGCAGGGACTGAAGCAAAAGGAGCCTTTTCAGGGGATCCATGTGAATGTTTGAGTGCTTTCCGAGTGGTGACAACGGCAGCCACACCTCTAAATAAGGAAGACTCTGTTTACACTTCACGACTGCTAGAAGTGTTCGATTGGTTAGATTGCTACACGCTACGACATTATTGATTTTGCTACATTGGTAACATGTTCATCGCAAAACTCTGTTAAAGGGTGCAACAGTGAAGCACCTTTGTGCCTCGTTTCCACTGAGTGGTATGGCACAGGTCAGCACTGTTTTATGACAAAATAGCGTACCGCACCAAGCCGACCCGTTGTCGTAACTCTCAGTGGAATCGAGGCAATAGACGATCGTTGAAGCTTTTACAGCTGCAATTAAAAAGAGAAGAACAATGCATAACTGTGAGAAGCTTAGCATTGAAAATTATTTACTTCTGTTTCACAGAGAACCGAAGACAATAATTATGAACGTTTTCTTTTTTGCATGAGGCTCTAATGATAGGCCATCCTCAATCATCACTATCAGATTCAACAGTTTTATGAGCCAATTATTGGTCAACAATGATTTAATAGACTGCACGTACAACTGGAAGTGTAACAAGACTATTTCTAGAAGATGAGAGACAACCCAATGTAAACCTGGGCCAGAAATACCTGCCTATGGATGGATATGGATGGGGAAGGAGTCTGTTTTATGTGTTTGTAATCAATGCTGTCCTGTTGTCCTACTTGAATGTCCTTCAAGTAGGACAAAAAACCCAAATATACATCCAGACTTAATAGATGGAGACAACAATAGAATCCCTGAATCAAGAGGAAAATGTTTTTCAGGGTTCCGACATCTCTCAAATCAAGTTTCAGAGTTCTCTGTGCTTCATGGCACATCTTTTAAAAATAAATATAAAAGTTCACACTGAATTTTCATCAACGGTCTTTAAATAGGGAACCTGCAGGAGTTCCCCATTTCCCTGAAAAGGAAGTATGGGTTAAGGAACTGAACAGAATTAGGACAGAGGGAAGAAATAAATGGCTTTACTGATTGTTAGAATTTGTTTACTTTTAGTCGAGGGAGGCAGAGAAGATTTTAGCAACCATATATGATATTTTGATGCCAGTATTGTCAGAACATGCGTGTGATGACCTGTGGTAATCCTAGTGATGCGCTGGAATAAAAATTTATTTTGCAAAACAATCTGAACTAAAAATAATACAGCTCCTCGCTTAGCCCAGAGTGAAGTCATCCGGCTGCATGGATTAATTGATGGATGTGACGGGAAGCGGGGATGAGCGAGGGGAGATTGTAGGTCAGAATGTAAAGTTGGAATTAATTAGGGCCCATCGCGGGGCAAGTGAAAGGCTCATTGTTATCAGGAACAGACTGCAAGGAGGAACAATCTGGGCTTTGTGCTACAAGTTCACCTCTCTGTCCTCTTCTTTCTCCCTCACTTTCCCTCCTCGTACACCAGATAGATGGAATGGAACGCCGGTAGGATTTTTCTATTTGTGTAGAAATAGTTGGCTATTTCTATGCAAAACATCCAACTTGTGTAGAATTCGCCAGACCTGTCACGATAAATTTTGTTGGACAATAAATTGTCCCAATCGTTATCGCGATAAACGATAACATTTGTGTTTTGCATCAATAATGCAAGAGCACATTCTTGAAGATCAATAAATTGTACATTCTAATGAACATTTAACACGGGAAGACATTTCAAATATCCAAATTAAATAGACAAAACAACAAATGAATCTCTGTAAGCAGTACCAACAACCTTTAAAGGAGTTTGACTCTTTATCTCTTTGCTTCATGTAGGTCTATACATTAGAAAGGCTGAGCAACTTCTCCTCCCCATTGAAATCTTGCTAAGTGGAAAATTGAGCTGGAAATGGAACTGCCAAAGGTCTACCAAACCTCCCCACCCTGCATAATTGCAGCCTCGAAGCTTGCAGTAATTAATCTTTGAGAAAACTTGTCAAATTATTAATAGGGCCCTTAAGTGATGGCCCTGAAAGGAGGCCACTGTTCTGAAAGGAGCGAGAGAGAGAGGCGCAGGCCTTTTGGAGGGGCTGTTTACTGTGAAAATACGAAGAGGTCGCTCTCCAGGAGTTCCACGACTCCACGTGTCAAGGCTCTCCACACGCGGACGACTTGAAGGGAGTGCGAATCTCTCTGGAAACCAGGGAGAAAGTGAACTCCTCAGTAGACGCTACAAGGATGATTGATTTTTGTCAACACACCCAGTGCTGTGTGGTTTAAGGATGTGTTCTGCTTCACATATGACCACCCTAGCAACTGTAGTCTCCCACTCCTTACCCCACTGTGCCTCTTGATCCGCCCTCTGTTGCCACCGAACACAACGGACATTGTTCTCACTAGCCGATCAGATCTCGCCGTCCCATTCTCAATTTTCAATGCTATACGTCCTCAGAATGTACAGAGCCACGGTCTTCAGGGTTTTTTTTATTATGAGTTAATGTGACTGACCAACACGCCTGATTTTTCAGTTTCTGATTCGGATTAATCCATAGCTGGAGGAAGAAGGGAAGCCTTCCTGCGAACGAGTTGACACAATTTTCGTTGCGTAACTAACGTACAAAACTAATTTACACTTATCTAGTGTAGTAAGATAATTTCAATAGAAACAAGATTGAGTTTTTGTAGTGCAATCACTGCAAAACCAATCGTAAAAAAAAAAAAAAAAAAAAAAAGAGTACTAGCCTTTTGTTGGTTGGAAAAGAGATAGCGTGGATCCATTTTTAGTCACCTCTAAATTTACCGTGCCTTTGATTTGCCAAACAATGCACAAAAGGTTCAGTCAATTCCAGGAAAAAATGAAAGTAAACTCCCTTTTCCTTTTGAGAAATATCACTACAGAAGAATTCACCCTCAAAGATCAGTTCCACGGTCAGATTAAACAGTCCATCTTCAAAGACGTCTCATTGAGAAACCCTGTCTTCCAAACAGATTCCCTTTAGGTCACAACACACGTCCTGTTAACCATCTGCTGCTAAGTTTCACATCTTTTTTGCATGTAAACAACATGTATGTAGGTTGTGTGTACTTCCACGACTTGTGAAATGTCAAGACATGCATCCTAAAAAGTTGCTCCAAACCCTTTTCTTCCTGTCTGAACCAAAGACGCCTCAAGACCCGGCTGTTTTGTTGCGACTCCTGAATGGAGGCGTGTACGTGCATGTGAACGCCGAAAGCGGAACAACAGAGCTATTCTGTTCTTCCGCAACACAGTGTTTCTTGCCCACTTGAAAGCAGCGCTGCCTTGTGCCAAAGAGATTACATATTTCCTCTCTTACTGCCACGGGGTTAAGAAGCTTTGCTCTCGTGTGGGTGACTGCTGTTACGAGTCAGCGAAGGGCTCCATGCTGCAGATCTAAGAGCTACAGTTTTCAATCCTTGTTGCAAAATTCACCTTTTAGCTCTTTGGGTTATAAAAACAAACCGAAAATGACTAAATTACTAACTCTGCCTAATTAAAAAACAAACCAAAAAACTTTGCCCTGCTGTCATGGAAACATTAAAGTTGAAATATAGCAAATTGATAACTATGATAAACTGCAACTTGATCAGATCTCTAATTTTATCACTTATAAAAATGTGGTTACTTTCCAGTGGGTTATTTTGAGCGTCAACAGAAAACCATCAAACCACAAGTCTTTGATAAACATGGTCACCATTAAAGTTTTCCACCCACTGACTTTCTGTTCGAGTAGAAACAGAAAGTCAGTAGATTTATTTACGTTAAATAGGCTAACTCCTCCAGCTAGGTATGCAAGCCTCGTCTTACATAAACTATTTAAAAATAATAATAAAATAATGAACAATCAATGCAAATTTAAAAAGCAAGGAAATTGTGCATATTGCTAAGATTTAAACGCACACTTTAGTTAACATAAAAATCTCTCGAGGCAGCGATTGCAAGAACATTCAAGGTTACATTATTATTATTATTATTATTGTAACTTTATTTTATTTTAGCATGGCCCGAATACTCTGTTGTAGCTGCTAAAATTTCATGTCTAAAATAGAATCTACAGAAGAAAATTAAGTCCGTCAGAAACTGTGTGGCATTACAGTACCACCTATAGGCATGGCATAGGTACTGCAGTGTTTTGGTCTTCCTGAGTGGATCAAGATGTCCGCAGTGTCGTTTCCATTAACCATATAATTGCACAAATTGCAGTTCAGAAAATAAATTTACCAAATGGAAATACGGCAATTTACGTTTTTCTAAGTTTTTTTTTTAATATATACTAGGATGACGTGGTTCTTCAGCTGTATCGACATCAGTGTATTTTTCCAAAACCACAATGGAGACATTTTTTCCACATCACAAGAGTCGTGATCAACAACCGGCTGTTACTATTGCTGGAAAAGACGAAGAAGATGACGGGAAGTGGTAGGAATTGATGGCGCAGCATATTTTAATGACGTCATTTTTAAGATGACATTGAATCACGTTTCTTCTCCAATGGCTCAAGCAGACTCAAATTTGGCTCCCGCAGCACTTCTGCTAACAAGAATACGCTATACAATAACCAATATAGGCATATCGCATATCTATGCATAAACTCATGTAAATGATAAAAATATTTTCTACCTCAACAACACCCAGCTCAAACACTAAATGCCTTTATGAAAAAAAAAACATAATTAAACTCTAATTAGCTGCTAATTAGAGTCACACCTGGTAAACACGCAGTGACATGGTCTTACCCACACAAGCTACCAATCAGATTAAAACCCAACCTCGCCATACAATGTGCAAAACTCACTGAACTAGCAGCCAGAAAAGACAAAAAAAAACAAAACATAGCTTATTTTACAAAGCTAAAAACATAAATTTAGTCCTACCTAGAGATGGGACATCTGAAGCGAGGCTTCGAGGCGGGTACCGAGGAAAAAGGGGGCGTGCCAGATGAAGCACCGCGGTTTTCAAAATAAGAGCGCGCAGAGCCGTGCTGCTTCAGAGGAGAATATTTGTCTTCAGTGGCCAAAATAAAAGGAACATTGACCAACATATTTGATGTGTACTTCACTCTTGTATTGTTTCAAAACGTTCACCTGGAATTTTATCAACCAATACCTTTCCAAAAATGTCTATGCTTAATGCTTTTGGAATTAAATTTGGTACAGTAAGTGGTCAGAATCTTTACTGTGAATTGCTGGAGGTTCTGGATTTCAACTGCATGGCTTCAATGAAAATCCACATTACGTAATGTATTCTATTTATTTATTTTTTCACTGTGCGCCATTTGTATTGGTTCTTACTCATTGGTTCTAGAGTATTCTCTAGAATATTACCTGTTTTGATACCTGAACCAGTCAAATGCACCTTGAACTTCCTCAGATATATGGAATTCATTGTGAAGGTGTCATTTTTGAGAACTATCAAAAGAAATCCCCAAAAAAGATTTATTTTTTTTGACTATTGTTTAGTGGAATATCAAAGTCAATATCAATATTTATAATGGAAACGGAGCTACTGAGGAACTTCTCAGAAACACTGAACAGATAGATTGTATTTTAAAACTCCCGACGAACAAGCTAGTTTAAAAACTTAACTGAGGTACCATGTGGTTTCTTGTGTTGGTGCCACACCTTGCAATAAAATCAACACTTTATGCAAAAATGTACGAAAATAGAACGCAAAAACATCTGCCAATTAAACATGGCCCCCTGTCTGCCTTTGACAACTAGCAGAATTCCACAAACATTGGAAAGCTCACACATGGACAGGCTGAGCAGTGGCTACGCAGCTGAGGGCTGCAGATATGCTGCTGACAGAGACTGTCGACGCAGTTCCCTGCATTTTTTTTTTTTCCCTCTGCGCATGTCAGGGTTCGCTCTGGGCCCTCCTCAAAGGATCCCACCTGGTCAGAACGAAGACGAGATGAACTCGGATAAAGTGGGGGGAAAGCTGGGAAGCGTGAAGAGGAATGAGGTCAGTAGGAGGAGAGAACTTTGTTGGGGAATGTCTGCAAACCGGAAGAGTTATGTAAATGGGCCCGCCATTAAGGCCCTCAAAAAGAAAGAGGCTAGAATGGGGCCAGGGGGCAGGAGAGCTACGTGAATGGACTTTTCTGTCCTTTTTCTTCAAGATCCAAACATTTTCTAATGCTTAAATAACATACTTTTGTCCCTCCTAGCTTCGATGTCTGCTGTCAGGAGTCAGTGATTCTTGAGAATAGGGACAAAATGGGTTTTAATTTTCCCATATTTTTTTATTATTTCTCAACCTTATGTATGCAAATATGACAAATAATGCTATGGAAATGTGAAGATGCTAAGGTGCAGGCTCCCAGTTGCAACATTTTTTTTTTATTCCATTTTTAATCGACCTGACCCATGTCGTCAACATCTGACAAAAATAAGTATAAAATGATTTTTAAAATACCCTCTTAGTGATATTTTTACTCATTTTACAGACAAATGATTCTCAAGAAACAAAAAAAATATTATTTAAAAAAAAAAACAACAAAAAGTCCATCTGACAGAGTTGACAGTGCATGACGGAGTTGACACAGAACTGAAGGTGGTGACAAACTAGTGAGTAAAAAGAAATACTTGTTACCTGTGAAGTAATGTGATTTATGTAAAATACGTTAAAATGAATTATTTGCACATTTAAGTGAGATTTGACAACAATTTCACTGAAAGAGTCACAAAAACTCTGATGGAGTTGACATCTAACGGAGTTGACGAAATGCCAAAAAACCTCAATTTATATGATGTTATTCTGAAGGAGGCCATACTGTAGCTCATCAGGTCCATGAAATCTTTACAATATACCAAAATTAAACTTTTATTTCACAAAATTTCATCAAAGTTTTGTAAATTGTCAGTTATGGTGTTGACACATCAGGGTTGTGACGAGCAACTTAGGAATAAAAAGAAAAAACTAAAGAATAACAAAAGCTAACCAGAGCTAACTAGCCCTCTTAGCAAAGGAAGAGAAAGGAAGTGGTCATGGGGTCCTCAGAAGTTCTGGTGCCCCCCAATAATGCCTGATTTTTTTACATTCTTTTCATGTCTGACTGTGTTGACAAAAACTAGGGACAAATTTCAATGGAGTTGGAAAATATATAAAAAATATTTTTAATTCAATTTATTGATACTTTTATAATTATTTATATGACTACTTATACTTGTCATAATATATAATTTTTGTATTTCTTTGTTTTAAATTATTATAATGTATTGAGTTCTGCTCCTGGACAAGGGCTTTTACAGGCATCATCCACTGACTACAATGTTTAAAATAAAAAAATATTCAGCAAACACCAGGAAAATATACATTGTTGTGCTCACATGACCCAAGTTAGTTTAGTAAGATATTTGAAAAAATATTTTGTGTATATTTTATTCAAATTTTGTGCTTTATCCATCGGACCTGTTTCGTCCATATTCTCAAGAATCACTGGAGTATTAAAGTATTTATTTTTATTTTTTAAAAAGTAAAAAGTGCTGACAGGCATCAAATAGAGCTTTGTAGTACAAACCGGAAAAGAAGAGCAACATCGGCATTTTGCTGAAAATCAGTAGCTTTCATCCAGTCATTGCAGGAATGAAAATCTGATTTATTACCTCTGGTCTGGTTTTCCTCAAGTCCAGATGTCAACATGGGCAAGACAAACACGTCTTGGTCAAAAGTCTTATGTTCTTTGGAATGAAACACAAGTGAAAGGCTGAGGACTTCAAATCTAGTCATCCTCTACTATCGCCGTTTTGCTTCGTCATGATTTGACCCATATTCTTGATAGATTATGAAGCCTACAAAATCATGCAGGTTGTTCAGCCTTAAATGACTTAACACACTTATTCGTCCTCGATTGAAATATCACTCCTGTTAGCAAGTCATGATGGATTTAAGATTAGTACAGCAGAAGTCTGTGGTCAGAGGCCTCTTCAATTTCATTGCAGCACCAACTGCTGTCGGAGACCCTTCCACCCCACAGCGACTCGAAAGATACTTGGATACGAGTTACATAGTTTGGCTGTTGATTAATAAAGTATGTTTGAATTTATCCGATTATGGGAAATGAAAGTGTGTGAATATTGCCCTCGTGTGGTGAAAGGTAAATTCTGCTTAAAACAGCAGCGTTAATTTTGACTTTAGTTTGTCTTAACAATTTTAGTCAGAATTTAGTCATCACAATTGCTTTCGTTTTAGATTAATCATAAAATCTTAGCCAAATAAAAAATATCATTTTGTCTGACCTTGCTTTCAAGGTCAGACAAATGAATAGGATTCAGCAGCATGTTATGTTTAGCTGCTTACTGACAGATTACATTAACAATAGGCAGAAATGTCATACACCCACCAACATCTGAATCTAGTTTTGTCTCGTCATGTCTTAGTCACGAGCTTAGTCAAAGAGTAATGTTATTTTTGACGTCTCTTTGTCATGAAAGAAGTGGCGTCAACGAAATAGTTTATACTCATTAACAAAATCAACACTGTAACGAAGCCACTCGTAGAATTACAATCAATAATCACATTACTGCTCAAAATTTCACTTTGCTGACACTTAAAAGCGTTCACTAAGCTTTTTATTTTTTATTTTAGGCTTTTACAGGGCAGGCAGCAGCGATAATAGATGTCCTTAAATGCTGGTGCTTGAGCACACAATGACCTAACCACAAAAGAAACCAAGCAGTGGCCCTAAATGCAGACCTTGTGCCACTTAAAGCAGTTATATTCAGTTCAGTCCTAGCATCTTCCACCGGGATTCATAAACTGTTGGGACGCACTAAAAGTTAAACAAAAATCAAAATGAGAGCTAAAACTGCTCCCATATTGGCAATACTGTCCACCAAGTTGGTCTCAAGTGTTTTCAAAGATGTGCATAAAAGGCAGATATGTTTGTACCAGAATAAAACTTTCAGGAGGAACAAATTTACTAAGTCAGAAGTGAGTAAAAGTGATCTCTGACTCCATCTAGTGGTGAAGACAAGTCATTTTGCAACAATAACAATAGAGAGACACACCAACTTTAAAACCATTTCGTTACTGAAGGCATTCCTTATTGCTCTAAAAAAAAAAAAAAGGTTTCTACAGGCTGACAAAAGGAAACCAAACTACCATCACATATTCTGTGCTCGTCTCTTTATAGTTTTGTTTAGTTGAGGGGAAAACAAAAGTGAAACCTGATCCTGGGCACTTAAGAGTTTAACTTAGACACTATGTAGTAAATACTTGGGTAAGACACCAACTCCACTCAAGACTGGACACATTTCTTCAGGAAGAGTGGTTGGCCATTGTGGAACTATGAGTTGGACCGCAAAAACATAATATAAAAAGGTGAAATGATTTTCAGAAACAAACACATCAGTGGCAGGCTTTTGAACTTTATTGGCATGTTTTTTTATTGTTTTTTTTTTTCAAGATCTGTCATTTTATTTCCAGTTATAGTAAATGCATACTAACTGATTGAGATGATTTTCTGAGTCTCGCCTCAGAGAAATAACACCCCTTACTTACCATTTTTACAAAGAAACATGGATTTGTAGATTAATCCTAACGTTACCCAGCCAAACTAGTTCAGGTGGGTAAATCATGCAGTAGAGCTCTAATTCACTGAAAGTCCTTGGTATTGCTGAAGGAGGCTGGATTAAGATATGACCAGTCAATTTTTGAAAACAAAAAAAAAATAGGTTTGGCAATTCTCAAACTGTCACAGTTCAGGTTAAAAGCAATGAAAACAAGACACATAAATATTATTTTTGACAAATAAAAAGTGCAAAAGGCAGATTATCCTTATGGGATGATTAAGAATTCCAGTTTAAAAAAAAAAAATCTTGGATGGCTAAGAGACGATGTATTTTTTTTCTACCCCCACATCAAGTTTAGCAGATTCACAAATCTTCTTGTACATCAGAACTTCAAAGTGCAAATATTATAAAATGGCATAAGCTTGTATATACACACATATCATTTCATGAAAAGGAAAAATAAAAATCAAAACTTTATCCTCTTCTAATGAGGCTCCATTTCATCTTCTCAGGCTCCAGTCAAACATGACCGCACGTCAACCCTAGACTTCATCGCCGTCACGCTCGTGGATCACCTCAACACCTGCTGCTGTTCTTGTATTAAACAAAGCCGCGCCTCGTCTCCACTCAAAACAAGAAAACGTTAACACCCAAACCGAGATCCGTCCGCGTCGCGCATATCAAGTCAGCCCGGCGTTTCTTTGCGACGTTCTCGTTCTTCCAAACGGTCCTCGGCCTGCGGTGGTTAAACGAATCGACTAAATCTACTTCAACGCACGACCTTACAGCCACGATAACTAAAATTCATTACAGCTAAATTGCATAAGACTCTTGAACTCCAAAGAGCGTTTTCGAAACAAAACCAAGAGGGGGAAAAAGAAGAAAAAGCAAAGCACTGTGTGTGAACACGCTTCCCCATCCACAGCACCAGAAAGCTGACCTGATGAGACCTTGTGCAGCTTAAAACACTGTTTTATCCAAAAATATACATCATTGATTAGCTCTTTCTAGCTTGCATGTTCTCAAGAACAAAAGCATGGATGACAAAAAGAGTGTCTTGAAGCGCAAGAGTTGAGTTTAACTTGGCGTATGCTATGAAATTATCAAGTCCGAAAGCTTTAGAAGCTGAATCTACTTTAAAGTGAAGAAGTCTTAAAAGGTTTGAAAACTGCAGTCCTGTTTGTTCTGGTTGCATTCTGGGCTCCGCATCTCTGGATTGGTTTTACCGTAAAACAACGTTACATCACAGTTAAAGTAAGACTAGTTCGGACTGTTTGATACCCACCTTTTCTGTGGATGACAGAGACACGCTTCCAAGGACAAAAGGAAATCTTGTTAACACTGAATATGCAAAACTAAATTAGACAGATTAAATTTGTTTGAATAAATTCCTTCATTTTTGTGAGATTGCTTTTTCCCCGTTGTGCTTCGTGAAACACGACGAGTAAGCCCGACGAAAGCAAAAAAAGGCGGATTTGGGGGAGAGAATGAAAATTCATCTTTCTTTTTTGGCTCAGTTCAGAAGCACAGACTTTCTTTAGAGTGGGTCAAATTGTTCTAGAAAAGATGGGTGAAACCGGTAACACTTTCTCCATTCCTTCCCCGCTTCCTCTCGTCGCTGTCGGGCTCCTCTGTCAGGTCATGCGAGGGCGATGGAAGGAACTGCGCTGGAAAGGAATGCTGGCGGCAAGGAAACCTGGAGGAAGAGAACACCACTGACACATCAGTGCTGTAGTTTGTCTTTTAATCCAGCAGAGTGCGAACTTTAGTCAAACAAAAGTGGCAAGATTTGCGTTTCCTTCTAGGCTTACTTTCAGTATAGGAAGAAGAGGCGTGTTCTGTGCGACGTGGCCATATTTTCTGACATGTTGCGTACTTTCAGGTAGTTCACAAATCCTCTGAAGAACAGCAGGAGGCCTGAACAGATAGAATTGGTTATGTTTTTGATTTTTTTCCACCTGCTTTTTCATCGTTACCCTCGATTGAGACGATGGAAATACTGACCTAGCAACAGGAAGATCCACCAGAGCCAGTACTGGCCGTTAAAGTAGCCAGTGAAGTAATCTGAGAACTGAACAAACCGGGAAAAGTTCAAAAACACATTCACCAACTTAAAAAAAAACAACAACTAAAAACTCATTTTGAATTTAACATACCCTGACGATGAGGATCCACTTAATGAGTGAGAGGCCGAAGCCGCAGATGGCGCCGTAGCGTCCGGCGATGGTATTGGTCAGACAGAACGACAGACAGAAGCCAATCCAGTTGAAGAGAAAGGCCACTGGAGGAATAAACACACCATTGGTGCTCTGTTGTAGCAGTTTACAATTTTCTTTTTTTGGGGTTTTGGTTTGTTTGTTCGTTTCCATGGAAAACTCACTGAAAAAGGCCAACATGAAGATCCCGTCATTCCCGACTCGAAGCTGATCAGCGTCGCTGAAGTCATCTCTCGGGGGGAAGTCATCATCCTTTAGGACAAAAAAAAAAAAAAACTTGAGGCACATGGGAGAGAAAATTTGACACAGAAAGTGGCCCCACTAAAAAAAAAAAAAAAAAAAATCAATAGATGCATTGCTAAACATGTTTGCCCTTTTTCGCTGTCAGGGATATGGTGTTTGATAACTTTTAGGTCTTAAAATAATATCCTGTATGACAAAGTGTTAGGGCCATCCTAAAAAAAAGTTTTTAAGTAAAATTACAAGAATAGTGTCATAAAATGATGTGAATAAAGTCATAGTTGTATGAAAGTCATAAAATTCTGAGAATAAACAGTCATAATATTACAAGACTTGGTATAGAGTGTGGCCCTAATACTATGTCATAATCCTGAACTTGACAAAGTCTTCTTTGCAGTTCCTCTTAGTTCAAGGAATGTTTCCCTCAAAATTGAAAGCAAACAGTGACTAGAAGGTCTGGGTGTGGCTCGTTACCCGGGGCAACACCTCCACGGCGGAGGCAGCCAGGGCGGCTGCTTTAGCCTTCTCTGCTTCATCGTAGGTTGGTAGTGACGTGGCGACACTGTAGGGCGGAGGAACGGGGAAGTCGCCCTGGAAGCTGGATTCTGTAAAAACAGCAGATGACGAGAAGCCGCAGTTAATAAAAACAGAGGGAACCACGTACAGAGCCTGAAACCACAATAAAGAGGTGAGGCGGTGTAAGAAATTGGCGTGACTCAATGGTCTGAACGCCGCAAAAAAAAATTAAACCCTCTGTAAGCTGAAAACACACAACCCTGGGAAGACATTTAGAGGAGCTCTAAGGTAGAACGGAAAAGCAGTACCAGGTGCCGCGGCGGCCGCACCGAGGTCAATGGAGGCGTACGGTGGCGGCGGCGCGTCAGCCTCGCCCGCTGAGGGGGCCGGGGCCGCGCCGGCCTGAGCCTCCCTCTGGTCTGGGCCGGACGCGTCGGCTCTGGCTGATGCAGAAGTGCAGGGCTGCTGCTCTACGCTGGAAGTCTCTGACGAATCTTCCTCGTTGTGCAACTGCAAAAGAAGACGAGGTTTTAGAGTTGTAGGCGCGAGTCAATCATCTGATCATCTGCGGCTGCTTCAGGGGGCGACCCTCGCTCGTCGCCGGGACGCTTGGTGGACTAAGCAACGCAGCACCAGATAGTATTTTAGCACCAACACGGGACTGTTTTTAACTCGTCAGCAGCCGCCTGGAGGCAACAATTTGGTTTTGACATTACAGAGCTGAATCAGGTGATTGTTCTGGACTTTGGTTCTTAGAAACATCCTAACATGCTGTTATAGACTTGCGGTTGGGATTGTTGCCCTGCTGAACGACCCGTTTCTGAACAATCACTACCACAAACAAAATGTTTTTGTTTTCCTTTTAATTATTCATTTTAAAATTATATCGTGATTATTAGAGGTGTGCCGATCGATCGGCCACCGATCATAATCGGCCGATTTCCGTGAAAAAGTGTATGATCGGTGATCGCGGTCTCTTGTGCCGATCACCTGCATCTCATTTTGCAGCCCGCCTGTGCAGCTGGTCTCTTCTTCCCTTCACTCTGCGCAAATGCGCAGCAACAAATCCTGAGCGATGTGGAACTATAACGCACTGAGTGAATGGGGAAGTTTGTGTGTTGCGGCGGAAAATTGAAGCACGTGGGGTGAAGCACGTCAAAACGCATCAACACGACGAATCTAATATGGCATAAAAACAATGCCATACTTGGCGGAGTTTGGCTACATTGAGGCTCACTGCAGTAAAAGACATATGGAGGATCAGATAGCAGGTAAAGCAGCGCACAGCTACAAACACTCACCCAGATTAGCATGACGGTCAGAAAGCTAAACAAATAACCCATAAAATTATTTAAGTCTTCGAGCTGCGATGTAAGACGCTGGTTCTGTTCTCACTGTTGAACCGCTGCTCCGCTACAGGTAGTAATATTTCACAGACATAGCGCCGCTTCTGCTCCACCTGGTAGTGACTCTCACACCAAACCTCTGCTTAAAGCTGCAGCATCTAACTTAAAAAATAAATTTTACATACTATTCAAACTTTTGCTGTACTAACATGAGACAGATAATCTCTAAAAAAATTATCGATCTCCTCCCTGTTCTGCATAATTACTCTGCTCAGTCAGAAACAACCAATCAGAACTAGCAGTAATCAGCTAGCCGCCATGCTATCAGGAAGTTTTCATTCCGTAACTCAGTATTGTTTATTGTAATGGATCCTGTATTTGCCTTTGAATGTTAAGTTTTATACTTGAATTTTTTGGCAATGTTGAGAGGTTTTATTTGGACGTTTTGCATTATTTAGCCTCTTCAGAGCCTTCATATGTTTTCAGTCTGTTAAAGATAGTATTACCGATAGCAGTACAATTTGCACAATGCCCGTTTTGTTTTTTTCTTGGAAAAAGTTATTAAAAACAAGTTTTTGTCTAAATTAAGGTGAATTTATGGTTCCTTTTTCCATATAATGTAACCAGTAGTGCTTATGATTAAAAAAATAATAATTATGTGATCGGTATCGGTGATCAGCCCTCATGGGTGATCGGAATCTGAATCGGCAGGAAAAAACCTGATCGGCACATCTCTAGTGATTATTATAACTCTGTATATCCATGAGCTGCAAGTGGTCGTGTCTGCTGTGGTTTTTTTCAGTTCTACCTGCTCAGCAAACTATTTTTTTAAAAATAAAATCAGTACATCATAACTGCCAGATCCAATACATAAAAAGTGTGTCACACTGTTCAGTTATTTAAAGATATTATAAAAAAAATTTGAAGGGAATCAATTGTATTCCGTTTTGTTGGAAAACTGACTTATTCAGGGAGCGAACAAAATTATGTCAAGGGCTGCAAATGGCCCATGGGCCACACTTTGAACACCACCGGGGTAAAGATATTCTGTTTTCAGCCATTTTCTTTTCATGGATGACATTACAGTGAAATACAGTGTACTTTCTTTTAACACAATCAAGTCTAACGGTCTTTGTAACTTAAAAAACTAATTTTAAAATATGAAATAAAAGCCTTGTTTACATTTCTAACATGACTTTGCACATGGTTAGGCAACAATTTTTTCCAAAACTAAAAAAAATAAATCCATTAAAGAAAAATGCTACTTCACATTATCATTTGTCCAGAACAGAATGTTCATCCCGAGAAATGCAGGTACGACGAAAACTGAACCGCATGCAGGTAATCAGTGAATGAAGCTTGCTTGTGCGTCCAAGAGTCGTCTGCTGACTTGAGTCTATTAATTTTTTTTTTGTCAGCGGCGAGAGCCAAACACCTTCTGAAATTACAGAGAGGCGACCGGGGTGTTATGGGAATCTGGAAGGTCAACAACCAGGAGGGAGATTACCAAACTACTCCAGGGAGGAAGTGGGGGGAGGTTTCTGTGTCTAACAGTCGGCAAACTTTTGACGAATCACCTCGTTCTGCTTTCACACTGATCCACAAAAGAGGCTAAAGATTATCATTGCCGTTGGTCGGCTCGCATCTGGCTTTGAGGATGGCGCCGACGTCATTTCGAGCCGCAGATAATCGCAAAATAAACTGCTGACATAAACCAAAGATTAACTAGAAGGGCGCTCAGGGAGCAGAGTCCTGAGCCAAGGCCGGCGCCCTCTCCGCCGCCCGCCTCCTCCTCCGCCAGTGAATCACACTGACACACATGCCACCTCTCGCCGTCGCCACACCGGGAAAACGAAAGCGACCGAACCAGTCCGGCCTGTCAAGTCTTCAAATTCCTACGTCAAGGAAAACCTCAGAGTTCTGGGAACTCTTTAAGTTGTAACTGTAAGTTGCTGAAGTTTCAACCAGAATCTTGATGGTGTGACAGGAAAAACGATTAAAGAAGTGAATTCTCCATTTTGAAGTTTTTTTTCCACAAAGTAAAGAAACGGCAAGCCTGTGGTTTACCACCTCTGCATATTGGGGAAGCACCATTTTTATCGCAGCTGTGACTAATATCCGAGCAGCTTTTAAAAGAAATGCAGTCATGTTGAAAACAAAAAACCAAGAACTCATGTTTTACCTCTTTAGTGAGTAAATACGTAGAAATATTTATTTTCAGACATAGTTCCATTAATCGGTGAGTGAATGATCGGCCAACGTCTGGCTGGGAATCAAGGACAAAGCCTTATGTTGGGAGGAGGGGGTTGCGGCGGGTTACATAAGATATTAAACAGCATAGCCACAAGCCTCCTCGTGTGTCTAAATCTGACTGAAACTGAACAAATACTTAACAGGAGGGACGGGGTGTGGTGAGGAGAACAACTGAACCCCAACAAAACCCAATCCGACGAGCGTTTTTGTTCCGTTATTCCTGGAATACGAGAGGCTGTTGCAACCCCCTGGCTTTGTTTGGTCATGAAACGTTAGAGCGCGCCCTCGCTACAGGGGTCACACCAGAATCTGAGAGGATTGTCAGTCCAAACACCCACATGCACGACTGCAGGTATCCGGACACGAAAACAAAACGTCTCCGTTTGACATTTGAACGGGGCTGTGAGGGATTATTTCACTGCTTTAAGAGAGTGTGGGCATTAGATCCAGCTCCAATAAGTGCATAATTATTATCTATACACTTCCACCTCTGTAAAAGTGTACAGATATAGATTATATTAACCATAAAGACAGTTGATAAAGTGCAATTTCTTCATATTAGCTTTGTTTCCATTCTTATTTGCAAACTCCAAGAGATTCAATTAAGTTGCTACATCTTATGAATATATCAAGCAACAACCTGAATATGTTGCAATTCACTTACACTAAAAAGCTGTTTTTAAGGATGTGAGCTTAGCTTCTGTTGGGTGAGTAATCCTTTGTCAGCTTCAAACTTCACAGAAAAACAAAGTAAAAAAAACAAAAACAAAACAGCCGGTCAAAAAGCCTGATTGGTGCCTTTCTGTATGCATTTTGACATCTGCACATTGTAATTTCAAAGCTAGACACTGCGGTTTACAAGGTATACCTCATTTAAAGTGATACTAGGGCACCTAAGAAAAGGTTTTGAAATAGCCTGGTTACCCCCACCTCACTTTATTTTTTTATGAAAGTAGAAGAGAACTGAAAAATAACCTTGTACCTTATCAAATAGTTCTCCGTGGTTCACAGTACAAAGCGCGTTAACCATTTTAAGACCTTATCGCCTCTTCTCGGAAGCTTCAGAAATTACATTTTTAGCTAGCATGCTAATTATTTAGCATCCTAAACCGCAAAGCTAACTTTGAGATATGGTTTCGTGTTTTAACACTAAACAAAACATCAGGTTAAATTTTTCAGAAATGTATCAGAGCTCAAAAGATTTATCCAATTAATTTTAGCTGGCTAAGTGGGTAACGTTAGCCTAGAAAATGCGGAAGTGGTTTGTTAAAGACTAGTTAAAACTGGTTTTTTTCGACAGTTTGAAACAAATTATGTCAAAAGTAAAATACGTGAGGATACATGACGTAGAGGTGCTGTCAGAAACGTTTAGAAAAGGACAACATAACGTTATCAAGTTTATGCTGTATTTTCCGCAAGGCCTTGTTTGTTGTTAGGCCGATTTAATCAAACTGTTTTGATCTGATGTCGCTGCGAACAACTCACCACTTGGTAACGGCTTGCTGGGTCCATCCCGACGTGGTTCAGCTGGCGAGGAAACCAGCTCAGTAAACAAAGAGGGGAATCTGACCTGCCTTTCCTCAGGCGGTTTCTGTCACGGAGAGAGACTTGGGTCTGAACAAATGCGAGAAGAGCAGAAAGCAGTGCGAGAAATGGCTGCACCCTCGACGCACTCGCTTGGAAAAATACTCCTGTCAGTAGTGCGTCAAGCTGCCAGAGGCAGTCACTATTCAATTTAACAACATCCGGTTTGATGTTTCAAAATAAAACAGGGTCGCCATACAAAACATCTAAATTGCAACAGAAAGTTAACTTATTTTAGTGATTCAGTTCAAAACCTATATTTTTTTTATTTAAAAAAATGCTGTTTCGTGTGCCTACAGGGACATAAGACAGAATATAATTGCTTTCAATGCTTTATAAAATGTTATTGATTTTATAAAGCATAAACATTTTACGAGACGTTAGATTTTGATGTTTTATTACTAAAATTAACAGAATTTTAGAAATAAAATCTTTGAGTGCGTCACTATGTTTGTAATAAAATAAGATGAGATTTCCCTTTTATATTTAATATATTGAATAATGGTTAATAACCCATAGGCTTGTACTATTTTCCTGTGACATCTTTGAAAAAACTTTTTTTTTTTCAATTAATAACAATGACAAGCTGTTCAGTCCCATGGACAGCAGCACCCTTTAAGTCAGGTTCAGGTTACCTTTGATTCTATTATAATTTCATTGTAGAAAGAGTGAGTCTTAAATACAGCAAAAACCTTTTTGAAGGAAAAATCATTAATATTCTAGTCCATATTATTATTATTTTGAAGGAAATTCACCCGAGTGCTTGTTCGACTCTAGTTAACTTACCGCTTGAGGTTTTGATGACGGATTTCCGCGGAGCAATGACGTCAACGCTCGCAAAATATTTAGCAAAGCTGAAACCAGTAGGTGGAGCCAAAGTTCTGTCTCACCTCTCAGCTGCTGTAATCACTTTTCCACAGTGCCTGCTGTGATGAAATATATATAGTTTTTATTTCAACCACTGCATAGTTATTTGCATAGAAAAATGTAGATGCATTCATACCTAATTTAAAGCATTATGATGGCTCTATTTTCTTTCCATGGTGAAAACATGCAGAAAGACTGAAACTTTCACGATTAAGAAAGCTCGTGACTCTGTCAGCCGGTGGGGCACATGTTTTGTATTTAAATGAATTATTTGAAAAGCTGTTCACTGAGATCAAAAGTTGTTTGAATTTTTCACTAAATTCAACACCCACACAGAAGGAAAAGCCGGTGCAGGACTCCTTGTGGTGTAAATCACTGCATTCCTGCAGAGAAAGACCAAAGATTTCATACTGTTTGCTCAGACGCGTCTTTAAGAACAATGTGAACAGTTTAGAAAAATGCAACACGCTCATATGTTGATACCCTTAACATCCCGGGTTTGTTTCTTTACCTCATCTCAAATGTTATTCCGTCATGTGTTGCTGCTTCTGGGATAATCCTGGATCAGCATTGCAGTGGATCAGCGCATAATGGAACCTTTATAAATTGAAATGCTCAAGTTTAAAGGGTGAACACTGAAAAGCTGTCCGTCCTGAAAGTACTTTGAGAACAACAGCTAAATAGAAACTGAAGGACAGGTTGGAGGAAAACACAAGTCGGTCCCACCACTAATGCATTTCTTAGATGCCGTCTTTATTATCTTTAACCTCGGTGACTCACTCACTTTGCTGCATTGCTGATAAATTCATCCTTTTAAGATCTAAAATACAGACAGCTCTTTCCACTCCTATCTTCCCTGTCTATCGCATTAATGCTCTCACTCCTCCTCCTTCAGTCTGAGGAAAAAGCTGGCTGAAGTCGCCCTATGCACAGTGAGGTATCGATAAAAGGCTCTTCTTGAATTAAACATTAATCCCATTCACTAAGAAAGGGATTACTGTAGTACATGTTTCAGTTAAGTGGGTCACGCTGAGTCGGAAAGCGACGGAGAAAGAGAAAGAGGCGAGAAAAAAAAAATATGAGAATGAAAAAGTATCTCCCATCTTGTGGTGTTTTAGCCTTTTGGGAACAATTAGGATTCCATGATCCGGCCTGAACTGCTGGACAGCAGCAGGGAAGCACGCTAGTTAAAAGAAGTTGAAGTCATTTGGCCAGCTGCTTGTAAAAGACCTCTTTTACAGCCAATAATGGCACCTCAAGACATCCATCACTGACACCGCATGCACACCCTCTTCCCACGCGCACACAGCACACAATTGGGAGGCTGTTACTTGGCAACATGGTTTCAAGGTAAATAGGTGCTATAAAAAGGTGTTATATAAAGAAACAGTGGGTGTCTCTGTCGGATGGTGGAGCTTTTTAGCGCGGCAGACTCATTCTTCTACTATTAAAGCTCGACTCGGTTTGGCTGGAAGGCGAGGGTTTGGCTCGAAGAGACATATTCGTTTTGCAAGGTTCACTAGGTGGCAAATGTGTATTTTAGGCAAATGTACACCGTATTGTTTGGGATTATGGAATGAAATTAAGGCAGTACAGAACTTGGATTTTGATTTACGAATTAACAGAACTTTGACATCAAACCTGTGAGATTTCACCATAACCATAAAGTTTGAATATATAATCCAACATGGCAGCCACACACCTTAGCTTAATCAACACTCCAGCCAATCATAACCAACACACATAACAACACAAATGGTCCTTGTTTAATAATTAACACAGAAGTTGCTTTATCAGTCAACACACACGTCATGTATCCATTCTTTAACGACTGACACACCTGTTACATAACTGATCTTTATATATTTACAACTGCACCTTTGCATCATGTTAGAAAACATCAAGGATTTCAACTCTGCTTGGGATTTGTTTGGGTTGCCATTTTATTGTTCTGTAATTACTTGGTTTTTGCGTTTCAAACCTCATCTAAGGCAAGTTGAAGTGGAGAAACGGTGCTGATTAGCTAATCTGAACCATTCTGACAATAAAGCAAAAAAAACAAGCTGTTATCAATTTAATTTAATTTCTGGAGATGATCTTAAACTCCAAAGTTTTGTGAATGCTATGATTAACGTAGGAGACCTTTTTTGAAAAATAAAATAAAATAAACAAACTCACGTTATAGTAGTTAAATCATCTGCAGAAAGCTGAAAAGCAATAATGGCAGTGGGAAAATGTGACCTATTAAATCAGTCCAGTTTAATTGAGTGGTGCTTATTTTTCCAGCAATCAAGCAGTAATTTTCAGATGTGCAGCACAATCAAATCCAGTTGATTACAAACTGGCAATTAGTTAAAATATATCCATAAGAAAACCCATACAACAGTAGTTAATCCTTAGCTCAATAAGTCAGCTTGTGAGCTGTTTCATAGAAAGAATAGAGAATTTAGAAGATACAGCATATACCAACAACTTAGTCCTGCAAGATAAAAAATCCATTAAAGTATTTAGGCGGATTTCCTGATTGCAAAATACTTCTTCCAAGAAAGCTGTTTTCTTGAAATAAAGACTCCACTTAAATTCATCTTAGGATGGGAATGCCTATGAAACCAACTAGATGACTGTTGGGCAAATAATAATAGTTGAATTTCATGTCACAAACTGAGGGAACAGCAATGCGCAATTAATACAAACTCCGGTTAAAATCGTCCCATTTATGGGACAAAATGTGAACTTTCTCTAACTAAACATGTAATTATAGCAGCTACGGCTCCCTCTTTTAAATAAGCAACACCATGAGAAACTGGCAGCCGCTAATTAGCAGGAAATGTAAAAAACAGACAATTAGTCACGGCACACGCCTCCCTTTGTGTCTGCAGATGATTGTGTGGGTGTGTGAATGTGGATTTGGGAAGACGGTGCAGTTTCTGCAAGCTGCAAGTGCTCGAGTTGTCCAGCAGGGTGCAGAATAGACAAAGTTATTTCATTTTTCGGGTTTTTGTCAGCTGAATATGCATCACCAGCCTGTCTTGAATTCATTTCAGCCTAAATACGGATTACTTAGAGGGCCGATGTAAGGTGCAAACTCCTCAGGAAATCCAACTGAAACTGTGAAGAAGTAAGGATAGTTTCTTATTCTTGAACCGTGATGGACTTGAACCATGATGGTAAAACAGAGTCGTTAACCTTTTAGCTGACATTTAAAACAAAAATACTTTGCCATCAGTCTCTCCTGGAACTGATCGAAGTGCTCTTGTCATTTGGAAAAGAGGAGCTGGGGGTAAAGCTCACCATTGGTTGGACTGGATTATCACCGCAGTACAGAATAACGAGTTATGTGCTCTAAGATATTTTTTGAAAAGACTGCAATAAGAAATGTTCTGTTTACTATAAAATCTACTCTTTCAGCATACCTTGTGGTTTTAAGGCGTTTTTTTATCGGTGGACTGATGGACTGAGAGGCAGTGCTTCAGCAAGGTTTAAATTATTCCACTGCATCTGGCAGAGCTGGTCATTATTGGCAGAGCGAGAAGTTTGTGTAACGACTGAAACCGGAGCGTTAGAGTGCTCTAATCAAATACTGTTTGAGAGGACCTCAGTGAGACTTGAATCTTTGGAACAAATTAAGCAAAGTTATTAACGTCTAGTGTTTTCTTTCCTAATTATAGAGTTTTCAGACCGAGAGTTTTCTCCATATATGTAGAATATGAACAGCATTAAGTCCATAAGAGTCTGAATTCCCACTTATTTCCTGCTACCCATAAACAAATTTCTCCAGGTTTTGCTGAAAAGACAAAGATTTTGTGTTTTATATTCCACTGTGTCTGTATCTGCATCTTTGTAAACAGACACTCTTGTAGGTAGAACTTAGTCGTACATACATAAACTTGTGACAATACTTTTCCCAGTTCATCATATCTGTTGATCTTTCCTAATAAACAGCTGCTGCATAGCTTGCATGTGTTACTTTGCAATTCATGTTTAATTCAATTAGCTGAACAACTGCTAATGCAGCGACGCAGTCATGTTCAATTAAACCCAACATTAATCAGGCTTATATTGCCTCCGCGAATGTGGAAGCGAGACTGTTCCAAAACTTTCGCAGCACTGTGAGAAAACAAAACTGCATTATAATCACCACATTGAGACCAAGTCAGTATTCTCTTTAATCTGTCTCCAAAGAGCTTGTTTTGCTTTTTTTTCTTCTTCTTCTTAACAATTATTGCAGTGAGGAGATGCAAGTCGAGTCATGAGTGAGTTGTTTCTGGGTCATATTTAATAAGGTGTCTTATTCTCTGCAGAATTGAACATTTGGGGAATAGCCCTTTACATTTTTAATGACTTGGGCCTCTTCAAAAAAAAAAAAAAAAAAAAAAAGAAGTTATTATTTTGTCCAGATTCACTGCAGGACAGTTGATCTGCAGAAATATTGGTTTTTACAGTGTCTGCCTGGAAGTTAGTCTTAGGAACTAAAATGCAGGTTATAATACATGCAAGAAATGAAATAATAAGCAGCAGGGTGTATTAGGATGAGTGAAATAGATAATACATTTCTGTTGCTGTTGCTGCTGTATATTGAGCTCATAAAACAGAAATGTTTAATCAAAAACTGCATGGAAGAGTCAATGTATTCCCCCTAGTCTCGGAGACAGTCTTTTGATGCTGAAACAGACTTTCTTTCTTCCTTTCTTTCTCCATCAGTCCCTCCTCACTCCTACTCTCTCCCACACTCCCTCCATCCCTCACCATGCTGCCGTCGAATTAGAAGAAAGTATGTCAGTTTGAAGGCGGGAGGGAGAAGTGAAGTAAAGAAGACATCAGAAAGAATTCATTCAGCAAGCGAGTTTCTCAGCTAGAAACACGGGGCTGAGTCGGCACCGCCTCGTGAGTCTTCAGTACTCTGGAGCGGTCGTTTCGGGTCAGCCACTGTGGTTAAAAGTTACCTGGGTCTGTCCGGTTAATACACCCAGAAAAATGCTCTGATTAGGGGGCCTGCCACTCACTTCCGAACAACTTGCCCATGTCATCTAACCGTGTTTAGTTTTTAATCTAAATATGTAGTGTATGATGAGATGGCCGACTCAAAGCTGCTGTTGCTATGCGACTGGCCAGAGTGCAGCACAGCTACTTTAAATCTTAAAATGTTGTTGTGGAAAACCAGATGACTTTGACATGCATGCTAAAAATTCTAAACATCTGAATGTTGTGCTGTGGAGAAATTTCCTGAATAAACTGTGCTGTGAAAAAAGTTTTTCCAGTTATCCTGAGTTCGGCCAGACATTCTCACTGTGGAGAACAGAATTTATGGTTACATTGTTTTCAAATCTAGACACAATTTTGTTGGCTGGTAGCAAAATATAACTCTGATTTGTTGAGGGTGTTAGTTTAGGGTGAAGGTTCAGCTTGCCTGGTAGTCTGTCAGTTGAATTACAGTGTCATGTCTTGGTAGGTTTGGAAATGTGCCGTACTCTTTGCATTTCCAGACAAATAAATACATTCGGTTGTTTTAGCACACAGCGGAAATGTCACACATGTTTCAGAGTCCAAACCTTTCCTGACCAAACAGTACCACAAAGGCCAATGTATAAAACATTTCTCTATCCTTTGTTCGGTGTTATTTGCCGCATTACCAGCTGCTGCTGTGACCTCATTTTTTCCCTCTCTGGTGCTGAAAATTTGATAGAATCTGTCTAATTTCTGGCAAGCAATATAAAGTAACAAACCAATAACCGCAGAGCTTCAAAGCACCTCGTGTGCCTGTCTTCTCTCTCCCTCAGGTCATGCCGGCTCTCCTGAAAAATCAGCAAATGTTTTGAAACTTAATCCCAAAATGAAGTCCGCCGTTTCTGTAATTTTTCACCAACACATCCCTGTGCTTTTATAGCTTTTGCAGCAATTGTAGACCTATCAGAGGGTGTCTAATGATGTCTCAAGTGCTTCGCCTCATCCGTAGAGTTTTTTTTTTTTTTTTGAAGCATCAAGATCAATAAAATCAGAGTGAATGATGGGAGACAAAGAGCTTATAAAACAAACAATTTCTTTTGTCTGGCTGACCTTTGGTTGACTTAGTTTACTGCCCCTCCCGAGTGATTTTTTTTTTTTAGTGCCATGGCATCATGGTCATCAATCACAACGTCCAAGGCAGCCTCTCCACAACCACCATGCCCTGGAGGGATAGTCACTGCAAACTGCTTGGATGAACTGACTTCCTTCATTTATCTGTGGGCAGGTTTTCACAAACTCTTGAGGGGATCCATCTTTACTAACACAGCCAAAGCAACTGACAAAGAAGAAGAGTAGGAGTGTTTTTTCTTATTTATCCTCTCAGTGCACCAGATGATCTGGGGACGTCATGTAGTGTACTAGATACAATTTGATAGTACTGTAAATCTCGACTTTGGTTTATTTCCAGTAAGAACAGTTTGTGCTGGAAGAAGTTTGGAAACAGAAAAAAATATTGACTGAATTTGCTTTGATAAACCCTTCAAATCCTTCTGCAAAATGTACAGTGGCTCACAAACACATTAAAAGTCCTAAAACTGTTCTTAATTTTGTCAGCAACAGCAAAAAATGATTTTCAGTTAGTGCATAGTTGTGAAGTAGAAGGAGGATGTAAAAAAAATGTAGCCTGCATTAATATCCTGTCCGTGTTTTTAACCTCCCCAAATAAAATCCAGAGCAATCAATGGTGTTCAGAAGTCAGCTAATATGTATGAATGAATGAAATTCTCTGGCAAGACTTTCATGACACTCCCCAAAAGACTCCCAGCTTTAACTGCAGTGAAGGGCCGTTCCACAGTAAATGACCCTTTATATAAATCAGACTCCAAATTAACACAACCAGTCTGATTTCACTGTCTCTGACCTCTTGTTCTCCTTTGAGTTCCTTCAATACTCTGCTGGTTATTTGCCTGAACAGCAGCCACACTCGCACGCTCCCACACAACTGCTGAGCAAAGAATTTGCTCATCTTTACTTTCATGACAAACGGTGTTGTACATCGTCAGGCCGGAACCTTGAATATACGTTACACACTCCTGAGATTTAGAAATCTATCAAGAAATACCTGCAGGGAACTCGTGCTGTAGAGAGCCAGGGTGGGGTTGAAGTGCCAGGGTCAGCATTTTCCAATATCGCTTGGCATAAATATTGTTAAAAAAATAAAAGAAAAAAAGATACATCTTCCATATTGGCTGTGGGGCTGTGGCCACGAGTCGCTCCAGAGGAACACATTTACATAACTGAAGTTCAAATTTCTATCTACTTTACGCATGCTTAATATTTTAAATGGTTGTGTTTTGACTATTTCATGATTTTGTAAAATTTAATCCTATTTTCTTTTAAATAAAAGTCATGCTTTTTGAAGAGGGTTTTTAGCAGCCAATGTGATTAAATCGTTTAGAACAGGAGATAGTCAGACTCAAATTTTATTCCTAACTCTTTGTATGAATTCATTTGACTTCCACTCAATTTTCCCTGTGGTTTCGCAGTTCCAGCTTGACAATATGACGGACCGTTTTGACAATTTGTTAGAAAACAAAACTGTTTTGTGAAAGTTATCTGCTATTTTTCATTTCACCTGGTCTAGCCATGTAATTAGATGCATACATATATGCTGTAAGACATTTTATTTTATAGCCTGTACATGTGTGCAGTTGTCAGCAGATACAATCAAAAATAACTTGGTGTTAGTCCCCTTAGTGGCACTGACCTCCTTTGAATGGCCTAATTATAACCGTTAGCTTTAAAACTGAGTATTTTCTTTTGTAAACAGACCTTACTCTCTGTAGTGGCAGCATGGTGTTTGTGCTACTTCCTTCCTTCTTCACTTTGCACCAGCATGCTTGGTTTTCTCAGCAGGTTCCCTAAAATATACTGAGTTATATATACTTTACTGAGTTACTTCCCCTTGGATAATTTAATTATTTCTTGTTCATTGGCATATCTGGTGCAACTCTGCATTGATTTGCCTTGTATTTATCATTTGCAGCAACTAAGTGAAACAAAACGTTCATATTCTAACAGTCAATAATAATCTCCATGTTTTTTTTTACTTTTCCAGAATTTATTTCACCATGGAACTACTGTCGCCTTACACCCGCTCCCTCCGGTTTACATTCATGAACCTTTTCTTATTCACATCAAATTTCTTTCAAATGGGATTTGCCAAGTTAAACCAGTGTCTTGAACTGTCACTGAGGTGTTTTGTTACCGTTCTTCAGTTGTGTTGATTCCAGATTCCGTTAGCATTTTTTTTTTTTTGCGAGGATTCCTTTAACTTACACAGTCTGGTATTGTATTGTCATTTTATACAGTATAGGCAGATAGTTAATGGCGTCTCATGCATGCTCGTAATACCAAATGCACAGGTACAATGTATATCATTTATTTCATGGTATAACATGGTACTCTATTGAAAAAGGAGAAACATACAGATATATAGTATAAATCTAAGCCTACATACAGTTTGTGGCAGCACAGAACATTTCACATTCCATTATGGGACCAAGGCCATACAACAACTTGAAGTGTTTGATGGCTGTTCTTTTTTTGTCTTTTTTCTTTTTTTTGTTTTTTATTGTTTTTTCCTTATTATTGTAGGCTCACGTGGCATAGAGTAATCTCTAGAATGAGCAGTTGGCAGCAGTTGGCAGCTGTTGTCAGCGAGATTGCTAAAAAGATCTTCTGGAAGTCGCTCCAAGTTAAGGGATGCTGCATGCATAATAAACAAGTTTCTAGAGTGGAGCTTATAAAGTCACAATTTCACTTTGTATTTTGATAAATTTAGAACTCGTACAACTCATTTTTAAATCTCAACACACAACCCAAAAGCAGTAGTTTAAATCGAAGAAGCCTTTCTGCCTGGAAGATCTTTTTTTTTCTACATGGACAGCAAAATTGTTTAGCTTTGTTTTTCTAGAATGAAGACTGAAATGTCTTTGGACTAATTTATTCTAGGAATTTTACAACCTTGGACATAAAAAGGGATTTGTGCAATAAAACATAGTCAAGAATCTTCTTTTGTAGTATCAAATTTAAGAGGTAGTCAGATCTCACACAAAGTCAACGGACGTTTTTCCGATTCCCAAATAAATGGGAGTCTATTGGAATGCAATCTGGTGACTAGAGAAGCAGAGCTTTTGTGTGACTCCTTGAGATCTTAAAATGTTTTGTCTGGCCAAATTGATGCAAAAAATGAAAAACTCCTCATGACACACTTTTAACCAATTACTTCATTGGTATGTGTTCTTCCTATTCCCCCTCTACACAGTAGAAAATGCAACTCTTATACAGTCATTTAGGGCCCAGAAATCAAATTTCATTTGTGCTGTGACAATCCAAGTACTATACATTCACTTGTTTGTTATATTCTAGACTGTACATGTTACAATAATTTTTTCTTTGTGCCCAAACTCACTGTTCTCAAGTATTTTTGCGTTTTTTTGTTGTTTTCTTTTCATGAACACGTATTCTCGTACATGCACAAAGCGAATGTATGAACAGGAATGCCGTGAACGTGCACAACCAGATTGTAACTGATTGCTTTGCGACCCTCTGTGGAATCATACACAGTTGGTCAGAAAGAATCAAGACAGGGAAGCCATTTTTAGCCACAAAACTATTACACGTTGACATTTTGTCCAGAGCTCAGCAAGCAGCGCAGAAAACAAATGGCGTACAGAAACTTTTCAATCTTGACATTTCCATGCCTATTTTTCTCATCCAACACATGCAAAACTAGTTCCTGCCCTCATTTTTACTAATCACTTGCAAAGTCAGAAGGGGTGGGTTACATTCTAATGGAGAAACGATGACCATGGCTCATTATCCTCTCCCTGAAGAATGGATCTGATACATTCAATGCTAGTATGTGCTTAAAATTACCCGACAGACTGGTTATCACGGGCGAGCTTCACGTTCTGTGAAATCCATTGGCGTCACTTAGCAACAGAAATGCAAAGCTCACTTTTCAGTACATACAGTAACTGGAGTAGAACTTCAGCATGGTCGGCTGATACAGTGGCATGCCATGCCTTCTGGTACCCGCGGTAAAGATGTGTGCAATCTTTTTTTTGCAGTTTCCTAATCTTAAAGTAATAACTTTACAAAAATCCAACCTTTAACTGGAGTACATTTACAGAGTGTGCAAATCCGGTCGTTTCGCCTCTGCCATTTCTTACAGACCATGTGTTGATATGTACTTGCAAAGTCGATGTCTTGAACCAGCTTGGAATAAGTAGACGGTAATGAAATGGTTTGTTTACGGGTCCTAAAAAGTAACAGAATAGGACAGAATAGAGGTTTCAAAAAATGGGTATGTGAGCTATGGTCCAATTAAATCATAATTCTGCAATAAACACACAAATATGAGCCCCGTATTATGAGTAATTGCGTCTTTTGTTCCAAGTCAATCCGTCGAGATCACAGGAATTGTGTGCTTTCAGAGCGTTCAGCTGGGCTGGTGGAACTAAAGAGGCGTGGCTTAATATGGCACCGGCAGCATTCATTTAAATATGTTAAGATTTTCATGGAGGCTGTTCTAATGAGTGCAATGGCACACCTTACCACATAGTGTTTGTTCATAACACAAACACTATGAAACCTTGTGGTTCCTCTGCTCCACATGCACTAACAGACAGGAAACTGGCCAAAGGTGCTTGTACAGTGTTAAAATTAACAATATCAAGAAGTGTAGCAACTGATTTTGGTAAAAAGTGAAAAAGAACTATTAGGAACTCCACAGATGTATTCAAATGTACTCATTTTAAAGGATGCATTTTCTTTTTCCAAGTTTTACTGTGAAACAACAAAATATGCATTTATTTTAAAGTGTTTTTAAAGATGCTTATAGAGCTTTCGGTATTTGTGAAGGATGCTCTAAGTTAGGAACGTATTCATAGTGCTCAGACATGCTCTGAAATGGATAAGATGCTTGACTTGGGACATTAATCCCCATCTCTCCCCATGAAATAATCTGACTATTGGGAGTCAGTGACAATCACAAAATTATTATTTTCATTTTTGGGTTGAACACATAGTGTATGTATAGACATATATACACACCTATGTACAAAAAAATTAAGTAATTCCACCATACTGTCACAATAAAAGAACTGTTCTTCCATAAAACAACACAGGTCAGGAAATCAAATAAATACCTGAAGACAAGGAGTACAAAAATATCATAATATTTTATGGGTAAAACAGTAACTATTTTGCCCAATAGGGCCATTGGCAGTTGTTTCAAATAGAAAATAAAAAGCGCTTTGCGAAGAACTATTGAAAATCTGAGTGCAATTTTGTCATGCAGTCACATAAAGTTTTGCTGTGAAATTGGAAAAAACGGCAGTTTTATTCATAAATTGTGCTTATTTTCTTTTTTTTTGTCCCCAACAAACTCAAAAATTGAGAACCTGAGACAAAAATCATCCTGAAGGATTAAAATTATTTTGCTTACCAGATCAACATATAATAAATTGTAGACAAGAGTATTATAAACACTATAAATACACGTTACTCTGTTTCTGTAAGAGTTTTGCCGGTTCAACAATGCCTAAGTACATTAAAAATGCATAGCATACCACTTTAATGGATTTATTGTAGATATTGCCTACACCCGATCAACTTTTAGTTAAAAAATCTTGACCTAACTGCTTCTGCATTGATTTTTAAAATAATATTTTTTAAAACTTGCTGGCTTTGTATTTTGGTATTTACATGTAATCAATAAGGGTGACGAATGGGGGGAAAAAACTGTCACAAATCCAAATTACAGTACATACTCTCAAAAATAAAAAGACCTCAGCGTTCGGGATTCAAAGACTCCAAATATATATATATATATATATATAAAAAAACTATTTCAATGAGAACTTGGTCCAAAACATAGTAGTCTTTGTTAGATCAGTTTTTCTCTTTTATCTTGCTGTGTTGCAGTCTTTGACTCGACAGATTCTCCATCACGTATAAAAGCAAGAGAGAAGAAAACGAAATGAACAAATGAAATGAAAGTCAAAGTCAAACAACGACAAACACCAAAAAAACAGATCTGATCAGACATAGTAGAGCCAGTAGATGAGGTTGAACAGCGAGAAAACGGACGGGAAGATGATGCGAGACCAGCGGTCAATGGCGTTCACGTCCGTCAGGTCGGGGATTTTAATTTTGAGCTGGGAGGACCGCCTCCGTAGTCGGCTCCGCTTCATCTGGGCAGAGCGGTCCAGAGAGTGGCGGCTGGCGGAGCGTGGCCCTACCCCACCGCTCTGCTTGCGGTATTGGATGTTTGACGACGCCGTGCTGTCCAACTGTACCATGGACTGAGAGTTTCTAATGTCCGCCACGCTGGTGGTGATCTCACCTCCTGCAACTTCGTTGTGGATCTCTAAGGTTGTCAGCAGGATGTTTCCATGACCATGCGGTTCCGCCTGAATGGATGAAGAAGAGACAAAATGTCAGAATAATGGATGGAAATACCTACTTTTAGAGTGTTATTGATTTGTTAATGTAGAGGGGTGAAAAACTTGTCAATAGTAAATTAAAACAATAAGTAAGAAAATAGGCACCCCAACATAATTTTTATTTTTGTATCTTTAATTTCTCATTGTACCAAGTTCTTTAGTGTCATTTTAGTTAGTCCTATGCAATTCCGCACACAACCGCTGGAGGCGCTGCCGCGTTGGTACAATAGAGAAGATTGAGCACACAAGAAGAATAAACCTTCCTGTTTGATGCTAAAGGAAGCTCGACGTGTGTGTCTCATCTTTTCTATATCACAGCATCACACGTTGAGGGAAGATCATCTTATACATTACCCTCAGCCATCCAAGGTTGCAGGGTAACATTGACCTGGTGGAATCCAACAAACACTTGAGAAGGCTTGACGTGCTGAGAATGATGACTCAGCTCTTGCTTTGGGCATACAAGATTTGGTTTTCCCTTAAAAGTCACCCAATTATCCCATACTTCAGTAAATACCTCAGTGGACACAGTCATAGGCCTATTCCAGATCCACAAAGCACTTATAGACCAGATAAGCATACTCCCATAACCCATTCAGCAATTCCACGAGAGTGAAGACCTGGCCCACTGCTCCATAGCCACATTGTTGTTTTCAGTAAGACACATCTAATGTCTCAAGTAACACTTGGGTCAGTCGCAAAAACCAACACAAACTTGACTACGATTCATGCTCTGAAGAAGTGGGACTGAAATCGAGAATTGAGTTTCACAAAAAGTTGTTCTTGATTTCAGTGCCTTTTTTTCAATGCCACACACACCAGCTGTTCCAGTGTGGATTTCAACAGATCAGAATTAGCCACACCCAGTCAATAGCTGAGCAACATATTTGTCTAAAGCTTGCATCGTACAGTGAGTCAGAGCCGGGTTGGATCACATTCACACCATAAGCGACTACTCTTGAGTTTATGTGGAATTGAAACCATCTTGGATTGATGTGATTGCTTCTTTTACATTTACAGAAAAAAACGTAGCAAGGGGAACCAGAGTTTATCTTGAGCGGACTAAACACCTTAGTTGTGTAAACATAGGATGGTGAAGACTCCAGCAACACTACTGCTTTATAAGTAAACCAACATATTTCATCTTTTGGCCGTCATCTGGGTCATTGGGACCACAAACAGAAATGCATTGATCTACTAACAAAGTTACTTCTTAGCACTTCATGTGTTGCTTCAACTTATTAGATCTTTGATCCTCTCCATGCACCTTGGGAGTCGGTGAAGTTATGTCAGAAATCTTTTAGAGAGCACCCTGAGACACCAGCTATGTGTTTTTAGCACAAGCAGCAGTTAGTTTCGCTGTTCCTCTCAGTCATAAACGTTTTGAAGTAGTTCTTAAAGTTTAAATGAAAGAGTCAGGGTAAAGCAAGACAGACGTGGAAATAAAGATATAAAAAACTCCATTCTGGTGATTCTGGCTACATTATGCATGCATGAAGTAGGCCACATTATGGTTATAAACTGTGGCATTTCTACTTGACACAAGAAAAGGTTAAAATACCATGTTAGAGTGGACAGGATGTTACCAATCTGGAGAAAAGAGAGGCAGAAATGATTCAGTGGTGGCCTAATTTACCAGAGTCTTAATGATACTCGCTGCGGATTACAAAATCAGTTTCCCTTTGGAGCTTGTTGCGCAGGTACGCTATGCTATTTATAGAAAACTTAAGGGAATGACAAATAACTCTTACTAGGCTTGTTAGCTTACAAAACTACCCAAGTGAACATAAACTCCTGTGATGCTCCAAAACCAATTACTGTTTTATAACTGTCTCAATTTGCCCAAAGCCATTAGAAAATTGCCATGTATCCACTGAATGTTTCTATGAGAATTTCTGAATATCAAAGTAAAACCAAACAGAATTAAAATGTTCATCATATTAATGAATATCTTCAGTGTTGCTGCCATAGAGTACCCTAATTGCTTCCCATGGATGTTTATTCACGTCAAACATTACCATTTAAGTTAAAACCACATCCGTCTCTTGGATTTGACTGCTTTGGTTTTCAGTCAAACTTTTTTTTAATAATTAAACAGTACCTTCACAACTAAACATTTTCCTGGTAGTTTAAGCAGATAATAAATGCAAATGTGTCTTTGTCACATTTGCATTCCCCAGTTTTCCTGCAGCTTGAGGTGTCCCCAACACGTCTCTTTCTGCAAAAAGCAAAACTCTAAGATGAATCATCAACTAAATGCTTAGATGACAACCTAGGGCAGACATTTCAAGGAAAGCAACATTTTAATTTTGCTCTATTACACTGCAAATAGAGCAAAAAAATTAGTCCCTTTTCTGAAAAAGGTCTGCAGTACACTTTACTGCCACCTTGTGGTAGTGCTGCAAATACATTTTGGTCAAGTTAAATGTGAATTTAATAAACTTTTAATTTGTTTCCTTGTTGGGCCATCTTAGAAACTTAAAATCACTTTCCATCCCTTTTGATAATATTGATAAAAATATAAGTTTCTAGCTATGATCATTTTTATGTAACCATTAAGAAACAAACTTTGTCTGTTACCAGTGCACCACTAAAAACTGCCAGGTATCCATCCTGTGGGCTAACATCAGTCATTTCTTGATTCCTGTAATTCCAGCCCATAAATATATTCGAAACACAAAAAAATGCAACACGATACATTATAATCCATGCCTGTGATGGGCGTTCCACAAAACAGATCAACAGAATGAAAAGTGCAAATTCAGGTCTTCATGCAAATGTAGCAACTGGTGAAGCCCCACATTTCCATTAAAGTAAAAAAAAAAAAAGAAAAAAACAAGTTTTTTAGTTGGTCAAAGCCTACCCAACTCTGGACCAGTTTGCTAACGTGCTTTGCAATTTATGGAACAACTACCTAACTATTATTGTAATAGAAAAGTTATACGCTGTAGGCTCTCTTTGGCATCATTGTAGTTTATTTCATTAGACGGTGTTTTACATTTTTCATCAAAAGCTATTAGGTGTGATTTTATTATTATTATTATTATTATTATTATTTGTAGTCCAAACTTTTGCTTTAATATTAAAGACCAACCAAGTCTAAAAACGTCCTTCATGTTTATTCCTCCAAAGCAACATCTTCTAAAGTACTTTCTTGAGGAAAAACAAACTCCTGTACAAGATAATATTAAGAAAATTAATCTGGGACTGCCACCACCCCATAAGGATGCTATTGGGTCTTCCTGTGTCTCTTATTGTGCATATAGATCATTACCAAGAAGATCATCAGTAATTTAAAGAACTGCTTGATGAGGGACCTCTGCAGTGACTACCTACTGGAAGTCAGTCTGATTCACCAAATCCTTACATGCGCTGTGATAGAAATGACTTTCACTGATGAGTTCGATGAGAAGCCTATACAAACAGCATGCACTAACGGGACCGAACACACCAGCTCCCACAATGTAAGCATGAGCATCACTTCAGTGAGTGTCATGGAGATGTCTGTTGTTACTTGTTTTCTTCACATGGATATAGAGATATTTTTGCACAGAGGCAAAAGACGGATATTAACCACATCCATGTTGGCTGATGGGCGATGGCGGAGTTGACTTGAGGATATTGAAGAGCCTCGTTTAAAGAAAATCAAGAATAACTCACCGAGCGTGAGTGGCGAAGACCTTTAACCTGATTGGACCGTTTTAGGGACGCGGTCCTACTACCTGCCTCCTGAGGAGATGAAAATATTCAGCCACATCTGGGGACAAATGCCTGGAAATTGACTTTGCATGTGTCTTCGTGCTTTTTTTTTTTTGAACACCAAGGATACTCAGAGACAATGAAATACAGTTTAAATAATCAGGATGTTTGTTTTTGCTGCTGATTGCTATATTTATGCATCTCTTTTCAATGTCGGTTATGGAAATTTCGAGGAACTTAAATGTCACTACCAAAATTATCCCCAGTGAGCTGTTTCTAGTGCATAAATGCAGAACTTTTTTAATGTTCACCCCCTGTGCCCAGTAACGTAAAGTGTGTCACGGTCTGGACCAAACTTACCCTCGCTGCATCGTACTTGGCCGCTCGCTCATTGTTGGCCTTCTCTGCTTTCTCCGCCAACTTCTTCTGCATCTGAGGGCCCCTCCCGAAGAAGATGTAGTTGACAAAGGCGTATTCAAGAAGGGCCAGGAAGACCATGACAAAGCATCCCATTAGGTACATGTCGATGGCCTTGACGTATGGGATCTTGGGTAGCGTCTCCCTCAGGTGTGTGTTGATGGTGGTCATGGTCAGCACCGTGGTGATTCCTATGGTAAACAGGAAACAAATGTATTTTCCCCCCAAAACAAATCAAAATAATTGACACTGAACTAAAACAACTCTTTTAATAAGATCATACTTTTCCAAACTTAACCATGAATTTATGTAAGATATTTCTACCATTGGTAGCCAGAAAAAGAAGGGACAGAAATAAGGAAGGGAGGACAGATCCAGAGAAGGTGCTTCACAAGGAAAGGAAAATAAAAAGATTACAAAAAGAAGGAAAAAAAATAGGTAACAGGCAAAGAAAGAAGAGACAAAGGGAAGTGTTGCGGAAAATATAATTTTGTTCATTCTTATTTATCCCAGAAAATGACTGAAATCAGATTCCCTACCTTTCCAAACTATATAGGAACCCTGTGAAAAGTACAAACAGCAGGCGAGATTACCACCGCCTTTCTATTATTTCAACTAAAAATAACTTGCTAAACGCTTTCATCTTTGATCTTAGGCCACTTGCATACACACAATGGAGGTGGGTGCTTCACTTCATTGAAATTCAAAGGTCTCCCTCAAAAACATCCCACTGCCCCTCGGTCATCCAGCAGAAATAACTCATTAAAATAGTGCTGCCTGTATCTACCTCCCAGCTCCTGCTAACCTTACCCCGTCAGGCTACAAAATGGCTCTCCACGTATGAAGCATCGTCACATGTGGCGAGTTTGCATGATAGGAGAAGATGCCTAAAAGTAGACTTGGTTGACACAAATCCGCATCAGACAATGCTCCGGAAAGGTCAAAATGCAGCAACAAGAAGCGGTTACCAAACAGAAGATTTGTAGAATTTTTTTTTCCTTCCACTTCACAACAATTATAAATTGCTTTGTGTTAGTCTGTGTCATAAAATCCCGATAAAACACAATGAAGTTTGTGGTTTGAATGTCTAGTTCTGTGTCTCACACAAATATCTGCCCAATGAAAGTATCTTCCCTACTGCAAATATAAGACAACCACATCTCTACTTCATTTACTGATGCCGAACATAAACGGAGTCTATCAGCTGCGCCTCTCTGCCTGTACAACACACACAGACATCACTTTTAGTGTTTGGGTGTCATAAAGTACAGAGAGGAGACAGGGAGCAGTCAGGGGGTTGGGAGGAATGAGCAAGATAGCTAAGGTCAATATAGCTCTTAGTAAGATTTATTGGCACATTACAAGGTTAGCACCACACACGCACACATATGTGTTGGCACGAGCGTGAACGTACACATGCTTCATGTCTAAGGCACAATTGGACGGCGCCCTTTTTGTGCTCAACAACAGCCTTGTTCTTTATAGGTGTTCCCAATGTTGGGCCATTACTCTCTGTTCTTCACTCCCTCCCTCTTTTCTTCTTGTTGCTGCCTCCCTCAGTCTCCAATCGGACAATTTAATCAAGGGGCCGAGAACCGGTGGGCCGAGTTGCTTTTCCATCACGCCGCTGCCCTGTCCGTGGAAGAATTACGACTTCACAGCTTCTCTTTTCCCATCTTTGGTCTGGCTTGTCCTTTTGTTCCCCTCATCTACCATTTTTCTCTTCTTCATTCCCCTCCGGATCTCCCCATCGCTTAATGGTGGATGTCCTTACTCCCTCTACTTACATGTCCCCAAATGTCCTCTTCTTCTTTAACTGCTTGAACAAAGGCACTCAGCAATCAAATTTCCTCTAATCACAGACCAGTGTACCATTAGCAGCACATCCTGACACTATATAGAGTAGCGGTTCTCAAGGTGGGTGGTACCGCCCCCCAGTGGGCGTTCAGAGGACAGCAGGGGGCGCTGGAGGACATTTTTACAAAAGGGGGGCGCTGGGATGCCTTTGGGGGGCGTTTGGTCGAAGGTAAACTTTACACCTTAAATGCACAACAATGCCAATTTAGACTTTGAGTAACTTGGTAAAACTGTATTGTGTAACATTAAATCATGCTTGGCTGCAACTGTATCGATGGCAGCTCTTCTTCTATTCAGTGTTTGTTAGCTTCTGTTAGTTTCTTGGCGCAGCTCCGTTCTCCTGCTACTGGTAGCTAAAATCATGATACCCTCACTGTGTATCCCTCTGAAAAATGAACCCATTTAAATAAAGAAATAAAAAATTCCTCCATGGGTGATACCAGGATAGAGAGCATTCATTTTATAGCGTTAACACCGGTGCTGTAAGTGGTCCAGTATGAAACGGGGGTGATAGATCAACACAGCACTTTTAAATTTCAATAATCAGAATGCATAAATTGTTTCCATTGTTTTAAAAGGTTTATATCAGTCTGCCTTTTCCCCATCGATGCGCTTCCCGACCGCCCTGCACCTTAGGGGCTAAAAAAAAAAAAAGACTTTCACATTGCGCAAAACTCTGAAACAGGAGAAGCGAGACATAAAACGGAGCGACGAACTAGATGTGAATTATGGCATAAAAACAGAGAATCCGACGCTGAACAGTGAAAAATCAACACATGATGTGAAGCACATCATGTGTTGATTAGGTGGCGCAGCAGGTGATGAGATTACTGATGGTGAGCGTCAATATATTATCAAATAAATGTAGCAACAGGAAAGAAACTAAAGTGGACATAGCAATAAACCAAGAGAGGATAATACTAATCAAAGGAAACTAAATGGAAATGAATGAAGAACAAAATGCAAGAATAAACTAAGAAACTAAAGTAAATACAGAGGAATAAACTGGTATGGCAAGACCTTTCGAGCAATAATTAATACAGAGGACTGTATGGCAAGAATAAACAGACACTATTTCCAGATAAAAGGTAAAACAATATTGTTGAAGTGCCATGGGTTTGTTGAAACCACATCTAGTACTGAGAATAAATATATCTTACACACCATAACAGTAAAGAACTGATCACTTATTTATGTTTTTAATTAGATTTGATATATTTATTTCTTCAATATTATTTTTCATGTCAGTGTTATTGTCATGAGGCTGATGACTCCATGACACTTTCAATTTGACTCATTAGGATTTGATTAAGAATCAGATTTGTTCTTTGTAATTTCTGTCCAGTAAAACTATTAATCTATAAATCAATAGACAGGTCTATATAAAGATATAATCCATGTTTCTGTCTCATATTTGTATGGCATTAAAAGGACCTGGAACTTTTGTTTTTCCACTGAAAGCTCTGGTTTGCACAATAAATGCCATGTGGGTGAAGTTTTATGGATGATACTCTGATGTCCCATTCTCCTGAAGGCAGCACAGAGCTGCACCACCAGAAACTGACAGAAACACTGAAGAGAAGAAGAGCTATGATTAATGTAGTTACAGTTCTGTCCATGTTTTAATGTTGCAGAGCTCAGTCATTTTGCGAAGGTTAAACTGGCATGTTGTACATCTTTTATCTGGTCATTTTGTGCAAGATTTAACAACTAGAAAATGGCAAAGAATAAGAATATTTTTTCCACTCTGATTGGCTGCTGTTAGGCCTACCGATTTTAACTTGAATGTTCATTGCATTTTTCGTAGACGCCTGTGAAAATAATTTCTATTCCCATGACTTTTTTGTTCTCTCGGAAATTATTTTTGATGATAAATACAGAAACAAGCATAAAAATCAAAACATCTACAATAGTGATAGTAATATTAATGATAAAATAATGGTCAGTGCAAAGTAGCCTACAAATTCTTTGGTGGGGGGCGGTGAGGGACCTGGATAAAGGCTAGGGGGCGCTGGGCCGAAAAAGGTTGAGAAACACTGATATAGAGGAAGTTTCATGTTGCATGCAATACAGAAAGTAAATTGAAAATACTGGTTACTCGGACACTTGAATTCATCACTTGCAGACAGAGCAGCAGGAAAAAAACAATTCTGCTCTTGCTTAATGGCAGCAGGTAATGTGTAACTTAGAAATCCTTCGGACTTGCTTGGGAAAATGAGATTCCCCCTTCAAACAATTCAATTGCTTGCCTGCTGCCTGCTCGAATTGATTTCCCCTCCAATCATTACTCTACTCTTACCAGGAGGCTGGCAGACTTGAAAGAAGAGTCCATACTGGACACACACAAATACACACACGCACACGTATTCTTTTTCACAATCAAGGTACATACTGGAAGCTCACAATAGTCCATCTAAGGACTGAGTGGAACTCCGGATCTCTCTCAGTTGTCAGGCCTTTAATCGGATATTGCTAGTATCCATTCGCTCGCAAAATCAAGATACTCCAAGGCAGACAATAATGACCGGATATTGCATGCATGCTTTAACAAAGGGAAGAGGGAAACAAACACTCACTTTCAGATAACAAACAGCGCTGGAAAGGTATAAAGATAGGCAACGCATCAGGGTAATGGATAGCAGCATGCTTTTCAAAAAGCGATATGATGTGTTAAGAGCATTATTGCTCCACTATCTATCCATACTCGTGTGATTGAAGATCCAAAGCAGCAATCAGTTTACAAAGCTGGGTTGCACTACTTATGTCCAGAGGTCAAGGTTTATTACATGACCCCCTGCTGACCAAAAGCAAGACATGACAAACCAACGTCATCAATCCAAGCAGTTCATCATCTAAGGTTAAACTGTTATATAGTTTCTCACAGATGACATTAAGTGATTCTTCTTGCCTTGCATGAAGATGAGTCACTGTTTGAGGTTTGGAGGAATCTTCAGGGTAGAAATATCTTGTTGATGTATGTGAAGCTACAGTTGGTGTCTGAACTACTAAAAAAGGCGTTTTATAATCGTTCTTAGGTGTTAGCACATTTTAGCTATTTGTTGCAGGTTGCAGTCTCTAACCACATTTATTTAGTTCAAGATTTACACATATGTTTCTTGGTATTTGGGCCACCTGAGACAAAGAATTATGAAAAACAAAATATGTAAACTGGTCAAATTAGCCCTGAGTTATGCTACACTGATGGGAGTGGATAGTAATTAAAATGAGTGAGTGCTTAATGCACTATTCATGCAGGAACTGCGTCTGGATATGGTCATTACTCGTCTCTTGCATCATACTGAAGGGATCGTGATGATTAACAGCCAACAAACATCCACCTGCAGTCTGTTTGCTGCTATCAAGAGCACGTTTTAGAGGTAAAAACATCCTCTTTTGAGATGCTGGTGAGTGACTGTGGCTTTTTTAGTGACAACAGCAAACTACACGCACAAATTGTGACCTAGTTTGCTGCTGTCACTCCACAAAAAAGAAGAACCAAAATAGCATTCCTTCACAACAGAATTACAAGTTTAACCCTGTAAGCTCATCACCAGGTAGGACATTTTTTATTTACTCATTCATGAAAGGATACACTCAAAAGCAAAAGATGGAACTTTGTAGTTTGAGAAAGTAAATTGACTCCTTACCAAGAGCCACCCTGGCTGCGGATGCATCATAGTTTATCCAGAAGGATACCCAGGATAGGATGGTGATCAGGATGGATGGCATGTACGTCTGCAAAATGAAGTAGCCGATGTTCCTCTTCAGCTTGAAGCTCAAAGACAGTCGAGGATAGGCACCTGAAACAAGGGGGGAAAAGAGAGAGAGAGAAAAAAAAGTACAGCATCTGAAATATTTACAGTAAAGAAATAAAACGTATGAAATAGCCAGAAGATTCTCCGAGAATGAAGCTAATTCAGAAAGCATCACAAAAAATGACAGGCTTACCCTGAAAACATCAAACTTTGATAGTCTGAGCAGCAAGCAGGGACCCCTTATGTTTTTGTTTCAGTTTCCATGGCAACACAGACAGCATGGGCTGAATTTATCACCATGGTAACAAGTATCCCCTTCAAAGCACCAACACACATCAGCTCTTCCTCACACAAGCCACACACAAAACACAAAAACACTCAATTGCAACCCTATTTCGTGATGTGTCACTATATTCAGATTTCGTGTCAAATAAACACGTGACAACATTTTGACTTTTCAAGAAATCGCCTACAAAACCACTGAAAGAGTTTTCTACCATTGTGGTCATCCATTGAATTCAAATGTGAGCAGTGTCTACGCATGAAATGTCAACATAAAACATATGCGATTCCTCAGTAATCTCGTGGCATTGCATCTCTAGATGGGCTGTATGTATGACTCGTTACTCCCACTATTCTTAGCTGTTTTTCCATTTTGGTTTCATATCGCAGGAGAAGTGGGACCCATTATGGAGTAATTTCTGCTCTGGGTTTTCAGCCAAAGCTACTTGTGGTGAGCGTGGGTCCACCAACTGCACACTTGTGTGTATGGCTGGAAAAAGAGAGAGCCACTAGGGAAAATAGAATAGAAAAAAAAAAAAACGATCCACTCGCATCTCATTACGATTCAGCGCCTGGTGTGTGCAATAAAAATGACCTGATGTGATTTTAAAAAGAGGCCATGAATCAAATGTTAGCCACTGTAGCTTCTTGTGTCAGAGTTCAGACTTAAGACGTGACAGAGACGGATAATGTCTGGCTTTATAATTCAGCGGGAATCATAGAAATTAGAAATCATAGAAGTCTCAGATATTTGAGTGGCTAAGGCAAATCACAGATTCAAATCTCATCCTTGAGAGGGAAGTCTCAAATCTTTAAGGAGCCTAATCAAGTTGAGGCTCATATCTTTGGCCCCAAATCAAACTCAAGTCTCCGGTGTTTGATGAGCATGCCGCAGTTACTTTCCAAGTGTTTGTCCCTGTAAGTCTTTGAGGGACACATCTACATGTCAGACTCAACGCAAAACTACAGCTAGCATGAACAGATTATGACTGATTAACTGCCACAACAATTTCCCTGATCAAGCACTCTTTAACTGGAGAATATCCACTCCTCTGCCAGAACTGAGGTCATAAAACCTGGATGCTAGCAAAGAACATAGCATAGAAAACACGCAAACTGGAATCCTGCTTTACTTTTAGTTTTTCTCAGATTCACCATGCTGTTTTGTAAATTTTTTAGGAATATTTTCCACAGCTATTTGGCACAGCTATATTAAAAATATTATCGAAAATACTATAGAAGTCTGACATTTTCTATAGACAGTTTCCTGTTCCTCTCCACCTTCTTAAGCTTCCTTGTTTATTTCAGTAAAAATCCAGTAATCTGATTGACAAGAACAACACCTCATAAACTATAAATACTCAAACAATATTTATCCCCTTAGACAATCCTGTTATTTTTAGCTCCTAAATAACAGCTCTGACAGCATGAAAAGAACTAAACACATCATTTACATATATTATAGTGTGAAAATAAAAGAAAGGACAGCCACACTTCTTCTTCTTCTTTAAAAAGCTCAGTTTACCCTTCCAGTAATTCAGCTCTTCTGCACTACATCTGACTGGAAGAGAAGCCAAGGTGGCTTAAGAAAAGAGGAGGCAGAGGTACACTGGCATGTAGGTGTATTACAGTTCTGCCTGTAACGGCTACACCAAGCAACATCCGTGAGTGGGAGGAACACCATGTGTGAGGCTGAGAAAGAGAGGGATGAAGAGAAGGGAAAAAAAAAAAGTAAAGTTGAAGCTGCTGCTGATGATGATGTCTGTGGATGGATCAGTAGACGAGAGGGCTGCAGGATCAAAGGTGCTTTTTGTCACTGAATGCAGAGGTAGTCAGTGTTACAAACTATGAAAAAAACTACACTGTATTCACCAGCAGCTTTATTTACGGATTAAAATGTGGGGCTAACATTTAGACAACTTGATTTCCTGAGTTAATTCAAATCTAAATCAAAAATATTAAATTAACAGGAAGTGTGGGCATAAAGTTGAGTAATATTCTGTAGATACTTTTTATACATGATGATGGCTGTGGGCAGGATCTACTGTAGCAGTCAGTTTTACAGCATATATCAGGGGTCCCCAAACTTTTTCCTGTGAGGGCCACATAACTTTTCCCTTCTCTGGTGGGGGGCCGGAATCAGTTCGTAATAGAAAAAATGTGACGATTGCAGGAGTGCCTAAATGTATAAATGTATTGTTTTCCAGAAAGCACAATCAAATAACCCTCTCTGGGTTCTTCACAGAAAAAATCCAAGAAATAACACTATTAATGAAATAAATACCGTATTTTCTGGACTATAAGCTGCACCCCAAAAGTTTTTTAAAAAAACCAGTAAACATATATAAGCCTCAGATATCGCTGCCGCTCTAGATTTTACACAACGATGCAGCAGCAGCAGAGGGGGGCGGACACCCAAAATTTGAGTCATAACAGGTCAATTGAATATCACATTTATTACGTTGAAAAAAAAAGTTGCCAAGATTAGATTTAACTGAACTGATTACGGTCTTTTCCGAACGGTAACTGTGACAGTAAAAGTGCTGATCCTTCGTGTTGCTACTAGCATACGCTAAATGAAAATGGGCGCTTCCTTCTTCTTCTTCTTTTTCTTCTTCAGATTTCAATGGCAGCTTGCATCCATTAATGTTGCACTACTGCCATCTACTGCATCCTAATATCTATATCTCAAATTCTCATAATAATCCCAGTATTATTTAAAAAAACGAAAAATCTTCTTTTTCCCCTCAATGCTATTTAACTGATCAACAACATTCTCAAATTTCAATTCCCTATTAAAACCTAATTCTGTTTTAATGGGCGCTTTCTTCTTTTATTTCCAATTTTGACTTCCAATAATTCACTTCCTGCTAAAGAGCCCCCTGGTGGTTGAAGAAAAATTCACATATAAGCCACATGGTTCAAAGCTTAGGAAAAAAGTAGCAGCAAATAGTCCAGAAAATACGGTATATGAAAAAAAATCTAAATGCTCTCCGGTATTGTTCAGGGGGCCGGACCAAATGTGGAGGCAGGCCGGATGCGGCCTGCGGGCCGTAGTTTGGGGACCACTGGCATATATGTAGAACCCTCTGAGTTAAGACTCTCTGTATTTGTGAGACTGTCACATAACCTTCTTCAGGTAAGCTGCAACACAGACTGCTACAGAAGATCCTCTCTGCCCGCAGCCTTCACCGTTTACAAAGAGCCATTAAAGATACTTGGATAACACAAGTTAAAATGTGAGTTTTTTCACATCAGAAAATTTGAAGAGTGCAAAAGTGCGTTCATTTCAGAAAGTGAAATATATTATTTAGATTCATTAGATAGAGTGAAATATTTCAAGTTTACAGTTACACAAAACCCCTTAGCCATAATCACAAAATAAGAAAAGAAATGCTGAATTTAGTAACATCCTTTGGTTTATGTTCATGAATTTGAAGCACTACTTGGATCTTTTATGTCATGATCGGGGTGCTCCACATCTGATAAAATGAAAGAATTTGCAGGAATATTTCCTGCTCGCGGTCTCAAATTATGCAAAAATGATCAAAAATGGATATTAAATATTTAAAGCTCTTCTGGCTGCCTAAACAGAAACAGAAACAGATTACGATCATAAATCTGATCATATCTGTGACAGGCGAAGCTTAAACATGCAGTTAAATGTCACCAAGCATTGCCTGCTCACCCGTGCATTTTGCATGTGGCCACGCAGGCCACGTGCACGCACGCAGAAGTCAGTGTTTGCAGAATAATTGATGCCGCGTGCCTCATTGCACATAAATATGAGATACCCTGAATCCTGGTCTGTTATTTTTCTTGTCAGAGAGCAGGATAATTGGCATCAGAGCACACCTTTTTCAAGTTGGAGGCAAATTTGCACTGAAGAAAGCTGCAAAGAGGAGGGGGGAGAAAGAGGAAAGTAAAACTGAAAGTGACAGGCTGAGTTAGAGAGCGAGAGAAAAGGAAATGGAACTAAAGTCTGGCTTGTAATGGAGGAAACCTGATCATTAGCAAGGAAGGCAACAAGCTTTTGATGTGCTTCAAGCAGCAAGCTCAGCAGATCACTGGACACTAAACTTCAATGGTCTCCACCCGCAGGGGGACGGATCGCTTCTGCAAACAAGCGCACCCTTGCTCACCCGCTTAGACACATTCACATGATTCTCCCAAGACAGGCAAAGGGGCCCCTGCACTGTAAACAGCCGTGCTGTTACGAACACAAAGTGGAAATGATTGACAACCTTGATCAACAAATAGATGAATAAGTTAAAAATAGCCACAAAATCTCACAAAAGGCTGATTTAGTTTTGCCGTTCTTCTCAGGGCGAGCGCGACTCTTCCTTTTGAGGTTCACTTCTGCTGAAAAATATTTCTAAATGTCAGCTTTTATGTTCCCACCACAGCTCTGGAGAAATTGCTTCTCCGATCCACCCCTGCCTTTGCTGAACGTTGGAAAAAAAGAAAGAAAAAAAAAAGAAGTTTATCACAGAATAAATTTTCACATAAAAATCTTAATAATTCAGGACTTGTGGTGGCACACTAAAAAAAAAAAAGAAGAAAGTTCAGCATATATATCGACTGAACCCCCTCGGGGAAACACTGAGGCATTAATTACAACATGAAATGTGATATAGTGACTGTTTTTCACATGCAGGAACCTGACAAATTGCCTCTCATGTGTTGCCTTCCTTTCTAATTACTGGCCCCAAGAGATGAAGCGCTGGGAAGAAAATCGCTGTTGTGATCCCATAAATAAGACTGGTGGCTGTTTTTTTGCAACAACAGCTAATGACAACAACAATGTCAAAACATTTACAGGCCCCATGTATAACCTATTGCATAAGCTTTAAAAAAAACACACACAGCCTTTAAGTTTTATGTGCTTTACTCATTATATTTAACTTTTACCAGTATTTTGAGCAACGTGGACAAGCAAAGGTAATTTACCATTAGTTTTCTATCTGCTGCTGCATTTACTAATCAAAAGTGGGAGGGGCCTTTGTTCTTTGTTGACCGATCAGAACAGAGCGCAACTAAAATCACAATGCAATTAGTTTCGGTGTTGCATGTGTGTGTGAACATAAACACAAACAGAATAGGCTGCAATAAAATCACCAAAGTCTTTAATAATGTACACTTTGGAAATTGTGAATATTAATGTTAATGTTTTCTGTCAATGTTGAATTACGCAAACAGAACCACCAAATTGTACAACTAGAAGTATAAAATATTAATATATATGATCTAGTCGAGCATGGAGTAGAGTTGTCCATACTGGCTGCTACTGCATGTCTATTTGGGAGGCTGAGTTTGTGCTACACAGACTGAATAATTTAAGAAAGTCAGATCCAGAGCTCAACAGATTGAACAGGAAGTAGCTATCTTTTAACTTTTATCTCTGAAGGCTGGAGATGAATGAAATGTAAAGATCACTGCTGAGTTTAAAAATCTTGTATGTTTTGAATTGTGTAGAGAAAGATACTTCATCTCCAAGACCAATAAATCAAATTAAGTAATGCAAATATACTGCAATGTACAGAAAATCTGCGATTTTACCAATTTGTGAAAGCTTCTTAATATAATTTACTAAGTTTAGCTATTGATTAATGCGTTAAACCTTGAGGGTGAAAACATTCCGTTATCAGTAGCAGGACTTTGAAACAATCGTGCAAACAACTGAATCTAACATGAATCACATGAACTAAGCTGCTCACATCAGATCTTGATAACTCTGTCAAAGCTTCCTTCTCATTAAAAACAGCCTTAGGTTTTATAAATTAAAGCATGGATCCATTCTGCCTTTTTTAACACGTGAGGCTGGTGGCCTTAGCCACCACAACCATTACTAGCAACTAGACCGTTTTTAGCTCACCAACATTAGTGTTTTCTAGCTTTTTCAGCTCCACCCACCAGCTTTCAACTATCACAGGCAATTGCTCAAACTGGCAACAAACCCAATCTAATTAACATAACTAACCTCTTAAGCTACGTTTGTCAACAATCAGGACAATAACAACCTCATCAATCCTGTAAAAAACATGACCTCATGCAGTCAAGGACCACCGGTTTGTAGAAGATGTTTGTTAGGTGATTTGTGTCTGTTTCAGTGAAGAGCCACTCCAGCAGGCTAGTACCAACTGCAGCTACTTCAGGGAAACTTCAAAGGCAGATCTTACCTCATTTCAACCCAATTAGAGGCGCTGACAAACACAACTGTGGCTCTGAGGAGTTAAGATCAACCCATCAAGCTTTGGCATGCACATGCCTGCTGCAGAAATTGATTAAATTATCAGCTGTAAGACCAGCAGAAGCTTAATTTGTATGATTTCATTTAAAGTTGTACAAAAAGCCTTAATGTCAAGTGAATAATAGAAAAAAAAATGTTTCAGCTCTTCATGCATTCGAGTCCAGTGGGTTACCTGTGGAAAAGACTACATTTCTGGAAACGAGTTTGTAGTCAACAATGGAGAACTGCGGCAGCTCGATGCGCGTCACCCCGGTTACGGCCGACTCGCCTCCCTTCCAGTAGAACTCGATGTCATCTGTGGTGTAGCCATCTGCAAGAGAAGAAACACGAACATACCAAGGTGTAACCATCTGTCAAAACCATCGCAGGAGACCAAGATATGCAGCGTTGCTGATCGCCCAACTGGGCTGTCATTCGGGAGCTGGACGGAAAAAGAAAGGAAAAAAAAAAAACATGTTTGAAGTTGCCTTAAAGAACCAGACGTTCCTTTAAAAGTAAAAGGATTAACAGATTTCTTCAAGAGAATGTAATTACCAGTTAAGGGTCTTACACTAATAAGACTATTTTAGGTAAATTTTCCCACATATACCTCACTTTCTACACCTAAAACCATCTTAGAGAAGAATAAAAACCGTATCTCATATAGTAGCATTATCTCAAATCGAACCTGGACTTTTAGTGTATATGATAAGAGCTTCTAAATATTTTAGAAAATAATTTGATTTAAAAAATATTCTTAAGAGGGACATGCACTGATATCCAAAACAATATATTTATAATAACTGCAACTGAGCTTTTGACCCTCTTCAAATTGGGAAATAAAGGAAAACATGTTTTAAAGGTAAGGCAGATGTGTTTTGATCCTCATACATTAGAAAGCTGCTCTCCCCAAACTTGTCTATATCTACAGTCAGAGCAATGCTGGACATCAAGCAGGACTAAAAGGCCAAAAGATCCAGGAAGTCTTGATAGAGTCCATCATGAACTTTCTGTAATAACGTCAAAAATAATAAAAACCAGCTGGTCTATGCCAGGAGACTGAAAATAGGTCATGAAATAATGGGATCCAAAAAATTTGACCAACTCAACAAAGAAATGGTTGATTTCTTCTGTCATCATCTCATATTCTAGACCTAAAACACAATCTAAGGCTTTTTATGCTTCTTTGCAAGAGCTATTTGTTGCCTTTAATCAAATACTAATCTTAAAGCGAATCCCAATATTCATTGTACAGCAGGCCAATCTCTCACAGCTGCTACATCATAAAATTACCCAATCAGAACCGGCAAGCAGCAAGGGACCTGTGGGTGATTAATTCAAGTAAAAAAAGGCCAACTTCATCAAAAAATTCTGTTTGGGTGTCGGCTAATCTCTCTATTGTCGCCAAAACAACCTCCCTCATATCCAGTTCGTTACCGCTCCAGAGTCTTTATCAAAAATAAATTAATTAATCTAGTTTTAGGAGAAACCCCTCCCAAAAAACGCCCATGTACTCACAGCTCTCTATCTCCAGAGTGCAGTTCTGCTCATCCAGGGGATACCTCCTGAGGTCCATCATGCAAGCAGCTGTTGTTGTTATCCTGACACACAACAAACAGATTGAGAAAGAGATAATCTCATTTTCTTTCCACTTCAAAATGATGATAGTTATGCTTTGTGTGTGTGTGTGTGTTAATCCATTGGTAAAAAACCAAATGAACTATGTATGTGAATAAGAGTACGAAGCTACGGGACGTTCTGTGTGCTAAGCAGTCAAGAACGACCGAAGAGTTTAAGGGACAGCAGTAATCCAGTTAGCCTGCAGTATTAATCTAAAAGCACCTGCTTGTGTTAGTCATCTTTAAAGCAAACTAATTATCCTCTTGTCTTTATATCAGATTCCTGAGCTGGTTTCACATTACAGGAGACTCCTGGCATTGTCATCTCCAAAACAGATTACTGCAGCGTCCCGGAGTCAAAATGCTGACTGCGTAAGCATGTACATAATTAAACTATAAGTCACTGACAGACGCCAGTCCATACTGATATTTTACAATCTGTTTATCTCCCTGGCATAAAAAAATCTGGCCTCCCTCCAGCCTCTGATTAGGTGGAGAAAAAAAAAAAGAAAAAAAAATGCAAACACGACTGCAAATTTTGGCACAGCTCAGTGCCTGCTCATCTGAATTGGGTCGCAAGGAGTTGTTGCTTTGTTTATGTGATCGCGAGTGCTCCGACGGCTGATGATCAGACAGTTAAAGTGAGGGGCAAAGTGAAATGCAAATTCAAAATGATTTCGGCTGAGTCTGGCCTGATTAAATGCCGGCTGCTTGGCAGTTAGCCACTGGATGTCTTCATTCAGCTAAGACTCGGATGAGGCTGGGGAAAGTCATTAGCTGATGTTATTATGCTGTTAAAATTACACCAACAAAGTGGGTTTTTCTAAAGCACAGACATATTGTCATTACTGTGGCACTCTACAGATACAGATTATATTGCCTGTAGACTGTAACAAATAATCATTTTTAGAGATAAGTGATGCATGTTGTGTATCTTTGTCTAAATGATTGTAATGAAAGGCGATCAGGTGTTCATTAAAGCAGCCATTTCGTCAGAACAAAGCATATTTATAATATATTCAGATTTAAAAGACATGAGGCTTGAAGAAGCTTTTAAAAAATAGACACAACCTTTTTCTCACTGCATGACATTACTCAGTCAAAACTATTTTTAGGAGACTAAAGGAGGAACATTTAGGAGATTTTTGTATCAATCTCAGCCAAATTTGAAGTTTACATACACTTGTGTTACAATGACGGTGGTGGCCTTGCTTAAAAGCTTCTTCTTGTTGTTTAACTTACATAACATACAGTGGCATTTTCTTAACATGAAATCAATCTGTTTACAGCTCGATACTCAACTTTACCTGACTTTAATTTACATAACAGCTCTAATCAAAAACACCCCGGCGCTTCTCCTCTGTACTTTGATCTCTTGAATGCACCGTGAGGTCTATAAGTAGCCCACGGAGCTAAATGCTCTGAACTCCACTGGCATAATCAAACATTGCTGTTTGACTTTAAAGTACTGACACATGCAAATGCGGGTACACTAGTACACAGCCAAACAAAGACGCACACACACACACACACACGCACACACATGCACACACACTTCTCTCTACGCACTCTGACAATTCAAAGCATGCATCCATATTCATAGGTCATGCCGACTCCTCTGAATTAGCCTGACAAAAACATCAATGGAGAACACAGAGCAGGGGCTTCATAAAACAAGTATCACCAACAACCTGGAAGCCAAGCTTTGCATTGTACAATATGGCTAAACTGTTTGTGCATTTTCTTAATTGTTATTTAAAGACAATATGGGTCAGTTGCTTACACTACCAAACTGATCACTGGTCAGCTAGGGGAGTTAGTACACAAACTATATCCTGTTATTTATCTGTAAATGGGCAACTTAGAATTACAAAAATAAATCTGCTTAACGTAAACGCCAATTTAGATAAAATTCATGTTTTTCGATAAAATGTTTTTGGATGAGGTGGGATTTTTTTTGTGTACTTTGCAAAACTGCAACGAAAACGCATCACGAGTCATGTCATCAACAAAAGGATGTTTCTGCTGCTGGAAAAGATGAAGACGATAACAGGAAGTGGTAGGAGGATGATGGAGTGGAGTGTTTTTTAATGGCTTATGGCATAAACAAACTCATTTATATGGGATTCTAATTGTGTTTCTTATTAAATGAAAACACAGACATTGCAAATTTATGTTTTTTCGACATTAGCTGAATAGTGACAAAGTTTGGCTCACATTTGTGGGTTGAAAATTTGGGCGTGCTTCGACAAATGTGCAGAGATGACCCACTTTTCTGTGTGACCTCTCTCAAAAACAAAGGTGCCCTTTGAGAAGCTAACGAGACAACTAGGCCGTACCTGAGCCCGTATAGGACAGTCCCGTCTGGGTGAAGGCGAATCATGCGATTTTTGACTGTGACTCCATGAACAAAAGACTTCTTGTCATTGAGGAAGTAGGTGTCTGGGACCCACAGCTGGTCTGCAACCCTGTTGTCCAGAGTCAAGTTCAGTGGGATTCCTATGTAGGCTAGACGCTTGTCCCTCCAGTACTGCTGGAAATACATGGTCAGCGTGTAGTCCTACGGAAGAGAGATAGAAAAAGAACAATTATGAAAACTTTACCAGTTTAATTATATAGGACTAGGCACATATAAACCAGTAGCGTAAATGCAGCCTGGCCCCTCCCTGTGGGAACGCTCTACTCACTATTGTAAAGTACCATAGTGCATTGCACAAAAGGGCAGCATGACTCATCTACCTGCAGCTTTATTGAACACTTTTCTGTGGAAGATTTTCAAAAGTTGCTCCCTCCATTGACTGAATCTTTCTAGTACAAGAACATTGATTCACAAGGCTGAATTGTATGACACCTGAAAGTTCTTTAAATAATTTAAATTTAAATGGACGTTCGCTCGGTCACTTGGACAAATGTGAATTATTCTCAAAAGGCTGATTGTAATGCGTTTTTACAAAATGTCACACTGCTTTTTTTTCTTTGCTTCACACATGGCACCAGTTAACATTTAAAAACTTGTTCTAATGTCAGCAGGAATAAATGCTGTCCACTTCAATAACAAATGAAGGCACAATGCACTGTTAAATAACGCTCTAGCATTGACTTATGAGACATTTGACACTGCAGCAAACACAGTTTGATTCACGGATAAGCCATGCAGCCGTGGGTTTTAAGGACGGTTTGATTTCTGCACCGTCCCTGCAAAGGAGGATTCACTCACCTCAAAATGCCCAAAGCTTGAAAATGAAAGTGAAACTGACAGTTTGGCCTAGTTTTATTTGGCTAATAATTATCTAAACATCATAGAGCATCCAGAGAACACTAAAATGTATTATTACAGACAAATACTTGCTCCTTAATATTGGAGGGGGGAGAAGAAAAAAAAATAAAAAATAGGATATATTTAGAACTTTATGTTTACAAATACACCAGCATAATCGGATTTAATAAAAAATATACATTGCAATTTCAGCAGAAATACAATATGTCTCTGCATTAAAGTATTGTTGTTATACTTATCCCTTTAATTTTCTGTGTATCAAACCAGCATGATCTGGCACTTAAAAAGAGCAAAAAACAAACAGAAAAACAAGACATAAGTCAGCCCTTCCATGAGAATACACATAATCCAACAGTGCGAGGGAATACTTGTGTTTTGTATTAATTGGGTAATATTTGACCAGCACAGAAGCTGCACCAGAGGCCCTGAGCCCTCCCCCCTTCATCCCATTCTACATAATCCAGTTACTCAAGCTAACTCTTCCTCTCTCTCATATCTATTTCTCTCTGTTCGCACCTCTCTTTTTTCCCTCTCTCTCTCTCTCGCCCTCTCTTTCTCTCTCGCTCTCTTTCTCTAGGCAGTGCAATGATCTTCACCATACCCACTGTTGTGTTGAAATGAAACCTGCACCAGGCTGGCACTGCTAAAAGCACACATGTCCCCGTGGTGCCAAACGGAAACCAGAACGAGATTAAAAGCGTCCACTGCAATAAGCGTCGCTTTCCAAAAGACTCATGTGTGACCAAGCTGTTGCATAACTCGAGTAGTTATTTGTCTCTTTGCGCCGCCAGAAACACTGTTTCTAACGCACAACAGGTTTTGCATTTTCATCAGGAGGAGGTCGGAAGAAAATAGAATTCCAAGACAAACTCATGCAAATTCATCCCGAAGTCTGAATTTTTGTTGTTTTATCTATTTTTATTAACTTCATAATCAGTGAATATTTTATCCGCCATGCAGATCAACGGGGAAAGGAAGATCTTAGTCAGCACAGGACACAGATTGGACACTCAGCAGGACAAGGGAAGCTTATTGGCACCAAGCCATGGCTGTACAGTAATAGAACCGTGGCATGTTTGGTCGCCTGCAACCCCCAATCACTCTCGGATTGTAGTCTTCAGAGAGCATGTGGGAGGAAATGTCAGGAATTAATGTGGCAATTACTTTTGTGTACTGCCATTATCTTCCATTACAAATCATCCTTTTCTGCCCTTTCTTGAACAAGGCTCCCACTTTCAAGAGAAAGCTTATTAAATCCATGTAATAGAAGCAAATAGATATTACTGTAAGGCCTGAATGTCTCCAGAAATGTTGATCGGCAGCTGCTGTATCAATGCTTAGCGCACGTTCAAATAATAATAATAAAAAAAGAGTATATTTTCACCATTGAAAACATCTTTAAACCAAAGACACCCTGCTTACGTCATTTCTCAAATCAAACGTTAAAGATGCCTTTTTAAAGTAAAGAACTTTACTCAAGTACTAATGGTTCTTTTGTGCATGTGGTTCTCTCAAAATGTCTCCACCTGAGAACACGCTGGTCAGTAAAATGAAGTGCCTCGGTGCAACATATAAGTGGGAGAGATGACTCATCTACCTGCAGCTTTAGCAAAATTTTTCATGCAAAATTTTCTAAGAATTAATCCCCGAACATTTCTGGCACGGGAGCAATGATTCACAAGGCTGAACTGTGTGACACCTGAAAGCTCATTAAACCACTGACGCTTTTCATTTAAATTCAAATGGACGTTCAATGCACTTTTTATCAAAATGCCAAGCTGCTGTTATTTGTCCTAATTTAGGAACATTTTAGCTGATGGACACTTTTTTTTTTAAAAATGCATGTTCCCCTCTCTAACAAACATTTTGATCAAATACCTTTTATTCTTCTGAGAAAGAAGCAGAATCACACATTTTACTCAACTATTTTAAAAAGCAATGCACAATAACCACCATATAGATATACAGGTAACTGTTAGCTATAGCACAAAAATATCTAAATAAATATCTTTAACAGTTCAAAATGGATGAAAATGACAAACAATTAGAAAACTATGTTAGTCGATATTATTTTACAATTTCTCAGTTTGGTTCAGTTCTTTCAGACAAACAAAGTCTGAGTCTCTACTGGCATATATTAAAAAGCATAAATAACATTTCATTTGTATTTACTACGAGCACAGTAAACTGATGCTGTTAGCACCGATGGAGCTCCACACTGAATACCAGGCTACTTGATGCTGAGCTACCTGCAGCTCTGCTGAAGTCATCAATAAAAGCTTGTAGTCTAAATAAAACTTGTCATCGACATTAGCCGTCCCATGTTTCAGCCATGGGAACAAGACGAACTTGTCTTCTGCAATGACTTGCAACAGAAAGACGCTCGGCTTGTAAATGGATGGCAGCAAACTGAAAACCTCTCGGTCAGTAGCAACAAACGCTCCAGTCCTATTGACAGCGCGAGCCTGCAGAGGGAATTTGCTGTCTGAATCCATCCCATTGAGTTCTTTCCCTCTTTCTTTCCATTACCACTGTAACTTTACCCTCCATCATCCCCTCCAAATGACTGATGCCTTTCACGCTGCCTGGCTTTGACCCTCACTCCCCATCCGCTCCCTCTTCCTCCTTTACGCCCGAGGCTTCCACTCGACGTGTCGGCAGGTGGGCTGCTCGGCAAACACCTCATAGGATCATAAATGATTTAAACAAACAGTGTAGCCTGTGTAAACATGCGGCCAAGAAGTCCTCATCAATGTTGCATGGAGACAATCAAAATGAATTTGAGATGAAGCAAGCACTGCTTTTGCAATACCTGCCCAGGAGTCGGGTGTTTTTCTTTTTGCGTGTTGTTGTTTTTTTTTTTAAAGGAAGTGAGCTCTGGGTTTCAATGAACTAGAACTGAACATCGTAAATTATTGACACCTCGCCCGACTCCCTCTACGCTCTGCTTTAACGCTGCTGTTTGTGCATTAGCATATGTTTTCCGCAATAATAAAGATGGTGACCAGTGGAAGTGATTTCCAGCACGCCTTAATAATTCAATTAACCGTAGGGTATAATCATTTCCATTCAGGGTGTGCGAGAGTTCAGATAAGCAGAGTTTTGGCTGCGAACTGACCCACATTCGGTTTAATCTCTGCCTCTCCACTGCACTGCAAATGGTATGGCAACACAAGCAAAAGCGTCAAGGAAATGTCCCGTTTGTCACATTTGGGAAAGAAGTTTTCGATGAAGAAAAACAACAATGTATACCGACTTCATACTCTACATGAACCCTGATCCGGTAAAGCAGTTTTAGTCATTTCAATGTAATTTGGGAGCGCTCTCTCCCCCCTCGGGATGGCCCTACAGTGGTATATCACCGCAGTGCGGGGGAATCCCTCAATGATTTCCTGCACCCCTCCTTCCGCGGATATAACATAGCAAAAATAGCAGCTTCCCTTATAGAGAGCACACACAAGGATTTGATTGAAATGACTTTTTCCCATTAAATGACAGCGTCCGCCTTCGATACGTCTGATACCTTTGTGATGTTTTACCTCATAAATACGAAATAGAGGAGAAAGAAATAAAGTAGAAATGTTCCCTCATATGCTATTCAGAATACATATTGTTTTTTATTGCCTATTAGTAAATTATGACTGATTCAGTCTGCAATATATGACATTAGATGAATGATGTTTAGTATTACAAGTATAACCTGATTGGTAGTTGAACAGCAAAAGGCTTTTAGTTCCACAAAAAGGGCAAAATCTCAAATTTTAGTCTCGATACAATGGCTAAGCATAAAGCTTTAAACCGTTTTATACATTTCCTTGATATTTGGTAGAATTACTTTTAAAACTAAAACTTGGATAAAAGACAAGCTTCCCACTATCACTTGCTTGAATCTTACCCCAGTCTGAGTTGGGTTAATCAGAGATCAGGACCAATCTGTCGTCCTTTTGCCACTTGTTGCTAATGTACACTAGAGGTTGTAGTCCATGTGGAAAACCCTGTAACTTCCTGGCTCACGTCCTGGGATGTTGCCTGAATACTTACATTTAAAGTTATTTTCCTCATGATGCCATCTATTTGTGTTGTGCACATTAAAGTATAAAAGTATCAAAAAAAAACAATAAGTATTCTGAAACACTTTAACTTCGACCTGTATTCCCTATTTCAGTGTTAGAATGTATCTTTTCTCCCAAGCGTTCCCTGTGACCTTCCTGTTGTCCTTCCTTTTGGAGTTACTTCTTTCCGTCTCTTTGTCATTGTATTCTAGCTTTCACTCTTTCTTGTGTCTATTTTCCTCCCTCTCCCTTAGGTCCTCTCTTGCGCCCTTACTTATTTTCTTGCATTTATCCATCCATTCGGTTTCATTTCTGTCCCATCTCCATTCCATTCTTTGAGTCCTTCCATCCTTTCATTCCTTGTCAGCTTCCTTTTGCCTTCATGTCCTTATTCCTTTCTTTTTTCCCTACCTTGTCATTCCATCCTATTTCCTTCCTTATTTTCTTTCTTTCCTGCCTGTATAGCGTCCTCCTTTCTGCCCTCTTTCTCTTTACCTATTCAATATTTAAATCAGTTTTTGTTAACTTTTGTATTTTTTGTACAAAATGAAGATAAAAGACTAAGAAGTCCAGAAGGTTGAATCTGGAAAAGTCTAGAATTTCCTCACATGTATTCTAGCCTTGTGACCTGAATCAAAGATTGGGTACAAGAGAACAACATTGCTAAAGAAAGCTTGTTTGGTGATTACTAAAACCGCGGCAACGCCAAGATATCATTCACACTTGTTCCCCAACTTGCAGCTATTCAACCAAGACCTAATAGGTTGTGAAGCAGATAGCGGACACTTCATCCAGCAACCATTACATCAACCTTTTAATAAATGCTAGAACACAGTGTTCCTGTTGTTGATAGCAGTGAAGTTTTTACTGCTTTCATCCATTAGAATAGGTGGAATCTTTCTGTCTGAAGACCTTTGGAATAAGCGCTCATGAATCAAATTTATTAGACCGTTTTATTTATTACCCATCTGCTTGAGTGGCACCAATGAAGGGAATAAGGCTGGCTCCTATGGACTGTACATCTCCCAAGCCTGCAGTGTGTCAAAGGTGTACGCAACTCTGAGCATGGCTTCGATCGCAAGGGGATCGTATCTTTGGAAACCCCCATACCCCTTCACCTCAAATCATGTGTTCTGTCATTTGGCTGGCACTATAAGCCAAGAAGAGCTCTCTTTGCTCACTCTAAATCTTAGTGATCATCACTTCAACCCACAGCATGCTTTCTCCTGAGGCCAATTACATTCCATCAGCCAGGAAGCCGGATGCAGGATAAAAGACAGGGGGTATATTAAGCTGGAGAGAAAAAGTTATGCTCCTGCTGCATAGCTGGAAGAGCTATATGGGATAATTAGGATAACACAGTTATTGCTTTGGCAACATCTGAATCCAAGATGTACTTTCTGCGGACTCGGCCTTACATCAGGTATTTAAGACCGAACCGTAACGCCAGCTCAAATCGCTTCCATGTCGTTCAGAAGGAATCTGAAATCGGGGAGCAGATATTTACGTAAGAGACAGGTTTTTCGTGGTACTGGTGCAAGATCCGAAAAAAGTAAGCAAAGGAGCAGGAACATTTGGAGATGGAAAGATGGAGATCTTTTCACCTCTCCAAAATGACAGCCTTTTTTTTTTTTTTCTTCTTCTTCTTCTTTTCGACACCCACACGCAGCCGTGGGTGTACAGATGACTGGCTTGCTCAGCCTGTTACTGTGACTACATTTACTGTGCACGCTCTGACCGTTTCTCTCTGCGCTCTACCTTTTGTCGAGCTGAAACTTCGTTTCCCGAGGCCGAATTTCCTAAAAAGACCTCCATAAAGTCTAAATATTGGCTGAAGAAAAGGGATTTTGGACAAAGTTCCTTCTAAGATTATGACTGAACACTTCAAATGTTGTCAACACCCACAAATGTGAATGTGTTCATTTGGATCTAAAGTGAAAGACCAATATGGTAAAGCAGAATTATGAGACATTATAAATTAGTTAGTGGGATATTAATGCTTCTTACCGCAACAAAGATTCACACCTGGGAGTGAGTGTGTTGGTACTGAACACACACCTACACACAGTGCCCTTATTTTTAACCCTCATTTCCTTAATAAAGGTGTTGGAAACCAATTAAACGGAGACATGCACTGTTATTTCATTTTTATCTTCACTTTAAGGTTAAGCTAAGGAATAAAAGCTAAAGAGGAAAGGCTTAAGTTGAAGAATAAAACAGTAATTTACTGATTGATTTGTTTTTGTTTTAGTTACAGTTGTCAGCCCAAGTTTTAATACGGTGCTAACAACTGAAACATTTTCAAGGGACTTCCCATTTCCTACGCTCTGCCTTTGCGCAGTCTTTCCCTCGCTCTGATCTTGTCCTAGCATGCGTTTCTCATCAAGCGAGGCCTGCAGAACACCACAAGCAAACCTCAGAGGTAATTAATAAGCCTTTCTCAGACATTTTAGCATCTGCTTGTGCAGGAGCTCACTCTCTGCCAACGCGTTGGAGCTCACTACGTCGACCTGCCCTGCCAGGTGGAGTTTTTTGTTTGTTTGTTTGTGGGCGAGCCAGATGCCATCTTTCAAGCTTTCGATCAGCAGCCTCTCTTCGCTGGGCTCTTCTCTCATGTTTTACTCGCACCTTCCATCTCTCCGCAAGTTTTCTGCTTTAAATAAACTCTAACTCGTCTACCCCTTCGTCATTTTCCCCATCAGGTTTGCCAGTGTGACATATACTGTATTTGAATCTGAAAAATCAAACTGCTGCAACAAAAGACGGTTCAGTTAAATTGTGTGGACTTAGGTGAATGAGTGAAGTGCAATCCTTTGTAAGTCAGAGGATAATCAGGGACAACAAATGTAAATCAGATCTGAAGTTATTGGTAGCATCAGTAATAATCCACCCCAGAAATATTTAAAATATGTCTCAGATGCTCCTTGTTATCCTGTTTAAACAATGAAAAAGAAGAGGTCCTAACACACATCCTTGCTGCCTCTCTACATCAGTTTTAATGCTAAAATAACGCCTTACTCCAGGAAATTAGAAGCCTTTGGACTTCTTTTAAATCATATACCGACTGTGTGACACATCAATCCAACAAACTCAGACTGAATTCATGGATTTTCAGGATGTCTGAAGAGAACATAGTGATAAAATGGAGCTAAAGTGGAAGTTCAAACTGGAAGACTCCACCCCTCCGTTCGCCCATCGACGTCATGCTCATCTTCGACCTCAGCACTGGACCTCACCCAGCACGTTAAATCAGCAATCAGGCTCTGCATAAAGGATCCACATCCAAGCCGTCAGCTGCTTCCCAGCTGCGTTCAACCCACCACCGCCCCTTCTCCACCCACATCCTTCAGCTCTCTAGGACAGCACCCTTTCCTGACCACCACCACCAGTGTCGGGCCCCGGGGGAGAGCATCCCTAATCAGTTATCGGGATGTTCATCGAGTTCACATCAAATCTCAGCTCAAATTAGCTGCCGGGGTCCGAGCGCCAAAGAACTGTTATTCATTCCTGTCATTAAATATTTTAATTGTTCCTCTTTTTGTTCGTCTGAGTCTTTCCAGATTGAACTGGAGTTTTGGTAACTGGACACACTTTTTCTACCTCCTCTCATATCTTATCCTTGGAGCAAACCCAACACAAATCTCCAGCAGAGCTATTTTAATCAGGATGTAGTGAGTGGTGCAGTCTTAAAAACAATGGGAAGTTGTATGTTTTTGGATTGTTTTCCTTCAGCACTGAGGAATCTCTGCTTTCTTGTCCAACAAACACCCAAACTCCAAGCCTTATTTCAGCACAGCCAGCAGTCTGTGCAAATAAACTTTAATCTTTTTGGACCGGTTTTTCATTATGTCTGCAGATTTGCTCACTAAATTAGTGAAGATGAAATGTTTTCTGAGTTCTTGAAGACTTGTCAGAAGTGGGGGGGGGGGGGGGGGGTTGTTGTTTTTTTCTACGGGAGAAAATGCAAATCACAGCATTAATGTGCAGTTTAGCACTGATCAAAGGTTGACACAAAAGCATTGATTCTCTTGCTTCTCTTTGGAGCAAGCATCCCCAAGATAGAACAACAGACAGCTCCAACACTGGATCAGTACCATCCACCAAATGTCAAACGCTGAAAACAACAAACAGCTTGTTGTGAGCTTCAACACTGGAGAACGGCCATGGATTGTCCATTTAGCTAGCACAGATGCAGAGCTGCACATGTGCTGTCCCTGTGTGAATCGGTGGCAATGAGACACGGACCTAATTAATTAGCAGTTTAAGTGTGATCTCGACTCTGATTCCCTGGTTGATCAGTGGCTTTCATCTGCTCTGCAGAGAGTAGACTGCTTGGCCCACCAGCTCCTGTTAGCAGCGCTCCCATACTGTCAAATCCCGCTGCGCCCTTTTCTGACGCTTAGCTCCCCCTTATCAAAAAGAACAACTCTGTAAGAGCATAAACACAAAGAATAAAAGGAAAACAGACAAACTTTTGTCTGATAGAAAAAAAAGTGTTCAATTAAAATATTAATACTTTAAAGGAAGTGTAAACAAAGTAAATAAATACATATTTTGATTGATCAATTAAATCAATAAATAAACAAAGTTATATGTTTTTGATGAAGGAGTCAAGAAACATGAATAAATATTTCTATCTATGACATATGTAATTATGATCTAAATATTTTCAGGAAAGCATTTATTATGCTAATTAAAATATGCAAAAAAGACAAATGACAAAAATATAAAGTCATTCTCGAGAAAAAAAAACTCAACAGTCTGCTTTTATTTTACATTGCAGGTGAATATCGCTGTGTTTTTTTGCTTACAGTTCCTCTCAATCAAGTTAGGTTAACTTCATATATTCTTATTTCCTACGTTCTTGAGCTCCATGCAGCTCTTTGAGTGTAATTGAACACAAATGATTAAACTCTGCATGATTACACTGAGATATCACTTATTTCATCTGAGCACCACAGCCTGTTAAAAATATAGGAGGCAAAAAATAACCAAACCTTCCCTACACTAACTTTTTAAAAACTTTAACTTAGAAATGTAATGATTTTTTTTTTACATTAAAAAAAAGAAAGTTTAGTTGAACTTTTGGAGGAGCATTAAAGTCTAAAAGTTTAATACCTGCGTTCGGCCTTTGATTTTTATTTTTATTTATTTTTTATTAATTAACAGCAACATCTCAGTGTCAGACTGTCTGCTTTGTTTTCTTTGTGGTTAGAATGTGAACACTGAAGACGTCATGCAGCGGGAAGCAGAGTCTTTTTAAGTCTTCAGCAAGACCTACATCTGCCTGATGGGTGTCAAAGAGTCAACGGGAGGTGCATTTAAAATTAAACTGAGCAGACACCTCTCCTATTTTTACTCAAGTGCTTAACTAGAGACTATATGACCCCGTGATAATGTTTTTTTATTATTATTTTAGCTGTAATTGGATTAGGGGTTATAAGTGAAGAAACCATGAATTATATTTTAACGGAGAAAATCTGGCTTTCAGTTCACCTGTGAAAAGCTAAAATAAGGAATCCTTAGAGGTGGCCTAGCCAAAGTACTGACTTGAGATGCTGTGCTCCTAACAGTAGATGCCATCGTGGAGAAAATAATAGAGAAGGAATCTTAGTATTTCCTAAGAGTTGTTTACTTTTATATGGAAATGTTGTTTCATTGTATGTTATTTACCCATAGATACAATCAAAACAAACGTGTGTGTCTACTGCTAGCTGGGGAAATGGCTTGTCCTATTTTTGTTTACATCTGATGAAGAAGGAAGTTGCACATTTGTGTTTTTAAGTACACTGCTGTAGAGATGTAAATAAATATTCATGTCAAAAGGTTTTCCTGGTTTTTATAGCCCGAAACAAGAAAAATGATTTCATTCTCAAAATAAGACCAATTAAGTCAAACCTTTGTTGCCTTCTGCTCTCAGTGGTCATGATTTGGGTTCAGTACTACTCTACAAATCCTCAAGCACATCTCCCAGCCTTCGTATTTTAGCAAACAATAGCAACTTTTCATGAATAGAGGCCAATTTTTTAAAATTATGTCAAAAAGGAAAGCACTCCATCGCAAACGCATTTATGGAGTTTCTATGAGGAATATGTGCCCAGAAAGCCAACAAAAGCTGCACCAATCATTAACTAAAGCCAGGAGTCACCTGGTGAACTAATCATTGAGTCACTGGTATTGATCAGAAACCTGCCCACACACAAACACACATATCTCCTCCCTCCCAAAGGATCACTCTCTAATTCATTACAGGGAAGCGGAAGAGCAGGACTGTCGTCCTGATGCGATGTGAGCTGTTTTTGACGTCACCAGCTCCAACCTATTTTGAGGTTTCAAATTGTCACAGATTCAAAACTGCTGCAAAATGCAGTTCTTGTGATTTAAAGTCTCTTTAAAAGCAGGCAGATGTTTCCTGCTGTGCAGAAACAAATGTGGCAATCCCATCAACTTGTAGCATTTGCGCTCAAAGTTAGCACACCGACTCATTTAAATTTTACACCATTTTGTGTTACTTGCTTTGTGGTAGCTTAATGGTACTTTGAAATATCCTGAACATTGTTTCTTTACAGTCCTACAGTTAGCATATTAGCTGATTAAAGCAGGATGGTAAACAGACTTAGCTTCCCAACCGCAGCTTTAAAGTAGCTTTAAATCTGGGTTTTGTTTTCCCCTAACTGTTTGCAACATTGGTATAACTTGATAGACTCAGCCAGCGCTTTTCCTACGATCAACTGTCTTTGACAAGTCTTTGTTGTGAGAAAAGCTCAGCAGCTCGGCGGCCATCAGCTCTAATGAAAGTCATGATGGCAGCACCTGTGCAGGCAGCGGCCCGTGAAAGCTGTCAGAGCAGAGGTGTTGATGTGGAACCAGAGATTTGTAGTTAAAAATAAAAAGGCAACATCTATAACTCAGCTCGGCGCCTGAGCCTTAAAAATCTCTCTTTTATTTTATTTTTGCTCCTGCAAAGAACAGGAAGAAGCGTAGCCACTGGCAGATCATTTCCAACTGCAATTTGGGTCATCATCAGCTGATATTTTAAGATACAATAGCCTCAAGTTACTTTTCTTGCATGCGGGTGCACGTGTCGACATGGTAAGAGGAAGGGGGGGTGGGGGGGTGCAGGGTAAAGTGGGGAGCATTTAGCTCATGAATTAACTAATCCAATCTGAGCTCTATGATAGCTGTCTGCTCTGAGGTGCCTCCGGGGAGGACAGTGTTACGGTAACAGCCGAGGTTAACAAGCAGAGCTGTGAATTCTTCTGCATCAAAAAGATCTGAATGGAGAGCTCTTGGAGTGTATCGATTGTGAGAGCATGGCTGCAGCTTTAATCTTGTCTCTAAAGTGAGTCTTCTGTCTGAGGATTGTTGGAAGCAATAATGCTGCTGCTGCTGCTGCTGCTTCTCTCTCCTGCCAACGTTCCAGATAAAGAAACACCAAAAACCCACATGACCGTATTATGTGTTGGGGAGGGGGGCCCAGTGGAGGAAGCAGGACTGCATGGTCAGTATAGAGAGACAAAAGTGCCACAATTTAATTTAAAAAAAAAACAACTAAGTTAATAAATACTTATTTGTACATGACCTAAGAAATAATTCAAGTAATGACGACTGGAAATGAAATTTTTTTTTTCGCTGCTAAGAAATTCTGTTACAAAGTCCACTTCAGATCAATTAAACTGACTAGTGTTGACCCCCAGCCCACACATCAGTTAAAAGAAATAACATGGACATATCGGCCCCAACACTGTAAGGTAACCTGACCCACCTAAACTGTCACCACTAGTGGTGCTGATGATTTCTAACCTTTTTCTACCCATTTTTATGTCTTTTCAGATTCAGTAGTTCTGCACTTAACTTTTTTTCATTACAACATGATGACTAGGGGAACTTTTCATACTTTAATTAAAATAAAATGTCTTTACTTTTATTGTGAGAAAACATGGTTTTATTACTCTATAACTCTATAACAAATTTACCTCTAAAAGGAGGTAAATTTGTCAGAGGTCATAAACTGTGATATATCAGGGGAGTGAACTCGCCCGAAATTAGGGATCAGAACCAAAATAAATGAAAAAGTCTAATACATTTCAAATAAAATTAATATCCACTTATGTTTGTACAAAATGCAAGTAGAAACGATATTAAATGGGAACAAGTAGGTACAGAAATGTCAACGTTTTAATGACCATTATGTCTTCCCAACAGAACTAATACACTTGCATAAAGCAGCAGCACCTCTGTGACCCAGTTGCTGGTAACACAGAGATGATGCAGCACTGGCAGAATATCCCAGAGGAGGATGAGAAATGGAAATTGTAAAAGAGATGTCAATTTTTCAAGCAGTACCAATAAAGCCATGGCTAATACTAATTAGATCAGGGGTCACCAACTCCAGTCTTCAAGGGCTACCATCCTGCAACTTTTATATTCACCTCTGCTCCAAAATGTCTGAATTTCCTCACCAGCATTCATTCCTCTCTGCAATAGGCTGGAAATGAGCAGTTTATTTGATCCAGGTGTGTTTGAGCAGAGACACATCTAAAAGTTGCAGGACGGTAGCCCTCGAGGACTGGAGTTGGTGACCCCTGAATTAGATGCTTGTATAATGTTTGAAATGTGTTGCTCATCAAGCTAACTTTCTAATTTTAACTGATTGATGACAAGTTGAATGAATATTTTTATTATTCATTAATTTTTTTTTACTTTGGCAGTTCTAGACCCCCATACATTTTAGACAAACGCTAAATAAACTCACCATGTTTAACCCTGACACCACATTTAGCCTCATGCAAATTGTTAAAACAAATTAGTTTAATTAATTTCAGTTGAAATTTGAAATCTTTTGATTTTTTTTATTGAATTTTAGCAGTTCTAGAACCCCATACTTTAGACAAACACCATGTTTACCCCTGACACCACATTTAGCCTCATGCAAATTGTTTGAAGAAATTTCACTTGAAGTTACACATTTAACATTTTTTGACTGTTTAGTTAATGAATTATGGCAGTACTGCACCTCCATAGAATGTGCTAAAAACACATAAAAATCAACTCACCATGTTGACTTCTGACACCATGTCTATGCTGGCCACATCTATACTCATGCCGACTGCAACTGGGGGGCCTGGAAGAGGTTAAACAGTGTTGTGTACCTGACCACCTTAGTGCGAATGGCGCCAAAACAGCGCGCCAATGAGTGACCATGACGGGCCGTGTACCTCCAAAGTCCGGTCTCAGTCGGATGTCGTACCCCTTCAGTAGTTTATCCACCGTTTCCTTCACGATGGACATGTTGCCCGGTTCGTTGACGCTGAAACGACAGCGGAGGAATGAGAGGACGCACCACCCAATGGCTGCTGTGCCAATTAACCTGAGCAATAACCTTGACTTGTTGGGCGCAGAAACAAAACAAGAAGAAGAAGAAAAAAAAAAAGAGCACTCACCTTTTTGCGCAGCACACAATCGCCCCAATAACCAGCGCGGACAAGACGCGAAATTGACGAACCTTCGGCAGAGCAAACATCTTCCTTCTCCCCTCTAATTTGATTTGTTACCTGCTATAATTAGTGATATTCTTTACCCCCTGGTGTTTACAGACACACCTCCTACGCCGCAATCAACAGTCTTTTCGCACGCAAATCCATGGAAGACTCCCCCCTCGCACAAAAAAAAAAATAATAATACACCAGCAGAAAGTCGACTGAGACGCGGAAAAAGTCTGCTGCAGACGGAGTCAGATGTGGAATGTGGGTTGACATCGCCTCCCTCGGCGGGATTGTTGGGCTTCGCCTGGGTGTTATTATTATTTTTTCCTTTTTTTTTTTATTTGCCCATGTCTAAATGTGCGAGAGGCTCTTAAATTGAGAAGCTGGAGCGCATATTGATGAGGGATGCTGCTGCTGCTGCTGCTGCTGCTGCTGGTTGTGGCACTAGGCTTGTTCAAACGAGAGACGAAGCTCAACACTTAACACACTGTAAAAAATGTCCACGACCTGCAATCAAGATCAAGTCCAAGCATAAAATATTATATGTAAGCAAAATGTTCAAATCGTTTTCATTAATACATTTAAATGGTATAGCGCATCATTTCTTACGATTTGTGACAACACACAGAGGCTGCTGTTAAAACTGTTAGCAAATGGTTTTTGAAATAAAAGGTAGATATTAAATATTAATGAGACAAAATAGTTTTAGTTTGACGAGTTCAAGCATTTTAAATTGTGTCCCCCGGTCTAAACAAAAACTTTGAAACAGCCCTTTAGTTTTGCATTGGTAAACTGGAATATGGCTATTTTAGCACCATTAACAGCTAGCAACAAGCTAATAATAGTATTCCCACAGTACTTATACATAGTTTATAATTTGTCTGTTACTATCAGCAAGACCACAGCCCCTAATGTTGGCTTTCCAAACTGGACAGTCAGAAGTTCTTTACTTGTCCCAACCACAAAATCCAATATGGCTGCCATGACTGTAAAGGGTAGCAATCCATAAAGTAATTAGCTGTTTATTTGTATTTCAAAATGTTTGTATTTCATTAAATTAGACATATGCAAAATGCTAAAAGATAAATCCTTAGGAAATATGTTGCTCCAGTATCTTGTTTTGAGAAAAGTAGTTAGCCTGGTTGCTAAACACACCAGTTGGCAAATCCCACCACTTGACCAACTTGCAACTGGGATACAAGTAGGATAACAAAGATTCAACTTCAATCTGCTAAATTAAATGGAATGACGCATCATAAACAAGGCAGCAATTTTGGATTACAAGGTGGAGGCTGTTAATAGTTCTGACTTTCAAGAGGTATCGTAATTAAATTTGATAATGACATGTAAAAAAAATAGTGGAGGCCAACAGATCCCATAATGCAGTTTTTTTTTCATTTTTAAAGCTAGAATAAAAATAAATAGAGAGGTGTAGAGGAAAGTTATGGCATTTATTTTTCATTAATAAAAGTATTAATAGTTTATTTTTCTCATTTGTGTTTTTATCATCAGATTAACGTACTTAACTCTATTAAACATACTCGTGTTTTAAGATTTTTACAAATATTTGTTGAAAAGATTTTTTTCTGGATTTTGTTTTTCATTTAGCTTAGATTAACTTCTCCAAATGGACATTTTTTACAGTGTGCCCCACACCAGCGCCAATTCCCCTTCTGCCGTGTTTCCAATAAAAATGGCGCGAGCGGAACATTATCCAGTGAAGGCAGGGTGTTTTTTTTTTTGGTGTTTTTTTTTAATCAACCTTTTAATCAATATCTGATTAGTCTTCCTGTTAATCGCGACCAACGGGCTTTTATTTATGCGATCTTAAACATCAGCTCGCACAATGGGTCATCTTGCTTGAATAGAAAGGCGGTCCGAGGAAGAAGGGGACCGTGTGTAATTGGGATGGTGCGTGTGCGCCTCACTCAGGGGGTCCAAAAGCAGGGATGAGGACTGGGATCAGGGCTTCTCTCTCACCTGGTGTCATAGATGGCGAACAACTTCTTGTTTCCGTCAACAGCATTCCTGAAAGAAGAGGTGGGATGACATCATTCATCAATGAAAGAGAATTTGACCAATGAAAAATGATTCTGTGTTTGAATCAATGCCGTAGCGTATATGTAATATTACTAAAGTTGCATGCTTTTTTTATGCTTTAATTGAGTGTTAAACAGTGGGGTGAGTACAGGACACATAATGACGGACACTGGGAGTCCTCAGGGACACGCCCCTCTCTCTGCAGGAGCTGTCCGCCAGCCGTGGTGCTGGACTATGTGGGCACACTTGTTTTCTTTACCGTCCACAGACTGCAACTCGGGACGGATTAAAGCACGCGGACGGAGGCTAAACGTCACTCACTAATTACTAAACGTGGAGCTCGGCTACCCTCTTACGGCAGACGTCAGGATGATAAGTGTGTCCCTGGACAGTGGTGTGTGGGAATTAAAGCGGTGGGAAAATTTGTTTCATTGCAGATTTGTTTTTTGTTTTTGTTTCATTTTAGCACGCTTCAGTGTTTTATATTACAAATAAATTTTAATGAGAAACAAAGGTGATTCTGAGTAAAACATTTAAATGATTTGCTTTTTCAAAGAATGGTCTATAGTGACCTGGCTTGGACTGTGAAAAAGTACTTGCACCCCATTATATCTGAGGTGAAATCAACAGATGTGACATCTTTAACATAAGTTTAACCAAATTTATGTCTGGACCACTCACAACCTTCTTTTTGCTTTTCTTTTAGTTTTGTGGTGCTGTTTAGAAGTGGACTTGTTGGTGTGCTTTAGGTTATCTTTACCGGCTCTATATAAGAAGCTTAAGGTCAGGACTTGCTGGCTGAACACTCTCTTCCAGGATTTGCCAGGGCAGTATTCATAGTTCACTTAGTAAATGAGTAAACTGAAAGATTTCAATCATACAATGAGTTGGAACAATTTGTCATCATGGAAAGTAAGCTAATTAACATCTGAACTCAGACTTCTCTATTATTATACTCCTTGATAAACTCCGCACAAGAGCAGAAGCATCTCCAATCCCACCAACAAACACGCCAAAAACATGTAGTTCAATAACATCATTAATTAATGCTAATAAACTGATTAAAACATTGAACAACAGTTGAAATAGCAATGCTAATAGTTAGCAGCACAATACAGTTGCTTATTTAGTCTAATCAATAAGCTGAAGTAAATAAGGTAGCTTCATTTATATATTTTTGTATCAGGTTGCTACCAAAAAGAGATACAATTATAAAAACAATACTAGCTAACTTTTGGGTTAAAATGTGACCTGCAGGACAAGCTATTTAACATATGATAAGTGCATAACACTAACAAATAACTATGGATTAAATTAAATATATTTTGAGTTTGTTTTGGTTATTACATGTATTTTGTTTGCTTCTCTTTAAGTGTTATTGTTCTTATATTTCATATCTTGTAGCAGTTGGAACAGTTTCTTCCCATTAAAATCCACTTGTTTTTAAACTGTACTGACTTTTCCTGCTCTCACTTTTCACTCTGGAAGTGATTGTGTTTTCTCCGTTCAACCAGACGGACATTGCTGCACACTTAAACACCAGTAGGTCTCAGTCAATGGACAATGTCAGCAGACTTCCAGCCTGTTCGCATTATTGTATAAGAATGTCTTTCGTCCTTTAACCTTTCTTCCACAGTTTCATGTCACGTAGGTGGACGATCATTTCTATGTCAATGAAATTTTGCCTGGGGACAATTGGTCTGTGTTTTTGTGTAGTAAGGTGATTTAAAGGGGGGGGGGGACAATATTGTTGTTTAAAGGAAACGTTCCTCCCAAACCAACGATGAAAAGCATCTAATTAAAAAAATGATTAGCTGCGGCATTGTATTTTCCCGCACCGACAGTAGGCGGTGCAAAAAAAAAAAAAAAAAAAAGTGAATAAAGGAGGGAAAAAACGTGGAGTGAATCCAGTCTCCTCAGAGGCTGGCCAACGAGCCAGAAGAGGCAGCCCCCTTCTTCTTCTGCTGCTGCTGCTGCTGGTGGTGGTGGTGTAACACTTCTGGAGGCGATGCGGTAAAGCCTTGAAGGAGGAGAGAAGCAGAGAGACACCTCCTGATGGGGAGCCGCTGATTGACAGAGAGGAAAGCAGAAAGAGAGAGTGCGGAAACAGCGCATGGTGAGGAAGCCAAAGAGGAGGAGAAAGAGGAGGAGGTGAGACGAGTGACTAGCAACAGAGAAGAATAAGTGGTGGTACAGTCCGACTGTAGACCCTCTGCCTCCAGGCGCTCGGTAGAGATGGATCCGCATTCAGGTTGATGCTTTTCCTCTTTATTCTCAGACATAATTCCTTTTTGTGTTCAGATAGAGAGGATGCAAATATGTGGCGATAGAGGAGAAGGGAATAGACGGTACAGAGGATGGGGGAAGGCAGGGTATGGGGGGCGGAGGGTTGCCCACATGTTTTGCAATACCCTGAATTCATTGGAATAGAACATGCTGCAGAAAACTATGCTTACTTTCTTTCTCATGAGGGGATTTTATCTGTTGGTTGTGTTTTCATGTCACTCCTGGCTGTTGAAGGAGTTGCAGACTGCAGCTTCTGTGAACACACATCGTCCCACTGCTTGATTTAGTGCTGCTCTGCCTCGGCATTCAGAGGAACAAAGAGTTTTTGCCTCCTAAATGGGATTCGTCTTCAAAATAATTGTCAGATTTTCTTTCCATCTTTTGCATTCAAACGGAGCGAAAGAGATTTACACTCTTTGCTTTTGTGTGTTGCAGCTCTCAACAACATGACTTGGCTTGTGCTTTCCCTCCTGCTCCTGCTCGGATGCCAAGATAGGTAAACTGATGCCACTAAATGAAACCTCCTGAAACACTTTACTCATTCACCTGCTCTGGGACAAAAAAACAACAACAAACCTCTCAGAGATAATTGTACGTATGTATTGCGATAAAATCCAGAACGTGTTGCCTTTTTCCCACTTATTGATCACTTGTTTGAAACGCTAGAGTGTTAAAAAAGTACAAATTAAAATTTTCTGAGTTGAAACTTTCATGTTTATAACGTTTTTTTTATGTCTCCTCCTTTAAAAGAAAGGGAGAAAACAGACACAAAGCTGTAAATAAACAAACAAAAAAAGGGTCAACTTCATCTCATAACGCCTTCCCTCTTGCTTTATTTATAAGGAGAGCTCGTTTGTTTGCATTTGAATCACATATCTAAGCGCTAATTATCTCTACTGGTCCTTGTAAGCAGCACATATGTTCAATAATTAATCACAACAAGTCTGGCCTCGATACGGCTGGCTAATTAATCACAATAACCATGTCACGTTTGACGTCCTGCAGTTTTAACCAACGCCATGATCATCTCTCTCTCCCCCCCCCCACCACTCCTCCATTTTTCTTTCCTTTTCCTCACCTCCCCACTTCCTTCCTCCCAGTCTTTGCCAGCAGTCGTCGGAAGCTCAGAAAGAGGAGGACGCCAACGAGGACAGCACGGTTTTCACCAGGATCCTGGACAGCCTCCTGGACGGCTACGACAACAGGCTCCGCCCGGGACTCGGAGGTTCAGTCACATCCAATGTGTCCATTCAGGCTGAGTAATTCTTTTTGGGCAACAGATTCTGGGGTACAAGCGGCGCCAGTTGACGTAAGGGTGGCCAGTCTCCATCAATCTAGCTGTCGTCACCACAACCAGAATGCGGATCTCTGAGGTGTTTTATTAATGCTCCTCGCCCTGGCAACAGGAGATAACCTTGAGAGCCAGCAAAGTGTCATTCAAAAATGGAGATGTTCCTTTTTTTTCTTTTTCCTGAGGGACTTCTGAAATGAAAGCTTTTTATTCCTTCTGTCTCTTAACAGCTTGCTGCTTATTATGCTTTTACTCCTAAATTCCCCTGAGCTTTTTTGTGTTGCCCCTCTTCCATCCCCTGTTAGCGTTCACCTTGTCGCCACGTGCAGACAGAAGTTGTCCAATAATGGAAAGAAATCAGGACATTTTCTTTTTCCTTCTTCTTCACTTTTATTTATAAATTTTTTTTTGTAACCGCGATGTGTCACGGCAAAAGGCAGCTCTCAGAGCCTGGTAACGGTTGCTACCCTTGACAAGAGGGCCTAAAAATACATGCCAGAAAAACACAGGCCTCCATTCGGCATTCAACAAGCTGCTTGAAAAACTGTGCAACCAACCGCATTTAGAGGCCTACGATCAGATCCATATTCACAAAAACACAAAACGCTTCCTGACCTTTTCTCTCTGTTGCTCTTTGGCATTTTTGAACGGTCACCTTGTCCCTAAATAAATCACAATTAGCATAAATTTTCGACCCTATTAAAATGTTTGCTTCTTGTACTAACTTGTCTAATTACCTGCTTTTCTTCCAATTACATTCTATCCATTCCCCAGAGAATGTGACGGAAATCAAGACGAACATCTTTGTCACCAGCTTCGGTCCAGTGTCCGACACAGAGATGGTGAGTTCTTCCACTGCAAACACTGCAGATGCAAACCCTTTTTATGTTTACAAGTCTGCTAGGGTCAAAACTGTACATACATTCAGCTAAATATTTTTCAAAGATCGTCTTATTTTCAGAGGGCAATTTACTTCCACTTAATGAGCAAGAAGACCCAACCTGTCTCTTTAAGATTACATATAATTGGTAAGACCGATAGGTTGCCAACCATGGAACCAAAACCTTCAAACTTGACTGAAATCTGCCCAAATTGACCGGCTAAATCCCTAGATGTGTGGAAGAGTCGAGGCCAGGTTTTCAAACCCAAGGATGTACCAGCTGTCAAGCATGGTGATGACAGAATCCTCAAAAGCTAAATCCAGACCATTTAAATGAACTCGACCAGTTTTGTTAGCAATAAGGATCAAATATCCAGCCAGGATTATGTCAGAAGTTTGTTGGTGACCACAAAAATCATGTAACATGACAAATGTATGTAATCTCTTATCCAGACCATCACCACCTTTTACTGTCACCACCAACTCCTATAAATTGGTTGGTACCACGAGGGTGAACAACTGGTCATGTGGTCATCCCGTTAAAAAAAAACTTCGGTATCCTACTTACCATATCAGCTCAATAATACTTGCGAATCATGTGATTGTAACTTTTGGGAACTACTTCAGTTCGGCTGCTCCATTCCAATGTGTTCCAAATGATTTCCATTAATCCTTTCTCCTTCGAACCACAACATCCTACCTGGACATTAAATCTCCTTTTTCAGGATTTTTCCCCATTACCTTCCTCCCACATCCTTGCACAGTTTTGACACCAAACTCATCAAACTTGCCTTTTTTATTTTTTTTTGCCATAATGAACTCGAAAGAAGCATTGCCACTGTATAATGATTGATTTATAGACTACGGCAGGAGGCTTGAACGTCCCTTCAGTTGCTTAAAGCATTTATGTCAGCCTGCTAACAGCGTCATTATTCTGTCGGCTATCGCGGTCGTTTGTTTTCAGAGCTTGAAGCGAGCGCGCGCGCGCGCGTGCTCAAGTTTTATGACAGATTTATGAAGTGCAGTGTCCAACCTCCGTGTTTCCGAAGCGCTGAAAGTAAAATAGATGCGACAAATTCTGAAAGTCTGCCAAGATTAATTTATTTTGCTTGAAAAATGTCTTCACCACCGTGGCTTTTCGTCTCAGGAATACACCATAGACGTGTTCTTTCGTCAAAGCTGGAAGGACGAGCGTCTCTGCTTCAAAGGCCCCATGGAGATGCTCCCATTAAACAACCTGCTGGCCAGCAACATCTGGACTCCTGATACATTCTTCCTCAACGGCAAGAAGTCCATCGCTCACAACATGACCACACCCAACAAGCTGCTGAGACTGAAGGACGATGGAACCCTGCTCTACACAATGAGGTAGGCCACGACAGAAACAGGTATGTTCTTTAGGTTTGTAGCATATTTGTAGCAAAAGTCCAGGATGTGGCTACAAGAAGTAAGCCTGAGGACAAACATAAAACAAACAGGCGTTGAATCCACCAGGAATATATCTGAAAGCAAATTTTGAAACACCAAGCTGAGTGTTTCACACGGAAGGGAAACAGCAGCACCTAGTGGTACTTGTTAGACGTTGCCAAAATTCTGGAAAAATAACGAATTCTCTGCTGGGTATTCAGAAAATCTCTAAATCAGTGTTTCTCAAACCTGGTCCTCACCGCCCCCCTGCCCTGCATGTTTTAGGTGTTTCCCTTCTGCCACACACCTTAATTGTATCTCTGGGTGATTAACAGGTTTCTGCAGCACTTGATAGTGATGCAATCATTTGAATCAGCTGTTCTGGAATAGAGGTACATCTAAAACATGCAGAGCAGGGGGGCGCTGAGGACCAGGGTTGAGAAACACTGCTCTAAATAAAGATATATTTGTTTAAATAAACTGATGTGAAAGGCCTTAATGAAGGAAAAACAACAGAGGGGAATAGTTTAGAGTAAAATATCCATTCATTGATGGGAACTCGTGGAAAGGAATAAAAAAAAGTGAGTGCATTCTTTACAATAACATGTTTCTTGGAGCTTACAGCAGTCACATACAGTGCCTTGACTGAAACTGAATGGAACAATTCCCTTAAAAGAATTAGTTCAAAGTTGTGTGCATGTATGCAACAAGATTTCACTATACTTTTACTTTTATAACTTTTAATTGTAAAATTAGAAGTTTAAAACTTTGACTTGAGAACCTTCATGCCTACACCAGAGAATTGACACAAGACGTAGATGGAAAGAGTTGAAACCGACTCGTGGCTTGGAAAACAGCAACTTGGTCCCACCTCTCCTGAAAACAAATGTGAGCCCTGCTCTTCAGATTTCTACATATTAAAGTTTAAATGTGACTAGTGAGATGAATAATTTTGCAGGGCATTGTAAAATTCCAGACTTCAGGATTCCGCTTCTTGCTGCACAGCAGCATGCTGCGCTGCAACCCGACAGACTAGCACATTACAGTCAGCACGACTCGTCTCGCACACACACACTCCTAGCATCACACCACACGAGTGTCGGTGACAGCTCATGTCTTCCGTCTCCCGAATGTGCCGCTGCCTCATCTAAAAGCCATTACTCACAGGAGAAGCATTTACGGAGCAAATCTGTCTAGTTGTCCCCATCGAAAATTTATAAGTTGCCACTTCTCGCTACGCAATGCAGGCTTAATGCATACCGACTCGTTGGTGCAACTACTAGATATCCAGCAACATGAGCAAGTTGTGAGCTTTTATCGTTTGGCAGAACAGAGTCGCTATAGTCATTCACGCTTCTGTTGTTTTTTTATTTTATTTTTTTATTATCTAACATTTGAGAAGTTCTAACAGTTCTCCTTTTAGCCTGTTCTCACACATGTAGTCTGCAGATTTAAAAATGGGTCGGTTCGTGTGAAAAGACAGATGGCGTCTAACAAAGCGCAAGCTCTGGCCCTTTTTTTGTTTCGCCAACTTCTCAACTTTTGCGCGAGATCAGATTGTCTTGTTAAATTTTCCTGCGGGTGCGAGAATATCTGTCCGTCTGCTGTTCTGTTCCGAGTATTCGTCATCTCCTGCCTTTACTGACAGACTCAGAAGACGGAAAAGTGGAACAATTCAGCTTTGAAGAAACAAATTAGCACTCACTTTTGAACTCGTAATTGTCATTTCTAAATTTCTTGCAGTTTAACAAGTTGTTGTGCCTGGTTGATTGGCATTAAAACATAGCCCTGTATGAGATGTCTTTGATAAAGAAATGCAAAGGTTGATAAACAACAACATTGTCTGTTAGGACTAAACTGACTGAGTTGAAAACATTACAAAGGTAGACACCAGAACATTTGAAAATCCAAAGAATTTAAAAAAAATTGTCCACAAAATAAATGCTAAAGTTTTCAAGATTGAATTATTCCCTTATCTTTTTATTTCTTTCTCAACAAGTATGCATTTGCATTATTTTTCTTCATATCAGTCAAACCCATATTTTATTTTTCTAGACTTTGAGTGATTCTGTGCTATTTCCATTAATATTGAATTACATCATAAATGTTTCCTCTGGATCAAGGATTCTGTGATTCTCTTTTTCCCTCATTGTTTTTTCATCAGCCATTTTTTGGTATCAGAATTTTCCTTCAACATCTAAAAATTCCATAATATTTTCTTTAACATTGAGTGATATGATTGTTATTTGTCTGAAGTGGTTCAGTCAAAATCTTGTCTCATTGTTAAAGCCATTAGTCGTTAATTACTTTCTTATTTTTACACTAAAATAAAAAAACTGACTGAATGTTCTGGATTGATTTTATTTGCCCGGGTTGTATCTTAACTTAAAGTTACTAATTTAGTCATCTGCTCTCACCACAATAATGGGACATTGCTCCATGAATAATTAGAACATTGTACTACTGCCGGCAGCCATGTTCTCATTAGTTTATCCCAGAGACCCCCTTTTTCTCTCCTCCAATCAGAAACATCGAGTTGTGTCGGCACGGTAACGCAATCTGGGCCCCAAATCAAAGGTAGCTTCTTACCCCACTTTGTTCTTCTTATTGATTTAATGAGAAAACCTCCTGCAGAATATACATGCAGGAGTCATCAGAGCGTAAAAACACACCCCAAGTGGATTTTGAGTCAGAACAGGTTCAGAGAAACAAACAAACAAACAAACAAAAAAAAGCTCTGTAACTAATGTATGCCTTGATACTGGGGGCAGAAAACAAAACCTTTAATATAATGACTCTTTGTGTGGTGGCTAATTCTCTGTCAGCCACCCCATTAGCTTTAGTGAATCACTAAAATCACTATAAACGCCGTATTATTCATCATCATGTAAAGAGCAGAAATACTCTCGGGGATTTAATTCAATCTAGGACAGATCGCTTCTGGGGAATAAAAGGGCAAGAATTACAAGGTGGTGTGCGAGCGCTCGATCGAGTTAATCCTGCACCAGCACAATGATCAGATCCGGAATCACTGTGAATGTAACAGGAAATGGGTTTGTTATTTTGTTTTGTTTGTTTTTAATAGAAAAGGCTCTTTGGGAGATTAAAAAGAGTAAGATCTGGCACTGCATAAGATCTCTGATTTTGTCTGCTTAAAAATTGAGAAATATAAAGTTTCAAATGATAAAGCAAATTAATTATATATCTAAACTTGGGAGGAAAAGAATGCAGGGTCCCTTTTTGACCACTAGATGGAGGTATTACCAGTTTTACAAGGAGAAAACCGCTGCTTTTGCAAGTTCTACTCAGATGTTGGAACAAAATGTTTACATTTCTAACAAAAGCAACATATCCTGGTAAAAAAAAAAAAAAGACTTTTGATCAAATTCTTTATAGATGAGTCTGCTTCTGAGCTCAATCAAAAGATGCATCCTAATAAATAAATAAATGTTTATGTATTTGGTCTCAGGTTGACGATCTCAGCAGAATGCCCCATGCAACTGGAGGACTTTCCCATGGACGCCCACGCCTGCCCGCTCAAGTTTGGCAGCTGTGAGTACAATCCCTGCTACAGGCGTCTATATCCTTCCCTTTACAGTGATTGGTAATCCCAGATCAATCACTGTTGCGTAATTGCATACTGCAGTCTGGTGCAGCCATTTACATTTAACTTTAGTCCACGGTTGATGTTGATTAATGCCTGACTGTCACATTTGGAGTCGATTTTAAGGCCAGTCGCTGCAGTGCTGAATTATTAGAGTCATGAACTGGCACAAAAAGTGCAAACACTGTCGTAACGGCCAGACTTTTACCCTACCCCCTCTTCACAGAGAGGTTTATTGAGTAATTCAGGGGAAATCGATGGCATAGGCTGAAATATGAACCAAACTTTATCCGGGGTGTGCTGGAATGAAGTTACACTGTCAATACTCAATGCTCCTTTCTTTCCAACAGTCAATAAAATCAAGAGAATAAATTTCCTCAAGTATGTTTAGTGATGAAGGGGGCCGTTCAGTTATGTGTCCTCCCTCTGATAGAAATGCGAGAGGCCGTCGTTGGTATTTAAAGACAGCTCGGCCCACACCTCGGGAGTCTGTTAGGCTTAAAGGATGAGGCTCTTTATCCCCAGATCTCAACGATGTGAGCTCCGCCCATCCTCACTATGTCAGATTACACTTTGGAGCGCAATCCAATTACACTGCGAGAAGGTGCTGGGCTGTCCCGGGGTCAGCATCAACCTAATTACCCCCTGGTGCAGAAATGCAGGTGAAAGGTGGAGGAGCATAATAGAAATATTGAGCGGATGGCAAGGCAGAACTATATTTTTACAACGAGAAGGGAGTGTTTCCTGTGACAATTAGTCTGCAGTCACACACCTATCTTGTGGAAGTGCATGCACCTACTGCTCAGTGGCAGAGTAGTGACTTATCTGGCAATTAAAGCAGGTTAGCTCAGGTGAAGGGCTGCTAATCCCCCTACTCTGCCCCACTTGCTTAACATAACTGCTGAGAAGCCCTTGCTCTGAGAAGTGAGTCCTTGCTCACTTCTCAGATCTACGCAGACAAGTTGTAGATATAAATGAAGAATGCAATTTCTGCAGCATATGTGCAGTGACTAAAATGCAGTCCTGGGATACTAAATATACCCTGTCTTGTTCTGCAAAATTTAGTCGGGAAAGTGGAAGCTGCTAATTAAATTGCAAGTGATAAATTGATCGTCAACAAGTGTCACTACTGCAAAAAAAAACAAGTTTTGGCAAACATACGGGTGTGTGATAAATTGATGTCAATAGAGAATTGCAATTAATTTAGAGAAGCAATTAATGAAGCTTGCAATGACTTGCATGATGCATGATGGTTGCTAGTTGGTTTGGAGCTAACTGGTGTGTTTTAATGCAATGCCAAAGGAGAACAAAATCAGAAATTATCCTAGCGATGCAATTGTCACTCCCAATCAAGCTAGGATGGATTGTTTGTAACCATAATTAAGAAATATAGAAGGGGTACATTTGATCTCATATGTCCAACAGTCCAAGTTTTACTGAAACTGGATAATCAGCAGGACAATTTTCAAACAGCAGCAAACCTGAATGACTGGACAATAGAAGAATCAGTTGGGGATAGAGTCTATGGAGAGACTGGAAGAGTTGCAGGAAGGCATAGAAGTGGAAATCCTTAGGTCACATCCCATACAATGACATTCATTTGGAAGTTCCCTGCGGAACAGCATTTTCTGTGTGTTAGATGACCTGCAAGGGTACCTGACCACACCACAAGACAAAGGGTGTCATCGTCTAGCTTGGGTCAGGGAGCATTTATGCTGGACAAGAGACCAGTGGGCCTCAGTGTTGTTCACTCATGAAAGTTGAGCAGAAATTATGGCCACCAAAGATGTTGGAGACATCAAGGAGACTGCTATGCATCAGTCACTGTTGTCACCAGACGAACCTTTCATAGTAGTGTTGGTGTTACAGTGTGGGCAGATGACTATAGTCAGCATAAAACTGCCCTATACTTTGTCAAGCTCATAGTTCCTGAAAAACATTGTCACCCTCTGTGAACAACACAGCCTTAATGTCATCTTCATAGATGACAATGCTCCAGCTCAACAAAGTCACGTAATTGTTGAACGGGTACTGGAGACTGTATGACTCTCTGAGACTTGAATCTCATAGAAAATGTGTGGGATCAACTGAGTCACAATGTAGAGGTTTGCAATCCTGTATCCCAGAACATCAGTGACCTGAGGGGTCATCCTTCAAGAAGAAGCGGATGCCACACCTCAACAGATAATATGCTGACTTATGAACGGCATGTCTTTGTCAAGCTGTGATTGATGCTCAGTGCCGCATGACATATTATTTAGATGTTAACAATTTTTGTTGGGTTTTATTTCCATACATTGTTAGGGATGAGGATATTATCATCGACTTAAATACCCTACTTTCCTGAGATAACTATAACGTGAACCTTTCACTCAGTTCACAAAACTCTGACTCAATCTGGAGCTGCGCTCCTTCGTATCATTAAAGATTGGCAACAGCTAAACTCGGTGCATTCACTTACTGTAGGAGGTGATGAGTTTGGCCGAGTTGTAGCTCCCTTTGCCTCACGCAGTGAGGCAGGAACAGCATCGCATTAAGTGTTGAGAAGTTGGCAAAGGTGGACTGTTGGGCCTGCCAAAGCCTTTAGCTCTTCGTTTGCATAATGAAATTCACCAATAATCCCTTTTTGCAATCTCCCCTTTCACTTAAGGTTGCGGTCTTTAGCCTGTCAGTCATTAAATTTAACCAGGCAGTCAACAGCTGCATGTAGCTGCCAAGTGAGCACCCAGGTTGGAAGCGCAAGGTTAGCATCCTATCTGCCCTCATGAGAGGCAGTGGTGTGAAAAGCTGTTCACACTAAGATTATACGACATAATCAGTTTTAGATCCTGACACAGACATGGCTACTCTGAAACCTTCACTTTGTTGTTTTAAGAAGTTGGTTTTCTCAATTATGACAAATTGTTGAGGTTCTGAATGAACAAAACGGCCCCATACCATCACAGTACCACCGCCATGTTTGACTACCCACATGTAACAGGAGCCACTGTCTGAGCCTTTCATGCCATTAGATTTGCAGTCGACAATGTCCAAAATAGTTCCTAAAACAATCCACTCTAAAAAGAATCACACAATTTTTGGGAAACAGACAGCACCAGGTGATTTTTGTTTCTCTCTGACCTACCTGGTATTTTTATTGTCAGAATGCTCAATCTTAAACTCCACTTTTACTTAAATTAACTTCTGAGATTGTACTGGTAAAAGAAAATAAGTTGTATTAGTTTTACATCTTTAGTTATATTTGCACAACTGATATTTATGCCAGCTGTGCAACGCGTTAAATCTGACGGTGTTGTCTTTGCTAACAAGGGAAACAACCTCCTGACCCAAAATTACTGGCCACACAAACACAACACAGTCACACTAGAAATCCCCAAGTTTTCCTAAGCAGAAACTTTTGTTTTCAGTAAAAGCTGTGGGAAAACTTTTTTCTTGCATATTCAATTATCTCAGCAGGTCCATGCTTAAAGTTTGTCTCCGTCTCTCAGATGCCTATCCAGTATCAGAGGTGGTCTACACATGGACTCAAGGAGCTGCTAAGTCTGTTGTGGTGGCAGAAGACGGTTCCAGGCTCAACCAGTACCATCTAATTGGACAAACAGCTGACACAGAGGACATACGCACCAGCAGAGGTGGGCAAGGCTGTTAAAACATATAAGAACTGTGAGATATTAATGACTTAAGTTTTATCTCAGGTATTTCTTGATCTGCAGTTCATGCATTTACTTTTTGACAGTGCGGGGCTGGTTTAAAAAGTTTTACTCATGGCTGTTCAGAGTGAATGATGAGTTCAGACAAACAGTACCATGACTCCGTGAATTGATGCCAGTGGAGGAGAGTAGCATATCCGTCACACAACCAGCTGTCTACAGGGCCGGACAGGCCTGTCATACAACACTTATCCCCGCATGAGCTGATGCGTGCACACATGGCCACACGAACAGACACTGAGCTGGAGAGACCTGAGACCAAGGGTTAATCCTCCCCTAACATCCCTCCAACCAGCCATCAGCCTTTGCATAAGAAGATGACATCACAAATCAGTGAGAGATTGGTTGGGTGGCTGTCACTGAGTGGATCTGCGTGAATAAATTTATCTCTGTGAACACCAGATGTCCTCACAGCGATAGATAGAAACATACAAAAGAGGTCATGAACCTGGGTGTTTCTCTGGGTGGTTTAGGTTTACAGCTAGCGTCATGGAAAAGCGTAAGGTTAGCTTTTACCGAATCATGAGTGGAGATGTGTTTCACAGAGGGAAAAACAGTCTCTAATCATAAGTTCTCACAAAGATGGAGCGAGGAATGTCTGTGCGTTGAACTGGACAGACGTGTGGAGGTTGAGCGGGGCTGAAACGCATCTGGTTAATACTCTTATGTAAAGCGGAACTGTGCACTTCCCTTTGGTTTCTAGTGGAGTGTTTATTGAAAATCTGGATTTCCCCTGCATGAGTGTTTTTTTTATACAACATAAGTCATTTTGCTTGTTTGTTTGGTAAAGGTTACTAAAATAAATTTAGTTACTGCCCTCCATCATTTGACACTTCATTAGCATTAGCATAACTACATGTTTCTATTTCTTTGTAAGAACCAGAAAAATGTTGGGGGGTTTTATTTGTGTTTCTTAAATACATATTACTGAATGGACTGAATTAGTTGTTTCTATTCAAAACTAAATGAACTGGACTTGCTCGAACCGACACACTGCATCTTCACATACTATAAAGTAGACAACATCACTGTGACCTATCTTGAAGATATTATTGTTGAATAAAAAGATAAAGAACAAATTTAAAAGTAAGATATTTCCTGTTAACCCTTGACTCTTGGTCTCTCAAGATGTCAAGAAACATCTTAAGAGAAAGTTAATTCAATTTCTGGTTCAACTGTGACTCATGAGATAATTAATTTGCACTTGGTGCTTCCTGCTGACCTGGAGTAACTCAGTAGTGGCTCAGTTTGATTTCCTTTATCATCACAATAAAAAAAGGGACAGATTTTTAACAGGGTACCCAAAACTTTAAACGCAAACCATATTTTCCCCAGTTAGATGGCTTTAATTGCAATAAATATAGCATCATATCAAATAGATCAAATTTGACCTATTTGAAAGAATGCATCTAGAGTCAAACACTGGAAAGCTTAAATTTCTGACTAGAAGTTCATACAAAATTATATAGGGAGCAGATTATTTAGCATTGTATAAACCTTCAATGGAGTCTTTATCAGTTGTTAAGGACCTTTTACAGGTGGGTAAATCCAAAATTGACAGTAAAATGACCAAATTTGCTTTTTTTTTTTACTTATGCGAGAAGTTGTTGATAATATAATGGTTTATCAACAACCATATGTTCCATCTGTAAAAGATTATCAGAAAAACAGGGACTAAAGGCAGAAAAATCATCATTCGTGCAACCAAAGCTTCTGTCTGGAAGTCGTCCAAGTCAGTGGTGGATATTGCCGGTGGTTTTGAACTGTAGGGTCATATACAGTCCAGTAGGTTAAGTCATTATGGTCAGAGTTTATGAGTAACTTTTACAGTCAAATATGACATTTTAAACCTGCCAGACCTAATCTGCGCATTTTGACCTGTCTGAGAAAGTAGTAGGTGTTCAAAGCGAACACAAAGAACAGCAGTGAAGTTGAAATCTCCACCGAATTTCCTATCTAGAGATACCAGCAGCTTCCTAAAAGAGGAAGGTGTTGGTATCTCATTTCAAAGTAATCTTTACTTGATTTCCTTTGTTCATCATGGCAACAAGCAATGAGGAAGGCTGTCACAGCAAAAGGAAATGAACCACTAAAAGGTGCAAGGGAGTTCAGTAAATTTGCAGAAAAGGCGTGCCATCGACAGAAGTTTACTGTTGCTGCTCTGCTCTATTTAAAGGAGCCCAGCGGCCGCCTGCTGTTTCATTTAGTTCAGATAAAAACATCAAATCACTCGTTCTAGTGAAGTTCAAAGCAGTGAATGGTTAATGATTGTTTTGACTTTCTTATGTTCTAACCTCTGACAACTTCATGGTTCAAAAACCTTCCTGGGCTCTAGCTGGAAGGTTTGGTCTAGTAAACTGTTTCATTGGACCAGACTGTCACTATGTTTAAGAAGTTTTTAGAAAAATCCGATATTTAATTTGCCTTCAAATCCTCTTGTAAACTTTCACTTGAGTTTGCTAAGAAAGGATCCTCTTTCAAGTTTGTAGCTTAGTGCTTTGGATGGATGTGACGGTGTTAGACTTTAAGTAGCACATCTAATTTTGGACTATACACCTATTTGAGAGCATGAAAGAGGAGATTAGTCCGTGAGTTTCTCTTTAGGTAGTTGACATCTCTAAGGACACAGTGCGTTCTGTCTCAGATAGCAATATCGTTCTCTAAATAACACTACGGTAAAGCTGCTGTACCTATCTCTTGGGCTTCATTTTTAGACGATAAGCCCTATCTTAAAGATCTTTGTATAACAAAGGAACTTACAAGTTGACCAGCATTGCAGCGTTGTTCCCCAACATGAAAGGAAGTTCCCCTTGGACGTTGTTGAATACAAATCCTTGGGAGAGAAGGAGTAACATCCAGCAGTGGAACATGTTCCTCGTCAACCCTTCCCAGTATAGATCCATGCATCAATGGTGAAGGTGCCCAGAATCTTCACGACAGCAGCAGAGGTTGAAGGGGGAGTTGCAAGAGAGCCAGCCTGGGGTCATGAAGGCGTCGGAAGGCCCGGGTAGGGATGCTCGGGTTGTCCCGACTGAGGCATCGCAAAGACCAAGGTTGCTATGAGATGGAAGTGACGGACAAAAAGCAACAGACCTCCGTCATTTGACAGCTGCAACAAATGCTTCCTTTTTCCCTCGCATGGCAACCAATCCCGTCAAGAATCATTAATCCACAAAAAGCTGCCAAATTAAAACAGGGGGGTGGGGGGAAATCGGCAGGATGAAAAGGAAAAGACAGGGAAGACCCACAAAGCTATCCCCCCTCCATCCCAGCAATGATTAGCTGCAGCAATCGTCCTTCCTCTTCCGCAGCTTAAAGTCTGTGCTGAGGTGTGTGTCAACAGTTGGAAATCATGCTTCGTGTGTGTGTGTCACCGCTGTGATTGGCAGGGCTCGGATTGGGCGGGGCTTCATCGAGAATCCCAGGACAGGAAACCTAACCCCCCTCCCCCCTTCCTCCTCTTTCCGTCTAACTCCCTCTATTCCTCTCACTGATGGCAGGATGCAGATTGTAACCAGGGATTAGAGAGGTTCAAAAATCGGATTTTGCCCCAGAGAAAGCCTCGTCTATTACTCTGTGTATGGTGTGTGTGTGGGAGAGAAAGAGATGGACTGGATTTTTCATAGCTTCCCAGCGCCTGCAGTCATAAACAGCTGACGGCGAGAGGATTTTTCTTTCTTTAAAGCCTCAAATTCAATATCGTGTCCCTCTCTTTCTCTTCCCCTACACTTCCTCTCTTGCCCAACTTACCTCCATCTGCCCTCATCCACTGTCAAAGATCCAACATTAACCGCATAACGATCTGTTCTCATAGTAATTAATGCCACTTGTGCTCATTGATTCACTTTAATAGTGAATCCAAAGTGTGTTTAATTTCACCATTATGCTCTGTTGAATATGGAATGCCCTGTCTCATCCAGCTCCATTGATTTTTTTACACTACTCTGCACATATCAGGACCTTTTTATTATGTACATAAAGAAAATAAGTTTTCAGAATGAGAGGGTTTTGACAGTGCAACATGACATCATTTCCTAACTCAAATAAATTTTTTGTCCTCAAGATATTTCACACAAAAGGTTTCAAGCAATCTAAACTGTGTTGAACAATTCATTTCTACATAGGGTGCATCTCAAAAGAGTGATGTACAAATGCAAAAAAAAAAAAAAAAATTAAGATGAAGCATAGTGGTAGCAGTATCATGACTTGGGGTTACTTCTCTTCAGACGACATTGGTACATCTTAAACTGGGGTTTCAGAGCATTTTAATTTTGCAACAGCCTAGTCAAAATAAATTTTACAGGAAATGTGTGAGGACCCTAAAACAGAGGAAATTGGACTAGAGATTTGCTCAGTATGTGGCCGATTTGGAAAAGTTTCTTCAAAAATAATCCTTTTGTTTAGCACCCCCACATGGTGAAATAATGTCATAGCATAGGGGATTTATATAAAGGAGCAGCAATTTAAATCTTCATTTCTCCAAAGATTAACAATATTTAGCCAAAAACAGTTTATTTTACCATCAGTTTATATATAAACAATAAGGTAATTAACTATGGAAATAATGCTCACTCAAAGTTTGCATTCCATAAGGAAGATTTATAGTATTTTACTGATGATATATTGCATCTTACCTCCAAAAGTCATTGTGTGGTTTATTTTGAGGCAATTTAATTAAAATGCTCAATCTTATTCACTAACCTTATATTCTTCCTCTCTCCGTCTCTTCTCTCTCTACTCAGGACAATACACTGTGATGATGGCGCACTTCTACCTGAAGAGGAAGATCGGATATTTTGTCATCCAGACATACATGCCATGTTTCATGACTGTCATCCTGTCCCAGGTGTCGTTTTGGCTCAACAGAGAGTCGGTTCCCGCACGGACCGTGTTTGGTGAGTGAAACATTTCCCCCACGCTTTCTTCATCTTGCCTTTGAGTGATGCATTTAGACATAATGCGGCTTTTGTTTGCTTCCAGGGGTGACTACGGTGTTGACTATGACCACACTCAGCATCAGCGCCAGAAACTCGCTTCCCAAAGTAGCCTACGCAACAGCCATGGACTGGTTCATTGCTGTCTGCTACGCTTTCGTCTTTTCAGCTCTTATCGAGTTTGCCACAGTGAACTACTTCACCAAAAGGAGCTGGGCCTGGGATGGCAAGAAAGCTCTGGAAGCACAGCACCCAAAGGTAACATCTACCAGACCATTTTCATACTTTCCTAACTGACATAACTCCATTTCACACTAGCAACAGAAATGCTATGTAAAACTGTGGAAGCTAATTGTTGTAATCTGTCCCGTCATAGAAACGAGACCCAATGGTGCTCTCAAAAAAGGCCAACAACGTTTGCTCGGCAGGTGTCAACTACACCCCCAACCTCACCAAGGACGTGTCCATCTCCACCATCTCCAATACGACGTCGGTGCAGCTGCGGGGCTCAGAGAGCAAACTAGTGGACCCCAAAAAGACGTACAACAGCGTCAGCAAGATTGACAAGATGTCGCGAATAGTGTTCCCTGTCCTCTTCGGAACCTTCAACCTCGTCTACTGGGCCACGTACCTGAACAGAGAACCGATGGTGAAAGGAGTTGTCGCTTCCACATAATTGCTTTTTTTGTTTGTTTGTTTGTTTGTTTTTGTGCGGGGTTTATTCTTTCCAAAACTGAATTTGTGTAAAAGAAGAAAGGGTTTGATCCCAATCAACCTCTGCTTTAGAAAAAGAAAGTGGAAAAAGCAAACATCTGCGCTTGAAGAACAAAGAAACATCTATCTAATTCAGGCAATCTGAATGGATGCAAGGCTGCAAGAGGTTTCCTTTCCTTTTCTTGAGGCCTAAAAAAAACTCTGCTTGGTAATGAAGAAACTGCTTTAAACTTCCTTCTCGTCTATCCTGCTGCAGTTTGCATGACATCTTGTTTAACTGGAAACTGTGGACTCCTTTGTCTTAAATACCGACCATGTATATGTCATCTCTTAAAGTGCAGAGGCTCACTTAGTTTCAATTGGAAAGTTGATTTAAAGAGTAAGCAATGCTGCGAGTATATTAATTTAGCATTTTTTGCCATTCATGTGATGTTATGTTCAATTGTACTGCTTCAAAACCCTTAGGCTCAAGCCTAGAATCCCAAAAGTGAGAAAAACAAATTAGGAAACCCGAGAGTTAAATATAAGTCCTCAATATTTACATAAAAAAATTAGTAAAGCTACATATAGACCAAGAATATTTCCACATCTTTTGCCTAAAAGGTGAAAAAATAGCCATGAATGACGTGTTAGCACAGTTCTGGGACTGGGTATATGTGATTTAAATTACATTTTAAGCCCTGCTAACTCAGCCGTGAAACTAATATACACAGCTGAGAAGCCAGTTACCTGAAAAGCAGCGTGTCACATACAAATCAGCGGAGTGATGTGGAGCATTCCAAGACTGTGATTCTGTGAAGTGACCTGGATTCAAGAAGCCTTTTAAGCATCCTTGAGCAAAACACTGTGGCGCTAAAAGCTCCAGGAGGTTTTACTTTCAGTTTGACTGCAGCTAAAAATAACAGTCGACTCTTCACCGTTGTACAAGTAGATCATCAAGTAGGACAAATTTGGGATTGCCTTTTAATTAATTGCGCATTTGTAAACCTTAATCTGTCCTGACAAACTGGTAATGCCCAGTGTAAAATGTTTCAAGAGTTACAGCAGGAGAGAACAGTAAACAGACAAAAAAGCCTTTAAATATCTCAAGAGTTTTTAGGTCAAGCTTTAGAAATATGACCTCTTACTTTATTCTTACACATCTATCTCCCAATATAGAGTTGTCAGTCTCTGGGTTGGTTTTACAAACAACTTGCATCTAAAAAAACATTTTTTAAATATTTTGCAGTCACCTCTTAAGCAATGTAAAAAGAAATGGGTTCAGTTGGCCTAAAACTAAGTGGCTGTGCATCGTTTCAGAGGGAAATGAGAATAAGCTTAAGTGCATTTCAAGGACATTGAGTCATACCAGGTGCTTTGTCTTATTCTGACTTCAGTTATTGTTCATTTTTGCCTCAGCCACTGTTACAACTACTTAAATATATTGAAAGGCAATTCATCAAAATTAGCTCAGCACAATCTTTAGTGTTCCTTTGTTTTGTTTCAGTGGAGTAATGAACCCAATGTGATTACTCTTCTAACGTAAAACAGGCCTCTTTACTAGCTAACTAGATAGTAAGCTTCTCAGCTCAGCTGCTAAATTGTAGATAAAATCAGTTTTTAAAGACGTTCTCTGTGCCTGACGATGTACAAACCAAATATTTCTTTTACTTTTTATCCTTTAACATATGCGAGTAAAACATTGCACCGTAGCTACGTTCCTCCATTTTTGTTTTTTGTCACAGATCTCAGTCTGCCAAAAAAAGGCTCCTCAAAAATGATTTTCTCTGTATGCTCTTCCTTTTCTAGCAACATAATGAATGTATTTAAAATTGACCATTTTTATTCAATAGGTTATATAAAAGATAGTTAAAAAAAAAAGGCCTTCTTACTAGCTGGCGATTTAGGAAGCTCACAGCTGCTTACAATTTGATAAAGTCTGTTTTATAAAGGGGTTCTTTGTGCCTGACTTTCTAAATATCCACTATTTTCTATTTTAAAAGTCATCCTCTGACATAAAAGAGTAGAAGCTAACAGCTTGGCGTTTTATGTTTGTTGTTATTTTTCCCGTTCAACCTTATAAAGGAACATACATTACATTTCATTTTTAGAAAAGCAAACTTTTTTTGCTGCAAATTTATGCTTAAAAATCATTTATTGATGTTTTTAGGCAGATGTTTTATTGAAACATGTACATAGAAGTTTTAGTTTTTCAAGGTTGCATTCCTAGTGATTCACAAGGAAAAAAAAAAAGTCCAATGCTGGACTTTGAATTTTTTAGGCGTACGCTCTTGTCTTGTATCTTTTCCCTCAAGTTTTGTGTGCTTTTGCTTCATTCTGTTCTGGATGTTTGTGAAACAAAAACAAACATTTGAGATTTTTGTGTATTTTCTCCTCTAACTGAGTCAAACCAGTGGCTGTGTGAGCAGAGGTGTGGGGTTAAGGCCGAGGACCAGGTTCTGTGTCGGGACACTCAGGAACAAAAGGAGCAACGTTTGCAGCCAACAGGATGCCTCTCAGTCTGCGCTTCTTGAACCGCATCATATCGAAGACTGTGAGACTTTATTGGCCATTTTCTTGGTGGACTTCAGGGCAGATCATATTCTATGCGAGTCTGTAAAGGCTTTAACTGGATCTCAAATAGGTTTTAGAAAAACAGCTCCAAATGTACAACACTGATGACCCATGTGGGTCCCAATTTTACCTGCATCACGTCTTTAAGGGCAACTATCAAACTCATGAACAAACTCATCTGATGACCATTTCTCATTCCTTTTCCTAAACAAATGGGCCCCATAAAAATTGCTGCCTGGGGACATCATAACCAGTTTCCTTCCTACAAATTGCCAACTTCTACTAAATCTACATTTAATAAAGACAATTGTATGATATTGTGACAGATAAAAGCTTAGTTCCTGACAGAATGTGTACTTTCTTTTTGACAATATCTACTTTGCCAGTCAGCTCCTACAGTGTCATATTTGTATCATGAACCTAAAGTAAACAACATCAGACCTGCTTGTTTAAAGTGCTTAAAGTGACGTGACATGTGGCAGGACTGATGCATTCTGGTGAGCCGCCGCTTCTGGATACTCAAAGTGTTGCTGTCTTGTCAGCGGCGCTGAAGTCTCTATGCTTGTTAGGGTGAAAGGAAGTGGAATGAAATGCGGGTGAAGGTTGACACGTCCGTCTGACTGTCCAGCCCGGGTCGACATGGCAGCCGAGGGAAGATTAGCGGCGCGGACAAGCTCCCAGGGAACAACCTCTGTCTCTGTGCATCTCTTCACACAGTAGTGAGTCTTTAAGATTGTTTGCTGGGTTGATTTGTAGAGCTGCAATAAGCATCTTGGGTTCAGTTCATGAAATCTGATGATAACCGTTGTGTTCCCGTGGTTATTTTCCCCGACTGCCTTCTCAAAAGCAGCATTTTTTCCCACTGCAGAGGAGCACCCATCGACCTATCCATCCATTCAACCTTCCTTCTCACCATTGTTAGCCAACAAACACCCGCCTGCCCCTCACATCTTCCTCCAGTGTCTGTCACAGACTCATCTGCCATACATCTGCTAGAAAAGGGATTTAGTTCCGCTTAAGTTGCTTTCATTTGGTCAGGGGGGCCCCTTACAGCAAAGCACTTTTCTCCGATTTAAGCCCCGAGCGGCACCCAATCCTTATGACAACTGCTTGTTTTTCTCAGTCTGGAGTCTGGACAGATTTGTGCGCGTTCTGGGGCAAACGCTGGATTGATTATGTGCACTTCATCCAATGCTAGCTCATGGGTAGTGAGGCAGGCTGGAGTTCTGGAGTTCTCATTTATGACTGCAACAGTTGTCTACTACAAACAGACATCTTTCTGCATGTAAAAAGAGAAAATGAATCTGTGAGGCAATTGTACAAAATTTTATTTGACCGATATTTTTTGCAAAATTGCAGCAAAGGTATGGTAGCTGATTCTCTGCCACTCTTATTTTTGTTTGTTTTATCTTCTGTATTTGTCATACAAAAAAGGGGATCAATAAAAATACTGTATAATACACATCCATGTATTAAAGCACTGCTGTAGCTCAACTGTGGCTTCATTAAACCCTGATTAAAGCTGCTAATATGGAAAGCAAATCGGACATTAACACTTGTTAGCGGTATTGATCCGATTCTCTGCTGATGTACGCAGCTTGTTACATACTGTGGATCTTCCATCAGCGTCTCCAGAGTGGATTGATTTAGTTTGTTTTCTCCTGCCATTTGGAGTGGAATTTTTCTGAAGCTCCGATAATTAGCTGCAAGGCTGTATTTGATGAAGAATAAAAACTCTGTTGAATTTACTGGAACACGATGCGCTTTTTGTCGGCACAATTTGATTTCGTCGTGATTAGTTTATGCAGTTTCATCATGGGGATGAATCCTATATTCATTCAAAATTACTGAAATGTTATCTTGTCACGATGCCACACTAGACCACACAGATTTGAGTTTTAAGAACATCTAGAAGTTGATTTGAGATGAAATTGACGAAACTGGAGTAGTATTGCTCTCTCTCAAAGCCTCAAACATACTCAACCCTTGTCTTATTTGATCATAAAACCTCTGTTGAAGGTTTTATTAGTGCAAACGCCTGAAAATATCAGTGAATATACATGTACATTTATACATATCTAAAAATATATCCAGGTGCTTAAAATAGATAAACTTTAAGAGCATGTCTCAGAAGGTAAATCCCAAACCCTGTTAGAAAATAACCAGCAACCCTCCCGACCCCACTAAGGGACAAGGGTGCAAGAAAATGGATGGATGTTAGAAAATAATGTGCAATTATAGGATTTCTGGTCCAAAGCTCTCCACTGCACTTGGGAGTCTGGATATCTATATATCCAATTACAGTACTTTGCAGAAACAAAGTTCAGTTCATGTTATTGGGATTTACTGTGAGAAACCACAACATACATTATTAAGGAGGAAAAACTCACACTGTTCGTAAATTCAGCACCTGTATACTGATAAATAAAACCCACGGCAACAATTTGTGTCTAGAAGTCACATATATTTATATTGTTTTTTATGACTTAGAAGATATATTCAAAGGAACAAACCTTTTGAAAACTGTTATCTTAGGCCAAAAGCGATCAGATTACTTCACAATTAAATTCTTTAACTCTAGACTACATATTATATTACTGCAGCAGTTATTTAATAAAATATTTATCTGAAAAAAAGTTGTTTTTCATATGCAGTGTGCATTTTTGTTCAAACACCTCAGCGCTCTAATAATTCATCATTCCTGCAGGTTAGAAAACCTACAGCGATAGTGGAAAATAAAAATCATTGCTCGTTGTCGTTCATATTTTACCCACCAGGGGGCAACAAAGTCTCTCTACTCGCGCTGAAGTGTTGCGCTCCTTCAGACATGACTTCATAAAGTCCAACTTCAAGCAAATTGCAAACATCAGAGCAAACAAATGCCACAACTTCGGTAAAACTGCACCTGTCTTGTTTCATTTTTTATTTTGTCTTTTTTAAAAGAAAAAAAGAGGTTCGGGGTTTAAAATTATTTTGCAAATTCGCAGGGGTGTTTACGCGCGCAGGAGGGGGTTGGGGGGCACATTAATCACGCTTATGACGTCTCCTCCAGTTTTCATCTGGATAGTGACACCCAGGTAGTGTGCGCGGAGTATATGAGTCACGCATTCGCTGATAAAGGTCCTCCGGCGGCAGACAGCGTCACCCCTCCAACCGGTGTGTTGGCCCCCACAGGCGCTACAGCGGGTAGGGAGGAGGGAGTTGGCCCCTTCCTCCTCTTATTTCCACCTCATCCCGCCGGACTCATCACCCGTCCTGATTGATCGTCGGGTGTCTTCCCGGAGGAAGCCCTCCTGCGAGGAGCGAGGAGGACCGCGCGCGGGGGCACAGACTACGTGGGCGAATGAGGGAGTTCGGATGCGGGATTGATGGGCACACACCTCCTGCACGCGGCAGCAGCGGCAGCAGCAGCAGAGGCAGCAGGAGCAGCGGCGCGCGCCGGGGTCCCCGTCCAGCAGTTCCCGCAAGCAGAACTGCCTTCCGCCCGTGGGAAAATGACAGTCAGGCTCGCGGTCACCCTCTTCACACTTCTTCTGCTCACCCAGGATGCTCGGTGAGTCCTTTCTGCTTCCAACTGATCAACAGCTGGGGGGAAAAGTTAGCTAAATGAGGCCAATTGCGCATTTTGTTGCTTCTGTCTCAGGGCTTCCCCCATATAAACAAACAAGAAAAAAAAAAAAAAAAGGTCTGAAAAACCCTTTTCACCTGGTTATACTCAATTATGCGCCTCACTGTTTGTCGTGTTTTTTCGACTGCGACAAAAGTTTTTATTCCAAAAATAACAGAAAACAATCTCATTTTGTTTCATTCACATATGTTATTTATTTATTTTTCCTTCCCCCCATTTCAGTTCTGACTTACTGGAATATGGCGACGACGAGGAGGACCTCCACGACACCACCGTCAACCAGATGCTGGTGCCCAGGTCGCACCAGGAGGACGCCACGCTCATCCTCAACAACCTGCTGAGGGAGTACGACAAGACCCTGCGGCCAGACATTGGTGGTAAGAGCGGCATGGGAAAAGTTGGATGCTGATGTTGCTGGAAGGTGGAGCACACACCCACCTGCACCACCACCTACCTTTAGGCTTAGCTCCTCTTCAGTGATCCGGATGCTTAGCCTTCTTTGATGACCATAAGACAAACGTGGACATAATGGTCTTAAATTATTCACGATAAAGCTTCATTTGAATCATTTGCTTTCAAGCCACTGATAAAAATTGTATGGAAGCCCTGAAAAGCAAGTGAAAATAAAATCAATGATGCATTTTTTCACCAGCAGTTGAAAACAGTTTTGATATCCTTATTATAAACAAAGCAAAGCAAAGTATTATTATTGTGATAATTGGTCTAATCAATGGAATCTTGGTCTCAAACCAAATCTTGAATTTTTAATATTCTTTTATTTCTGAAAGTAAATAAAATCCACTAACTTCAACTTTTTTTTATTGTTGTCATATATTTGTCTGCCACAAGAGGCAGGAGTGAGTCACTTTCCCTTGACTGAAGTTGTGGGTGTATACAACATATGTATTATTCCAAAACAGAAGACAATAGATCCATCTATTGTCTTCTGTTGATCCGATTGATTGTTGGGGGCAACAAGTTTAAGAGGAAAACCTGGACATTCGTCTCCCACTCTTGAGTACTCATGGGGAATTCCTTGGCTGGAAGGGATATATAAGGGATATATACTCTCTCCAGGAAGTTTTGGATCTATCACAGGATCCCCTCTCAGTGGAACATGCCTGACAAACATCCAAAGGGAGGTGCCCGGACCACGTCGACTAACTTCTTTAGATGTGAAGGAGTAAAGGTGTTTCTTTGAGTTACTCCTGGGTGCCTGAGCTTCAAACCCTGCCTCCAAGGTTCAGTCCAGCCAACCTGCCATGGAATGTCAATTTAGCCACTTGCATCTGGGATCCTGCTCTTGTGGACATAATCCATATCTTAGAGATTCTATCCATGAACTCAAAACAAGGGATTCGTGATGAAGGACAGCCCTGGCAGAGTCCAACCACCTTTTCTCCAAGATATAGAGGAATGGCTGGGTTGGACATGCAATAATCCACAGAACGCAAGTAGAACGGACGACCAAACCTTCGTAGCTCTCTCAGGAACTTTGTCAGAGGAATGATTTTGATGATTGGACTGAGTTTTCTTTTCAACCACGCTAGCGTGAACATCTCCACAGGGACTAGGAAGAGTGACAACTGTAGGAGCACAGTCTCTGGTTCCCCTCAATAAAAATGATGACCAACGCTCTGGTCCACCACTCCACAGCCCCTGTTATCTGGAAGAGGCATGTCTGGACAACCCCACAACATCCAGAGCCTTCAGCACCTTGGGCTATACATAGTCCAACCATGGCACTAGTGAGCTTTGCATTTACTGTAGCTATGGCTACCTCATCCTGGCCCAAAATTGTGAGTGAATTAAGGACCCAGATTCAACATTCTGAATCTGGGTCTACCGTTTCTGCATCTCCCAAACCATATTTGAGATTGTATATCAAAATGTCCGACACAAACCTTGGTGGTGGTATTTAGAGGACACTGAGGTGATGTAAAGTATGCTACCAAAGTCACTCATGGGTAGTGGTTCATTTTACTGCCTCTTGTGGTAGAAAAGAGCAAATGAGAGAGTAATCTCTGTACCCTTGAGAGGTTATTTCAAAAATATTGAAAAAGATAGTTTTTTTTCACTTGCTGATTTGTTCTACAATTGCAATATAATTGAATTTTTTTTTACAATTACCAATCAAATATGGCACCATAATCCAAAATTAGAAACTTCTAAGCTTTGAAACATGGTTCAATAACTAATAATCTTCAATTTCAAATGATAGCACAAAGTCTTTTTTTGTTTCAGAATTTCACCCAAAGGAATCTCCAGTCTTCGTCTTATGTTTAGCAGAGCCTGCAGAGAGCCTGAAAGACTCAAATGCAGCAGATGAGAAAGCCAATAATTCACTTCATAATCCAGGGAAAGGAAATTAGAATGAGAGAACCATTTTAGCACAGGAGCATTAAAATAAGTTGAATGGTTGTAAAACAGGTTGTAAATAGAGCTGATTAGCTGTGGTGTCACTTCATAGTTCATTTCTGTCAAACACTGATACTAACCAGCGTGGGACAATTTATCCCAAAGGGCAATTATACATATTTTTACAAATAAAAACCTTCTTGAAAACCAGACTCCGGCGGTCTTCTCCTCCAGTCTCAGTCTGAAACTCATCAAACGTCTTTGTGCCGTTTTCGCAGGGAGAGAAGCAGAGTTGGCAACGTCCAGTTCAAATCCTCTGCTGATTGCACTCGCGTGGTTTCCACCATGTTTACAATGCAATCACTGCTCTGAGCTTCTCTGAGGCCTTTCTAATCAAAACCGGTTACTGGTTTGATACCTGGTGTGTTCTCACTGGTGGGCCGCCGCCTGGAAAAACCGCCGGTGATGACCGTCCGTACGGAATGCTGTTACTGCTCCATTTCCAGAAAGTAGAAATCATCGTTTGTCGCATGGATTCCTGAGTGTTGAGTGCAGGTTGTGGCTGCTGGTGACTCAGCTTTAGTATGATTGCGAGATATTTATGGCCTCTAATTGCAAATGTAGATATTGGCTCAATACTTTTCTCACATTCCAGTCGGGCTTGTTACTGGTACCACTTTTATTGTGCCTCATTATTTTATGTTTTAGTCAGAATCAATAGAATCCGATACGGAAACCATTTGGGAGCTGCCCTACATTAAAATTTAGGATTATGCACAGTTTTTGTTTCATCTTTGTTTGCTTGCGTTGCTTCCTGCAGCTTCTGGAGAAGACACCAAGCTTAAGTAAACAGCCTCTGTGTAAGAAAGGTTATATAACACATTTTAGGGTTTCCTATGAGTTTTAAATGGAGGGCGGACTAATGACGGTGGCAAAACATGCATTTGTGTCACGCACATTAACGTAACCCAAGTGAATTTTTATTAAAGGGTACTGTTGTGATACAGAGAGATACTACAAACAGGCAAAAATATAACCCTAAATGCTTCAAAATATGCAGAAATGACAGTCATTTTTTAGCTGATATGTTTGAAGAAAAAAACCCACTGATATTAATTTGTCTATATAAAGTATTCACTCCTTCGGATGTTTCACCCTTTTTACTGATTTTAGTAGTTTTGGTAATGAGTTACCAAAACTACCACAAAGCCAAAGCCATTATCTCGCTAGCGCTACTCAAACGACTTGATAAACTATATTTATTTATGTTTAGTATATCTTTTCTCGCAGATGCAGTGCATTTATCATTATTCTACAGTTTTTGCTTTCCCAAAGGCTACTTAAATGTAACCACAGGCTTGATTAATGAGATGTGTTCGAAAAGGAGATACTGCCAACTAACAAAAAGCACTGTTTCCAAAAAAAAAAAGTTAGGAGACTCTGTGAAACTCAGACTGGTACAGACAGCAAAGGTAAATGCTTAAAAAAGATGTTCCTTTATCTGGAAAAAAAAAATGCTGGCATTCATATTTGCTGACAGGGTTTTTTTCCTAATAAAAAAAGCTGCTATAGCAAAACTACAAATGTAGTTTTTAAAAAGAAAAATGCAAAACAACACTTTTTCCCTCCCGTTTTAGTATTTAGTATTCAATGGTTTGAATTTGGTGACTGATCTGAACTGAAGGCGGAACAGTTCAGCAACCCAAACCTTTTATCATGAAACATTCTGTGTTTTGATGCAGAAATTAGATTTTTTTTTCCATCTGTTTGTACGAGTAGCACATCATCTGGATGATGGCATGCGTTCTTCCAGAAACAGAATACGTTATTCAGCGCCAACTGTTCCTTCACGAGGTGCCAGTTTCCTGCTTGGCTTCTCAACTGTGTGCAGATAACAAGCTTGGTGGTCCCTCCTCACCTTAGTCCGGCAGATGATGACATTTCCCTTGAACATTACTAAAATAAATGGACTCTGACTAAAAGAAGGCAGCTTAGTTTTCATGAGAAAAGCCTGATAGTGGTGGGCATCATCTGCTTTTCTTTTCTTTTACTGTACTGAGCTAAATTACATGTTGACTTAACCATAAAATAATGTGTACCATTTGTATTCTTAAAGAAGAACGGGCAGCTTTTGATTTAATGTTTAATATTTAATAGCGGAAAAAGTTTCTTCAACGTCAATTATGCTGAAGAAATTAAGACAGAATGACTGTGTACTAGACAAACTGCACTTCCAAGCACACCGTTCTTTTTGACAAAGTTTGAGTGGAACAGGAGCTCGTTTTATACTTAAATACCTAAAAATGTGTCAAGAGTCTGCTTGACTCTCAGATGTCAAAAGAAAGATCATGTTTCTAAATGTTATCGATCTGAGATTTAATGAGGTGATGGTAAATTTGAGTTAGAAGTTGGCAGAGAAAAAGAAATGAACCCCTGAATCCCTCTCTCAGCTAGAACTATTTCCACTTCTACTTCTAAAAAAATGCAATAAAACTGGATGTTTTCTGTTACTGGGTTTTGGGATAATCAGAGACCTTTTACCATTGGATTTAGAACCGAGTGACACATTTGATGAAAGTCTCTGAAGGATGCTTAGCAAGTTGTAGGTGTTCACAAAGCCTTTCTTGGAAGACCTTTGCGATCCAAGCCAAAAACTGATGACAGATGAAAGCTGGGTCCAGTTTCTTGGCTGGACGAAGGTTTTGCTGTTCTAGGGTTTGGTCTGATGTTCAGAAAAGAAACCCGCAGTCCAATAGGAATAGGTTTTAGGGTTCTGTGAGACTTATTAGATCTCACAACCAATGAGCTGAATCTAAGACTATACAATTAGAAAGAGCCGGTAAACTGAAGCAATGAGAAGATGAAATGTCAATATTCCCAAAATCATAAGATAGGAACCTAGAAACATTCTAGTTTAATGCTTTCGGTGTTTCTTTCTTTCTGCTGTTAAAGAAGTACTTACATAAACTTTATTGTATTGAGCCAAAATGGTACAAAGGTGCTTTTAATTTGTTTATATTTTTGTTGTGAAGTCTTAAGCTAATAAAAAGAAACTTTGAGACACAAAAAGTAGATTAAATACAGAATTGAAGGTAATTAAAATGACATAATACCACCCTGAAATCCTGAGTTAATTTCCACATTCTTAATCTGGGCTTATTTTCATATTGTTGTGTTCCTTTGAATATTTAAGATGCCCAACTTAACCCAAATCTAACTTATTTTATTTTATTTTTTTTTTGCATTTTGGTTCCCCCAGTAGCTTCCTCGGTTTGGATTTTCTTGTAGCTCACCTCTCAGGAGGGGAATCTCCACGCAGCTCTGCTTCCATAATTAAGGGTGAAATTTTGATGAGATCCAGTTGACAAACCTCAGTGTCGCCCATGAAATGTTAATACATTGGAAAGATAACGTGAGGCAATGTGTGTGTGTGTCCATGTTGCACAAAAGAACCCAGTTGGAGATGACGCAGAGTCAACAACAGAACTGGGACAATGAAGACATTGGAAAAGGAACAAGGTTCAGCTGAGAACAAATCTGAGAGAAAAACACACGGTGACTCGCACGCTCGTGTAAACAGGCACCTACCGAAGTCTCTGCTCATTTCCCAAATAAACTTGGATTTATTCTAAATCAAAGTAGTCCTCTACCTATTCAAACACAGCAAAATACACCAAATCAAACAGGCTTTTATGTTTATCTCTTTTTTGCAAATGTGAGCAACCTTCTCGGTTTGTTTGTGAGCTGGTGGCTGTGGAAGCAAAGTGCTTCCTGTTGTTCAGTATTTCTGTGTTTACTGGCCATAACTCTATTTTATAGCCTCATATTGCAGCAAAACACACCAGTTAGATAAATCACTTTGGTAGCTCAAATCAAACAAAGGACGCTGGGTATATCTGAGCTGACGGATGAAAAACTGTTGGAAGCGACAGAAAATATTAGCTTGCTGTCATAATAACTGACCTAACTGGAGCTAGCTAAAACTTAAACGGGCTTGAAGTTAAACAAGAGAAATTCAAGATACCACAACATAACAGGGCTATTATATTGTTTCCCTCCTGTCTCCTCCAGTCTTGTGAAGTCAGCTGTGAACTTAATGTTCATATAAAGTGGGTGACTGGTCCACTTAAGGGGAAAAAAAAAGCGACCCAAATTTCCCCCCCCGAGCAGAACAAATGTCGTGCCGCACCTTGGCCGATAAGAAGCGGCGCAGACTGGATGGAGATGAGATGCTTTGGTGCCCCTATTGTGTCACTTTCCTTTTGGGTTCAGAGTGTGTGATCACTGTGGGAGATCTTAGTGATCCTGCGCTTAAATGCGCGCGGCTGTGTTCGTGCGCTACCGTTTCGTGTGCGCGTCTCCCGTGGGGAATCGAAGGCGAAGTGGGCTGGAGTGAGATGCTGACTGTGCTCTTAAGACACACATCCAGCGTTTGGGAGGCAGATTTATTCAAAGAGCTTAATTAAAGACTAAAAATGTAGCAGCCCTCTAGTGAATTAAAAGATACGTTTAAGGCAGATTTAAGTCTTTGTGCCCATGAGAACTGGAGCCATAGAGAACCATCCGAGAGAAGCTATAAAAGTGTGTGGTCAAAAAACTATTTTACAAAAAAGAAAACTCATAAAGGAAAGCTAATTTACTGACACATCTATCAAACCGCTTGCTTTAATTTCCACAGTTCACAAAGGCGGACAGACAAATTGCAAACTGTCTTGAGTACATTAGGAAGAGTTTTTTTCTTAATATGCTGTAGATGTAGCATGTTAGTTGACAGTCAATGGGCGGCAAAATAAGTAAATGAAAATCTGTCAAGTATCCAAAGACGAACTTTAGTAAAACACGCATTTTAGGGTCACTTTTTGCAAATTTTCTATTTTTCCTCAAATAAACTGAACCACACAGTCTCTGAAAGGGAAACATTCTTCCCCTTTGTCCTCTTAATCTCTCCTTTTAGATTAAAATCTCTTATAAAAATCAGAATTAAACCACTGACATAATCTTAATCTTGACATCCAAGTCAAACAGTCTCAGTCATTTTTAGGTGTCTTATCAGGTTTCATTCTTATAAAAAAGAGGCATATGTCTACTGTTAACAGTAAACAAACAATAATTAGATAGTATTATGTGATCCTTGCCTCATTTTGCAAGCTGATTATTTCAATAAATATTAATCCTAACCACATTATTGCTTTTTGAGAAGCAATAATGCTGATTGAGTTATGGACAGTAACCTCTGGTAAAGCAGCTGACATTTGCTACAGGGACATAAAGGGAAATCACTATAATAACTCATGAGTGAGATAATTAAATCACTTTACATTTATACTCCAAGGATTTCTTGTAATTCTCCACATTTACAACCAGAAACACACTCCTCTGGTGTCCACATCCATTTTTCACCCCTCTCTGAAAGTTCTGCCTCTCATTTCACACTCGGAGGATAAACACAATGCAGAATCATGCTGCATGCTACTATGCGGTTTGAACTCGACCGCGGACCCGATCCAGATCCTCTCTGTGTGGGATCAGACATGGCGACTGCAACCGAAGGCGCTAATTGTCTGCAGCTAACAAGTTATTGATTTACACCGAAACGGGCCAGGTCCCTCAATCATATCTGCCGTTATTGCTTTGTCAAATATGTCTGACGGTAACAATTACATCCACCAGTGGCCAGGCGGAGAGTTCATACATTTAAATAAGACATCAATTGCCTTTCAGAAGCTGTTTTTATTTGAGCTATTATTCATATATTCTTTTGTGATCGCATTTTGTTGTTTACTGTACACATGTCCAAAGATGTGACTACGCCTCTTGAGTGTGTGCGTGTGTGTAGGTGTGTGTGTGCGTGTGTGTCACTAAAGAGGACTTCAGAAGGATTCAGATGAAAGCCAGGTGTGAGTCAGAAATAGAAACCCGAATGCAACATATTTGTAGAAAAAATTATATGCTGCAATATAATCAATGTAAATGGTTGATGAATAAAAATGTCAAATGGGCTAATTTCTCAGAAGACAAGATACGTCTCAAGAAGGAGCAGACAGAGACTGGAAGTTTGCAGTTGCGAGTGTCTTGTATTTATAGTGAAAAAATTTAATACATATTAACATCAGTGAAATCATCCGAATGGCCATGTAAAAATGTGCAAAAGAGAAAAGAACAAAAACATAAAGAAAAAAAGCATTAATCAATCCCACAGTTCTATAAGTAACAACCCACACCCTTCAGCTCTTTCACCCCAAGCTGGGGTTGGTTTGGGTCCCAAGCAAGTTACTAATAAAGTGCTTGGTTCAGTGCAGGTCCTGGGCTGACAAAAGTCATATCCAAGTGGGGACAAAATTGTCCTTCCTTTAGGTTCTAGGTCTGGACCTTCAGCTGGCCTGAATAAAACAGAACCATTTTCTCAATAAATACATAATCAAAACATTCTAGTGTGCACACAAGTTCAATAAATGGCACTCTTTGCACTATAAATAGTTCCAACAATCATTTTCAGTCAATATGCATATTCAGTAAATATAAAGTTCAATTTACATCCACGAAAAAGCCAATAAATACGCACCATATAAATTAGTTGACATAAAATGTAAAAACATTAATCTAAACAAGTGCTCAATAAATACTTAAGGTACCTTACTGTTCACATATGATGGTACGTTTGAACTATCGCGAGATTTGATAGATAAAGGGGATAGAGAGTGGAAAGTACAGAGAATGGAATTTAAAATTTACACCTGGGTTACACGAATCTGCTCAGACATTGTTACTTTGAAGCTGTTTCCTGTCTCTTTCGCTCCATTTCCATCTGGTCCAACTCTCTGCATCTCATTCAGTCACCTTCCTCTTTTGGCCCATCTCTTACTCCCTCCATCACCCTGCCATTTTTTTTTTTTCATGCAATAAACCTCCCTCTGCTTACCGTCAACGTCTGTGCCTGGCCACCTAAAGTTATGTGCATATTAACGCTTGCGATTTTGCAGTTTTCGAGTGGAAGTTTGACCCACTTTTTGATCGCGTATTAAAATCTCACACATCCGAGTGAGGAGTCACAGCTGATTTGATCGGTCTTTGGTGGAACGCAGTATGGTGATTTTTCGATGAGACTGCACATAACATCCCAATAAACCTTCATGATTTATATATGACTACTGGTGCGGTCAGGGGAATAACCAAGTACACTCTTTCTACTTCTGTGTGATCTAGTAGGGAAGGTTACAACCAAATACTCTTTTTATTTGATCATCATTTGAGTGACTGGCTCTGCAAAAGCAGGAGTTTTGGCAGCGTGCTTTTCTGGAAAATGTTTAACACACTGCCAAGTTGGAAAGTGTTTCTGCTGCCCATCAGTGTGGGAAGTGTTCAAATACAGTTTCTACACAATTTGAAGGAGTATTCATGAGAGAAAATGCGACAAAGTCCTAATGAATTCAGATCCAGCAAAGATAAGAGAAATGATGAGAGAGATTTGGCTTGTTGAAGGTTAATGTTTGTTACAGGACAGTGAGAAAAAGTCTCTGAAAGGGTTGGCAAGATAACGAGATATCTTTCAAGAGAAAGGTCTTAGTTTTGCAAAGTTGCATCTCAGCTAACCAGGAGACTTTTGGTCCTTTGGTCCAACAAGTTCAACAATAGGAAATGTAGCAAAATATAATTTTACACCGATTGTCGAGCGCGTTCTAGGACCTGCTTTTCAGTCACAGACCCCCCATCATTTCTCACTGGAACTGAGTTTAGACCAAAAAACTTTTGACAGAGTTTAGAAGAAATACTCAGAGTGTGTTTGCCATTAGAAAGTTAAAAACTTCAATCACAAACACACAGACAGGCCTGTGGGTAATTTGATTGAGCTGCTCTCTCCTGGCCTCCGTGGGATCCGCGGCAACCTGTGTGGTTCTTTATTTTCTGCTTTGTTTTCTTTTTGGAACAGCGATATGATCAACAACTTCCTCGAGGCAGATTCAATTAACAGCAAGAAGTAGCCCTGAACCTCATTAGAGATGTAAAGCAATGCATGTTCTCATTTTGAAAAACTGTATGCGGTCCTCTTTGGTAATTACCAATTTTCCGATTGAAATGCCTTTTAACCGCCTCGCATTCAAATGATTACATAGTTAATGAATTGGCTTACTATTTTCTTAACAGGGTGTCGGTCTCATCATTGTGACTACCCAGCTGGATCAGAACAAGCAAGAATATGTGGGAGGAATTAAAAAATGCACTGATAGCTGTAATAATTACATTTAAATATATCTTCTGGCTTCTGAAGAGGAGGAAGCAGCGTGTAAAATCCATCTTTAAATCATTTAAAAACAGAATCAGGTCTTAGATACTAGAACGTACACTGGTCTGGTTTGCCTTCAGACTGTGAGAAAAGAGGTGTAAGTAAACTTCTGGCTTGAGCTGTAACACAGTCAGTAAATGTTCTTCCTGCTTTTCTTTTTAAATGAAATATTTACAGCCTATATTCAGCCTTTACCTGCGCCCGGTTGCAAGCCACTGCCTGGAAGTCGGGGGGTGGGTGGGGGACCTTCTCAGACATCCATTATTTACAAATGTCGTTTCAACAAGAAAAATGAGAGCAGATTTAAAGTCTTTTTTACCCCCTCTTCTTATATTAAGTGTTAATCTGTGGTCTAGAGAATTTCATATTTAGTGGTTGTCTTATTTCGCTTGCCCTTTTCTTATTTGTGTTGTTGATCCGCTGCTTTTCACCGGAGAGTTTTCATGTTAAATGACATTGATTTATCTTACATCTTTGGTTAAGTTGGGGCTTGAAGTGACTTGTTTCTGTAAATTACGCGCCTTGTTACATCGGCGTTTGGGAGCAACTGAGCAAGACTGAGGAGATAACGATCCCTTTTTCTTCAGCAAGCTAAGCTTGCAGGTAAAGCAAAGGCACTGGTGACTGCATGGGCGAATGCTGCTAGTAGGAAACTGGAATTTTGAACAAAACTGGAGCTGCTTTCATGCAAAAGACAGGCTTACATTTCAAGATTTCATCACTTTAGTCATTGTATAAAATTCTATAATAGCATTAAAAAGCAGTCTTTTCAGCATTCCCAAATTATATTCATTTAAGAGATAAAATAAAATAAAATTCAGTTAACACTTAAGTGTCATGACATATTATAATTTATGCATTTTTAAGATCCTTTGATAGGATAAGAAGTTGTTTGACTTATCTAATAAAACTGCCAAGGATATTTAAAAGAAAAAAGTAAAAAAAAAATCAATTACAATATTATTTAACACATTTATTTCCAGTTAAATATATATTTGTTACTTTTGTGAGTGATTAATCCTGCTATATCGGCAGCTTTTAAAGAGCCACCTAACATTTACCAGCTGCATTATGGGACAATCCCAAAAGATAACAACACCTGGACATAGTTAAATAGACGCCCTCTGCACCTCCGACTCAGATGTTTCTCTTGACATTTTTTTTTTTTTTTTGGTGGCAACTCTTTCCTGGCTGGCCTCCTCTCCTTCATCTTCGCAGACCCGACATTTGGCACAGCGGTGTCAACACAGCAGCTTAAAGGACAAACCGCACACAAGCCTCTTCAATTTTTCAAGTCCAGTGACATTTTGTTAGATGAAAAGAAGTTTAGAGTCCTGGCAAACGCTCCTCCTCACATCTGAGGCGTCCAGGTTAGCCGAGCCGACAGTGTCCCACGGGGCGGGAGCTTCACACAAGATGCAAATTTAAGGGAAAAAAACGCACACGTGAAGCAGCACTTATCCTGCTAACCTTTTATAAAGCTCTTTGATGCAAGTACGACTCCGGAAGCGCCCGCGCGCTCGCTGGAGGAAATTAATTCACATAAATCCTAGAGTCTCGCTTCGCTGATTTAGCATTTCATCCCCCCCGCAACATTGTCCGCAGAAGGTTGAAAGTGCAAACTAAGTTTTCCGTACTCCAAAGATAGCCATTTGTCATCACGACCATCTTCCTACATTACCCAGAATTCAAGTTGGTTGTACATTTCAATAAGGAGGCGTGCTGCTACATCTATATTAGCCTTCCAGGCATTGTGGGGGGGAGAAGGCAGGCAGCAGCTGGTCTGCAACAAAGCAAACACGCATTAATAATGCCGAGCATGTGTTTGGATAAGCACCGAAGTGTGTTTTAATATACAGGCTGTAGACAATGATGTTGATGATGGAGCACAACAATTATCCAGCTCTGGATCTCAGTCTGGAACTTTCTCTCAACATGTTGGGATAAAGTTTGAGAATTTAGATTGACAGCTACACTATGTAAAAAACCTTCAATGTTTTCCTTTGCCCAATTTAAAAAAATTAAATGGACATGACAGTTTTTTTTTTTTTTTACATTTAAATGAATAAAACAACAGTCTAAAAATCTCCATTATATTGAGCCATAAAAAGATCTTTCTGTATCTGAATTTTGAAGTGAATGTCTCATTTTGCCATAGTTCGGGCTCATTTCTGTGTAAATGGTCTCATGAAAACTAAGTTCACACAAGACAACAAGTTTCTATCTGACTATTAAGCAATAGGACTGGATCCATTTTATATTTACTTAGTGTCTACAGGTAGCATTTCTGTTAAGAGACCGACTTTAGTCTGAATAATTAGCAGTTATTACAACTTGTTTTACTCTATAAAGAGCAGTGCAACAACAAAGGATACTATTCACGGCAACTACTTCTAATTTAGTGAGCGTTAAGTCTAAAATGTCAAAGTAAAATAATAACTCCGTTACTGAAGGTTACGAGTAAGAGTAATAACAAAAGTTACAACACTTTGGACTTGTTTTGACTGAGAAAAACAATGCATGGTGCAGCTACGCTCTATCGGGGTTAAAATATCCTGAAGCAGCGAATGCATCATTTAGAAAAGTTCCACTTTGATTTGGCTGATGAGCTCCACCTGTGGAGTTTGCGAGTGGCTGCAGAGAAGGACAGAGACCTGGAAGGAAAGTTATGGAGGGATTTAAAAGCTGCTGGATGAAAACCAGTGAAAGGATACGTTGAAGGAATACCTACAACCTTAAGAAGACGCAACTGAAGACCTCGGACTGCGCTTGGTGGTCAGTGGAGAGTTGAAGGAAGCCGTTTGAGCAACCTGATGTGAAGCTACTTCCTGTCAGGTTTGATTCAATGGAGGCCAGGTGAGCTAGCAGACCAGAACTGTTTTTCAGTGAGCTCGCCTTCCTTGATAATAATTTACTTCGAATGTATAGTTGAGAACTTTGTAAATGCTGCATGCTGATACTTTGGAGATGCCGTGGAGTAAATGTTTTATTTTTAAACAAACAGGGTTGTCTAAAAAACTGCATTGTGGGTAAGTAAGATTTTTGTGATCGGCTAGTAGTTAGCTGTGCTTTCATGTGTTTTTGTATTGAAGTTTTAGCTGTTAGAATGGTAAAGAAGTTGCTTTCTGTTTAAAAGTTGTTTTGATGAGTGTAGCTGTAGTGATTAATGCCCTTCAGTTTGTATTTATTCCTTTTGGTGAGCAATAAGCTTTTCTTGTGAGCTTCATGTGGGCATGACAAAGTAGACATGGATACAATTTTAAAGTTGGTGAGTTTTGTGCAAATGTGTATTTGTAGTTTGGAATGAACTGTGGAAGCTTTGAGCATTAATACTGAGGTATTAATACCTCAGTATTAAACTTGACTGAGGACTGAATAATGAGGTAATTACCTCTATGTTGTACAGTTCTTCACAAGAGGTGAAATCACTGAGGGAATGCATTTTCAATTTTAGTTTGCTTCTCCATAAATTGTGAATTAAACTTTATTGTCAAAAAAAAGAAGCAACGTATGTAACATTGTCAGCAAACCTATTAAATATGCTGAACATTTAAGCACTTTAAAGATGTGTAGCTACACAGAAAACTTTCTCTGATGCAGCTCAGGAGGAAAACCGGTGAATGTTCTTGGTAAAGAAAATCAATGTGTAGGTTGAGGATGTCTTTGAACAACAGTTATTTACCACACCGTGCATCCACACAGTCCTGTTTGAGATAAATCAGCAGAGCCGCACAGAAGTTAGGCAAAATGTTCACCCTTTTAAATGAGAATAAGTCTTCGCACACGGTTTGGGAAGCTGTCATAAATAGCATCATTATGAGATTTACCAGGCAAGAAAGTTTGTACTATGAAAGTCACACGGCTGTCAGCAAGAAGACTAACTAAGTACTTTCTGCTCTTGCAGTTTAATTTCAGACTTCTCCTTTTGGGAACCTAGCGCCTAGAAAATATGCAAGAGGACCAAACCTCCATGCATTAAAGCTTTTGCAGAGTGTCGAGACAGTCCTTCCCAATTTGTGTCCATCATCTCGCTTTGTACACGATTTTATGTCTAGTGGTCAGATTAAGGCGAAAATGCAGAAGAAAACAAACCGCTAGGAGTTATTAGAGGTTTGTTGCCATGCGGTAATATCTGCTTCCTTGCAGACTGCTCCTGCTTTTGCTTTCTCTCTGTCGCTTCCGATCAACCTATGTTTAATATCGAACAGGGATAACGTGAATGAGAGTTTTTATGAGGAAAAACGAGTAATTGCTACCTAAACTTAGTAACTGGTTGTGCCACCCAAGGCGGCAACAACTGCTATCAACCATTTATGACAGCTGGTAATGAGTCGCTGTGGAGGAATTCAGATTTGTTTTAATTCAACCACGTTGGAGGGTTTTGTGGGTTGTACTGCAGCATCCTAGCCTGGGTTTCAAAACATCACACAATAACCTTTATCAGTTTTTTAAATTATTCAGGGGTAGACTTGTTGATCTTTTTCTGGCTGAGCAGAATTCATAGTTCCACCTGAAGCAGCAAACCATTAAACAACAAAAGTCATGTTTAACTGCTGGTACAATCTCTTTCTGAAATGCTATATTCAACTAGATGCCACATTAGAGAAAGTCCTACTCTTGTCTCGTCGGACTGTGGAATAATTTCCCAATAGTTATGGAGAATTGTAATATGAAACACGCTTTCTTTCTTTTTTTTCAGTATTCTTCATGTTTTAACTCTTCCATTTTTACCCAATTTCTCTCATCATTGACTCATAAACTCTGACCTTAAGTAAGCCACGTTAGGCCTGCAGTTGGCTTCTGAAACTGAATTCAGTTTTCCATAAACCATACGTATATATTCATTTTGGAGCTTTTGACTGAGTCTAAAATCAAGTACTGGGTATATCTCTAATGTTCAGACTACAGTCATTTACAGAATCATTATATCTACCATGATACACCATATGTGAAACGTTATGTTGCCATGGTGATATCTGCAGAGGATCATAACAGAAACTGTCAATAGTATGAAGCTTAACAGATAGAAATCAGCCCTGAGGCAGATATGTTTGCAAATCAAAGCTTTAAAATCTGCAGAGACCTTGACCCAGGAATTTAGCTTGAACTCTTCTCCAAGAGCTTTTCGGGCCCGGTAAACCCCACGCCTCTCATTCCTTCAATGTATCGTGTTAATGAGAAACCACACAGGAATGGCCAGGTAATCATGTGGAGCTTTAAAGTGGTGGACTGATACCACACCGAAGTGCATTAGGGCAGTAATAAGACTAAGCTGGGCTTGGATCATGTCTGACACATTCCCCATCCCTGTGAGCTCTAACCATTAAATCGATTTCCATCTGTGAGTCCCGGGTCCGCTCCACTCCGGCGAAAGCACGGCTGGTTAGCCGGGGATTTGCAAGGTGCGGATGAACTTTGAAGATGTGAAAAGAGATAAGATGCAGTGCTTTGGTGGTTTGGTTTTCTCATCGAGTCTGTTTTCTTTTTCAGCTGCATTACGGTGGAGAACAAATGAGATGAAGCACTTTGTTAAATCTGTCTCCTTTTTTTTTTGTACTTGTTTTCCTGTGAAAATATTCCCAAACTGTGCCTCCATTAAAGATTTTCACTGCCTCACTAAATATAAACAACTTAACAACGTGCTGCGAGCATGAACGACATAATCCTTGCATTGAAAAAATATCTTACAAAAACAGTTCCTCTGATTTGTTCCACAAAACAACTGAACTAAATCATGCAGAAAGTTTTTTATACAACTAGACTAAATCAAATGCACAAAAATCAATATATTTCGACAACTTTAACCTAAAGACCAGAATGTCTGGTAGCAACACCAAGGTTATTATTTTTTTTTTTTACAGATTTTATGATTACACATCCTTAGGTGCATTAAGTGCTATTTTTGGAGGCTTTCTTTTGCAGAAACACTATTTTTTTTATGTCGAGCATGTGCCAAATCCTCACTGACAGTGAATCCAATATCATTAGTTCTTGGGAATGATTTGTTGGCTTCTGCTTTGAGAACTGACCACAGGTTTTGAGTTGGATAGAAGATGTTCCCAATTTAGAGGTTCAAAATTTGAGTAAGTCTGTCTGCTAATTCGCCTTATGCTGCTGTATGCAAACAAGGTGGTACCCGTTTCCCAATAATGCCATTAAATGCATATTATACACATTCTGGAAGCACTTTGCTATCACCTAGTGGTCAGAGTTGTGTAATTTTTGTGTGGATATTTGGATAAAGATCCTCTCGGATGTTTAGGCCCTATTCTTTTGTCCTGGCTGTGGTTCTAGGTAAAACTTGAATTCTGGCTCTTTCCCAGATGCCTTAAACAATCAGACTGCTGAATTATTGGATAAATTGTTTGCTGTCCATTCTTGTGCTTTCTTCAGAGTTGCAGTTTGTCCGGGAGGTTTTTCTTGGACAGAAGTCACTTCTTTGCTGACCTTCTTGTTATAAGGTTGTCCAAAAGGCTTCACATTGCTGTACTTTTCACTCATCTGCTTCCAATGTTGAACAAGTTTAACAATGCAGTGGTAGATGATTTTAAATGTCCTAAATAATCTACACAATCTGGAAGTTCTCGATGATCTAGAAAACTGTTTTTTCTATGATGTTCCACTCTTCTTCCAGACTTGCCCTTCCAAATAGCTTCACAAAAGTATGTAAGTTGACTATCTTGTTTCTTGTGTAGCATATTCTTTGACATGTTTTCCTTCCATCCAATTTCCCACAAGTATGCTTGGGTGAAGTACCTTACACACAACAGTGATGTAATCCTATAAAGTCATTTTTTATTTTAAAGGTTTTTGTTGGCTCTAGTGGCCTTTATTTGAAAGTAGTTTGACAGGAAGGAGGGTTATGAGATACATTGGATGTGCTTTGCCCCTGCGCCACCACAGCACCCCCTTAAAGTCATTTTTTCCCCCAACAGTTTCCAGTCAGGTTGGTCAAAACCTAGACATATTATTTCTGTTAAAAATCCTTCCTGTTGGTCTTATGTAGCCTTCTTTGATTTTTCCATTAAATGCAACTCGATCAAAACTCACATACTGACTTGAAACATTCTATATAATGTTTGTGTGTATATGACCAGTGAGTAATGCATGCAACATTTAGTTGCACCGTGGAGCCTTACAGTTTGCTGGTTGTTAAGAAAAACACTGCAGACGATAGCACAGACTAACTTCTCAAAAGTAAATAAATATTATTAGAAATGTTTTCCCCAAAGACATCAGAAATCACTTAGCTTCTCAGTGTGCAGTTCTTTAACCCTGAGTAATGATCACAGAACCTCAGTGTGGTCCAGCATAGATAACATGAGCTCTGGCAGCTTTCATAACATATTTTTGTTACACTATTAGTTTAAGGTGAAAATATTCAGTTTAAACCAGGGAGAGGAATCTGAAAAATGCAACCACATGTTTTTCCCTGGCATTATTAAAGATTTTAAAAGAGATCCTTTTGATGTTTCGTTACTTGTATGGCTAAAAGATGGAAATAAATAGAAAATCCCACTTGAACAACCAACATTTATTTTTTCAGGTTTAAATTGGTAGAGGTAGACTAAAGGAGAGATTGATGACACTACATTTCGAACTTTACATCCTTGCACTTTTCTGACAACGTGTATAAAGTTTAAGCTTTCAGATTTGTTTAGTTACTATTCTATCTTCCACAGTGTCCAACCCTGACTGGTATTCAATCAGTAACGGCCATATTGCAAAACAGTTTGTAGTGCAAACCCATTGCAGGAACACTACATGCAACGCATTTCTCATCCTTGCTTCAATTAACTTTTGGAAATGTGGGCACTTTAAGGGGGCTTGAGTTAATGTCATGGAGGGAGAATAACGGGGATTATCTGTGTGTGTCTGTCTCATGCTGCGAACGCGTGTCAGCAGGTGGCAGCTCTTCTGAAAGTCTGAAAAAGCAGAAATTTTCATCCCCCGCACCGGCTTGTTTGGGATCGGGCGGTCTCCATTGTTGTGACTGCATCAGGAGAGCAAAATAATGCATAATTCATTGTTTACCTGATGGACACAAAGTCTAATTAAATCTGCACAGCGTCACCCGCTGTGACAGGAGTGTACTTTCTTTTTCTTCCTCCCCCCCCCCCACTTTTTCTTTGTTGTGTAAAGTGACATAAATGTGTCACATTAATGCCCAACAAAGACTTAACTGCTTTTTGCAGCTGGATCTAATTCTCAGCTTCCTGTCAATAGATTACAACACAGATCCAAGCTAAATTAAAATAACTAAGTAATTTTATTGGCTTGGTGGAGAGTGAGTAAACCTGGGAAAAGGCAATATTATTATTTCCTTAATTCATAGAAGCAGCTTGTGCAACAAGTGTGGCACAAGCCACACTTGTTATTGCCTGGTGTCAGTTCATACGGAGCAAGATCCTCCCCTTTACATGATTCTTTATTAAACCTCTGAAGGAGCAGAAATATCCTGCCGTCTCAGAACTATTACATTGGTTCGGTGAGGTGAACACAGTCTGCCAGAGTGGAACAGTGTGTCCTCATTCATTCCCCCACGCACTCCCATACACAAAGCGCTGTGTACAAACCTACACTTTCGATCAATATCTGTCCGTTGGGGAAGTCTTTTCAATGGGATTCAAATGACTTTTTTTCTCTTCTTTTTTCTTATTTGTGCGTTCACAAAAGGAATATGAGTTTTTACCAGCAGCCAATGTCGCTTTTATCTCCTCTATAAAACCAGTGAAGGTTTCTGTTGCATATTTTTTTTGCTTTCTCTGGGTCTCATAAAACACAGCCTTGAGGGTCAAGCAGTACAATTTACATTACGTGTGGCTGTAGAGGTATAAAATGTGGGAATAAAACTGCTGCTGCAAGTTATTCAAATGTTGACATGCAGAAGCAACTTTGAAAGTAAACCTTTTGGGCTTCTTGGCACTCAAACAATTACAATTGCTACATTGCCAGACGGAACGTTTCTTGTCTTTTGAGATATTATTGCGATTTTGATGTGTGTGTTGTACATGGTGGTGCCTTGCTTTGTGTTGCTTCCCGTTTGTATTCCTTAACTTGCTGGCTGGCTTAAAGGTCTGTGATTATCCAGAAAACTGCAGTCGGTGCACCTCTGGTCTTTATCTTGACAATAATGCCTCAGTAATACACCGTACCTCTCCAGCTCAGTGCTTTTGTTGGCAAGAAACATACATTTTCCCAACCATCTTCTCTGAATCTACTGCCGAACCTAAAGTGTTGCCTGAATTGAGTTTGAGCATATTGAAGTAAAACCTAGCGGCCTTGCCTGCATGTGAAGGAAAATGGAATCCTAGTCGCCAGTGATTGCATGTAATGTGTCTCTGAACGGCGCAGATGGCTGGCTGGAGCTCATCCTTGAAGTGAGGTGCTTCAGAAATATTACAGATGCGGGTCGACCAGCGTTTGGAAAGCATTTTTAGCCTCGGCTTCATCCTGCATGGCACAGCCAGATGGCTGCTGTTCATCACACGCACATGCCGTTTTATTTATTTAAGCATTTCTTGGAGGCAGATAAAGCCCCAATGGTTAAGTCCCAACGAGATGCAGTAAATAGATCATATCTGTCTGTAAATTAACTGAAAGATGCAGCTGTTGTTGTAGGGGGGGAAATAGGTAATCCATTCAGAAAAAAAAGTGCCTATTCAACTTTAGATCTTGGCTCATATTTGTTGGTCTTACTTTTTCCTCCCGTATCATAGTAACCCAGATGGCTGCTGTCTGTTTCCATGGTTACAGTGTGGGGAGGTTGGCTGGAAGAGGCGGTATAATGATGCACATGTGCCAACATGTGAACGGGCTACAGCCGGAAAGTGTGTCTAAGTTTTTATCTGCTTTCCTTTTACGGTCTCACAAGTGCAAAAAGTGTTGATTGATGTTTCCAAGTGTTACCGTCGGCGATACGATCACACACTGATGCAAGCGGGCCAGCTTTTTCTTTCTTGAGGAGGGAAACTAAAACACCCAATAGGAGCTTGGAACCATTTCCAAAGTGCATGCCAAATCGGTTTAATTACTTCATCTCAGTCTCACTAATATTGCAGAACAGTTTAGGAAATTGACACCTTTTTGCCCATTTTACTGCCATTAGTTGGTTTTAGATAGAAATTTGCCCATAATTGTGCAATTCTACTGCATGTTTTTTCTTCTACTTAAGGACATTTGTTTCAATTAAAGTTTCAGTATGCAATTCAGCACCAGGTGAGCTGAGAATTAAAGCAGAGAAACATTTCTTAAGTGACGCAGCTGGAGTCACAGAGATTTAACTGAACTGCTCTTTTTGTTTTGAATAATGACCCAAACATAAAATAATTTATTCCATATTGTTGGTAGCATATTTCTCTAAAGACTAGAAAACAGCGATAGGCTTGGATTAATTGTGAAGTACTTCAGACAAGAATATAGTAACACCAGGGGCGAAAGTAGTTTTAAATTCTTTAGGGTACTATGACAAAAACAAAATATATATATATTATATTGCTTTGAAGTTTCTGTGCTGATTAATTTTTTTTTGCTAAGCGATAAAAGCTGGTAGCTCTTGAATTGCTACAAAATAAAGCTGTATTTCCCTCAGCCCACTGGCTGCAATGTTGACACCTCGAGATGCCATGAGACCTAAACTCTGAACATCATGGCATGGAGTGCATCCCAGTTTTCCATGTCTAGCATATAACCATTTATTTTAGCTTTTAAACTGGTTCTATTGATCTTGTGTCCAGACAGAGGGATAATCAGTAGCCTAACATCATGACCTGTTTGTTCTGAAGATCCTGCAGCTTCCACTTCTCTTCCTAACATGGCGCCTCCTCATACTGATGGGAGGAACCACAGAGCTCTGTTAGGTTAAATCACATCTTCTGAAGTTGGGATATTTTTCCAACAGGTTCCAGAGGAATCAGATGATGGACCTGATTTTATTTCACTGTCATTTGTGAATGTTGGCTCCTCATTTTCAACAGTGGAGCTATAAAGGTTGTCATTTTGGAGAAAATCTCATCAACATCAATATTTCCACTAAATAAGAGGCAAAAAAAATTTTTTGATAAAAGAAAAGCCTCTCAGATTCTGAGCCCGACAGCACTAAAATATGTTTTTATATTAGACAGTTTTATTTCACATAATTATCGCGGTAGAAGCCATTTGCTTGTTAAATACTTAATGAAACATATTTACCGTGTTTGTTGTAGATGACGTATAGACAAAGGTAAAATAACTGAACAGGTGATCAACTCTAAACCAGTCGCACCTTTTTACTCTCCATCTCTTTGTCATTTAAGCACACCCGATGCCATGGCAACCTCCTGCGCTCCACAAGCCGACCAGAGATTACATTAAAAACATAACATTCAGTCCATTAAGATATTAGGTTTGCTGGCTTTATATTTGTTTTGTGGCAATAAACTTCTTCCATTTATCAGTTCCTTTTGGTTTAATACATAAAAATTATCCACACTCCTCAGCCAGCTGCCTCATGAGCTGGATTTGGGTTTGACTGAGCAAATGAACACAAACAACATATTTGGTAATTTTGCAACAAGCATCCAACTATTTAGGTTTGAAATTAAATGCTCTGTGGTTTTTATTTTTGTGACCCATCAACATTCATCAACACACACTGACTTGATCTGGTTGTCAGGTAGTATTGCACCTTCATATTTCAGCTTGACAAACTGCAGTTTCTTTTAGTTTGGATGCCTTTATTTCATTATTTGAAAAAAAATATGTACTTGCATATCCTTAAAACTTAACTGCATCAAAAGACCAACACTACATCTCATCAATCTTTGCTCGATTCCGATTGGTTGCTTTGACATCAAAGCCGATTAAAAAGTGAAGTAAAATGATGCCGTCTTCGTTTTACAAGCGCAGTAACCACCAGAGCCACAAGATGGCCGCGTCCCTATGAACTCCACGCCTCAGTGAGTGCAAATGTCTTTGTCAGAGCAATGTCTTCTGAAGACATCACCAGCAGCAAACGGCTTGAAGACACTGCACTCTAGATGGCTTTTACTCAACGCAGAGCAATAAATTATTTTCCAGCACATTTGCTTCCAAACAGCCACTGAAGACACCAGGGCTTCCCCCCTCGGTGGTGAATCCGGCAGCCCACCGAGGCCCCTCGTACTCCATGCACAGATCCTGGGAAACTGAGCATATGGGAGCCTGAGCGCTCAGCTGGGATATGTGCATCAGCATGTACACACAAGGCTGGCCGGGCTTGACAATGCGTAATGCATTCGTCATGCCAGCCGGGCCAAGCAGGCATGGAGGGTCTTTCTTCCTAATCGAGCCCCACAAGGTGATTTGATAATACAGATGGGAGCTGTCAGGCTTTTCTGGAAAACAAGACGATGAAGGGGAAGAAGAGGAGGATGGGAACACACGGAGGATGACAAAGAAATCAAATGTGCTCCATGGATGAAAGTTTCTCCTGGATGGGTGTAAAATTAAGATGAAGATGTATAGGTGGATGTTTCATTCTCTGAACATATAGGAAAGAGGTTGATTTCTTTTGAAGAGCATTTTCGACGACGACAACGAGTCATCCGATAAAGAAAATAATTGCTATAATTATCATTATATGATGACACATGAAGCGGAGCTGAAATGCTTTATGTCCACAAGCAGATGCTAAAAACCCTGGACGGAGGTGTTTCCTGTCTAGAAATCTATCTATCCGTAAAGCACATCATCTGGGGATAAACACTGCCATCATCTGCACTGATAAGCTATTGTGGGGTATATTTAGGTTTATCCCCTTAAGGTTGTCCCAGTTTCCATATGTGCCAATGTGCTTTTGCTATAAAAGATCAGCTTTGCACCACATGTTTCCATTTCAGTGGTCTTTCAGATGCATTCACCCCAATTTCTAAGGTGAATGGGTCTCAGAGGAGGGATGCTGGCTCTCTATAATCCCCAGGTTTTCTCCAAGCTGTATTCAAAGCTGCCCAAATCGGTGAGCACTGCTTATCTGTCTGTTTCTGGGCTGGCTGCTTGTCCAGGGGTTTTCCCCGCACATGTTTAAACACGTCCGGGCTGCCCTGGAGGAACAATGCATACATGCCCGAAAATATTTTCACAATTTATACGTTGTAATTATGCATTGTTCGAAATGCTGCCAGTGCCAGGGCTTTCCAAATGACTTTGAGCCTGAACTTGGGTTTGTTGCCAAACAGTGTTTGGCACTGGAGATGCTAGTTAGCTACTGACCAATAAATCTAGTAGGAATATAACTGGCTCCAATCTGTTTTCATAGGGATGTTACATCATTGACAAAGTTATGGTTGAACTGTTTAAAAAGCAGAGCTAAATTAACCCCAGTAAGCTGTTCAGTTATGAAACTTCACATCTTAATCTCAGTAGAAGTCGTTGTAGCAAACAGAACTTTCATTAGCGCCACTTGTGAAAATGAGGAATATATTACCTCATTTTGATCCTTTTTCTTGTTTTCAAAAATAAAAAAGTATCAATCTTAATAGATTTTTTACAAAGAAAGCAGATTCACGTTTTACATAGATCTCAAATTATAGATGTAGTTATAAGATGCTTCTCAGAAAAACACCAGTGCTGTGCCATGGTGCATAGCCCAGTCAGTGGAGCAGAACATTCAGCTGGAATTGAACCAACACCTCACAGCAAGCCTTCACCGACAGACCCCCAGGGTTACGGCCAGCTGATGTGCACATGCATTTCAGCTCCGCTAGCCATGACCTCACAGTAGAGAAAAAATAAAATAAAAATTACACAACTCCATGGATGCTGGTGATCCAATGATTTAAAAAAAATCCTGAGGCTTCAATTACTAACGCAGAGCTACTGAAATGACACCAATTCAGGTTATTAATACATCATGTTGCTCATTCTGTGACATGCAATCTGCCATCTGGTTTGTGCTCAAGGCGCCGCTGCATGTACACTTAGATGTGCTCAAAAGACTGCAATCTTAGAAGTTGTCTACAAACAAGGGAAAAAAGGAGAAAGTTGAGCCTCAAGACACTCATTAATAGATAAGCTCGTGTGACAGTTTTACGAATTTCTCACCCTTGGGTCCGATTCATTTACTAAAGAAACCTCAAGGCAAAAAGTTTCTATCAAACCTTTCCCGACCCTCGCAATTACTTGACGGCTTCATCCCAGATGGCTTCATTCCAGATGTCTGGCTGATAAATGATTAGATTGGAAATCAATTGGTTATGATGATGATAGCCAAATGCTCACCTGTTTTCTCCAGTTATGTTCTCAAAGTGACTTGTGAGTCTGAATGACTATTTTTGTGATCCAGGTTGGATTTCATTTGTAGTCTGATGGGGAATCATTTGGTTTCAGGCTTAAAAATTCTCTTTTCGTTATGTTTTTGTATTGAAAATTACAGGAATCTTAAGGAAACGACACCATTTCTGGAGAAATATGGAGACATATCTTTAAATCAATGGACTTAAGTAGTGCAAATATGAAAAATCTGCAACAGACCAATTAATACAATTATATTTGTCTGAAATTAATGTTCACACCCCTAAAAGTATTTAGGTTTTGGTTATCAGTAGTTATACATTCACATTCATGCTCTTATTTTGAAAACTGTTTATGCAGCAGTTCTGTTTTCTTTCTTAATATTGAAAGTTCAATGCTCTATACACGTGCTAAACACTACCATCAAATAGAAATTACAATATTTAAATTGTAATCCATCATCCAGTTTAAGTGTTTAGCATTCTATTATCGAGCAGTTGCAATACAATCTGGTAATCGCTTGCATCCATCTTGTAGCAGTGTTGCGTAGTGATGTGTAAGGTGTCAGAGTTTTGACTGTCATGCTGCAGAATCTGTTTGACTTGACACGGCCTGCCAGCTAATAGAGACGCTACAGCAGAGGGTGTGTAAAGAGGCCATGCTGGAGTGTGTTGCATCCAACGCTGGGTACCGTCATCAAGCTATTGAAATGCAAGAGAGATGCCTATTAAGACTGGGGTTTAGTTTTATCTCTCCTGCTCCATTCCTTGCAGTGAAGAACTAGAACTTCCATTAGATGTTATATGTGGAAGAAAAAACATCTAGAATCACAACATAACGGACTTTTAATGTATGTTTAGGCACATTACAGCAGAGCCTAAATTAGGTGATGCATTAGTGAAGCAAACACTTAATTCCCAAAAGATGCAGTTTTAATAGGAACACTTTGTTTCAATAAGCAGAAGCCAGTATGTATGGGTTACACAGAAAAGCATGCACAGAGAATAATGCATGAATCATGGTGAATTTTTCATGAAAAGTTTGCTCTCCCGCCTCATACAAGCTCTCCCCTAAAGCATCTATGCATTCTGAAATGTCCGTCTGTCCTAACATGGCTCGTTTTCTGCTGTACCTTATTTCACATTCCTGCTTCAGAATAAACAAGTCAAATGCTCCTGCAGAGTAAATTTAGCCAAGATCCTTGGTGCTGACTGGAAATGCTATTACCTGCCATGGTAACTCTGGGAGTGCTTGAGGAATCAGAGCGCAGCTTCTCTGATTTTAGGAGTGTAAATCTTTCTTCTCGGGGTGGATTGATGGCTCTGCCTGCCTCCAAAAGGAAATGAACTGGCTTTATTAGCCAAGGTGACACTGAATGATGAAAAGCGTGGTTTTTAACTTGATTATTTATACTTCTGTTTTTTGGTTACATACAAGCCGCAGGATGGAAAGAGTGACAGCTATATATCACAAGGTATTAACACCCCGAGAACTTTTCTGGCTCAGAAGCACCAACCTTGACGACAGTCCAACACAAAACTTTGCATAGTTTTGAATCGGAGGGAAATTTAACATGGGTTTTGATTATTTTGAAACTTGATGCAAATGTTAAATGGTTAGAATAAATATCATTGCTACGTAATGTAGTTCATCACACAAAATATCAATAATATCCATTTAAGTTTGCTTAAAGGACACCGGATGCTCATGTTAACACCGTTTTTTTCCGTTGCAGAGAAACCGACCGTCATCGACGTGGGAATCTACGTCAACAGCATTGGACCCGTGTCGTCCATCGACATGGTGAGTCGGGTTTTCTCCATCCTCACGCCCGCAGGTTTTACTGCAGCCTGACTCCAGAGCCTCATCAAACATGAGCGCTGTCATTTCTCATGTTGCATTTGGAGGTCGTCTGTGCCGCCACAGATGTTTCCGTCGCAGTGCGAGCCAAGAAAGACAGGTGTGGGTTTTGGTTTGCTTGATCAGCTTGGATCAAGCCAGAAAAAAAAGAAAAACAACTAGCCAGTTTGGGTTTTTCTGCAGATATGAATATGTTTTCCAAAAAGTCCAGAATGCTGGATTAGAGGCATAGACAAAAGCAAATTGCTGAAAGTAAAAGCCTGATTTGCAACAATGGTAAAATAGCTGCTTCTCAAAGCATTAGGAGTTTGTTCAACAGCCTCTCGTTGATTATTATGCAAAAATCAGTTTCATCACTGTCAACACATTCAAGTAAGTTTAATTTTTCTCCAGATTACTCGTCCTCACAACGTAAGTGTATGACTTTGCAGATATTAGCTGAGCTAGATGTGATAAGGAATTAGCCAGATGTTGAGCTGCTACTATCGCTCGGCAACGTGGGGAAAAAAAAGCCTGACGACATGAGATCCTTTAAACCTGTCGTGAAGAGCTCTAAACTCATTAAAAACTAGGTATGCACCTGTTGGACTTAGCTGCTGAATACATTCAGATTTAATTTGATCAAGTGTTGTGTGCAACACCCCTCACATTTATTAAAAGATGCACAGATATGGAAGAAGCATTAAAATGAATTCATTTTTTATTGATTGAGACTGGAAAAGTCCTGCCTTGGATTTGATTGCTTTTCAGCTAGGCTAAGAAAAAAAAAGTTGTTTTAAATGATTCAGTATTTACAATTAATTAACTCAACAAAAAAACAATAGCACTACAACGGGAGACAACTTTGTAAAAGTATTACTAGCATTGCCAGTGAGTGTTGTAGCTAAATATTTAAAGGTGGGCTTCAAATTTAAGATTTCCAGCCGGACAAAGTCGTCCCTAATGGAGTGCTTTAACATGCAGCCATTGTGAGGAGGGACATTTAGGCATACTCCCAAAGTGAATTCAATTTGGGATGCAAAATGGTGGACTCCAACTCACAGTTCATTAACTTGATTTTCTACCCTGCACTCTGAGGAGCCAGCAGGCTCTCTGATAGACACTAAAATCTGCAGTCAGTGTAGATCTGGGTTTCTGGAACCCTTATTAAGATTACTGAACCGCTGCAGAAAACGGCCTCTGTTCGACTCCCTTTTCTTTTTTTTTTTCTTGGCTGTCCCGCTTGTCAGGGTTTGTGCTTCCCGTGGTGGAAACAAGTGCAGCTGATTATTAAAGCACCCAAAAAAAATAAAAAATAAAAAATCTGAGGCAGCAGCAAACACAAGAGGAAACTTGGTCAGAAAAGTCTGCTTTGTATCCTGATACCAGAGAGAAAAATGTTACACAAGCTTCATAACAGAAAACTCTGCACAACTGAGACATAACTGCAGCTCTGTTGCAATCAAGTCCAGGACAGGAGATCATCTCTGCCAGCAACAAAAACCCTATATGACTCCTCATAGGAACTGTTTGTTCTTATATTGTATTTTTCCCCATAGTTTATACTCTGCAATAACCCACCCTCCCTTTGGGTTTAATAAAGTATTATACAGTTCAACAAAGCTGTGAAAAGCATTACATTATTCTGACTGCATCATTAGGAAATATTTATATTTTCAGCTATTTAAATCTTCTTTGCAAGAGGGGATATTAAGTTTTATTAAGTATGAACTGGTTGCTTCAAGTTTTAAAGAAAAAAAACTTTAAAAGATGGTAACCAAACACATCCACACTGCTTTAACTAACATCAGTTTAAAAAATATAGGGAAAAGGAAACAAAGATGGGAAAGTAAGGTGTATTGTGTAACTAATGATTAAGATCAAACAATCAAACAGTTTAGCAAAAAGTGAATTATGTCCATGTCTAGTGGATGTGAAGAAATGGTAGCATGTTAAAAAAATAATAGAACATTTCTCCTTTTAGTTGCATTTATACATTCAACCTTGCATCAATCACAAATCTGGTCATTTTGAATCAGATCAGGTTCCCCGAGTCTTAAAAGATAACGAGCAATTATGATGTTTAAATATAATTCCTGGAAGGTCTCACAAGCATCCAGCTTTTTTCTAAGAGTCGTTATGACATTTTACGGATAAACTTTTCCCACTGCAGTATTTAGTCTGACACAGAGCAGCAAAGCCACCACATATTCCGACTATGATGCTGTTAGGATCAAAAGCTTCTGAGCCAACTAATTAGGGCTTAGTTTCCACCTTTTCCTTTCATTAAATGTTCATATGACAGGCGCAATGCAAGTTGCATCAATCAGTGTGTCACATCATCTTTAGCCACTTAATGTTCAAAGCACATCCATATAGGGCGTTTAAAAATGAATATGCATTCCAATGGAGAAACATAACCAAAACGTCAATATTCTGCCCTCTTTAAATTATGTTCATTAAATGTCTTAGGTTTAAACTCCAGCAGTTTGACATCTCCAGAACTGATACCAAGGAAACCAGTTTTTTGACCTATTTACAGTAGCTTGTAAACCTTTTTATGACCCTGAACTGTTTCACATTTTGTCACGTTACACTCATAACGTGAAAAACGGGGGAGACCAACTCAAAGTAAAGTTGTAGCCTAGCCCCAATCGCAGAAGGGATTAAAAATTATTCTAACCATCTTCCTGTCAGTCTTTCATAAAGACGAGAATGTGGCGCAGATGACGAATAAAAATAATCCTGTCAATGGATTGGTCGATCTCTGTTACTCCTCCAGTTACAACAGATCTTCAACACAACACAGTATGTCCCAGACTTGTTTTTTAATATTGTTTGAAAACTCTGAATATCCATATTTAGTTTCTACAAAACTGGACATCGACAGTCTACACCTCATTCAAACATGAGAGCTGTAACCTAAAGCCTCCCGCTGCCTGTAGTGGGTCAGTGGGGCATGACTGCATTGTGGAGCTCAGAGCTCCCGTCCATGAAGGAACAGAGTCCCGCTGCGACATCCCGATTATTTTCCCCCTGTGTAAGCACTGATTGGCTCTACGGTGCCAGTGTATGCCGATCAGTGAGACGTGAATCCCCAGCCGCCTCCAGATTTGACTGGAGTGGAATTAGCGCCACGTCACAAATGGTTTCCCCTCCCCTTTTCCAGTTCTCTCTGCGTCAGTTTTGTTTGGGAGATATTTCAGCAAGAGCAAGAACAAGAAGTATCCTCTGACTGGATTGGCCTGGTTTCCCTCTTTGCTTTCTGAAGCTCAACATTTACACTCCGCCGCGCTCCGAGTCCGATCCATCAAGAGTAGCGAGATCTCCGTTTTACATGTTCACTCGCTCCTCGGGCTTGAATGAGAGTTCCACATGAAAAACCAGGTCAGTTCCCCAAGGGTGTATTAGATTCATGATCCATATTGATACACACATACACGCACTCGCACACAATCTCAGGAAATACAATGACACAGCTCCGCAAACAACCAAACTCCAGGAAGCTTCTCATCTACCATTGTGCAAAACACATTATCTTTCTTCATTTGGTGCGGTGGTAATGGGTGCTGGCTGGGGCGATGCAACGGCAAATGAAGCCGATGGTAATTTAGGACGTACTGTGATGAATGGTGGAGTGATTAACCAGCATTAGCAGCTTTAAAACTGGGAGAAAGTGCTCAGTTTCTCTAGCTGGCGCTGGGAGAGCCTGATAACAGACAGCAAATTAACTGACAAAGATGCACTCTGACCTCCACACCACATTGTTGACGGCCATTGATTGGTTGATTAATACTAAGATGCTACCCAATCAATGAAATCGTCATGGCTGCCTTTTTTGTCCAACAAAAGGCAGGATGTTTTACAGTTGTGTCCAAAGGTTTGGTCAAAACGTCTGATTCCAAACACACAAAGATGTTGTAAGCACAGCACCTTAAACTCGAAAGCAAAACATGAACGAAACCAAATTAACTTCCAGCGGGGACCACTGGTGATCGAACCTTTTTATCATACGAGCCAAAATTGTTGAGTCAAAACTACTTGAGTTTACTTGAGTCTAAAATGTACTACTTTTTTTTTTTTTTTTTTACCTGGTAGACTATAAACTAAACATGCAACATTTAAATTAACCGGTACAGGAAACGGTACATTTTCTGAATTATCAATCTGTAATCTTTCAAATAAATTTCCCGACGATATGATTTTCTTGGAGTAACCCTCCAAGTTGTCCTTCAATGTGTTTGCTTCCACTCTTCAAGAAAAAAAAACAACAGATGTGATCAGTTTTCTCAAGTCTGCTAATCTGTAAAACCTGCTCTATAGCTAATGGCCGCCAGTCGAAGACAAACTATTCCTTTAAAACAGCTCATAGCACTTTACCACCTAAATCTGACTTAATGTCAGAGAAAAAAAAATCTGTGTGGAAATGGATAGCTGCTATTAGAACTCCTCTGGTAGGTAGCTGGGTCACAGCTAATCTTTAGTGCATTCAGAAGAAACAAAAACAGGAGAAATCAATCCTCAAGCAGAGATGCTGGAAATTGCTCAAGAGACTGAACCACTGGAGGCTAAACCTGTCATGATCTTACCATGTGCTCCATCTTTATTCAGTGCTCTTCTCCAGCAGCAAATGGAGGATTTAATGATGTAAATCTGTGCAACGACCCATCTTCTCAGAGGTGAAATGGATTGCAATTAAAGGCGATGGTGGCTGGGGAACATTAGAGCTAAAACTGCGGTGGCTGGACGCATGGAGTGCAGGTAAAACCTGTTGGCTTTATAACCCGTACGAACCGATTCACCAGTGCAGCATAAAGCTAGCAAATAACTGGAGTCAACAGTTTGTGAAGATAAGAAATAAAATAACTCGGGCTTGGATTGGATTGAGACCATCTATGAATATATAAGTCTTGACACAGATTCTCAACTAGATTTAGGTCTTCACTTTGACTAGACCATACCAACAAATATGGTTTCCAATCTAGAATTGTTTTACAATATTGGAACCAATGTAGATTTTAGGCCCTTTATAAACTCTGGTATCTAAGAATAGGGGTATTGGATTGAGATCACACACTGAATTGTATGTGTGAATTGCTTGTGTTCATTCACTACAACCACAGAAGAGAAATATTTTAATTACAACACTCACTACAACTTTGATTTTTTTTTTTTCTTCAGAAAGTCTGAGTTGCTAACAGATTTCACAATATTGCAGCAACGATGTGGAAATGAAGAGGGTCAATTTAGAACTGCTTTTAGTTTTGGTCTGTTTAAATTACTTTCAAGTTATGAAGACTGACTTGTCCAGTCCAGACAGCTGTGTACATAAATGCAGATAAATGTTGACATAAATAATCTCTGAAAATCTGTCATTATTTGACAGATGCAATATTTAAAAGCCACGGATATGAGTGTGTTTGTTTGGACTGAGACAAAAAGCGCCACTCTGCACATGAAGATGAAGTTGTTGGAGTATGAGCTTTATGTCATTCCTTCATGCTTCAGTGTTTGAGTCTCAAGTACAAGTCGCGTGTGAGTGATTCCAGACTGTATTTTTTTCGTTATCCTCTCTGCTCAGATCACATCATTGAGATCCCTCTTCTTTCCTCCTCCTTCCATTTTGTGCTCCTAGTGGAGGCTTCAGAGTTCATCCTTCCTTTCCTTGTTGTCACAAATCCTCACCGTTCGGGTCCGAGATCAAGGTTGCCCTTCGCTGAGATGAGCCGGCAAAATTAGCCGACGCTCCAGTCCTCGACTTTATCGACGGCGAACACATTTATTGCGCCGTGATTAAAAGAAAAAAGAAAAAAAAACGAGAAAGACGAGGGACAGTGACTCAGATGGAGAGGACAGATTATTAGTCCCACTGGCACACCATCAGTCCAGCACAGTTCTGTCATTCTGGCACAGAAACCCTCTGTTCATCAGCCTGAGCATATCCAAGATGTTATTACTGACCCACAGCAGAAAGCGGGTCACAACAATGCAGTGCAGCCAGGTTTATAGCATGTTGTCATCAGGCGCTGACAATTCAGGCTTTTATTTCGTTGTTTTTTTATTCGGTTTGAAGGTCGTCGCGAAGAAATATGAGAGGTAATCAGCTGTGTAATTATTTTATAGAGTGAGTTTAGAACAGCAAAAACTTAGATTTTGTTTTTAATTTAATTTATCATTTATTCCTAATAAATAACTGTTTCCGCTAATTAACTCATTATGTATGAAAATGACACATTAGTAAATGAAATTGGGATCAGACAGAACTATTTTGATAGTTTTGTTCAATTCAACCTCAGGTAAACTGGACATCGCTTTTTGACTAGTCTAGTCAAAGTCTGGACTTTGATGCTAATGCTATGGAGAGCTGGTTTTATAATTGAAAATTAATGTAGCAATTTACTGTTTTGAAGAGATTTTTCTCTCATGATGCAGGTTTTCAGTGTTCAGATTATTCTCATCCAATGTTAGAAGCTGGTTAAGATTAGATCATTATATCCTTTCCTTAAAACTCTAAAACTGGAAAAAGCGAATGCATCATGCATAATATTAATATATTTTTGTAAGCGTTTTTGCATTGTTAGCCAATTATCAAAAGATTCATCACTGGGATCGGAAGAATATACACCTAAGTCAGCATCGTAAGAGCCTTTGTTAAATTTCAATTTACTGTGGCAATTAAGAACTGGTAATTTGAATGACTGATCTACATTTCAGATTCCAAGAACAAAGCCGATGTTTATCTTACGTTTCTGTTCCACGAGGAGACATTACCTGGATCTAATTTTAGCAGACACATTGAGCTCCTTCCATTTCAGTCAGATCTGATTTGATGCTTTATACCCTGCGGCTGTGCTTACACGATCGAGGCCGATAAAACAGGTGTGTTTTTGCATAAAAGCTCCCTCAACACAGGCAAACACTAAATCAGTCGACCAACTTGAATGTCCCCTTTGAATTATTGAGTTTGGCTGTGAATGAAAGCTGGATGCTTGACTTGCGGATTCTTATTTTTGTTCGATTCATCTGTTGAACCTTTGGTGTCCCATGAAACCTTTTTTTTTTTTTTTCTCTTTTGCTCTCCTCCCGAATGGAAGAAACGGCGAATCCTCCAGCCGCAGTAAAACTTACTGAATAATTAAGTCCGTGGAGATTGAAGGACTTCCTGACCCTCTGAAAACACTGAAGGAGCTATTTTTGAAACAGGGACACACACACAGGTTCACTTAGACTCACATTTGAATGTAGCCATCCATCTGCCTTTGATAAACACACATGTGCAGCGAACACACATCAAAGGCTCCAACGGTCTTCTGAGGAGAGTCTTGGAGCTAGAAAGGAACATTGTGTTTTACTCCATCTCTGCTCATTTTTATGCACTGTTGATGTTTTCTTCACTTATTTGAGCCAACTTGCTGGTATAATAATCCACATAACTGTCACTGTGATGATATAGTCTGTATTGCTGTGAGTCACAAGGTTTAACAATTTATCAAAGGTTTTACCTTTTGAGAGGAAATGTACATGAAACGCACTCGGTGTTAAAAATACACTAATGTATAAATATAGATGTAGCGACTTTGCTGGAAAATGAAAATACCTGATCTCAAATCTGCCTTAGTTTGATTTATGTCACAGAATAAAAATAGCAAAACTTGGTCTTTTTATAGAGGTGCTTAAACTTGCTGATTACCAGTTAATCAAGTATGTTTGATTAGCAGCACCTGGCTGCTACTTACCTTAATTTATCTCAAAATAGTTAAAGTAAAAGTTCTTCACATGGTAATTTAGCATTTTGAGTTGGTTTCTAAGACTAAAATCTTGAAACTGCATGTATCATTTAGAAAACATCCATTTTATATTATTGATCAACTGTGTACAACAATAGAGTAAGACTTACAAAAATCTGGCAAATAATCTTCATAAGCCTGAAAGAGCTAAATAAATGCTAAGAGTTGTTCTAAAAGCAGCTCTTTCTCTAGCCTACAGAGCATTATATTCATCACTGCAGCACTGCTATCGATAGCATTTTGCAGGAATCTCTGCTTGTGAAAATCGTGGTGTCTCTGCTACTTTTATTGGGTAAACTTTCTGTTGCCATATCGATCAGCCACCAGGGAGAACGGAGCCGGGAGTTCGGTACAACTTCAAGCCACGACTCGTATTGCTCTAATGTTGGCTTATTAGTCCTTAATGCTACAGTCTACAGACAGACTGAGCTGTAGTGTTGATTTTTAGACTAGATTAGCAGCCATAGTGGTATCTCACCAACTGCCTGGGTTATTGACTTTCTGACAGACTACAGTTTGTGCAACTGTCTGATAGAGAGGTCCACAGCAGCAGCAGCACAGCGATGAGGGATGGTATTCTCATCTTTTCTCTGCCAGCATATCTTTGAGTTCCGTCTTCAGAAAAGCTCAGATGGCTCTGCAGTTGTGGGTGTGTGCTGCTAGCAAGGCAGGACATTTAGGAAACTGAGCTTTTTGATTGCTAGCTCTGGGTGCTAGTTGTAGATTTCAGGAATATGAGTTAAAGAAATTTAAAAAACAATTTTCTGATCATCATTCAAACTTTATGGAAGTTTGTTGTTGACCATTTTTATTTTGGTGTCATTTATTTTTCTTCACTTTTGCAGTAGAGCAGGTGACTCGTAAAAACTGAACAAACAAGAGGTCAAGTCAAGGTTATTTGTATTGCACTCTAAACAGAGGCTCAACTCAATTTAAAGGAACTCAGTGTTTCATCTGTTTTTCTGTTTTCTGGAAGTTTGTTCACTGGAATGTTATCACTGTATAATCTATTAAACCTACAAAATTACTCTGCATATATAATCAGTGTTGAGTTGTAGTTTTCATTTGGTTTCTAGATTATATCACATCTTTTTCACCAAAGGACACAGACCAGGTTTTATGCCTCATTCCATCATTGTATTTCTATGCATCTTTTGCTGTTGTAAATGTGATCTGCAGCTAAGCCAGGCCAAATGTAGTAAATATGTTTATTTTTCTCATGGTCGTTCATGCAAACTACTCAAGCTTCAGTCACCGCATTCTGCAAGATCCTTGGAGAGGCTGACACGACAATTGTATTTTCAATTGAACTCGGCTCATAAATATTTTACCTTACTCGTATTGTGTTTATCGTTGAAAATTAAGCCCAATGGGGTCAGTTGGTCAAGTGCAGAGAAAGGGATGAGGATTTCTGCAAAAATACATTTCTGTCACTATATTATGTCATCCCATCAAAGGGTAACAGGTGTGTTGGCTGTGAGAGTCAATTCTGGTTGTTTGGCGTCTGAGGCTCAGGTGAATAGGTGGAAGGAGTCAGAACAGTGAGTGACAGGAGACACGGTCCGATTATAACAATAAATGGGTCTGAGGAAACAACTGTGACACTCAAACAGCTGAAAGGTCTCCCAGAGGGCTCCGACACTTGAGGCTAACTCTCAAATTTCCTGCACTTCAATTTTAGTCCAACCGAACTCAACAATTTTGGAGAGCACATTTACTCGATAAAAAATGTCCATGACAGAAAAATGACTGTCAAAAATCAGCACAGCCATCTCAGTGGACTTTCTTAATGAGGCTGCCTCAATATTCCTGATGCTGAATTTTTACATCAGTGAAGAGAGTCAATCAATTGTTGACAGTAATGAGTTTTCAAGACCGCCACAAGGTCCCTTTATTTATCAGATGATACTTTACACCCACAAGGACTATTATATAAGCCACTTGGATGTTTCTTAAGGGCCACTTGATTCTCTTCAGTGTTTATGAAGCTAACTTGTTATTTAGGCAAAATTGGGAAGCGAAACAAAAGGGGAAAAAAAAGTCATGCGAATGGTGTTTTCACTCAGATTTGATGAGATGCAACAGTGTGCGAGTTAACAGCAGGAGCACAGCGACGGCTCATGAATCAGAGAAAGCAGCTCGAGCAGAAGAGTCTTTGTCGTCGTGTACAACGGAGAGTTTCCCAGATGTCACACGTCACTTTAAAGTGCTCTTTAATGTAGTCCCAGTACGTGGGTGTACATGTGAAATTTTCCCTTTGCGGAGTTTTTTTTTTCTTCTTTCTTTTTTTCTGTTCCATTTTTGACCTTCAGTGATGCTTTTCATTTTGGAACAAGGAAATCGAGGTTGAAAATTCATGAGAAAAGGTTATCTAATTGCAGCAGAGAAGGTCAGCTCTTAGGTTTTCTTTTTTTTCTAACAAGACGGACATTAAATGGTGTCAGGAAAAAGTGTGCTCAACAAGATTTTGAACTGGATGAAAAACTTCCATATTTTAGATTAATATTCAAATTAGCCTCACAAACTTGTTATTGGTGACCTTTTCAAAGAAGTGACTCGTACTTCAGGTAGAGTACGCTTTGAACTCGCTTTTCTCGCAACTTTTTTGCAATTTGTGCGGTGCTTTTTTAATGCCATTAACTTCAGTCAGCTCCAGTGTTCACTAAAAATGCTCCAAGGACAAAATACACGAAAGGAGTTCTTGGTGGTTTCTGGTTAAAACCAGATTCATAAATCTCTCCACAATTACAGACTCCACTCTTTAATTGCACAAGTTATTTAGTAAGAAAAAAAGTTAAATGAACAGGTTTACGTACTTAAATGGTCAATATTGTGATGAAAGGGGTATTTTTTTAATGGCTGACCAAGCTTATTTTGACATCTTACAACCTCTTATTTTAATTTCCTTTTCTTCTTACCCAATAACCATTAAGATGACAGTTCAATGCTCTTCTGACCATATCGATAGTCGTATATATTTATCAATTTCTTAAAAAAATCTTACTCTTTAAGCATCTTAGTGTGATTAAATCTTCACTGGCACAGACAAAGCCACCTGCATATTGCAGCATGAGCTGAAAACTATTGTTTATTGGCACAACATTTGAAAAGCCTTAAACTTTAAAGCGTGTGTAGTGTGTGTAGTGCTAACTAAACATTTTATGATGATGGCAATATGGTATTAGTATATATTTCTAATACCTAAATGGGGAGAATATACAGAGTAGTTACACTTTTAGTAAATGTACCTCTATATGGACAGCACTGACTGAGAGGCATGTCTAAAATAAGAACCGCCCAGACTCTGACAGAGATGCTTTGCATATTTATACTTAATGTGTTTGTGAAGTGTAAGCAGTTCTATTTGTTGCCTTTTTGAGTCGTGTCAAGTCTTTGGGACTCTGGTTTTTATCTCGACATCCAGCTGTAGAGCCGGGTAGGAAGGAGTAGCTTTCAGGATCCCCAGGAAAAAAAAAAGCTTTTCAAAAACTAATTACTTGGACTTGCAGTTCATTATATCACAGTTTACAGCATGTCGTCGCTGCCGCTTAAAAGTGTACAGATTCAGATCGCGTCTCGATTAGTTGTGACTGTGCTGAGGTATTAAAAAATGACTGGCGATTATGAGAGTCAGCATGTATCGATTTGCTGACACAGGAATTATTTCAGCTTCACTAACTCATGTTTGTAGTTTCTTTCCTTTGCTTCTTTACACCTGAATCTTGAAATATAATGAAGGATTGTATTGTGAATTATTTAAACACCTTATTCAGTTTCATCACCCTCTGGTTCTTTTACAATTCCTCTATTTTTCACTCTTGTTTTCCACTCCCTTTTCCTTAAAAATCAATTTATACAGAAAATTAACATTTAAAGCAAGACTCTTTACCAGCGAACGAGTTGACTTAAGCTTTCACTGATTAAAGGACCATTTCTGAAGCCTTGGGAGAAAAAAAATCTTCAGGTAGATTGAAAAAGGGCTTAAAGCATCAACACAGTGGCTCAGATGCAGCGATATGCATGAATATGCATTTGTGATTACTATTTAGCTATAATATAGCTGCTGTTAACCTTATTTAAGACAAACGTGTTCGGCTAAGCAATACCCAATTAACGGAATGAGAAAAGAAATCAGGAAGTGGAAATATCCTCGACCCCAATCATAATTTAAAAAATCCAATTACATACGTAGAAGTGATCGGGTATAGGAGGTTACAGCTCCTAAATTTTAAATCGGCACTCTCTTTTTCAATTAGCAAAACCAGTGGTTTTATTAGAAATGATTAATTAAATCTAAATTGTCTTTGTGTTTTATATTCCAAACCCGTTTCTTAGTAGTTTTTGGGTTGCTTGTGTTAAGTTTAGAGCATGTTTAGACAAAGCGTCTATGCTTCTAGTATGCTTTCATGGGCAAAATCACAGAGAGAAGCAATTTGGTTAGTCCTGGATTTTTCTTTTTTAACAAAAAAAGAAAGATCCAGGTACACCAGGGTACACCAAAATGTACCTTGGTGCATTTTGTGCAGTAAACTGGAGATGGGTATATTCTTGTGCTCAAAAATGAATAGTGACTTTAAAGGTATTATTGACAAAGAATGTTTGAATAATTCATCCTATTTTCTGATTCATTTACGAATGAAAATCCAGAATATGTTGCATTCTTTAAAATTTCTACAAATTATTTAAATGTATTCTGTACAGAATAGCATAACATACTGCACTTTTATTCAGGAGACAAATACACAGGCATTTAAATGGAAAAGGATTGTGAAAAATTTAAGAGAAATCGGCAGCTTGGTGCTTTTAATCCAGTCTTTTATTCACAGACTGTGATTAGTCTCAGTACATCTATTAAACCCAAAGTTTTTGCAGTTTTCTTTAGGAAACAGGTGGGTGTTGACACAATGTTAGGAAGGAAAATCGACAATAATGATCTTAGAGAAACAAATGCTGCTGCCCATCAACCTGGGAAGGGTTATAATGACTCTGCTCTGTTTTACACCCATAATGCAAATTTAAATAATTTCACAAGACCTGATTCTTTTTACAAGCTGAAATATAATGCTTACCTTTCTGCAATTAAAGATCAGAAATCAGGAAACATTTTAGAGCTTCTGCTATTTTAACAAAAAAAGAGAACAGCTTTATAAGAATATTACATTCTGAAACCTTTTGAAATTCATCTCACAAACTGGCTTGCTCAATCTAATTAGCAAGATTGAACAAGGCTAACTAAGCTTTAGCAGGAGTGGTATTTTAATTAGTACATTTTGTACGACAATAGTAAATTGTATACATTATGAAAAGGTCACAAAACTCTCAACCACAAGTGATCATCGGAGACACCAAAATGCCCACCGCTTATTTTTTTCCCCCCACAGTCTGAGTGTTTTGCAAGGCAACATTTTCCAGCAGCCGATTAGTTTAAAGGCCTGAGCTAAGCACTTGTGAACTTCTAAGAGATGGGACATAATGGGAAAAAATAATGATTGATGCTGGGTGAGTTGGCCAGATCCTCAGGCCGTTGGATGCATTGTGCTGTGAGGTAGTCAGCCTTCAGCGATGCCAGATGCTGCTTAGCCGTAACAATCTGTTCTCAAGGAGTTTATAAAAGACATTAATGTTTATTATGCTACTTGGAAACAGCATGTAAAAACTCATTTTTTATTTCTTTTATACGGGCTGCATTGAGAAATTCTGAGCCATGAACCTGCTGGATTCAGTGTTTTGGAGAAATTTTAGTTTGCTTGCTCTTAACTAGTGGATCGGTTAGAAAGTTCAGCAACTTAAAAACAGCTAAAACTCTAAACCCCACTACCAGTTCTTAGAAACAATGCACTGAACATATTTCCAGTAAATTACTGGTAATAAACTGGTGCTTTTGTTTGTTTTAGCTTTTGGTTCCACTGACTCTGGAGCTGCTACTGTTAAATATCAGCACAAAGTCTCATGATGGGATTTTTAGGCTTTTTCAAAATGAAGCAAACAGATATTTACAATAAAAAACCCTCTAGATTACTGCTAATATAGGTTTTAAATTCAGCATCTGCCTACATTGGTAACAAAAAACAATAATTTTACAAGGGCAAAAATCTTTCTAGCTGCACAGCATCCAAAATCAAAGGGAGCAAACAGCAACGTCACACCCAATGAAATTATGATCTAAAGTCTATAACAAGAATAACTTTGACATGCTGCCCCCATTAGCAGCTCAGTATTAGAAAATGATATTTGGCCTACTTATTCATCCGTAAAGTGGATTAATAAAATGTTTTCCCGTTGCTGTGGCCACCTGTTAGCATATAAATTAGCATAACTGCTACCACTCCCCCAAAATCTGGATCCTCTCCATTGCCGCCACTATAAACAGCTCAGACATAAATAAACCATTTATCTTAGTTGAAGAAGCGCAGGTGATGGACTCGAGGTAAAAAACAGCCGGACATAATTTTTCATTTCACTTCCTATCCCCACAAATGGACTGAACAAACAAGCCAGCTATGCAAATGGCTCTTTTGTTCTTTTCAAACGTCCCGTTTTATTTGTTTTGTTTTTTTCCCAGCAAACAAGACAAAAGCGTGTTTGTGAAATTACCTCCACATCGGGACAAAAGCTGCCTTCAAAATGCCTCTTGTATCTGCAGGTGCTGCTCTCCTTTGTGCTTATTACGCGTGTGACAGAAGTTCACCGTCAGCCTTAAGCGGTAGTGGCGAGGGGTCGGCTGTTTACCTTCATCCCTGCCTGTCACCATTCATTGGGGCATCACTGTGAGGCTGCAGAGGGGTGTTTTCCGGGTGTTTTCCCTGTTTACTCACGCCAATGATGAGAAGAGTCCAAGAATAAACCAGAATAACAAAATAACGGGCAGGATGATGGAGCCTCATCGCAGCTGGGAGGATTTGTTCCCGTTTCTCTTTACTCCTCATATTTTAAATGTAGACCAGCAACTAATTTTCCAAGTACTAGGAGATATTAATATTTCACTCATAAATATTTATACCAGCTGTGCAGCATTGGTTTTGCCTGAAGAAAGACATTAGTCAGAGATCTGTGCTTAAGCTTGAGATTCCCCTTTCTTCACATCTCCATGTTAGAAACTGCAACAGTGTGTTTCTGGATTCCACTTGATCAGCAGTACAGAAGAGAGGAGACCATTATCAGCGAGATGCATGTGAAGCCCCTGAACTCACTTTATACTACATTTAGCAAGAAAATTATCTTTAGCCCCACAAGTTGTACTTTTATTGCAGATCACACCACACAGTACTAGAACTCAAACCTACATAAAACTCAAGCAGGCAGAGGCTACAAGCATTAAAGTAACTTATTGGAAGCTCAAAAGCCTTCTAGCGGATCACTGTACGGCATCTAGTATTTTAGAAATAAGAAATTGCTCAAGTTTCTCCAACCTGAGAAACTCAAAATTATTTTTAAATTTAATAGATTTTATTTTGAGCAGCAGGTTGCTCAAAATAAGACTAATCCTTCTTTAAATAACCAAAGCCTGACATTATAACATTTGCTTGATCAATTTGGAAGTGAAGTCCAACTTTAATAAAACACATTTACTTTGGATTGAAATTTTAACTTTGGGACAAAATTACTCATCCAAATTTTACTAAACAATCACTTTGTTCTAAATCAGTCACTTGTTTTGACGTATTCTTACGTACAGCTCTGGAAAAAAAATGATATTACTGCTCACTTGGTTTTTCCACCAAATATTGATTTCTGAACTGTTCAGTTCAGAAATGAGTTGAAACATAAGTATTGTTTCTAAATGAATATGACCTTGTTTTCTTTGCATTATTTGAGGCCTGAAAGCACTGCATTTTAACCATTTGTCATTTTCTGCAAATAAATACTAAATCTTTGCTTGGAATTTCAGACACATGTCAGTAGTTCATAGAATAAAAGAACAATGTTCATTTTATTCAAACATACTGTATACCCATAAAAAGTAAAATCAGATAAACTGGTCATGTTAAGTGGTCTTTTCCAGAGCTGTATTTTTGTGTGTAACAACCACCAAAACACAAACTGTGCATAATTGCAAAATAGAAGGAAAATTACACTAGATCTTTTCATAAAAAAATGTGTGGTATGAACTTGTATTCAACCCCCATTAATCCTAAATGCTCCTAAATAAAACCCAGAAGCCATGAACTATGCCGAGTAAATTAGCCATTGTGAAGCTGTTGTAATGTTTATCTTTAAGATTTTAAACTGGAAGCAACATATCCAAGAAAAATCCTACAGATTGGTGTTTCCTGACAAAGCAAGAAAAAAAAAGGAAGGAAGAAAGCGCTGATGAACTCCACAGAAGATACGATGTTCGCAAAATCATTTCTATGGTGAAGTGAAACCCCATCACAGCAACAAGTGAACAAAACTCTCCAGGAGGTGGATGTATCAATATCAAAGTCTCTCATAAAGGAAAAAAAACTGCATGAAAGTAAATACTGAGGGATCACTGCAAGGTGCACACCACTCATAAGGCCCAAGAATACAACAGAACAGAATAGGCCTGTTTTGTAACGTGAGAAAAAAGGTACGCGTTGTCAAAGCACTGTGCACATGAAATAGAGATAAAATGTGGTACTGAAGTTGTTACACCAGTATTACACTTGGAGGTTCTCACAAAGCAAAGCTGGTGAGTGGGCTTAAAGAGGCGGGGGATGCGTGTGCTGCAGTTCCTTGTGTTTAATGGTGCTTTTGTTCCTGGTTTGCTTCACTTCATTGCAGAAGTTGACTGAAATGAGGGGTTCATTGCAGAACGCTAGTGGTGAAGGAATGATCTCATCTGGATGTCAAACGTGATCTTATGAGGAAAAAACTTAATGTTTGCACCAGGCTCTATGTGAAAGGAAGGTATAGAAATAGTTAGTCAGATGGTTCTGACACATAAATACAAAAACAAGGACCATTCAGGTGTGGCTAAGAATATTTAGCTGCAGGCCATTATTTTCAAAAAAGCCTCTAAAGAGAGGAATCTGAAGAAAATGTACAAAACTACATAAAAACTCAATGTGTGAGTCATGATCTATAATGCAACAACAAATCTCTATCAGGGCAGCATTACATCCCTAAAAATAGACAAAATGGGAAAAGAGAGAAAAAGACAACATTATTAGATGGGATGAAAACAGCTTTGTTTTTTTGTTTTTTTGACTTGCATTTAAAATAAATCTTTATGGTGGAAACGAAACAATGCATAATCCCAAACACATTATTCCTGCTGGGATGCATAGTGGTGGCTGTGTTATGCAGTGGGGATGCACTGAGAACTGATTCTCAGCTGCCACAGAAATCGATCTTTAGACAAAATCTAATTTAAACATTTAACATTAGCAGTTTTTACCATAACCATAGGAATGTTGATCCAATTTTTTTAAAAATATTAAACTAAAGCTAAGAAACCAAGGTCTCCAACTATCCAATAATCCAATTTTTCATGTCAGTCCTGTTCAGACGTTTTTCCCCAATCGTGTCTGAAAACGCAAAAAAAAAAACCCAGAGAGACTCCATCTGGGATCTCAACAGCCAAATTTTCAGCTGTGAAACAATAATATTCTTTATGAGTGTAATCAGACCCAAAAATAATAGACAATTTAAAAAAAAACTTCAAAATAATTACATCTCCTGAAGTTTAAGTAATACCAAACGCTCAAGTAATTTAGCATCTTTATTCCAACAAACTCCCCTCAGGTACTGAAACAACAAGTGCTCAACAATGGATGAATCATTGTAATTACTTAGAAAATTGGTAATCATGAGAATCCTGCCACAGCACAGCCAATCTAGCTGATTTTTAAAAATGCCTGCTTTGAAAGTTTAAGGCTCAGGATTTGAATCTTCACATATATACATCCTAACAATACCACGCCTGGCATTACAGTGACCAATGCTTGAATCTGGGTGGAAGATAAAATGTGTGTTGAGTGTGGATTGAGCAACCTGATGTGAAAATGATGAGGACAAAGTGATTTGTTGTGACGCAGGTAGAGTGTGGCTAATGAAGTCAGACGTGCCTTGTATGCATCCTTTCTCTTTAATAATGGATTTCGCCTTGTCGTGCTGACCTGCTTTTCCTTCAAGACAAATCTGTTGTTCTTTTCCACTCAGACATCACTTCAAAGATCTTAAAATGTGTTTTCCTTGAGTTCAATGTCAAACCTATGCTTCAATATCATATAAATGAAATAAGATTGAACCAGGGATCTTATTAATGTTTTAAAGTCATGAATTTATCTTATTGCTTACATGGAGATTAATGTATTTTTGATCATGTGAGGGTTTCCTAGCACTGAAAGTACTAATGAGTTTCCTGTGTCCCATTTAGGGACACAGGAAATAATTTGGTGTGTTAAATATTTACGCAGTAAATAAGGCCAAACACATCTGCTACAAAAAGTTTTCATGCTGCTTGAATTTTTATTCCATTTTGTCATATTACAGCATCAGATTTCAATACTTTTTATTGGATTTTTTTGTATTAGAACAACACAGTTGTTCCTCGGTGAAGGGAAAATGCTATTCAGTCCTCTTCACTCCAAAAAAAAAAAAAAAAAAAAAAAAAAGAAACGCAGTGTATCCCATTCAAAAGTTACCTTATTCCTAACTAGATTCAAGTTTTTATTTTTAATTTAAATGAAACAAAAGCTGAACAAGTCTGAATGCCTTTCCAGGGCTCTGTGAGCTCATGAACGGGTCAGAGGTTCATTCGTTTGTTTGACCCAAAGTAACAGTCTGCCTTAGGTCTCACTTTTCTGACACAGATCCCAAGGGGAGCAATACAGCTGGTGCAGTTAAATTTAATCAGATATCTGTCAACACTGCGCTCCATCGTTGTGTGTAATGTCCATAAATAATGGACCATCTTCAGTGCCTTGTCGTGTACTTTCCAAACAGACCAAGCTAAAGCCAAGAGCCCCATGTGTTCATCTTCAAGGCGAAACAGTTGCAGCTTTCCTGCTTATGTATTCAGTAAATTATAGAGGTGTCATCATCAGCATGGTATTTTCCCGTCAATGTCCCCCGTAAATATCCCAGAGGAACAAAGGGAAACCCGTTGCTGGATAATAAGGTCTGTCTTTATAATAAATGTCAGAAAAGGCAGAAAATGATAATAAAAAGTTCCTGCAGCGTTTGAACTCATGTAGACTTTCTTTGGCTTTTGGAAAAGACAAAACTGTCCTGAAAAGAAAATCCTCCAAGAATTGCAAACTTTCTTGTTATCAGCCCCTCACCAGCAAGGATGGTCAAGGCTCTGTATCGCTAAATCATAATGGCCCCTGAAATGACAGTTTTGTATCAGCAGAGGCTTGGGAAAGGCTTCTCCGAGCCCGACCTTACAGCTGACGTGTGCGTCCTGAGAATATCCCATCCAGCTGAGGCCCTGAACATCATGGAGACCCGGAGCTCTGCAACAGCTGAGGCCCAAAGTTTGAATCTAACATCTATTGAGATGCTCCAGTTCCTCTATGCATTTCTTTTATAGATAAAATAAAGTCTGATTGTTTGTTGCCCTTCAAAATGATATAAAGACATTAAGCGACAATGACAACTCTGCCCGGCAGAAAATAAACGACTCTGAGCCAACGGGCAGATCATTTGAAGGAGTTAGGAAATGATACAAGCATAAGCAGAGGTACGGTTTATACCATGGGAGGATTTCAGTTATTAACACACTGCCTGTAAGCTGCTTGTAGGCTATGTAGAGCCCTTAATTAATCATTGAATAGCCAAGCCTGATATCAGAAACGCAATGTGACATAAAAATGTTAGCATAGTGCTACAACACCACCACCAACAACCCCGTTTTGCCTGATGCATGAACTGCTCCTGTCAAAGTAAAAAAACTACAAAACTAATTCTCATGCAATTTGACTCAGTTAAAGAAGCCATTTAGATCTCAATATGAACAATTATTCGTGGTCTAATTAAGTATTTGTACCATTTTTGGCTCATATTATTCATCAGTTTTGACCAATCCATAGATAGACACTTTTCTGAATCCAATTTTTTCTTCCTATGTCTAGACTTTTATCCCAAGACAAAGTACCGTCTCACATCTTTGTGCTTCAAGTTTAAGAAAAGGATTTGAGTCTCTTTGCATCAAGTCCAGCCTGTCTGTCATCCTACATCAGGCTCTATGTCAGGTCGTCTGTACCGAGTCCAGATCAAGTCTTGTCCCAAATCTGAACTCTCTAAACCCAATTATTGTCTCTAATCTTTTATCCTAAGTCTAAATGTAAAACCACATTGTCAGACAGCATAAAAAGTCCAAAAACATCACACATTTTTCTTCACTGATGAATTTACAAAGTGCATGTTTGATTTTTTTATTATTATTTTTATTAATAGCTCTGTTGTCCCTCAAGTTTCAAACCCCACAATCACCAAAGAAAGATGGAGCTGGATGTGAAGCACTTTGTAAAACTGAGCATTCAGAGCAACACTTTCCAGGGTCTTAATTACAGCTTATGTGAAGAAACAAACAACCACCAAAAAAAAAAAAATCCTTTTGGGTAAATAGAAGTGTAATTATTGAATATCAGCTAAATGAGAAAGTTCTGATTCAATGTTCTCACGGTTAAAACCTTGCACAATTAAAGCAGGGGTCATCGCCGAGGTGAACGAAAATATGCTGAAGTAAATAGTTTGGGAGATGCCGTAATTAAATTTCCATATCAAAAGCATAATATGGTCTTGCAGTGAGGCCTGCGCTGCTGTAGGGTTTTCTTTGATGTGGACATTTTGCGCTCAACTTCTCCAACGCGCCGTTCAGCTCACAGACCTCCTCTTGGAAATCTTTCCGCCTGTGTATCTCACTATAAAGCCTTGTCCGATCACTATATCGACTCTTCTTTTCTCTCCCCAGGAGTACCAGATCGATATCATCTTTGCCCAGACTTGGGTGGACACCCGTCTGCGGTATAACAGCAGCAGCATGCGGATTCTGACCCTCAATAGGTACAGTGCATTTGCTACAAAAACGTAATCAGACGATTTTTTTAAAAACAAACTTTGAGCAGGTTGTCCCTCTGTTTCAGCACCTTTTCTTAGACGATATCTCATTTGAGAACAATATTCTCCTCTCTCTTTCTGTCTCGTACCGACATGTAATTAATGGAATGAATTGATTGATGTGCTTTGTTTTCCCCAAGTCGCCCAGGTATTTTATTATCCTCCTATTGAGAAGGGAGGCCGACTCCTGCATTTCACAGAAGTCTGGAGGAAGTCTGCTGCAGTGAAGTCTCACCTTGTTCTCTCTCTCTGTCTCTCTCTGTTTCTTGTTCAACCAGCAATATGGTCGGCCTGATCTGGCTGCCCGACACCATCTTTAGGAATTCCAAGAACGCCGACTCTCACTGGATTACGACGCCCAATCAGCTGCTCCGCATCTGGAACAACGGAAAGATACTTTACACACTGAGGTGAAAACCTTCACAACACACAGAGATAAATCAAATGAAACCATGAGAGGGCAATGCAAAAAAACAAGACTGAAAAGGCAGCAGAGCTGCTGGAAAAGCATTCATCTTTTTGTGTCCTTCAGTGGCAGCTGAGGAAAGTGTACTCGTCTAATCATTTCTGAAAGTGCTGCCGATAAAAAGAGAGCTCTGTAACAGTTTCAAGAGGTGACATTGGAAAGTTTTGTTGCATAATTTAAATGTCTGAGTTGGTTGCAGCAGGTTTTCATCCTGTCCATCTGCCTAAAACATCCAGAGTTCCTATTAAGTCATTTCAGAAAGGATATAATGACGGAAATGATTATTTCTACTTTGTTTCGGCTATAGACAGTTGTGGGGAAAACTAAGTACACCCTTTGGGCCACCAAAGGAAAGAGCAATTGTGAGAACTTATATGAAGTTGGTCAGCAGCATGATGACAACAACAAGCTATCAGAAGCAATGGTTGCCTCCCATAAATCTGTGAAAGGTTACAAAGACATTTCCAAACAATCTGAAGGCCGTCAGTCTTCAGAGGTGATTCAAAAGAAGAAAACATTTAGAACAAAGACTGATGGTCTGGATATCTGAGCACCTCTTTGGAATGTTCAGAGAAACTTCAACAAATTGGGAACAAAATGTTGACTGCAACTGTAATTATTTTCATGTTAATTAGACAAAACTCTTTTTTATGTATAATTGCTTAAACTCTGAGGTTCCTTTGCCATGTTGACTGGAGTAGTTTTGGCTCCGCCCACTGCCTTTGACGCATAAGGCTGTCAAAGATAATTGTGCTGCAGCTCACAACTGAAATAATTAAATTATGAAACAATTATGCATGCTTCCTTTTATCAATAAAAGGCTGCATTAAATACAGATCTGAATAATTGTGTTTGAATTTCAGATTAATTACACTTATAGAAAAACTCATTGAACTGCTGCACTTTAAAGCCTACTTTTTTCATTTTAAACCACATCTAAAACTTACAAATCAACATCTGACCTAAGCATCTTAATCTCAAAGCAGTCGGGAGGAGAAAAAAAAGCATTTAAATATTCTTTCTGTAGCTGAAGGTAATGTGTTGTTGTTTTGGATGGTTGTAAACAGCAGCTGCAGCGGCAGACATTAATTTGACAGGCCGCCCACACATCCACAGCGCGCACTGCGGTAGATCTTATTCTCCGTATCAAGATTCGAATCTTTGCTTTTGTTACCAAACGGTTATTTGCCTTTAGAGCAGATATTTAAAACGTCCTCTTCCAGCTTGTCAACATGTCCTGTTTGTGGTTTGAGGAACCCCCAGCTGTCTGCAGCTACCGAGAAGGAAGAAGGAAGAAAAAAAAGGACAATTTGAGCGGATGGGTTCTTTTAAAATTTTATAGCCATTTGGGTTTGTGAACTCTCAGCCTCTGACAGGCTTTTATGCCTCGAGGATCCGTTTCACCTGCATACTGAGAGATTCTGACTAAACCTTGGCAAATAGCACAAACAACCCCAGCTTTTGTTTACACGGCCCTCGGAGGAGAAGACGCAGCAGCCCTGCTGTGTCAGGACGCTTCAGGTGCCGTTGTGAATAAATTGTCCTTAAAATTAGCACAAATGTTCTTCAGAGACTTCAGCGTTTTATCGTTTTTGGTTTGCTGTAATTTCCAATTTTATATATCTATTTAGAAGATTGCGATGCAGCTTTTCATACAACCTTTGAATGTCAGAGGGGTAAAAGGCTCACTTAAAAAATGTCTAATTAGTGGCAGGAGCCTAACCCGTGATTGTAGGGGGATAATTTGTGCTGTTGTAGAGGTTAATACCACTGATCACGGCCTTCTGAACGGCGCTCTAAACGTGCTTCTTATCAGCAGGGGATGAATGGGCCAAAACTGAACCGCTTTGCATTGAAACAGCAAGAATTTTAAGCTGCACTGACCTCTTTTGGGTTTTTTTCTGCACAAACAATAGACCCGGTCATTATGTTTGATAGGAAAGGGTCACCCGTCGTGACAGATGGTTATCACCCGACACAGCTGTTCCCTTCAGTTGCACAGAGACTTTGGAGTCACTTCAACTCTTTGTAACCACTCTCTGTCGCTAACTCTCGCTAATTGACCTAATTTTTTATTTATTTTTTTGTAGCTACTGCAGATTAAATGTGAGCAACAGCTTTAGGGTTTCACAGGTGAACCTGAAGTAGGCAGTACCTGCTGGTTAGAGAAGTTGGCAAGATAAGGAGCTCGAGAAAAAGCAAATATTAAACTTGACAATGGGAGGATCTAAAGGTTTTAGAAAGAGCAAAGTTACCCTAGGAAGGTAAAATGATGACATTGGCTTCTGTCTGAAAACTAAAACCCTGTTTATAAAGATTCAACCTGCAATGAATTAAAGGTTTTTGTTTCTGTGTGTAATAAAAAAAGAAGCCAGAAAAATAAAACCTGCCTGTCAATTACATAAAACCACCAAATGATGGTTTCCAGAAACTCATCTCCATTAGTAGCTAACTAAAACATGCTTCCGTTTTCTTAGAAAATGACACCAGTGCATGTCCCTGTAACTTACTTAATAATGACTTTTATGTAACGGATATTGGACTATAAAACAGGCGTGTTTTGGGGCTGCGTTTTTTCTTAACAACCTCCTCTCAGACGCACCTCTCTGCTTCGAAGCAGCTTCTCGTTCTCATTAATTTACAGTCTCTCCCAAATCTAGATTTCCAGGCTCCTGACAAGAATGGAAGCGAGCAAGTATGCAAATTGAGATTGCACATCATGTGCAATTTGTTCACCTACAAACAAGGCGAGTGAGGCAGCCCTCCTCCTGCTTCGACTGAGACTCCTCTTTTGTGCTCCAAGTCAGGCAATTAATTAGAAATTGTACGAAGGACAAAGAGACAACAATGTGTAGCAAGCTGGGGAAAAAAAAAAAAAAAGCTGGTGTGTGATCTCATTTTCAGAACTCTTATTGTCTGCGAGAAAAGAATCTTTTGGTTATAAGCTCATGTATGAAGAGAAAATGAGCTAAATCTAGGCTTACAATTAGTAAGCTAGGAATAAAGACCGACATCCCAGATTCTCCTGAACATCTGCTGTATTGACTTGTCAAGTGATCAGAGCTAAGTACCTCTGATTTTAGACGCAGACATGCCTTTGAACCATGACCTGACTGCAGGGGGGGGGGGGGCGTGGGGAGTGGATGGAGAGAAGCACGTTTAACTCGTATGATGAAAGACTTGTGTCATTTTGAGCGATTTTGGGCATCAACCGTGCAATCGAGTGTGATCCTGCACCATCTGGTTTCAAGCCAGTGCCTCATAATCTCCAGTGCCAAAAAGTGCATCCTGTGATAAAAGCAGTAATGAGTCTTGTGCACTCACAATGTGCTTCACGGTCTGCTAAGCGAAGGATTCGAAGCAACTGAAGAGCCCTGAGCACCTCCATCTAATCCGGTCTTCTCTCTCTCTCTCTCTCTCCAGGATGACCATCAACGCAGAATGCCAGCTGCAGCTTCATAATTTCCCAATGGACGAACACTCCTGTCCTCTCGAGTTCTCCAGCTGTGAGTCCTGGCACCAAAGACACACATGCATAGAAACACGTCGATGCCCAGAAATGCATATACAGAAGTTTATCAAACCAGATACAGTAAAAAAAAAGAAGAGAATAAAAGTCGGTGTATGTTTGTCCCATGGGCTGCGCTGGGCTCCTATGTGAAAACAGCAAACTTTCAGGTGCTGCTGGGAGTGCTGTACGCCGTTTTAAAGGGAATCACTGATCAGGGGATTGGCGATCAGCTCTATATAGATGGGAATATTTTATGAGGCTGTCGTGTCGCTCTGTCTCAGTGAAGCTTCTCTTCATGTTCTACAGCTGAACTTTTTCCAAACAGTGGAGAGAAAATTATTTTGTAACCTTTTCTGAACTGGAAGCTGGCCATGAACTAATCTAAGATTCCTGGGCTGGTTTGCTGCCATGATTTAAGTTTCTTTTTTTCTTTTCCTTTCTGATTTTCTAGTCGAAACTGTCACTGAAATGCACTCAGAACTTTAGCGTTTCCCTGTTTTCTGATTGTAGATTTGAAATTTCTACCAGAAGGCAGTGAATCAGAATCAAAACGTTTCACTTTATCTACTTCAATCTACTCTCTTCTTAAGAGTTCCCCACTTTGAAGCATTTAAGGTGTTGTAAGTTGCTAATTATGGTATTCATCGTCCTCAGCCAACATTTTTAAAAGAATAAAATGAAAAAGTAAAATCACCTGCCTGCAGTGAAAAAGACCACAGTTAAGACTTTGTAGCATCATCTGCAGTGATGCCCTACAGCTGCAACATTCAAAGACTAAACCTGGTTTCTCTCAGCAGAAGTATGAGGATAATGTTCCAAGTTTTACTTTTTCTCTCACCCTTATTAAATAAAAACAGTAAAGGATAAATATTTTGGAGTTAGATGATAAAGCATTGCTTACATTCTCTACTCTGAGACAAGTCTGTAATTACAGACAAATCACTTTTATGTCCAAATCCCTTTAAATGTTTGTGGTAGATCAGTTAATTACTTATTTTAATTAAAATGGTTTGGATTTCACTCACCGTATTAAACAGAACCAGAAACCTGTAATTTAATTTACTATGAAAAGGATCCTTACACTTAGGAAAATTTAATTATGCGACATAAGTAAAAAAAAAAAAATTACAGTTCTCAGTTGACAGGGACTTTTTTTTCTTTATAAAAAAAACAGTTGAACATCTTATCTACTTGTTCCACAAGAGGTCATTAAAGTGATTTTAAAACCAATCTTTAAATAGCTCCTTATAAACGGAGCACAAATTCTAGAAATTTTATAGAAATAGAAATACCAAAATGGCAACTGGAAGGCAGTCGTGTGTATCAAGTTCAAAAGAAATATTTTTTAAAAAACCTAAAAATATATATTTATTTTAGTGCCTAGTGAAGCATTGGCTTAAAGAAAACATTTTGTGAAATCTGGATTTTAATTCCTTGATGCATAAATTCATTAATACGATCCTTTGAGGTTGTTTTTCTCTAACATTTTATTGGTTATTTTTAAATAAATTTGTATTGGTAATCGTAACATTTAAACCTCTGAAAAGCCAAACCAGGGACTCGGCCTACAAATTGGCCTTAGGCTCGAAGGTCCGTGTGCCAGATCAACACTTTAAAAAAATATTATTCTTCAATGTCCTGTCCCCAATCAAATAAAACTTTAATAAAGCAAAAATAAATATTCATCATGTTACAAACCTTATTTTGGAGCAAATCACTACAGATCAGATGTCAGTGTTTATCGATGCCTTCCCGCAGCAGTTCATTTAGTTTTCATTTAGTTATATTTAATTTGTTCACACAGTGATGCAGACAGATATTACAGAACTGCTATTAGTGACTGTGGCTGGAAGTGTTTGCATCCAGACGTATAAAAATCAAACTACTTTCCTGGAACAGTTTTTAAATTATTGAAACAAAAACTATAAAGTAGAAAAAAAATCAGTTTAATTTTGCTGCGTCTGATTTTGATGTAGCCTCTCCTCCTCTAATAAACAAGGTTTAACGACGTCTCAAACCGAAGCAGACTCTTCTTCACGACAACAAACATCTGTTACGTGTCTGTTTTTGCGAAGTCCACCGCGTTTTACTTTCCGAGTGAATGAATATAATTTTTGAGACGGCGGCGCAGATGGACATGTCTGCAGAAATGAGTCAATTCTTTTGGAAAATCTCATCTGCTTTCCAGACTCTTCTCTCCAGTCTTAACCTTTACAAAGCTGTTCGTCCTGTTAGTCTTCACTGCAGAGCACAAAAACTGAGCAACAAGCGTTTCCTCCACAACGGCTCACTTCGCTTTGCGACTGTTGGCGGTTGCCGTAGAAATGGCACATGTCATCCGCAGCAGATGGTTTGCAAGATGAAGATCTGCTGTGTAGGAAGAGGAGATGAGGAGACCAGTTGAGCATACTGGGATGATGGAAGAAGGCATTAAGGGCCCTCGGTTTGCTCCATGGTGTAAACATATTCACTCTGCTTTAACTCTTTTACACTTGTCAACTTCAGTTCTCTAAGATTTTACCTAGTAAACAACACAAATTGTGGAATATTTGTAGACTGGAAGGAAAATAATACTTGGTTTCAATTGTTTTTTATTTTTTATTTTATTATAAATCTAAGAAGTGTGGAGTGCCTTTATTTTCAGCCCCATTGAGGGAATAACTTGTATAACTACGTTTAACTGCTGCAGGTCTTGCGTTCTGTCTCTTTAAGAGGTGGGCGGATCGATCCAAAAACATCAATAAAGAGCCGGCATCACTATCTAGCATCAAAAGATCGATACCTTAGCGTCAGATTCCCTCTTGAAATTGTCTTCAAAGACTTTGTTTCAGAAAAATGCACACAAATCATGTTAATATTTAATCAATGTATTTTGTAGATACCTATAAAGTTTGTACAAAGTCTATCCATGGTGTGAACAAAAAGAAAAAACACACCTTAGGCTTAGCAATTTAATGATATAAAACAAACTTAAAATTTGTTTGTATCCTTATATGTACTTAGTATCAGATCAGTATTAATACATGCACTATTACATTTCTTTTCTTCATTATTTTATGTAAAAATCAGTCATTGGATGGAGGACTTTTCAGGATGTCACTTAAACATATTTTTTATCTAAACCATTTCCATAGTGTTGTTTTGTTAAAAGTGGATCTGCCATCAAATCTTTAGCATATTTTGCTAACATGAGCCTTTTGGCTGTTTAATCCTCTACTTGGTTTTCAAATTGATTTTAAAGTGGAGGATGGTCAGTCTGTCAAAGTCCCTATAAAACACATCGACGTTCGTGTTCATGTGACGAAACATTAAAGGGAAAAATTCGAGAGGTGTGAATACTTTTGCACCACCGACCTCTGTTTCTCACCCAGCAGCTGAAGCATTTCACTGTTACTGTTTCAACATCCAGCTGAAGCCTAATGTGAGGTTTTTAAATCGCACCGTCTCTTCGTCGTTAAGCAAATCACAAGCCGACCCGTAATGGCCACATTCAGTTTCATTTACTGAGAATGAACATTATGAACCTGATGGATGTGTTGATAGCCTCGCTGATCTTTTCCCATTCATTTTGAGGTTTCTTTTTTTCATAGCAGATGTACCCCTGACAGTACATTATGCAAGCAGTGTGAAACACTGGAAAGATTTTTCAATTAGTGGCTCTGGGTGTGATGACAGGGAGGCTTTTAAGATAGTGGAGAATTTTTTGTGTGCACAGGTGATCTTAGATCAAACAGGAAAGCCAAGCACTTGTAAGTCACTGTGACTTCTGACTGTCCCCTTGTCATGCTACATTCAGTTCACTTTTATTAAATGAAGAAAATTTCTTAAATTGAAAGAAACTGAATTTTTGCACATTTATTCTCAATATAAAACTTTAAATGTCTGCAAAAAAAAAGTTGTAAGGTTGAGGGTTTGCTCAAAGACGGACATATTCTGACTGATTTCAGAGAATACAGAACACAAAGTCTTGCTGAAGTGGGGAGTCTATAAAAGTCTTATGAGCAGAAGGACTTTGGTTAAAAGAAATGGGTTCAGAGTTGTTCCAGAAACTGACCTTTAAGCGGAAGGCAGCCTCACTAATCTATTATTTCTAATGCTTGAAAAAATTTTCCACTCTGTAAAAGTAAAGTCTGGAACAAGTTAGCACAAAAGAAACTTGAAATAAAAAGGGGTATTTTTCTCTTCTTGTCTGATAACACCATAAAGCAAGTACAGGCAAGTACAGTCCATTTTGTAAGCAAAAGCCTGAATTAGGGGTTATGGTTGAAGACTCTGTTGGTTTGCATCAAAGCATTGCCAGAGCTAAACGTCCTTATATGTGGAGAAAAAAGTGATGTGCAAAATACTTCTCAACTCTGCATTGCATCACAATATCATCTCTAATATTTGTTCATCTGTATAAAATGAGAAGCTATGACAGTTCTCTACACGGCTAGTGAACAAATAAATTCCACCAACTGCCTCTCCTCTCCTAGAGACACAAAACTAAGAGGAACTGTTTAAAGTCCAAACAATGGTAGTTTCATCCATGTTCTACATTATCCTTACACACAAATAATAATCTGTCAACAGACACGAAGCAGGAGGTCCATACTGGAGTATGGTCTGCCATCTGGTGACCTCTTCCTCTCAATCACCCAGACTAATCAGAGAAACGGGCGCCATGTTGGCGACTTTACATGAACTGAACTCTCAGTCTGGGATTATGACAGACCTGCCATCAGAAGCTGTCACTTTTATTTCAGGCTCTTTACAACTTCTGTGTCGTATAACAAAATATATAACAAACAAAACAATATTTATAACAAAGTAATATTTATTAATATTACAGAATAATAATTCTGTAATATTAATGTTTGTTATACGACATTAATATTACAGTGCGACTCCAATAACATCTAATACTAAAAATAAACATACCGATCGTCTGTTGAGGTATGGATGGCAACAAAAGCTTTCAAATCGCTACACTGGGTGTAATTTCCCGACGTGGCAAATTGCTCTTTAAGGCAGTGAAATAAGTTCTGTGTACAACTCATTTCTACTCCTGTCATCTGAATATTGCAGAGGGACGTTAGAAATAGCTGCGAATGTGTGATCATTGGGGGCTGGTTGAAAATTGGGAATAATATCATGTGTTAGTCTTGATTATATGGAAGAGATGCAGGCAAAGAATCCAAATTTCACATTTAGCTGCACTTGTTTGCGGTGAAAGACAAGCGGGCGTTAGTGGAGAGCAGACAGGGAGAATATTGGAGCCAAGGCCTCAGAAGGCTGTAATTTATAGCATTGTGAAAGAACATGTTGCTTCAGGGGGCTTTTAGAGGGTATGAAACATTTTGTAGCTGTAGAGACACACTGGTAGCACGACGATAACGCCGTCTGCAGTCAAGATAATTGTGCAAGACCAGAAGAAAAATGATGGCAATAATGTTCAACTAAATTAGTATTTAAAAAAGTTGGGAAAGAATCATTTTTTGTGTCATTGTGATTTCTCTTCTTCCCCTGACGTCTAATTCTATTGTAAACACAGTATAATTTTCTTGTGTTTCACAAGCACACGCCTGACTAGTGAGAGGCTTTGTGAATTATCTTAAGCTGTTGGAGCTGTAACGTATTTGTCCCTATGAAAATAAACTAATAAGTGAGCAGTTTCTGACCAGTCGATCCTGAATGTTTCGAGGGATTTTGTGTGACAAGTTTGTCACTCATGCTTATACATTTACACTATGAAAATCATCCAGCCAGTTTATTTTCCCTAAAATTGGACTCAAAGTTGAAGGGTTTTGCCATTAAAGCATAATGAGATTCAGCTGGAAGCCTATGAAGCCATTTCACTGAAATTAAATAAATGCTACATTCGATTACATGATAGAGTATTTATTCTCAAAAGGTGTGCCTCAGCAGAATCCAAGCTAACAAGTTAAGACTGATTGCTCGGTTGGTCTGCATTCCACTGAATCTCCAATGAAAACCTGCTTTATAATTTTGTATAAATCATGCAGAACTCTGGTATAAATCATGCATACAACAAAAAAAAAACTGCATAGCTGCAGAAAGCCTCTCCTGCCTTCAAGTTTTATTCCGATCCTGTATTTTCTGTGCTTTATCCATTTATCCTCCAGAACACACTCGCGCACAACTAACTGGCTCTGTGTGTGGTTTGCAGATGGCTACCCGCGGGATGAGATCGTGTACAAGTGGAAGCGAAACTCGGTGGAGACGTCAGACCAGAAATACTGGAGGCTTTACCAGTTTGACTTCATGGGGCTCCGGAACACGACGGACGTGCTTAGGACCACGGCAGGTAGGTCAAAGTTCAACAGCGGGTCTAGGAAGGCTCTCCGAGGCTGTCAGTCCCTTCACACAATGACTCAAACTGATGTTATAAATCATGCTCCACCCACAAACACGATCTCTGCTTAAAAGAGGATGGGGAAACTGTAAGCTTGCCAAGACATGACTGTTCAAGGAGAATGTTAATAATTAAACCTTACAGCAGTGGTGGGAACCACTGCCTAAAAACTAAAAGCACTACTTATAGACATTAGTTCTGCTAACGCTAAATCGCTACACCAACTCGGTGTTTAGCTGAAGCTAACACTAAAGCGCTAACTTCAGTTCAGATTACAGTGCGTTCACAGCAAACACGTTATGAGCATCATCAGGGGAATCTAGAGTACATTTAAAGTCTATGTGGAGGTGTGTGGAGGTGCCGGTTGCGGCGCGTTTCGACCGTCTAGCTCAGCGCAATTTGAAGCGTTCGGAGTATTTTGAGCCTTTCGTGTGTCAAGTGCGTCCAACGCTCCACTTAGATTTTGAATGTAAACCAGACACCCCTGATACACCATTATATCTGCTCTCGAGCACCAATTTAATTTTGACATTAAATTATGGCCTTAGAAACTGTATTTAGGTTTATATGTTCTTTACTGTCCATGTTTTATTTTGTCGGTTTCTTGTTTGAAATCGTTATCAAAGAGAGGAAGCAAAACTACTGTGTATACAGTCTTCATTCATTTCAAAATAAGAGCACGAACATAAACGTCTAACTATAGTTCTTAAAATTCAATAACCAAAACTAGACAGATGTCAAGTGTTATTCAACTGGAAACACATAAGTAAATTAGCACTTTAGAATCTGTTTGTAAAAAAAAAAAAAATACTTATCAGAAGCTAAGTGTGCTAAATGTTTTCAAAGCTTAGCTCTCCTATTAGCGCATTAGAGCGTACTTTAGACTAAAGCATATTTGTGTGTTAAATAGACACATGAATATGACCAATGTGGATCTATTTATTAATTCTGAATGGGCAAAAAATGCCTGCGATAGACTGGCGACCTGTCCAGGGTGTACCCCGCCTCTCGCCCAGAACATTAGCTGGAGATAGGCACCAGCAGACCTCCCGACCCCACTAAGGGACAAGGGTTTAAAGAAAATGGATGGATGGACGGACGGGCGGGCGGGCAAAAAATGCATCTCTGGATGTTTGAATCTAGTCCTAAATAGCTGCAGATGTATTTACAGAAAAAGTTGGCTCTGCAAAACACTGAGTAGGGAAACTGAACCCAAACATGCAGCACAACTTTAATATTTCCTTTTCCAAAAACAAACAAAAAAAAGAAATACATTCAATGTTTTCCTTTTGTTTCTATTCTGCAATGCAGATGTTGACATCTTCCCGTTGAACTATTCACCCCCTCAGAGCTCCACAAGCTAACATTAGCATTAGCTCCATGCATATAAATGCAATCATATCACTAGTTTCAAAGCTCATAAGTATTCCCCTCGGGTATAAGGCCAAATAGGTTTTTTCACTGACATTAATCACTAGGATTAAAGATTAAAAAGGAAGTTTAATTATTCACTCCTCCTTCTCTCCTGCTCATCCGTATGGTTTCTATCTCAAGTATTTTGTAGCTTTGAATCTACGACAACTGTAAAACCTCGCTGCTCCCACATGTGGACAAAGCTCTTTATGCATTTTTAATGCTTTATACATGACCTTTGAAAATAAAAATCGATTCTGACGGCTTAAATAATTGAAAGACAGAGGACACAGACCTATCGTTAACCCCTTTTAACCTTGTTTAGAAGGTGCACATTCCTCCTGGTAGGTGCCATACGGTGCTTTGTCTTCAGAGAGACGGGCCCAGATCTGCATAATGTGACCTGATTCAGCTTTCTAACAGCTGAACCTCTGTTCATGAATATTCCAGGAACAGGATTATAGTTAGGAGACGGATAACAGGGAGTGGCATCGAATTATCGGGGAGCTCAGAGGAAATTAGCTGTATAACTCAATTTTGTTTGGCTAAATCTTACTGAATTGTAGTGGTGGTTTGTTATAAAACTTGTTTACAACAGAAGATCAGTCGACATTACACACACTGATAACTGAGCATCAGTTTTAGGTCTAATGTGGATCCTAAAGGCTTACACAACCTCTTTAAAAGACAGATTTCTGTAATGCAGACATAAGTTCAGCTACAACTTCTTTTTCACCTATACAGTGATCCCTCGCTATAACGCGGATCACCTTTCGCAGTCTCGCGTTCTGGTTGGCTAAATAGTCTCTGAACTCCTTCTCTACCTGTGTGCCAATAACGTTACGGTATTTAAATATAAGTAATACAGATTGGCCATTCAGGAGATGAAAGCTGAAAACTTTGAAGGCCTGCTGGAAAAATCTGTGGCCAGAGGCAGCGCAAAACCGACCGGAGGCTCGCTTGATGAAATCCATCGCTCTGCCGTAGATACAGCTGTGAGTCTCGCGGGGCAGGGTGGAGGAGACGCTTTAATGACACGACTCCAGATCACATTAAGGCCGGATTGATGAACAGGTTTTCTTCTTTGGTTTCAATGTAGAGCAGTGGTCCCAAAACTTTTTCCTGTGAGGGCCACATAACTTTTCCTTTCTCTGGTGGGGGTCCGGAGTCAGTTTGTAACAGAAAAAATGTGACGATAGGAGTGCCTAAATGTCGAAATATATTGTTTTCCAGAAAGCACAATCAAATAGCATTCTCTGGGTTCTTCACAGAACAAGTCAGGAAATAAATAATAACCAAATAAACCTCTCTGGGTTCTTCACAGAAAAATACAGGAAGGATTATAGTCTGTATACAGACGGCTCATTCCGAACTATGAGCCGCACTGGACTGTAAACCACAACCCCAAAGTTTTTTTTTTTGTTTGTTTTTTTTGCCAGTGAACATACATGCAGATATCTCTGCCACTCCAGGTTTTCCTCAACGATGCAGCAGCAGCAGAGGGAGGCGGACACAAAAAATCGGATTCATAACAGGTCAATTGAATATCACATTTATTAGGGTTGAGAAAGGAAAAGTTGCCAAGCTTAGATTTAACTGAACTAATTACAGTAGTTTCCAAACGGTAACAGTAAAAGTTCTGATCATTAGTGTTGCTACTAGCATGTGCTAAATCAGTGGTCCCAACCTGTTTATTACCGCGGACCGGTCAAGACTTGGAAATTTTGCTGCGGCCAGGGAGGGGGGATGAACAGTCAGATAAGGATTGTGCATGTTGGTGTTCCCACTAAATACTGAATATGCCATGTTTGGGTTGTCTTGGCCCTTTTATCGCAGCCTGTGGGGTTTTTCCTGACTGGTAACGAGAATACAACCTGCTGAATGTGACGGGTAGCCAATCAAAAAGCGCAGTGACGTCAGAACAGAGGGGAATCCCAAACAGCTGACATATCGCGCAACTGAGAGTCCGATGGACATCGGAGATCATATGTGGAAATGTTTATTATCATATGTAAAGGTAATTATTATATATGTTTATTATGTTTATTCAGTTAAAAATGTTAACTATGAAAAAACATTCACCTCCAAATCATAGTGCAATCGGTTCGTGTTGCTCCTGCCTTGGAGACACGAACCAATCGAACCTGTTGTACTTTTATCAGCTCTGTGGTCACAGAGGTTTGGAGAATCGGCCGACATTCTTGTATCTTTCTTCTAAACCAGACTTAAGACTCACAAGCTCTATCATCTCCTCTTGACCGCAGCCCAAACGCTCTGACTCTTGTCGCTATGGTAACGTCTATATCCATCCATCCATCCATCCATCCATCCATCCATCCATCCATTTTCTTCCGCTTATCCGGGGTCGGGTTGCAGGGGCAGCAGCTTCAGAAGGGAGGCCCAGACTTCCCTCTCCCCACCCACTTCTTCCAGCTCCTCCAGGGGAATCCCCGGAGTAACGTTTATATATCCTTCAAAATAACAGAAGCGCCACAAAATCGAACATTTTACTTTCGTGAAAATTTTAACTCACGATAATGACTAATAGGAGCCCTGAGCTTGTTTCTCTGCAACCAGACAGTCCCATCTGGGAGTGATGGGAGACAATAACACCTGAAGTGTTGCTTGTATCCACAGCCTGCTTGGTCTCTACGTGGTGAAACAGCTTGAAGCTTCATTGCCTCATCAGCAGCCTGTCGCCGCATGTTACGCAGAGCGGGCTTGTAATGTGGGACTCACCTACCGGTCCTGGATAAATCCATTCTCCTGTCTCTTCTCTGGGTCTTTTCCCCTTTGCAAAGAAACTTTCCAAAGACATCTGATCTGTTTCTTACTCATTTTGCTGCTTGTGGGCTCAGTGTTGGCGCGCAAGTAACCAGACTTCCAATGATTCACTTCCTGCTAAAGAGCCCCCTGGTGGTTGAAGAAAAATCCACATATAAACGGCTTAAAGTCCGGAAAATACGGTAAATGAAAACAAATCTGAATGCTTTCTGGTATTGTTCAGGGGGCCGGACCAAATGTGGAGGCGGGCCGGATCCGGCCCGCGGGGCCGTAGTTTGGGGACCACTGATGTTGAGTATTTAATTAAGCTGTATAATAATTGTAAAAACTAAAGGTAACTACTTCGTGGATTTCACTTATCGCGGGTTATTTTCGGAATGCAACCCCCGCGAAAAACGAGGGATCACTGTAATGTAAAATAGATCTGTATCGTACCTTTCAGTCTCAAATATTGTGAAAATGTTAAATATTTTAGGCTCCTGGTGTCACAATCCAAACAGCTAATTAACTCAAAACATGGGAAACATTTCCTGAGCCTCTAGATTATCTCAATTGGGGTCAGTCGGCTCATTGTTAAAGAAGTTGGTTGTTCAGACAGTGCTGTACGCAAGCGTATTCATAGAAAGTTGAGTGGAAGGAAAAGGTGTGGTTGGACAAAGGTACGGTGATGATTGGAGGGTTATGTCATCGGCTGGTGTTTATCCATTATGTTATCTGAAGACTACAGTCAGCAGAAAATATTTTTAATTGATCTTGTATTTAAATTTTTTAAGACAATTTTGGGTCTTCATTCTGTGTACTTGAAATTACATAAAATAAAGGCTTACAATAAAGTTAAAAAAAACACTCAAAAAATACAAAAACGTTTTATGATATTGTATTTTTTAAAATGTTTTTCCTCTTGAATGCTACAGGATACTACAAAGCAGTTTTCATGGTTTTGTTTGTTTACATTGGAAGTGTGGCATTTTAACAGGAGTGTGTCCACTTTTTACATTCACCATAACAGGATTAATTCTCAAATCAGGAAATGCTTGTGATCACAATAGGAAATGGCGCCTGAGAGCTTTCATCCTGAGCCTCACTGATAGGATTACAAATTACACATTTTCTCCCGCTGCATTGTCAAAATGCCACCAAACTAATTTTCTGCAGAGATGCTCAAAAATAACGGCAAACCTACACATTTACCTCATGCTGTTCAAGAAAATTGGCCATTTTCTCATTTATTACCTCGTTTTCTTTTTTCCTGTCTCACTTTGCCATGGTGCCGTATGAACACGCATGATGATTAGTTTCCCTGCTAAAAATACCTATCATTAATTTACATCATGACAAACTTCAAAAGTGTTCCGTTTCTTTCCTTCCTGAATATCTACACTCCCAATCTACTGCTTGATTTCTCTCTTCATCTTTCATAAACACGTGCAAATTGGGAATTTTTTAATGAGGACAGAGTGGACAATTCAGCAGATCCTTCTTTGAAAACGTCCCAGTGAGGAATAATAAAGACTTTGGTGTTTTGCTTCTTCATCCCACTGAAAATTCACTCGAAGCTGTGGGAGTTAAGTCTAAATTTACATACAAGAACAAGAGGTATTAATGATTTTCTTTCTTTGTTCCACATGTCCCCACTTGAGTTTTGAGTCTTGAATCTCTAATGAAAAACCTGGAACTCCCTCGCTTTCCGTCACATGTCTTGTAATACATCTTTTCGATTTCTCTCGTTCTTTGTTTCGGCATATTTCTGAAAGCTTTCCGCGTCTCAGCCGGAACCCAGAAAACCGTGATTAAAGCACACCGTGTGTGGAAGAGATGAGCACTCATGCCAAAAATGCAAAAGACTCATTTGTGTGGTCATTTCAGTCCCCCCTCTGAAACACTCCTGGTACCGTCAGTTACCGCTCAGTCAATGTGTGAATACAAAAAGCAGTGTACACAGAACTTGTCTCACAACATGAAGTAGGCCAAAAGATCAAGAAGAAAACTCAACACATGATGCAATTATCTGATGAAATTCAGGAGCAGATGAAAAGATTGACATTTCTTAAGATGTAAAGAGTTCCAGCCCCATTTTGAAGGTTTTGGGACCTTGTTGAATCACGCTGAAGATTAAGCAAAGACAAATTGGAGCAGTAGTGGACCTTCCCTGGAGTGGTCAGACCATAATATAGTTCTGTTTAAATTCTAGAGCTTATGCCAGAACTCATGCATCCAAAGCTGTAGTCAAGCCCAGCCCCTCCTGCTGACCTCCTTGATGTCCCCTCAGCGGTAAAGTGGCCACTCCATATGGAGCTATACAATACAAGAGTAAAAGACCCTTAAAAATGGAGCAGCACTTTGCTTTGAGGGTCATTGCTCCAGGTCTGATGACCCCTTCACAGAGCAGAGGTAGGAACAAAGGAGGGAAATGGACATTAGTCTTAGATGTGTGGGTATCTAGTTCCTGAGTGGTTTTATTATAAAGTACAAAACCTTCCATCTAGAGTAATTTCTCTAATAGAGCAGTTGGTTGGTTGGGAGAGGAAAATGTTAGAGGAAATGGTCACATTTATTCTTTTCTCTCTGCAAAATCTCTCCGGTTAGTAGAAGTAAATGTAGCTCATGTTTTATTCCAGTTTTTAGATTGTTGTCAAGATGAATCTTAACACTGGAGGACACCAAATGTTCACGTCAAGCTGATTAACTCGGTTCACCGTGAATTTTAAAAAGTTCAAACCCGGTTTGGGTAAAAATCCTCTTCTTCACACTGTGTGTGTTCTGTCTCATGAACCGCTCAGCTGACACGTCCTTAGCTCATTAGCGAAGCAGTTTTGCTGTAAATATTCTCGGCTGCTTCCAAACAGAGCGGATCCGACCGTACGGCACGGCGGAGTCGGTAGAAGAGCGTGTTGAAAGCATCTTGGACTAATAAGTGCTCAGGAGAAGTGTGCAAACAGAGGGGCAGCTGCTGTCCAAACACTGCAAAAGCAGTGATTGTTAGCCAGAATGCACACTTAGAAAACAGAAGCTGCTGCCTTAAGGCTACAGATAACTTATCTGGGAGTGGAGAAATGTTCCTGCTGCTGGTGTAGTTGATAATATTCAAGAGGAACTGTGAAATTAAGAAATGTGTTGAGATGATGGAAAACGGAGACGGAGAACAGTTTCACGCCATTGAACTTTCCTTTGTTTTGTGTTGCTACAGCCACAAACCTCAGTGTTTCATTCAGGTTTTGTGTAAAACAAGCATAATGTATTAGTTTTTGTAGATCCCTGCAGCTGCAAGTCTTCTGGGGAATGTCTAGCAAATTTGCACATCTAGACACTGACAGCTTCGCCCATTCTTGCTGAAGTAGCTCAGTACGAGTCGATGGAGAGCAAATCTGTAAACATCTTTTCGCAGATTGTCAACTGAATTTAGACCCAGACTTTAAGCAATTTGAAGACATGAACAGGCTTTGGTCTATGCAGAAGATTGTTTGTTAAAACGGTTCGGTCAATAAAATTTTAATTTTTAAGGTTTGTGGTTGTGATGAGAGAAATGTGAGAAGGTGGTTTAAATTCTAACTCATTGCCTGAAGAGAACAATAAATTTAATGAAACCATTTTATCTAGTGTAACAGAATATAAAAACATGCTGATGATGTCAAACTTTTATGTTAAGATTAAAGTTTTCCTCTGCAGCTTTGGGGCGTTTAGTGGAAACCACCAACCCTTTTATTACATCATTTGTTTGTGTGTAGTTCCTGTAATCACAATGTGATCCAGCTGTATGAATAAAAACTGATTAAAGCCACCATTTTCTTACACACAAAAGACATAATCACCGAATAATAATAAACTTGAACAAACCTGCAACAGGGAGGACGACGCTTTCTTATTTTCTTATGTGCACCTGCAATTTTTCAGACAAAAGGTCATCCTCTGCTTCCTTTATTCAGCGTTTCCAACAAGTTCTGGCAGATTTGTTAAAAAATGACCTCTACTTATGTTGTAAGATGTACTTTAATGCGTACACCTTTATTGGTTTCAAAGCAACAGTTTCCATGAAATGGAGCTCAGTATCTTCTACTCGCAGCCAATTAACACGTCTATGAAGACAGCAGAGTGACGGGCAGATACCGTCTCTCCTTCTGTCTCTGGACTTATCTACTTTCCATCTCCTGTCCTTGTCTTTCCCACTCTGCCTGCCTGCCATGCCTTTTGATGAAGATTATAAGGAATTATAAACAATTCCCGTCCATCAAAGACTGAGCAGATCTCTCTAACTTGAGCAGATTTGCAAGCTACGACTGATTTCTCTGAAGTTTAGCAAAAGAAGGTTCTCTAATTAACTTGGCTGATGAGATCATGTCTGTTTCAGGTGACTATGTGCTGATGACGGTTTACTTTGACCTGAGCAGACGGATGGGCTACTTCACTATCCAGACCTACATCCCCTGTATTCTCACCGTGGTTCTCTCCTGGGTTTCATTCTGGATCAAAAGCGACGCCACGCCGGCCAGGACCACACTAGGTAGGCAACTTCAAGAGTTGTGAAAGTGAAACATACGTATGTGGATATGATCCAAAGGAAAAAACAAATATGTATGAGTCACACCTTTATCTGTGACTTCATTCCAGATAATGTGGCATATTTAAAAAAAAATAGATGAATTTTTACATTTGTTGATATTTCAAGTAAAATATTTCCCTGGTTTCTTTAATATCTGACTATTTTCAGTCTCTTCACTTCTCTTTTCTGACTGGTAGGTCTTAGAGTCATTTCCTTCGAGGCATGAAGTTAAAAATAGTCAAGCATTACAGCATACATTTAACCATTCACTCAACTGGCAGTTCTATTCTAGTAAAATATGAAAAAATTATTTTAATTACTAAGCAAAGCTGAAACATTTTCATCACATTTCTTGATCGCAGAGAAGAAAGTTTGCTTTGAGGTTGAAGTTGGGTGGGGATAAAGATGGGAGGACTGGATCTATCCGCTCTGCGCTTACCCTGTGATGTACCAATCCCCTTCAAATCCTACTGGCTGACTGAGATATTTTCAGACCTTGGAAGCCTGAAACAAAGTGGAAGGGTTGTGTATTTTTAGAGTTTTTGAGGTAGTCGTCACTTCAGACACTAAAATATATGCTCTCAAGTGAGGAAAGTGATGTTTCTTAAAAGTCTCCCTTAAAGACAGACCTAAAAAAAAAACATCAATACCCTGACAAGTTAAATACTGATCTGATTAATGGGCAAAATTAAACAGTTATCTCATAAAACTCAACAGAAATGCAAATCTAAAAAGCTCAAGGAAATGCTAGTTCTTGCTGGATGTGAATGCATTGATTTCATTTAACTTCATTTAGAAAGAAAGTCAATTAGAGTTTGAGATTTTGCATTAATTTCACAGAATACTAATTAGGCATTAGATTATGACCACTGACTGGTTTATTACCACTGATTGTCTCCTCATCATGCCACACGCCAGTGCACATTCGTCTTCATAGTTGATGTGTCAGAAGGTGGAAGAATGGATCAGTGTAAGAATTTAAGAAAGATAGATTGTGAAAGTTGTGATGAATCTCCAAAGCTGCAGCAAGTGTTGCACGTTGCCAGGAATCGACATGATCAGCATCAGTACTTGGGCAGAGTACAAACTCCAGCTGCATTTCCATTGACTGTATAATTGCACAGCATTTTGAAAAAGCCTCATATTTTTTTTGATAAAATGTTTTTTTTTTTTTTTTTTGCAAAAATGCACTGGAAACACTTTTCACATCACATGATTAAAACTGAATGTTACTACTGGCAGAAATATGGAGAAAGATTAAGACAACTAGTAGTGGTAGGAGGACGATGGCGCATTTTCCTCTCCCGACCATTAGCATTGGATATGCTGGCTACTAGCACGCCTAGGCTGGTCACCCATAAGTTGTACTTTCTTTTTACCGGAAACTTTATTTTAAAAAATGGTTTGTAAGCACTATACTGTACTATGATATATTATACCATTATGCCAGGCATAAACACACTGAAGTTGTTTTCCCATTGAGGCTTCTGATTGACCAGAAGGCTAACGGGTCGCCTCTACATCAGAGACTCTCATAGTAGGTCGCCATACATGATCCTCACCACGTCTCTAAATCTGACTGATTTGATATTTGTTAATCAGCAAATAGCATACATTCTATATTGGACTACTTTGTTAGTAATAACTCAATTTCTCATTTAGTTTTTGGTCAAACACCTTAGCGGTTAAATCCCAGAGAGCTAACTACTTCAGTTGTACTTGCTAAATGAGTTTAGACAAACTTACTAACTTTAGCCAGTCAAGTTTTCCACTCTTGACCTCAGTGCTGAGTCTAAAGTATCTCCTACCACCATCATCTTGGCTGTGACCAGCTTTGAGGCCCCGCACTGCACTCCTAAAGTGCTTTAATTCCTCTAAGTCCCTGCTGCCCTTCATCAGCTGGCCGGTATCACCCAGGGTCATCTGGAATGGCTCTGCAGTAATAAAAAAAAGCTTTATTGGACTTCTGTCCATCACTATTCGCTATCAAACCAGACAAAAAAACTTCACAGTCAAACAATCAGTTCGTCTCGTGTTGTATTGAATTCAGTAGTAAGCGAGTGTTATTACTCAAGCATGCGTCAGGCCAAAGGAGCCTCTCCTCTCGTGCCACTAATGAAAGCTGATCATAATAAGAGATTGTGTTCGGCTCAGCTTGCTTCTTACTCTCAGCCTGATAAAGGTCGACACGATGACAGCTGAACATCAAAACAGCGCGGAGCAGATTAGATCAGGAGATGCGGCATCCCACTGCTTTTTTTCAGAGTTTGTTTGTGGAAAATGAAGGAATGTCCTGTAATGGGGAGGATTTTTCTTTAATACCAAAATTGTCAGTGAAGGCCTCGGATTAAATCATTTTTTTTTTTTGCGTACAGGACACATGGCAGTGGCAGCATCTTGCTTTAGAGATGTTTTTATTTCCAACAGGGACAGCAAAGCTGGTCAGAGTTTATGGGAAGATGTATTGCCTTATATGCAGGACATACTACAACTACCCAACCTGAAGAGTTTAAATCAAAGCACATCCTGTTAGGATGGCCTAGTCAAAGTTGAGGTGGGGGATTTGTTGCAAGATTTCAGGTGATGCTCATATAAAGGTACATCTGAAAAATGTGAATATCATTAAAAAGTTCCACATTTTGTCACTCATTTCAGAAGTAAAACTCACATTAGATTTATTACAGAGTGAAGTAATCCATGCTTTTATTTCTTATATTTTTGATAGTTACACATAATAAAAACCAAAGTTCAGTGTCTCAGAAAATTAGAATGATGCAATGGATTTCCATCATCTGTAATCCTTCGTCAAGAATACACAGATTTAACATTTAAAATATTTCACTCTGCATGACGAAGCTTCTGAAATGAGTGACAAAAACATTGAACTTTTCCATGATCTACATTTGTTAGATGTACCTGTACAGTTTCCAGCCTGAGTTTTAGCAATCTGGCTTGACCATTATTAATAATTTTCCTTTAACCTTCAATGAGCACGTAAAATCTTAATAAAATACATGGACATTTTTGGTTGCCATGTCTACACCTTTGCAAATCAGCTAATTGTTCCATCAGCTGGTAACCAGCGGCCTGTGGGTGGTGAGGAAAATCCTTGTGACATTCCTCTCAACAGGTAGCGCGGTGAAACAAGCACCCCCCTTGTCCTGATAAACGTCCACCTTCAACTGAACAACAGAAAGTCATTTAGCGCCCCCCGCCCCTCTCTTTTGTCCACCGGCCCCCACTGTCAGCCTGAGACCAAGGCTGAAAAGAAACCGGACAGGTAAGAGGAAGAAAAAGAGCTAAAAACAATCAGACCTCTGGCACATGGCAGCAGGAAGAAATGTCACAATGAGGGAGGTTAAATCTGAAGGAAAGCAGCTTCACCTCAACCCCAAACAAGCCAAACTCTGCACTGCCACTCACCGGGTACTCCTATAGCGCCAGAGCGCTCGGACAACATGGAAGTTAGAGGTTTCAGCTGCGGATGACTCCTATTAGACCCCAATCTCTGCAGCTCATATGGATGCTGGCAGAGATTTGAACTCCGATGATGGGAAGTAAAGGCGCCCGGAGGCAGGTTTCAAGAATCTGGGGCTTTACAGTGTAAAATAGACTGCAGCGCTGGAATTAATAGGAGCTGGAGGTAACATCCATCATGCTCATCCAGGGTAATCACTGTGTTGCTCAACGTCAACATGACCGCTCACCAAAAAGAGCTTCATCCCAGCATTTATAGCACAAATGGATTTATTTTTATGCTGCCAGAATTTGCTAATAGTTCAACAAAAAGTGAAACTTTAAAAAAAAAAAAAAACTGCTAGTTTGTCGTACTTTTTACACTTTCCGTCCAGATTCGGTGTTCCAGAGAATTGACTATGGATGAGCATTTCCACTGAAACCAAACAAGTCTGCAGACGCGTCTGGGCAATCAAAACAAATGTCCAGTCATGCAGCGGTCTGTAGAGAGTAGCATCCTTACCCCTCGGTGATGACATTTACATTACACACACACACACACACACCCAGCCAAAGCCTGGAGCTCTCCCAGACATGCGAGGAATAATGGCTCCTTTAAAAAGGACTGTACACCCACAGCCTCCATCCCCATCCCCACGTACAGCCAACTCAGATTCTGCTCAGATTCTACCACATGTCACTGATGGAAACATATTTAATGCAGAGGTCTGAGGAATCAAATTACTGTGGCAGAAAAATGCCCCCAAAGCAGTCAAACAAAGGATCTATAACAGGGCAATTTTTAGAAAGCGTGACCTTTGAAGGTTAAGGGTGTTTCCTGAGGTGGATAAGACCACATAGATTCTGCATACAAATTCACTGGCAGCTTCCACTAGAGAATAGTAGAAAGCCTCAAAATAAAGTTATCCTTTACTGCAGTAAAACACTTTAGTTTGTCGAAAGATCCAGTTTGTAATTCAAGCACATGTACTGCTTTCAGCCTAATTATTAGAAGTCATACTTTTTTGCAGTAAAACGTCATCACTCAAAGAATCTTGTAGCTGCTTCCCTTGACTAACGCTCAATAAAATGTCTGAGCTCTCACAGACCTCAGAGACCTCAGAGGCGAGTTAAAGCAGAAACCTCTGAAAAGTTTGGAGTTTGAGACCTTTACTCTAGATTGTCCTGAGTCCTGGTTTCTCTTCTCTCCAGCCCAACCTACGTTCTCTGCTGGATTTAGTTCTGGAGACTGAGGCAGCCATTAAAAAAGATTGGTTCTGCTTTGACTGTTCATTTAACCATATGCTTTAGGTTGATCTTCTGCTGACTGACCCAACGGTCATCACATAGATGTGAAGAAAACTCAACCCAGTTGAGGATCTTCGTGGTGTAAATCTCTGTGGTTCTGAAGACAAGAAGTTCCCACTATCAAGGCATAACCAACAAAGTAGTTGAGCAGGGTTAGCGTTAGCAATAAAGTAAGAGAGGAAGAGAATCATCAAATCAAACCTTTGATTCCTTCAGCAAAGCAGGTGAATGCTGCGACTTAAAGACCTAAAAATACCAAGCCTTTAACACTACAGGCCAAGCAATGCTGAGAAATTCGAGAACACAAAGCCTCAGTGAGTAAATTAGTTTTACTACTGATCATGTGATAAACGATAGTTTCTATAGCAACTTGCATTTGAGAAGCATCTCTCCCACTAAGCCTGTCTACAGGTGTTGTCAAATTCTATGTGGAAGGAAATAGTTGAGCCTTTTTGCGTCTCCAGAGGAAGCCGTGCAAAATCTGATAAAATGCCTCAAGCATCGGTTGTGACTAAAGACTGTAAGATTGGAAGGGAAAAGGGAATCTGTGGGGAGTTGGAAAGAAGTGAGCGGAGCAGAACTTTGTGGCCCTCTCATCTCAGCTTGAGGCTAGCAGCCTGAGGCTACAATAGCTGTTGCTAGCATGACACTTCTGAAAGTCTGGCTGAAGCGCCAGCAGGATTTAAACCCATCACAATGAAGGTTTCTGACAAGGTGTGAGAATGTCTGATTCTTTTTTTCTCCGCTGGAGAAATTGTCAGGGTTTTCTTTTCTAACTGAGACTGAGAAACCAATGGTAGATTGCTAAGAACTCATTATGGGATGGCAGCTTGATGACAATTTTCCAGGTTGCAAATGGCAACACTTCCTTTGTGGGCTTGTTAATTTGAAACCACTTGTTTGGACGGTACCACTGCTGTCATTACTGGCAGTCTACATAGAGGTAATAAATCCAATTTATTGGATTTACCAGAACTTTGCATCAGGAATACAATAGTTGCAGTTGAAAACATACGTAAAGTATTTACCGTCTTCCAGATTTTGTTTCCGAAATACATTATGGGTCAATACAAAAAGCAGTTTTTACATTATTTCATTCAAACAAACCTGACTATAATGTGTTTTTCTCTACATCTTAACAGTTTGCTACCAACCTGGGAGGAAACAACTCTCTTTTTATGTGCTAGTTTCTGAGAATCAGTCTTGTTAGCATGTCTCAATCAGATCTAATGTGCACCTTTGACTAGACCACTCACTTTTGTAAGCCATGGACTTGCTAGTATGCTTTTGGATAATTGTTCTGTGTGTGCCAACTTCAGATTGTCATATTACCACCAACAAGACTATGAAGTGTTCTTTTCTGAAGAAATACTTTAAGTTTCACACCAGACATAACCAGGACTGCCATCTTTGGATCAGGGGATGATGTGTTGTTGTTGTTGTTGTTTTTTTAGCCTACTTTTTTGTTCACAAAGCTCCAATGAAAGATGCTGTGAATCAGCCTGGGTGGATTTAGTGAAATTCAGGTCAGCTTTCCAAAAACTGTGATTCATCAGTTACTTTTTCCCACATGGAGATAAAAAAAATTATCATTAAAAATGCTATTTTATATACCAGCTTTCATTGTGGGACTAAAAAAGCAAAACAGATGAAATCTGTGAGGGGGAACTTTTCCTCACAGCAGGCTAGCATTGTTGCAGTCAGACAGGTGGTGGTTAGTGTAAGGCATGGCTAAAACAAACCCTGGTTTCCAGCGTTTTGTTGGCTCATCCATCCATCACAGCCTCTACCTTCTGCACACGTTGTGCCTTTTTTCCTCTGTTGCTCCCAATAGAGAAGAGTCATTATTCATACAAGCAGAGGATTTGTCACAACAACATGGACATTTCTCATTTTTGGATATCTCCTAAAGCAGCTGATTCTATTGTTTTTCCTTTGGCAGTCTCAATTACAGACTGTGGCCACATTTCATCAACCTGAAAAATACTTTCCAGTCACAAAAACAGTAGAAAAATAAACAATGGAAACTATAAACAAAACTCAAGACAAAACCAAATGGTTAAAAAGCAGTTTGTCCAAGTTACCTTTAACACAAAATGCTTGTTAAGGTCTATGTGTTTCTTGGCGGTAAAGTTGAAAATGTTCATCACGAGAGCTTCAGCGGAAGAAATATTCACATCCACTTGTTCACTTCAAATCAAAGCTAAAAGGGGAGGCATAACTGTGAGGAGGTGGGAAATAACTTCTTAGAATATCAGTTTTTAAGTCCTTGCCCCACACTCCCAGTTGGATTTATTTCTGAACTTTGACTAGACCTAAAGTTAAATTTTGATCTCTTTTGGCCAAGAGCTCAGGTCTAATGTGGCAAACTGCAAACAAAATGTTGTCCTGGATTTTATTTTGGGACCTTGACTACAAATGCACATCACACTTTAAAATTTATTTCCATTTCAAAACATGTATTGTTTTCCTTCTCCTTAAATGTATCAAGATAAAATCACAATTAAGAAAAACACTGAAATTTTAGTGCATAAATTGACAAAACATCAGAATTTATCATGCTTAAAACTGCTGTAAGGTTCTCTGTAAATTTGAGTTTAAGCAGTTGAGAGGAGCACTCTGACCATCATATATTACACAACTGAGAAAACAAATTACGCTTCAGGCAGTAGAGTGGCTCTTTGGTCAGAGGGCGCTCCTACAGGGCCGTCAGACTGATTATGTGAATGGGACGTGGTTTGAAGCCACAGCCGCTAAAGTGCGTACAAAACACACTTAATCAGATCAGATTGGAGTTGCCATTGGTTGCATTTTAACCTTAATCACCAGCACATTAATATGAAAACATCAGCATAATTACATTAAACAAACAAGGAGCTTGTTGCAGTGTATCATGCTTGGTGCTTTTCCTGCCTAATAGATACGAGTGCAGCATAACTCCAATCCAAACATATACACTCGCATTAGTGTGATCTGTCCCCAAAACTCATTTTGTGTAGATATTTCAACTACATAATGATAAATAGATGCTAAATTCATTCTGAGCTGAGATGATGCCGGTTGTACACCAGCTTTAAGAGTTAAAAATATATTTTCACAGTGGAAACTTCATGTTTTAGCTCCAGTTCTTGTACCAATTATCCTGTTGGTTATCTGAATGTTTGTATCCAGGAAACCTTCACATTTTTAACTGGATTTAGCAAATCAAAGTTTAATTTCACTTGAAATAACATGCCTATTTATTTCAATAATGCCAACTGTTCTGGATTTTAATCCTGTTTTATTCTAAAGTAAAACATGTAGTTCTATCTACAAGCACTCGTTTGAGAAAATGTGCGGTGTTGTGACCCGGCTCCTGGTCCTTTGCTGGTTCTCCTCTGCACTATTTATAGAAAGTGTGTGGTCTGGTACCCCAGCTGTACACCTGGACACTAAACAAAGGTCAGCGTCTGGCATTCGAAACTAGTCGCATCATTTTACAACCTCCAGTTGAATTATTCCCCTACATTCACTGCAGGGACAGCAGGGTCTGTGGACTTTGGAGAAACGCAGTCGTTTGATTAAAACACAGAAAACCTGTTCCTTCTTGTTGCTGGAATCAAACTGTTGTTTATCTCTGTTGCATGCTTGCTTTTTCCAGCCATATGCAATGCAGCTTTTCTCACTTCCATGTGTCGGCTCTTGTTTTGACTATAGATGTGAGAGTGTTTCATATCGCTTGCACAGGCAGGAATCACTCGGTTGCTATGGTATCATGTAGTGGCAGTTTCTACCAAATGAACCTAAAGTGAACAAAGAAAACTCCTGACCCTGATTTAAGGAAGCAGACAGCCGGCAGATAGTGAAGACATGTGAGGCCAAGTTTTGTTTCAGTGATGATTTTGCGGAGAACTGCAGTCAGATCTGAGATGATGAAGTATCTGAAAAGAGGGTTGTACATTTACCAGGTTGCTTACTTAAACATAATTAGTCAGGAGAGAGAAAAAAAAAGACAAGTCTAGACGAGCACTAGACGAGAAGAGGTGGCTCGAAATAGAAAGGAGCAACTCGTCTCTATGGAAACGAAAGGCAAAAACAGTGGCACACACACCGCCATGAAAGACATGTAAGGGATGAGGGTGAAAGAGAGCAAGAGGAGAGGTGGAGAAAGAGAGAGAGAGAGGGAGGGAGAGTGGAGACGTGGCAGGAAGACAATGAAGGGAGGGAAAGATTGTGAGCTTCCAAAAGTGACGAGTGTCACAGGAGTAAATATCGACGTCGTTCCTGTCGCTGCTTTTATCCCTCTTTGAAACGACTGATTTCCTTTCAAGCAGACACTCTGGAGAGTCATTTCTGCAGCAATTCACTCATATTTTAGTGACTCCCAACATGCCACTGACCAGTAATTACTGAAACACTGACTGCTTTTATTATTATTTTTATTATTGAACATTACAAGCAATAAATACAACTGTATATCAGAACTTTAAAGGTCAAGAGTATTGGTTATAGTGACATCTAGTGGTAAGATTTCAACACTAAAATCTACAGGTGCATTTTGGAAAAAAAAAGTTTCACAAAAAACGCAATTTTAGCAATTCAGTTTAAAAAATAAAACTCTCATGACTAATGAAAACCAAAATTCAGTTCCTCAGAAACTAGGTCATATAAAACTAAAATAATTTTAAATACATAGGTATTAGCCTGCTAAAAAGCATGTCCAGGCACTGTACAGTATGTAAAATCTCCAGAGTCAAAGGTTCACATAATCAACAATGTTCAGGAATTACTTCAAAGCTTTCTAGATTTTTAACTTTGCTAAATATTCTAAACAACCTGATGAACTTAACACGTTGATATGAGAACAAAAAGATCAACTGAGTGTTTGGATCAAGTCTTACTGCAGCTAAAAGAGATACAAGGAATCAAATGTGGCCTTTAGGAAGCATCACCTGATCAGACAGAAGCTGCTAACAAATCTATTTTACCAAAAAGGGAAAATCCAAGAGCAGGAAGGAGGCCAAGCAATCCTGTTGAAAAGCAGAGCAGCACCAGCACAGACTGAGCAGCTTCTAAGAACTTAAATTCACCTACTTGTATAATTTTGATTGTAAAATTGAACAAGTTCCTCTCCGTCCTCATCAAGCAGAGACAGAGAGGATCTTTTCTGTTAAAGGTGGAGAATCCTGACATCTTTTGTGACTATTAGTATATGGTTTTTTATCAAACCCAAAGAAAACAATTTTTTCCTCATCTTATTTTAATGGAGACAAATAACATACTGTGATGTGAGTCCATGCTGGGGTTTGACACCCTGCCAAACTGATTATCCTGGTAATTGTCCAGCGTACAGGGCCAGCATGCTCGTTAAGCGGAACCGGCACCTTTTGAGGCTCTTCAGAGAAAAATGACGAGGCTGTTTCAGGATGTGGTTTTATTGTGATGTTGCCCAGCTGACTAACCGTCTGACTTTGATTGTTGTTTTAAGCATTGTGTTGTTGATTGCAAGAAAAAAATGACCTGAAGATGTGTCAAAATCGTACAGGTCCAAGTGGTTCACCAAGAAAAAAATGGATGAATTAAGTTTATCTTTTAAAAAAATATTTCAAAAATACTTTTCTTTGCATATTTATTTTTCATAGTAATTAATGTTGGTAAATGTGGAGCTGGTGATTTTTTTTTTTTTTTTTTTTTTTCAAAAAAGTAATACGTCTTTCTTTTCCTAATCTTATAATTCTCAGAGTGAGATTATAATACAGCAATAAATGTAAAAAGAATTGGAAGATGTTTCTGGATCTCGGCTGCTCCACTTAGACACGATATCCCATCTGATGAGATTAATTCAGCTGTTGAAACATCTGCCCAGAATATACATTATTAATGGTGATTAACATCTTTTCACGCGTTACTTAATCTGACATCATTTGCAGCTGGCATAATTACTCATGAACTTTTCAACATTACATCCACACACATTTTAATGTTTTTATTTTAATAGACCATCAGAAATTAGTGCATAATGGTAGAAAAAGGAAATAATACTCTGGTTTCTAAATCGTTTGTAAAAAATAAGAGAGGTCAGCATTTACGTTCCTGCTTAAGACTTTAATAGAATCAGATTTTGGCAAAATATGAAGAGGGTCAAGGTTGTCAACACTTTTACAAAGCATCATAGTTCACCTCGTAGCTGCTAAGTAAAGGTTGTGTATTTGCAGGCATCACTACAGTGCTGACCATGACCACCCTGAGCACAGTGGCCAGAAACTCCCTACCCAGAGTGTCCTACGTGACGGCCATGGACCTGTTCGTCACCGTCTGCTTCCTGTTCGTCTTTGCCGCCATGATCGAGTACGCCATGCTCAATTACTACTCCTACAGTATACGCAGACCGCCTCCCAAGATGCAGCGAATGGTAAGTCTGCGTTGTGCAATAATACTTTCTGATATCTGCTACACGCAGGGCTCTTTGTGCAGAGCCAAATCAGCTTTTGAAGCATGCATCAGTGCCTTTCATTTAAATATTCCTGTAATGTTTCCAAATAGTGACATTACTAAACTAGTTCGACTGAGGCTCTTATCTGCTGTTGCCTTGTCAATCACCGGACCTCAAAGGGAAACAAGATGTCCACTAAAAGACACTAAGCAGCTACAAAGGGGCAGAAGAAGGCAACAGAACAGGAGAACCAAAGGGAAACTACTACAAACAGTATCAGAAACGCAAAGAAACCAACTACAGAGAGATAGAGTGCAGACATGACAACCCAGAACCGTATTGTGTGCCTGCGTGGGGGGATAGGGAAGTCACTGGAATTTTAATGAAGATAATTAACATGACAAACAGTACGGACTTTAATCAAATATCTCAAAACATTGCTTTTGTGGCTGCCATAGCAACTTCAAGGGGCGATTAGGACTCTAAGTCATCTGTGTGATCATCCATAGTGTGTATCAAATGCTGCTAAACATAACAAAAGAAGGGGAGAAACTTCATTAACATGCAGTTGAAGCTGGATATTTACATACTATAAAAAGACACAACCTTTATTTTCTCCTGCCATCTGACACTGAATCAGAAACCTTTCATGTTTTAGGTCATTTAGGGTTAGAATAAATTTTCTTTGCGAAATGTCAGAAGTTTAGATACATTTCCTCCTCACAAGCTTCAAGCAAGCAACGATTGCTGAATTTCCTCCTGATAGAACTGGTACAAGTTTGGCTGCCTTGTTCACAGAAACCTTTAGATACTTCAGAAGATTGACTTTGTTGTCCTTAAGCCACTTTGCAGCTAATTTGTCTGTATGATTGAGATCTCTGAACTTGTTGAAGCAACATGTAAAGATGTCAGTCAGGAAGTAAACATTTGTATACAAACTGACCATGATCTTAAGCATACAACCAAAGTGACTACAAAGTGGCTCAAGGACAAGTTAATGTTTTGTTCTGTCAGAAATGGACCAGAACTCCAGCAAATGATTGTGAGAAACTTGTGCAAGGAAAGCCAAAAAGTTTGATCAAAGTCATACAGTTCAAAGGCAATGCCACCAAATACTGAGGATGTATGTAAACTTTTGACATTACCAAATAAATCTGACATATTCCCTGTGTTATTATTGTGCCATTTAGCAAACAGAAATAATTAGGTAATCGACCTAAAACAGTAGAAGTTAGACTTTAAAGCATGGATGTCTGGTTTGATCTGTTCCCTTCCCATGTGATCCACCATTTGTAGTAGCATCATTCATCATCTATGAACAACCTTTTTGAGGCTGCAAAAATTGCTCCTGAGCCCTTGCTAATAATGTCTTCTGCTAGACATCACTCTTTCAAAAACAGATATCGATTCCATCCGTATGATGCGCCGTCTGTCTGTGCATCCAGCTCACTTCCCAGGAATCTGACACGTCTTTATGAACACTGTGCTCAGTTAAAAAACATTTCCTCTCCAGTCTTCGCCCCTCACGCTGTGCGTGGGCGTCTCCAAGGCTGTACCTGCCGCGAGTGCCTTAATGTCGGCGGCACACACGCACTCAAACTGAGTCAGCCGCCGCCGCTGCTGCTGTCATCTCTTCCTCTCTCCAGATCTGCTCCCTATTCATTATTTCCTCCTCATGTGGAGGAGTTCTGCTCAATGTGTCTCAGGGCCAAAACCACTGTCAGCTTGGACCGAACAATTAAGTTGCCTTTTATTCAGCCACCCTCTTCTGGGTTTTGGTCGATCCTGCGTGTTCCCACCTCGTCCCCCTCGTGGGCATCTTTTCAGTGCCTACTCAATCAATTCTCCATCGCATGCCACTCGTCCCTGACCGGAGAAGGAAAGGGGTTTTAAAATACATCTCAAGTCCCACCTCATATTTTCTGCTGTAAACCTTTTAACTACAGTCAGTGCAGGCTTTACAAAGCAGCGATTTGACTTTTGATTTTCTGTTTCTACTTCAATTTGAGCTTCTAAAAAGACAGCTTTGAATGTGAAATTTTATTTCTGTTATGGATCAGTTTTATTGATGGTTTGTGGTGGGAATGTTTTTGTCATCTGAAAAGAGTATTTGTCTATTTGGTGATTGCATGAAATGACCCACGTGTGTCAAGGATTTGTTTTCATGTACTCAGTTCATTTGTCCACACACCACAGGCTCTTCTCAAGCTAGAATACAACAAAAAGGTTAAAGTGCAGCTCAGAGAGTAAAGGTTGACCTGAAGATTCATTGCTCACAGGAATATCTCAACTGTTTATTTCAATTCATTGTGATTCTCATGGATTGTAGCTATGGAAACGCAAAAGCTACTATTACAAAGACTGATGAGAAACTATTTAATGCAGAAAGCATTTCATTGTACCGTATAGTGTGAATTAGTTCAGGTGTTTACTTTTCAGCAGTAGCGGCCTTGAGCTGAGCTCTGATGTTTCACATCTTCATTTGGTTCTCAGGGGTTCAGGTCAGGCCAGATTGCTGGTCAATCAAGCACAGTAACACCGTTGGTATTAAAGGAGGTGGATTTTTTTGGTGTGTGTGGGCAGGTGACGAGTCCTGCTGGGAAATAGAAATCAACACCTCCATAAAACTTGTCACCAGATGAAAGCATTAAGTTCTCCAACACTTCCTGGTTGACGGCTGCTTTAACTGTGGATTTGATTAAACGCAGTGGACCAGTAGGAACTTGATTTCCAGCAATTTGTCTGTAGCTCAATTAAGACGAGTTGAGAATCGTCTGTTTGGCAGCTGTGCTAAGGCTTTTACAAGCCGATATGTTTAAAGGAATTTTGCCAAAAATGATTTTTGCAATCATTGTGTCCGGTCTTGTTTTAATTAGTTGCTCATGCACAGCGGATGTACAGCTTGTTAAAGCAGATGATTCACTGTTTTATTGCAAACTGTTCAAGAAATTTAGTTGCAGAAAAAAACAGACTATTTGCAAACTTTATTGCAGAAGGTAAAACTTATAGAGCTAAACCCAGGTTAACAAATTGTACCGTTTGACCATGTCGTACTTTAAGAGGATCATTTAATCAGTTAAGTCCAACTCTAACATGACGCGAGTTACTCATCTTGTGAATGGATTCTTAGAGGTGACACTATTTGAATTTTCCCCATTCTGTGTTGCAGGCCTACTCATCCTTCAACATGGGTCGCACACCTCGAACCATGATGCCAATGGGAAACTCTTTGTTCTGGCACGACTACGACGACAACTGCCTGTACGAGTGCCTGGACGGCAAAGACTGCAAGAGCTTTTTCTGCTGTTTTGAAGAGTGTAAAGAAGGCGGCTGGAGGAAAGGACGGATCCACCTCAACATCCGGGAGCTGGATTCCTATTCCCGGGTGTTTTTCCCCACCTCCTTCTTGCTTTTTAACATAGTCTACTGGGTCAGCTACCTCTACCTCTAGTCTGATCGGGCAGCCATCTTTGGACCCTGCTGGAGCAGCTCTCATCGTTTCCCACCACGACTGGAGACATGAGGTCTCAACCAAGTAGTGGAGGAAATTAGCTGAATCTGCATTATGGGAAGTTTTTACAGACACGCTTCTTCAAGGGTGATTATCTTGATGGTCAGGATTTTTAAAAAATGGCTTTACTTCTCTGTCAGGATGGAAAGACCGATTTTATAACTCTTTGAGAAAACCAAACTGTGACTTGAGAGAAGTTCGGGGACAGGGTTGCAAAGCTGAATCTTGGACATCGAGATAGCCAAGCACCCATAGTGCCTTCTCTGGAAAGGGTGCGGCAACAAAGTATGCGGCTTCAGAGTTCCCTCCGTTTTTCTTTGCCACCTCATCAGTCACCAGGCCGCATGCTGAGCTGTCCATCTACTAACGAAACCAACCTGGATCACAGTTTTTCACAAATGGACATGTTTAAAGTTATTGCTTTTATTTTGTAGCAGCTTAGTTTTAGTTCTATTCTAGAATTAGTTCTTTTCCTATGGTAACATTTCTCTTTTCTTATCAAGTTGGACATGAGTTTACAGCAACACCAACACATCAGTCAGCTGTTTAATATGAGTCGGCAGCCTGTTATTGATGTTTTACGACCACGGGATGCAGTTTACAACATTCTTACGCAACAAATGTATACCAACCAAACTAAACGTACAGCCCTGGGAATATTATGTATGTTTAAATACACAAATAAGCTTAGCTATAGGAGTGCTTTCATTCAGAACAGATATTAAATATGCTTATTTAGATTTTTTACGGTCATTTTTTATTTCCCAGTCTCTTTGTAAATGAAAAGTTTGACATTTTGGGAGGTTTTTGTTTATCAGGAGTATGGCTAACTCTATAAAAGCTCAACTTCTACATGTCCATGTGTTTTGTTCTGGATTTGGCTCTACTCCTGAAAGTAATCTTCATTTCAACTCTTACACACTCCAGAAATCAACAAATAAGATAAATTACTAGATTAGGAAAACCTTTCATCTACAAAAGACAATCAGAGAATCTGGTAATTTATTATAATATTTCTCACATAACGTTTTGTTTCTTCTGGTATTTTGATTGCCTATTTACAGTGACACATTATGAGTATCTATGGTAAAGGTATTTTTTTCTGTGCGATGGTTGTGAACTTCAATGTCTAGAAAGAAGGTAAAGATGATATTTTTGCCACATTTTATGGGAACTGTGTGCCAAGTGAACTGTGATTAAACTTGAACTTTTAAAGAAAAGTATTAGGCTACTTACTACCATTTGGACCAAGGTTTAGACATTAGATTTAGTAAATATCTCTGACTGAGCCTGATTGAGCATTAGCAAACCTTTTAGCTGAACCTTAAAGAACCTTCACCGAAGCTAACCAAATGGCTAACTTCACACAAATGGTCAGAACGCTGTGAAGTAAAATTGGAATAAAGTTAGTAGTCTTTAGCACCAGGTGAAGGGAACTTTGAATGAAAAGTAAAAATTAATACCCATTTGATTTACTAAACAATCTGTGCCTCAAAAAAATGTCTGCTGCATCGCAGCATAAACTGCATTTCTTCAGTTTATGCTTTTTATACTATTTTTTTTACATCTGGCTAAATAACTATCTAAATAGAACCTATCATGCAACATTAAGTTGAAAAAGCCACCCATTATTCTCCTACCTAAAGATATGAAAGAACGGAGAAGATAATTGACATTTATTCATCTGGAAAGGGTTAAAAAAACTATTTAGATGACTTAAGATCTTGTGGTACTGAGAATAATGTCTAAAGCCCGGCAGGCTTTCCTTGCCTCAGGTAAAGTCAGCATCTATGATCCAACAATATGAGAGAATCTGAAGGAAATTGAGTTTTAAGGTCAAACTACTACTAACCCAAAAGGAAAACATGATCCACTAAATGGTCGTTACGTTTTTTGGGGAAATTGTTCTGACTGACAAAATGTCCCAACAGCTGTGCCTCTCATTACATAAAAAACACAACCTACCCTTGAACATGTTGGTGGTAGTGTGAAGGTCTTGGGTTGTTTTGCTGCTCCAGGAACCGGATCTCGAATGGAACCATGGACTTCGATCCCCTCCAGAACCTTCCCAGAAGAATGCACAAACATCAACTCATAACCTCAGGCTTAGGCACATTTAGGTTTGTCAAAAATAAAAGTGAAAATATTTTTACATTACTGACTCCAAAATTTCTTCAAAGTAATGTAAGACACTCACAAATAACACTCTTCCATTATGAACGGGTTGAAAGACAAAAGTCAGCAGCAGAAATTAGATTTTAAATCCCTAAAATAAATGCAACATGTCAGTTTTTGTCATGGGTTCAGTGAGATGGTAGAAGGTCTGGTAATAAACGCTTTCTGATGGTGCCGTTTGCTTCCCAGCAAGTTCTTCAGCCAGAAACGACACACAAATAGCTCTGTCTAATAGTTGCATGCACCGGATGCATTTCTCAAGTAAATAAAATTAGCAAGGAAAGGAGAAACAAATTTATGACAACCAAATCTGATTCCTGGTGCTGAAAATAGAAGCTCGTAGTGAAAATCCGGACATTTAGACAATATAAAAATCCTGTTCTGTGTTTGTAACAACGTATTAAGTAAGCAATGTTTAACAACAGTGTACCTACTGACGTCTCCTTCCAGCAAAATCAAACAAAGCTCCGTTCTTCAAGATAAAATTAGGTTACTGCACTCCTATTTCCATCAAGGATCTTATACCAAAAAATATCCATCTTATAAAAATCAACCAAAATCTCAGGAAAGTTTTCAAACTCCTTGTTGAATCTGTGCCACAAATGATTAACCAGTTCAATCCATACTAGCAGGGTGTACCTAATAAAGTGGCCAGTGAGTGTAGGTGTCTAATATTGCCTTTGTGTGACATAAGAGACCCCAAGAGCCCTTTGAGTCCCTCAGAGGCAGCGGTGGCTTTGACAAATGTCACTCTTAGACACCGCGAGAATGAGAATGACTTTATGTAGCTTAACCTTTGCCACCGAAATATTACACTGGTTTTCTTCTCCAAACCTCGGCAGCAACACAGATCTCCCCGACAAAATGTCAAACTATTTATTTAAAAAGCCCGTAAGCTGCCGTCGCGCCTGCAAACGGTGGGAACAGGCTTTGAAGGACGATAACGGTCATCCATCCCAACACAAATGCAAACGCGGGAGACCCTGTTCTGCTCATGTTCACCAATTTGAAATGATTAGCTGCTATATGTTGTGATGCTCCACGTTCACATGGTGCACAGGGCAGAGCTGGAAATGGATGATACGGGATGTTTGCTGATGGCTCTTGATGGAGTCTCTCCGTTCCCTCCTCAAACAAATAAAACCCGCCGCCATAGGTTTGTGTGCGGACCCAAACGTTCAGGCAAACAAGCGGACGGTGCCAGCGTGATCTGGAATCTGTTTTTGGTTTTGTTGACTGTTTAATGGCGTTTCTTGCGGTTTTTTGGCTTCGTAGAACAATCAATCCGTCTTTTCTGTCGTCCTCCCCGCACCGACACACTCTCCCCGGTATCCGAAGCTTTTCTGTGAGATGTATCTAATTAATGTTTCTATTTTCATACAGTTATGGAATGTATGTTAGGCCAGTAGCAAGGCTGGAGTCGGTCTGGTTACAGTTCAGTCAGTTCGTGCCGCGTAAATTAGTTTATTTTTAGTGGGGCTTGAATATTCATAAAGCCTCCATACCCATTTATGTCCTGTCCAGAGACTTGTAATGGAAAATAAACCCGCTTTGAGTGTTGCTAGATGAACAGCAGAGGGGCTGTTACGCTGTGGGCCATTACTATTCTGCTGATTTACAGATTAACTCATGAGACAGTGGCATTTCATTAGTATTCAGCATATTCATCTCCTTAGAACTGACTGAACTAACCAGAGCTTGGCCAACACCGCAGTAAACTCTCCTCACCTCTGGTATTTCTACTACACTTTATAAGTGACTTAGTCTGTTGAGATACTTCAATAAAACAAAAAATAAATCACTATTTTCTACGTCTCAATGAACATCACCTTGTCTGTATCAAGCGGCATGAACCTGTGTTTGTAAAAGCTCTGTGGAGTCTGAGCGCTAATCCAAGATCAGCCCTGGTAGTTTAATGAAGTCGCTGGAGCAGCCGCCTTTTCCACCAGACCTCGTCACCCCCATTAAGGTCTGCTTGTGTCAAAGCTGCAGAGTCGGTCCCATCGAGGCGGCAGAAAATCATGTATTACTGTTTTGTTTTTTTTCCCCTCTCCCACAAAGCAATTTGCTCGTGATCGTCAGGGAGACGGCTGGAGGGCGGGGCAGGGAGCAAAACGCCACTGAGCCACACTGGTCTTGGATCAGCCCTCCCAGAGGAAGCTTTTATGAAAATAGGATCTTGGGTGAAATTAAGCATCTTTTCTATTGTGTAGTATCTTGCTTATATAAATAAATAATGTTTTGGTCAAGTGCGACAGTGAAGTGTTTTTGTCTAAGAATGAAACCTTGAGAGAAAAGTTTCAGTTCAGAAAGACACTTTAAATGAACATCTAATTTTACAACTGATTGCAACTTGATGAGTATTTCCTTCTGAAAATAACTTTCATCTGCTGAATCCACATTCCTAAATATGTGGACACACACACAACTAAGAATAGTTTTTATACGAAATCAACAGGAGCAAAAATGACATGGTTTACCATATTTTCCGCACTATAAGGCGCACTGGACTATAAGGCGCACCTTCAATGAATGGCCTATTTTAAAACTTTTTTCATATATAAGGCGCATATTCAGTTTGGGTTGCCGATTTGTACTCTATTATTACACACCCACATTTGTAAAGAAATGGTCCCCTAATACTTTATATAGTAGTCTGCCCCAGTCATTGTTTCACTCACGGTGTTGGTGTTGCGATATTGTGCCCAACTGCTTTCTGGGTAACACAGACCAACCGACACGCTGCCGCCGCAGTCTCAGTCTCTTTTCTCCCACCCCCCACCCCTGGCTTTAAATGTATTATCAAACTTTATTAACAAACCAGCGATCTGACAGCTATGCAAAAATATGCAGCATGCACCGCGCACTTCTTCTATGGGGCAAAATGAAGTCGGCAGCTGATTACCGTAGTTGCTAGACCTGTTGTGGCTCAATATTGGTCCATATATAAGGCGCACCGGATTATAAGGCGCACTGTCGGCTTTTGAGGAAATTGAAGGTTTTTAGGTGCGCCTTATAGTGCGGAAAATACGGTACTTCTGTTGTAGTCAAAGAACTTTCTATGTTTTCCCATCAAGATCTTTTGGACCGAGTTCTGTTTTTTGGGGGGCTTCATGTTTTCCTGTGTATTTATCTGACAGAGAATAACTATTCTTAACGACATGAACTCCAGCTAGCAGTTTATCACAAGCAATCCAGCTAATATTTGGAAGAACGTGCTCCAGTCCAATGAGGCTTTTTTAACTTACACAACAAACCAAGTCAGGGTCGCATTGTGAGAGAAACTGGTGAGTTATGACCATTAATGTGCAGCAGTGCATCGTTATGGATGCACTGGCGCGTCCTAATGGAGGCTTTCCCAACCAATGAAATCACAAAGATACAACCATAAGCTACAATTTATCCTTGACTGCAAAAATACTAAATCTTAAAATATTTTTGGTCCAATTTCCAGTGTGAATATCTTCGTACACTGAAAATAAGATAAAACTAACTGTTTACCAAGATACAGGAGCTTGTTTTAAGTCATGAATTCCTTAATGTTGATGCATTAACCTCTGGACCCTTGAAAGGTCATCATTTAAAGTCTGGATGTCTGCTTCTGTTGTCTAAAAGTATCACTAATCCAATGTTCTGCTGGAAAAGTTCAATTAATCCATCCACAATAAATACAGTGATATACAACCGTCCTCTGGCTGTCTGTCTGCCTAATAACAATGACGCGACTAATATCCAGTGACAGATGCATGAGCACATCATTGCTTTCACCTCACTTTAGTGACCTAGTTTTCCCCGGCAGCGTGCAGACACACAGAGAGGGAGAGAAAGGACAGGAGTTGCGGGGTGGATGTGAAGGCAGTCGAGCTTCCTTGGCACCGGAGGAAGCTGCTGCCACCTACGCAGAAGCAGGGAAGCAGCCTATAAGGGCGTTTGATATGGAGGGGAAGCCACTGTGCCACAGAAACCAAGGTTTTAATTCCTGCTGTAGTGAGCTGCGTCTGATAAACCTGGAGGGACTTGAATTAGGCGCTCAGATGGAAACACGGCTGGCTTACAGTACGTTGCTGGCGCAGCGATTCAATTTATGAATGCAGGACATAAAGACAATGTGGTGAGTCGTCCATTTGGAGAACAGGTTTTGGACCATTGCAGGGGGGAGAAAAAGTGTTTTACACACTCACTGGTGATTTGTCAAGTTTCACCTCGTCTAATTTTTAAAGTTCCTCTAAGATCCCCTTGTATGATTTTAAAATAATTTGCATTGCAAATCAGAATTTGATCACCTTCCCACCACACAGACATGGTCATCCTTCAAAAGTCCTACAAACTCACTATAAACTTTTAAAGTATTGAGCAAAACTAGAGTAGTAACACCATCAGTACAAAACATTTCGCATCAATTTGCCGTCAGAACATTGCAGTGAGAGAGATTCTGGTGTGAGTGCCTGGCGCCTTTGTCTTATAGTTTGCAAACAAAACAGCTTCCCCTCCATCTCCACTTGGTCTCAAGGTTAGAAATTTCAGGTTTTATTATCACAGATCGTCTGCACTCAGACACGTCGCCTACATTCTTCGCTTTTTCGTTTTCCTCTTTACAGACTCATTTTCTCTCAGTTCAGCACCAGACAAGACACATAATTGCTTTGCATGCCAATTTGAAAAGTTGTTCCAAAGATACGGTAGATTTTATTGATTCTTCTACCTCAACTAGAGATAATGTTTACTCTGAGCTCTGACGGGGAAACGACATGCACATTATCCGAGCTCGACATGGAGGTTTAGAACAACCTGTTGCTTCGTTTTAGTCCGCTTTCTACATGAAAACTGATAAAACACTGCAAGTTATCTAGATTAGGAGTTCCTCTGATATTCATTTCATTTCCATGTGAGCATTCGAGCGTTTTGGTTCAGACATCTCTAAAATAATCAACATGACAGCATCAGGAATGTCTTCACTCATTGTACTGACGGCTCCGTCCTGGTCTACTTCTTGTGACTCATTTTCTCCGTCTGATACTAAAATAGTCTTTGGAGGGGGAAAAAAACAAAAAAACATCAAAGATGGATTGTTTGGGTGGCAAACGCCAGAGGGTTTCACCAGAATAAAGCGACTTTTAGCTGAGCAGCGAGTATTTAATCGGTAATAGAGGCTAGGCGGTAAAGTTGTCACCGAGAATTAGCATTAGCTCCATCCAAGGTTCAATATGGTCATGTAGATGGACAGGGTGTTGTGTTTGGGTCAGGAAAGCTTATACGTAGAGACAAAGTGATCTGATATTCAGAGGTGTTTAAAAATGAAAGTGTAATGCGCCGCTTTCATTACATCTGCAAATTGGATGGAGAAATGAGAGCTGGTGCCACAAACGGCTCGCTCTGCCGAGCAGCCGGCCCGCCGTTTTATTAATGGACACTCGAGGGAAATCTGTCCGCTGACCAACTTTGTGTGATTTTAGGCCAATGGCAGAAATGTTTACAAGACAACAGAGGTAAAAAAAAAAAACAGCCCCAGTGGTTTGTTCAGAGTCTGCATCTCACGCCGCGAAGAGCTGAAGACTTCATTAAAAGCGAATCCTGTCTCAGCGGCCGCAGAAACAAATGGGACCTCAGGGGAAATCAGACTGAAATGAGCTTTTTTCTGACATATGCATATACAGAAAAGTATTTGTCCACTTGTAGGTTCTTCGTGATCCTTTTTTGTAACATTTAATTGCTTTGAAACAAAGATATGAAAACTTTGTTTCATATTAATTCATTCAATGACATTAAAAGCTGAGCAAAACAATTGTGTCTTTGGTCAAAAGGTGAAATCAGAGATCAACTAAATAGATATTTGAGTGTGATCATGTTGACTTGTGAAAGCGAGAAGGCAAGAAAGAGAGCAAACAAAACAGAAAGAAACACTTTTCCTCTGAAGGAGAATCAGGAAACCAAAGTCATCTGGATTCCTAAAACCAGAGCAGCATTAGGATTCATCCGCCACCACAGCATGGAGGGGAGTCCAATATTTACTTTCCTATTATGAGGGAAATATTCGCCATCCTTCAGCTGCTGATGGCGCCGCTATGCTCACCAGCTGGTTTCTGTCGGCATCTGGCTGTTTGGTGGACATGCAGAGAGGATTTTAATGTTTTTAATGAATATGGATGCTGCTTTCAGCACCACGGCGATAAAGAGAGGGGGCGCCAAACAATTTGGCTTCTGAGGCGCGAGGAGGAGTTTAAGCCAGGGCTGTATGGAGGCATCGCCACCTCAAACACACACAGACTAATCACTGGATGATAAAACAGTTCACATCACATCTCTGGCTCTTTTTCTTCAGTGCAAATCAACCGAAAGCTCAGCTTTTAGTCAGAAAGACATTAAGATCCTAAAGTTACTGCAAAGTAACATTCATACTTTCATATTTTGAGTATCCAAATTAATCCACAAAGTGAACAAACCTGTGAATGAGACCCTCTGACCTTTTCCTATTAAAACATGGATAATAGATGTATGTTTTTTTCCTGACGGCTCTGAAAACGTTCCACTGCTCCGTCTCCTGCAGCTTGTGCTCAGTTCTGTTTATCTGTCAGGATTTTGTGCTTCACTGCACCAGCAAATTATATGTAGAAAATATGCGAGGCAGCAGCCCCGACCTGACAGTATTACGGTCACTAGTGTTGGCAAACTTTATCGCTAAGGAGTGCAGTTAACCCACTAGTTTTAGATTCATACAGTTTGATTAAAAAAAGGCTCATTTATCTCGTCTCCATCCTGTTTGTCTGATTCTACTTCCTGGCGTCACATTCCAGAAACGGATCATGGTTGGGTTTTAGATTCATGGAGTTAGAGGTTAAATAATAATATTAAAACAGAATCATTTTCAGCATCAGAGCATATTCTCTGGTATGATGCAAAGAAAAGCAACTTGAACTGGACATCATCTTTGACGAACAAGAAATTACTGAGCTCACTGAACTTATTCTTCTAATTTTGGTGCCGAATATTCAACCTTCTGTCGTCTTTTCCATCTCTTCTGTCAGCAGCAACATCTGGTTGTTCATAAGAACTCGTGTGAAAAAGTGTTTCCACTGCTGTTTTGCTAAATACGCTTACTACAGCCGAAAAACTTTATTGAAATACGTGAGGATATTTCAAAATTGTAATAAATTAAGCCAGTTATCAATAAACTTTACTTATAAAATGATTCAGTGTGATTGAGCTGGTATTCGTGTCAAATTGTTCCCGTTTTGCTTAAACAAACAGAACCAGTAACTCAACGGCTGTCAAGTTTAACTGCAGCCAATAAAGTCGGAGTAAATTGTTCCCTCACTTTCCTTTGAAGTGCAGCCAGTGTTTTGCTCTTTAAAGTGTGTGTTGGCACATCCTCAGTTTGATTATTCACAGAAAACAGCGGCTCAGGGGGTCTCCATTGACCAGCGAAGTCATTACAGCCGAGCCATGAAAAGAAATGAGGAAGAGTCGTCCAAACATCTGCGACAGCTTTGTTAGCCTTTCTGGATCCTGCGAGGGAGAAAATGAGTGGAAGTCATCACGCGCACCAGCTGCCGCCGCCGCCATCGCCCTTCTCCTCGCTCCAACACAACTGATTGTGATTTAAACTGTTCAGGATGCAAGCGACACAATTTATAGGGCGATAACGCGCTCAAGTGTTTCCCAAAAGTCAGGATTAAAAATGCTTCCCCGCTGGCTGTCCACAAGAAGGATTAAAAAGCATCACGTTGAAAAGGGAACTGATTAGTGCCCTACTTTAGCGAAAAGTTTTAGCAACATTTTCAGTAAAAGGTAGGGCAAACCTTGGGAAAAAAAGAAAGCTCCAGTGGTAAAATGTGTGAGGTGAAAAGAAAAAGTCTCGCTCCATGACCTCTGCCACGTATCATCCATGCTGCCTGCTATGCTCTCACAGAAAAACAGCTTTAGAAATATCGTGTACCCAGTCGGGTATAATGCCAGTTTACCTTGCGGCGCCGAGGTCGCAGGTTGTTCCACTCTCAGTTCGAACAGAGAGCTGCAAGACGACAAACTCTGAAAAATACAGAGAACCAGATCGCGCTGGATTCAGGAGAGGAAGAACACGACACAGAGACGGGCAGTCGGGGGCAGCAGAAGCTAGAAGGTGGTCTAGCCTGGAACGTCTCTGGAATATTTGATTTTATTTTAGTTTTAAATGTACTAACCGGGAGAACTCTGACTGTGAAACGCCTCAACAGAAACGCCTTCAGAGTGCGCACATTCTGCACTCATCGCATTCCCAGTTGTACCAACTTGGCAAAGATTACGCTCAATAGGATAAAGGCAAAAATCGCTGGACAGGAAACTGAAAGGTCACGCGGGACTTCCTGCTGTCGCTATCGGACGTTTAATCTCATCCCAACACACACACCCAGTCATATCTCATGAATGCACTTCTAAAAATCACACATTTTGTACACTATTTATTTCTGACAGTTTAATATAAAGAAATAGTTGCAAAAGTTTCAACATTTTTTATATGTGATCATTTTTAGAAATAAATCAGTCTCTCATTTAGCAGCTTATTTACAAACTGAATAGTAGAAATTGGACAAAATGCCCCATTTTGAAAAAAATATAAATTGTTTTGATGCGACAATGGACCATTAAAGCATTGCCATGGCAGCAGAACATTTTGTTTATAGGTATGTATAATGTTTGGCGAGCATGCCATCCATCACAGCTTTGCAGTGAACTTCACCCATCTTATTTGCACATCATTGCCTGACATTTTCCTCCATTTAAAGAATGAATTGTTGCTCGTTCTAAACCGCTTTAAGGAGAACTTCTAGTTGAGCCGAGCTTTCACACACTCAGATTAAAAAAAGTTAAATCCAGGTTTATTTTCCTTTCTTCCTCCTTTACTCTCTGCTTTGTGTTGGTGTGTGTTATTTGCACTTTATATTAAATATATGTTGCTGATGGGCATTTCACTTGCATACTTTACTCATTGTGTGAATTGTTTTCTCCTGTCCTTATCTTACCTGCGTATTGGTTGCACTTAAATCCACCAGAGTCATTCTCTCTCTCTCTCTCTCTCTCTCTCTCTCTCTCTCTGCATGAAACCATCCCAACTTTTGCGAGCTCTGCTGCAAAGTCTGATAAATGATGCCCTGCTGTCCCTGCGTGTTTTCTTCCCACTCGCGCCGCCTGCTGAAGGTGTGATTGTAAGAGACAAACACCTGCTTGCTCGGCAGCATAAATATGGCAGAGTTCACCGGGAAACAAAAGACTGCAACCTCAGAAGTGATATTGTGCAGCTCCAGAGTCACTGGCTCCAAAAGCTCCAGAAAGGAGCGCGGAGGCTGGAGAACGTTCTGGGTTGACTGTCTTGAGGATTACCACCTGCTCTGAGACGCACACAACATGTGGCAGGTTGATATGGATCTCATGGGGAGCATGGGGAGGTGTAGGTTTTCTTTTTAGACGGTTTGACATTCGTAGTGAAGCAAGGGCAGAAACAGTGGAGAGAAGAAATGGATGAATACCCATCTGATTGGGTTATAAATACTCTCAATGGGGTCGCTGCCTCATAAAGATTATCTGTAGCAAACAGTGCATGTTTGCGGATGTGTGTGTGTGTGTGTGTGTGTGTGTGTGTGTGTGTGTGTGTGTGTGTGTGTGTGTGTGTGTGTGTGTGTGCGTGTGCGTGTGCGTGTGTGTGTGTGTGTGAAAGCCAAAGTGTGCATTCAGGAGATTTTCATCCGGAGTGTGTTCTCCTCTCAGGGATGAATCCTGAATATTTTATCCGACTCCAGCTCAAAATGAGAGAAAGAGAGAGAAAGGAAAAAAAAAAGACCCAGTTCGACTTGTTGTCGTCTACATTTCGTACGACTGCACCCGTCGCACGTCCAATATAGGATTCCTTCTTTTTTTCTTTTATTGTTGTCGCTGCAATTATGCAATCATGTGCTTGAAATGGAGGCGTTTAAAAAGCGAGCGGATCAATTGCTTTTTCAGCCTGGCTTTAAATGCGGGAGCGCTGCGACGCCGAGATTGCTGGCAGAAGAAGAGCGCTGCGGTGCAGGGTTCATGCTGCGGAGGGTTTTTAGGTTAATGTCAGCTGAACCCCTGCTGTCATAAAAACCAATTCTTAATGCAGTTTTCACTTACAGAGCATACTTTATCACCGGTTCAGAAATGTAATAGACTCATCTTCTGGACTCAAATGCTGTTGAAATTTGTTATTTTTTGGGGGGGAATTATAGATGTTTTAAGAACATAGAAACCTGCTAGAGATCTTTTTGCATTCTCATTCATCTTCCTCACTTTCTGCCTGGCGTTTATTCTCGCAGCTCATCTTTGTTGCCGCTTCTCATTCGTCTTTGCTCGGCTCAACTAGAAGTTCTCCTTAAAGCGGTTTAGAACGAGCAACAATTCATTCTGTAAATGGAGGAAAATGTCAGGCAATGATGAGCAAATAAGATGGGTGAAGTTCACTGCAACGCAAAACAAAGCTGTGATGGATGGCATGCTCGCCAAACATTATACATACCTATAAACAAAATGTTCTGCTGCCATGGCGATACTTTAATGGTCCATTGTCGCATCAAAACAAGTGTGGCGTTAGTTTAACTCAGCCCTTTCACTACAATTATAGTTGCAAGTTTTTACGAGTTTTTTTTTTTTTATCGTCTTTTTTTTCTTAATTGGAGTTGGGCCTGGACTTTGACTAGGCCGTCCAAACACTTGAATGCGTTTCGATTTAAATTTTGCTCTGATGATTCTTCTGAAAGACAAACCTCCACTTTCCAGTCTGCAGGATCATCCTGCATTTCCTCACATCAGCTCAAAAGCATGATACTGCCACCACCGTGTTTCACCATGGTGGAGTGGTTTGTTCAGGATGATGTGCACACAGCTTCTTGGCATGGTGAGGTTTTCAACCAGGACTTCCCGATGTGGAAAAGTTCAACAGTCTATCGTCATCTCCAAGTTGGAAATAATAGAGAAGGAGCTTTCAAATAAAACGCATTTATATAGATTTTTTTTTAATAAATGACAAACATTTAAATAATGGTTTTATGAGTTTGTATCTGGATTTATGGTTCAGCTCTTTGGGAACATTTAGTCACAGCACAGCGACGCTCCGATGGTTTCACTAAAACACATTTATCAGTTAGAATGTCATCCAGAATCATCTGAGATCAGAAAGACGCTTTCATCAGTCTGAGGTGCTTTTCTCTCCTCAACACCTCTGCAGCATTATTCTGAAAAGTAACTAGTCAGATTATACCAGCAACACAACATATGGACAGAGTAAACGAGACTCACTGTCCTCACAGGAAACTAAGCAGGACAAAATCTGAGCCCAAATCTGTTAGATTTTCTATTTATTGAGGTTTTTTTCTGTGTTTTATTTTTGCGAGCATTATCAGAGGTCAGGGTGAGGTCAGGGTATGAAGCTGAGATAAAAAATGAAAAGAGTTTATAATGGGGGGGAATCTTCAATGAAATAAAAGATGAATTGGACTCATCTGAAAAAATGTGGAAAAGGAAAAATAAAAAGCTTGCGTTGTTCCTGAACTGAGTTTGCAGACATTATGTTTCAACTTATTTCTACAGTTTCCAGGTTCAGTGCCTCGCAGCGCAAAAGTACAAGCTGTGCACTGACATTTTTAACCATCTTTCTTCTCTAAATAGCTGAAAATGTCATTATTAAACAATGAACTGGCTTTTATTTCAGAGTATAAAAGTAAAGATTTCAGATTTTTCTTTTTAAAGAAATTCTCAGGGGGGAAAAAAATGCTTATTTTTTTCTTCTAAATCTGAATTTTGCGTCACTTTATGTTGGTTTTTTTTACATTAACTCTCAAAAGCAAAACGGTAAGTTTATGGCTTTATTACAAGAAAATGTTGGATTTTGTCTCATACAGCACCTGAAAAATTAATTAATTAATCTTTATAGATTAAATACCAACAACTCAGTTTGCATATGCTTCCAGTCTGACTGAGTAGGAACATAATCCCCATTAGAGACACGACTCTGGGCCTGCAACATGACGCTCTCTCATTTGCATCAGTCGACGAAGAGAGTTGTTTGGCCAAGAGGCGACATAAACCCGATGCAGGTCAAGTGTGCACCTGCGTCTTTAGAGCCGTCGCCCTCGACGTCACCGCAGCTGTGAGCAGCCGTCAATTACGAATCACCGGGATAATGTGGCAGCTGATCTTCAGATCTGCCACACCCCACTTCCACATCAACCCCAGGCCGAGGTGAGTGACAAAGCAAACACGGGAGATTTCAGGTCAATCTGCAGTGCCATCAGGAGTGTAAAAAAAAAAAAAAAAAGATTATTAGAGATCGAGTTTCTACAAAATACCAAAGTAAAGCAGAAAAATCTCTCACTCCCTCCTGCTAAAGGCTGAAGAACCATCTGTGCTATTTAATGACAACAAAATTCATTGTTGTTGACACACCTCGTCAACACCCCGCCGCTACCTTGACGGCATGCTCCATCAATCAAACGCTGCTGCACAGGCGCTGCTCGCATCCATCATCCTCCAGACTCCCTGGCTGTGCTGGAAGCGCTGGGCAGCTGCTCCCAATTCACAGTAACGTTACTAAACCTGGACGCAGCAGGAGAAAGTGGAATCTTTTTTGGCTTAAACACAAACTTTTCCCACTCGTCACGGACATTAGAGTCAGACTAACCGTTTCCCCAACACAATTATTTCCATTTGTGAAACACCAAAATGAGAACATTTCAGTTCATTCGAGGCACAACTAGAGTCTAAAGAGACTAATGTACAGCTGTGTGTCATCAGCATAATTGTGATACTCTGTCTTATTGTTGCGTACAATTTGAATGATCAGAACGAAATAAAAGTAAATGGTTAGAGGACCTAAGATAGAACCTTGAGGATCGCCGCAGATAACTGCATTCAGTTTAGATTCAAAGTTACTTATGGACACAAAAAAGGTTCAATTTGACAGATAGAATTTGAGCCAGATGAGCACTTCTACCAGGAAATACCAAACCAATTTTAATGATAATAAATGTCATCAACAACTGTGTCAAACATCAAATTCACATCAAGTAAAAACAATTGAAGACAGCGATAAAACACTGATGCTTCGTTTCATACAGCGTATGAAAACAGATTTTCTAAAACATTTTTCCCCACAGTCTGTGATTGAAAACTGAGTGACCTGTATGTCAAACAGTCACTTAGTTCCCAAGTAAAGCCTCTGACCACGAGGGATCCGAGGGACGTAGCGCACGGCCGATTAACGCAGAGCGAGCCGGAGAACCGGGCCGAACCCGGCTCCACTGCACTTTACCAAACAGCCATCCATCAAAACCTGCAGCGGTGAACATTAAGAAATAATGAAGATTAAAAGAATTATAATCATTTAAAAAAAGGGAGAGAAATACGTTTGGTCCTGCTTTATATTCCGAGGCTGATAAGTGATTTCTCCGACGAGATTGTTTGAACGTTGAATATTTTAACACTCATTGCATTTCTGATGGCGCTGCGCGTGGCGGGAGATGAAACAGATGACATATGGCAAAGGTCAGAACGTCCTGCTGGGAACAGAAGAGCTGATTTGATTCTTGGCATTACTCAAGTGTCCTGTCCATAATCCAAGAAAGAAACCCTTGGATATATATTTTTTTATTTTATTCTATTTTATAAAAAACATTCCTACAAGGACTCTCATTTAGAAATACCTTCTTGTTTTTAATTTGTTTTGGAGGTAATTGTTTAAAGGATAGATTTTTCTAATGTTTTCCCTTTTTTAAATTACTATAACACTTAAGAGAAACTGTGTTTTCAGACCAAACCTTCGAAATGATGGAATTCAACAAGTGTTTTCACAAGCTTTTACAAAATTGCTTGAACACCTTTATAAGCTCTTCAAAGACAGATCTTCTCTCTTAAAGCTGTTACGAGGCCACAAGTTGAGACCAGCAGAATTCTGGTCATTCTCAATTTTTTTTTTACTGCTGCCGTTTTTACGACGCAATCTGCACAGATTCGACGGTTGTTACGGGGAGAGATCAGATGGAAAGTAACTAGAATAAAACAAAAACTCGTTTGCTGGTTTAGTTTCAGCCTGGCGACAAAATGAGCGGCTAGTATATTTCTTTAATGAGCTCAGTGGAAAAGCTAGAAGAAGGAAGAGCAGCTGTCGTTTCAACTGAGTCAGAGGAGCAGAATAGTTGCTTCAGAAGCAGGTGGAGATGGATCCTTCTGTCATCCATCGTTACCTCTAAAGAAACGTGTGCTGTCACTGCTGTGCTCTCAAAATTATTAATGCTAATATGATGGCGCACAAATTAACTATTTAACAAATCTTTGAAAACTTCAAGATGGGGGATTTAGAAAGCTTCCTGGTGACTAAAAGTATCAGGATGTTTTCTAAATTTTGGATATTTTGGTTGCTGGAGTAGTAGTTTTTATTATTATTATTATTATTATTATTATTATTATTATTATTATTATTATTATTATTATTAATCACCTTATATTCATAACTAACTTCCTAAACCTTAAAAGACTGAAGAACCTTGAATTTAGAAAGTTTAGAAAGTGTCTTTTCAACAAACTGCTCACAAATTGGTGCCCAATGTTACAACAACTCTGTGCCATCACATGAGAAATCACAAAGCCAAGACCCGTTACAGTAACAATACTTCACACAACTCCAGCAAAACTTGCCTCTAAATGAATGCTGACAGAATTTTAATGCTTCAAATCTCAGTTTCAGTCAGAAGTGGTCTGCAGTAAATCAGAGGAACACTGGACTCACCACAGGCAGTTTTTAAATCCCTCTGTATGTTGCCGGTTTGGTAGGTATTCTTCTTGACTTCTTCCTTCCTCCTCACTAGAAAAAAAAATCTTCATTTTATCAATTCAAATTTAGTCTGAGGATGTTTTCAAAAATGGACGAGTTCAGCTATTATGAGCTGAAACATTATAATATATTCCATCTAAAACGAGAGTTAGCTTCCCGTATTAAATGCATGTTGAAGATCTTTGACTTACAGTTTGAAAAGTATCAATACAAGAGGGAGAACTTCTACTTTGAATAGGTCACTGGAGCTTGACCTGCCTGAAGCATTGGCAAACAAGGAGCATGCCTCCATCAGACTCTATCCATAATAAATAGGATCCATCAGTGCAGTTTCTGTCTGCTTTAACAACACTGAGGCCAGATGGCGTTTGGTCTGTGGACCAGTTTGGTTTGAAGGGCTTTATGGTGTCAGTGTTCTGATTAGTTCTCATAGAAATGTCAGATTTTCTGTTAAATAAAGTCAGAATGTTGTAAAAGCAGCTAACAAATTGACCATTTACAGAAAACAAATGTTAGCTTACCTCTCCAGCTGCTTTTTCTGCTTGACCCAGCAGCTCCATCTGCTCTGGATTCAGTTCAGCTTATTTTATTCTTTTTTTTAATTCCTCTGAAAAAAACTTTTCACTTGGGGTGCTGCGGTGGCGCAGGGCCAAGGCACAAGCCATGTATTGAGGCCTTGGTCCTTGTGGCGGTGGCTGCAGGTTCAAATCCCGGCCTGGTGACATTTGCTGCAGGTCTTCCCTCTCTTTCCTGTCAAACTACTTCCAAATAAAGGCCACTCTTCTAACAAAATGTTGCACTGAAGTGTTTGAACTTTTTCTACACTAAGAAATTTCCATGAAAATCCTTCCAAGTTTCTGTCCTCGTCTCCAGCGACGCACAAACTCCACAGGTGGCGCTCATCAGCCAGATCCAGGCAGCCAGATGGTGCGTTCACTGTTTCAGGACGCTTGAGAGCCACCGACACAACCGAATCACGTTTCTCAATCCTAAATGTAGGAAAACTTTGTTTATTTCTATAACAGAATATGAAGCAATCCAGATACAGAACTAAATGTATCTGTGTGTTTGAAGACAATCACCATAAAGGTTATTGTCTAATTACAGAAACTGCATGAAAAAAAAGCTGAATTGTGCATATGTTTCTTATTTAATAAATTCCCTTTTGAACACAGAATAAATCTGAATTTTCCCTCCAGCGTGGTCAGAGTTTAACTACAGAGAGAGGAACCAATGCGTATAAAACTGATAAAATACAAACAGAAGTAATTAGCTCTGAGTTCTGTGCAAACTACCTCCCCTGAGATGGAAAAGTAATGGCCGACATACAAATGAGAGCCGAAGAGGAGAAATCAATTTACACAGCCAAAGCAGTTCCTCTCACTGTTTCAAGAGAACAGCTCTATGCAGATTAAAGCAGCAGATGTGCCAGAGAGAGTTTATTTTATGTCTTTTATTTTCTCTCCTCTATATCAGGGTGGACATGGTACCTTACACAAGCATTTTTATCCGTAGTTTTCAACATTTTTCATCACAAACCTCAGTGTATTTTATGGAGATTTTAAGTCGACCACAGCAGAGACACAAAAGCTGATCTTGGAAGAAAACCTTTTAGATCGAGGATGTTCAACGTAGGGTCCGTACTTGTTTTGTTCAGTCACCCCAACCACAATTCAAGTATAATTTAAATAATTTAGGACAAAACTACAACTTTTTAAGTAAACTCTACTTACAAATATGTTCGATGCAACACAAAGTGATTATTTTCTTCCCAGCTTTCTGGTTTCTTTAATGTTGTCATGGTAACTAGGACCACATCTACTCATTGACTTGTACTCTGAAGTCCACCTTAGTGCACCCTGATGCGCTTTTAATTGCTGTGTTAAAACCTGGCTAAATGCAGCAAGTGTTTACAAACGAAGACTGACCTAGATCCGGTTTTTTTATTGCTGAGAAAAGAAGAAACATGTTTTCAGTTTTTATCAATCGAGTCCACAATGAAAAGAGAAATGGAAGTCTTTTATTTAAGAAGGAAAATGTGTAAAAAAACAAAAAAACAAAAAGAAAACATTTACAGTTTTTGATTTATGACCTAATTTCTACAAAAAAAATATTTATTCCGAGTCCTCTTGACCCATGTCACAAAATGTTTGTAAAAATACTCCAGGTCCTTAGATGAGCTAAATGCCACACTTTTCAGATTTCTCTTTGTAAAGAAAGAAATGCAATCTTTTATGCACTATTTTGTGTTTATTTATGACACAATAAATAAAACACAATAAATTTTGCAGATTCAATGTAACAAAATGTAAGAATACATTGCAAGGAATAGTTTGATTTAGATGCAAAACCTAAACATGGCCGTCCTTCATCGGATCCAGTTTGTAGAAATGATAAAGAATCTTATAAAAACTAAGTGAAATCAGACAAATCCTTCCCAAATTAAACAGAAAACACTGTTGATCATCATGTTCTTTTCACACAAACATTCATTACAAACAGTCTGTGTGCACATCTTCACACTTCCACTCTTTGTGTAACAACACTCACATGCTTTGTGCAAACGTATTGTTTCTGTCTGCTAGCTTGTTAAGTAGGACATAATTAGAAGCTCGCAAAACAACCTTGGAAATAAAAGAGAATATCTAGAAGCAGACATATGTCTGTGAGCAAATATCTGTCCTCAAGGCTCTGAAGCTCACAGAGGAGCAGCGATAAAAGGAGTCAGACTCCTGGCAGACAGAGTTTGTCAGCTGGTTGAGCAGCTTTAGAAAACCTTCTCTTTCCCTTGGACTTTGGTATTTAAAGTGCTGCTCAAACACAACTCTGAACATTTACCGACATCCTGCTGTAAACACTTCAGGCATGGATTATCAGATGAAATCAAATGAAATGAAATGTAAAGGAAACCAATCTTGACAAAACTTTTTGTCCACAAAACATGTCAACAGTTTAGTAAAGAAGTGTGACGCCATGCTCCAAAACAATTTCAAAGACATTGAGCCTTAAACTGGGATTTATTTGTTTTAAAATGATGCGTCTAAATGTTTAATAGCTTCAGTTTCAGTGGATTCAGTAGTTCTCTCTTTTTTATACTTTCATACTTCTTTAAGAGGAAATAATTTTAAAAATCCAGCGGTTTTTATGTCTAGTGGTCACAGTTTGGTTATTAAAGTCATAAAATAAAATAATGTTTTTTTGTAGAAATTCAGATAAAACTTCTTGATTTGTTTTATCAATAAGTTTATCAAGCAAGAAATGTACGGTATATTTTATATGGTATTTTTTTTTATCTACACACTTGATGTGTTTCCATTGACTATATAATTGTGCAAATTTGAATTGCAAAAAGAAATTTGCTTAATGGAAACTCACATTTTTAGCTGTATCTATATTAGTATCCCATTTTCAGACCTTCCTGAATATTTCTTAGAATATTTAAAGAAATCTTCCCCAATTTCTTTTTGATTGGGACCATGTTTTAATTTCTTGCCATAAAGGGACTGAAAAACCTGATTAAATACACCTTTTACCTACTGTTTTTATTTAAAAATACTGCTTCTTGTTCAATTTCTGTCCAGCTGAGCTACTTAAGGTTGGTTACTCTATGGTCCCCACATCCCTGCTCTGCCCACACTAATGGAAAGCATGTGTAATCCTCACAAAACACAGAATAAATGATGATTTTCAGAGATGCTAGCAGACTGTTAATTCCCCATTGACTGAGTTTTTCCAGCTATTTTACCAGATTTGTCTTTAAGCTTGGCTTAGCTAACCTCTGGCAGGTAATCGTTTCACTTTTTGCACACTGAATGAGTTTTACGGAGCGTTTTCCCTGCCTGTCAGCTGGAAAAGAATCGAAAGCATTGGGAAATCTTAGGACCACGCAAAAAAACCCTCGGCGAAGATCGAAATGTTTTATTGTTGTGTGTTTTTTGAACATCAAATCACAGAAAATGTTAAGGACGTTTGTCTGACACAGATAATAGGATCTTTAGAAGATGATTTGTCATCAGGGAAATATTTATTGTATCTGTGAAAGAAACAGAATTCATATTTTCCACAAAATATTGCTAAATCTATTCTCAATAATTGTCTGCATTGTTATCCCAAAGGTGTTGCTGTTTAGCAGAGCTGCTGAGATATTACGTCAATTTAGAAGGAGATTCATGGCAACAATATAAGTAACAGTAAAATCACAGCTGCTGCTCACTGGGGCCAAATTCACTTAGAACGGCTCTAAGGGGAAACGTTATTGACATTTCCTGACATTGACAAGTTTCTCCCCGACACGCAGCTCTGCACTGATAATGAGGTTTGATGAGCCGCGCGCTAATCATGGGCTCTTGGTGTGTTATTGTTTCACACCTGAGGGATTAAAAATGCTGCTTTTTATGGCGTGGCTGTTGTAACTAAAGCGAGATCAGACTGGTTTGAGAGAAACGCGTTAGTTTTACATGGCTACATTTGTTTTGTTCGTATCAGATGGATGATCGGATGAAGAGTCCGTGGAGCAATCATTGCGATTTTTGGGATCTGAAATCGTCTTCTTTGAATTCAAAACGATAATGTGAAGCTGCATTTCCTGCTTTGATGAATGGAAAGCAGCTCAATGTTGCAGTGATTAATTACCAATGGTGCCAAGTGATTTACATAGAAATCTGTTATTCTTATTTTTGCAAATATTGGTAAATTCCTTCGCAATCAAGTGAAATGTGGCTGGATGCAACACCTCCCTCCTGGGAAGTGACTGATGTGACACGAAGGAGATGCAAACTGTAACTCTGTGTGGGTGGGTGGGTGACAGCTGCTAAAAGTGCTGGGGGTCAAATGGGAGGTTAATGGCGAGACCGGGGGTTAAAGTTCAAAAGCCGAGAAAGTGGGAGGCGAGTCGGGAGACCGAAATAGAACGGAAGGGAGCGAGGAGCGAGGGAGGTGAGAAAAAAGTCTTAGCGGGAGATAAGGGATGGGGAGAGGACAGAAGGAGAGAGATAAGGAGCAGCAGTTAGCAGAAGCAGCCCGCTGATGTGACGAGTCCAGGGAAAACACATCTACACACAGAAACTCCCCTGATTATTAGGGGCAATCATTTCTGAAGACCTCATCTATCTTTCAGGTGAACATGCAAAGAAAACACAAATGAAACCGTTTTGTTTTTCGCCCTGAAGCGCTCTGAGGACAGGAGCTGCAATAAAAAACTTTCAGGAACTTTTTTTTCCCCTCTTGCTGGGTTTTCAGACCTAGTGACCGACAGATAACACGGGTTATCGCTCAGCTGCTGTTAATGAGCTTCATGCATCTGAATTTATCCCTTTAACCCGGTAGAACATCTTAGAGAAGTCTTGATACTAAACAGAACATTTTTAAATTTCTTCACAGCCAGTTTGGCAGGATAAATTACTCAATAAAAATGATGATACAATGAAATCTTTACTATTTTATTAATTGTATTGATTGTTATTTTAGCTTTCAGAAAAAACACAATAAGAGATCCAGAATAATCAGCTTTTAGGAATAGAGTTGAGATCAGGTTACAAAGCCTCACTCCTCTTGTAACGGAGACCAAATAGTTCAATATTTGTCTGATTTTACCTTAAAAAGCAAAGAAAAAAGTTTTTGATCATCAAAAACTTAGTAAAAACAAAAAGTGATTTTCAAAAGATGATTTGAATTTATAAAGAGAGAAAATTATACAAACCTGTTTCTGTCATGTTTCACGCAACAAGTGCTATCACAAGAAAATCCATGATAACATGAAAATAAACCATTAAAAACACAGAAAGAAAGCAACATTTGAAACTGTCTAAATAGGACTTGCATTTAAAAAAATACAATATCTGCTTCTCGGGGATTTTGCTCCACGTTTTAGCCGCAGTTAGTTGATAAAAATCAGATTAAGGACAGCAATAGCCGTTAGGAAAAGCTCTGCTTAGAGAGGCGCATTTATCATGCAGAGGTGCAGTCAGGCCCGGCTTAAAAAGTGGCATTGATACAAGAAAAGGAAAGCAGGAAGGCTTGTTGTTTGTCTGCTTCTGCGGCTGGAGGTGCCGCTGTGGAAGAGGACAAAACGTATCAGCGTGAGCCATTATTCCCATGCATGTGCCTGTTTACAGCATTTCTATCATCCCCACCCCCACCACCACAACACAACACATCACAAGTTTCACATTTATGTGGAGAGGGAGATTACAGCAGCAGCTGCATTAGAAGCATCAATAGAGGGTGGTATTGGAAAGTGCTTGCCAAGCCCCTGAAGGAAACAACAGCACTCTGTGTAGTGGAGCAACTCTTTGCAGTCCAATTCGTTCAATTGAAGCTGACAGGAGAGAAATTGGTACCTTTGCCGGCTCCGAGGACTGACACCAGTACCTGATGGTTTCGCTGCAGATGGTTTTAACTGTGCGGGAAATAACTTACGCAGCAAAGGAGCAAAATGCAGAAAGGGGGAAAGGGATTCGGCCAGTAAAGAGCTAGTTAGGTCGTTTAGAGCGATGCTCGGAAAGTTCTTGGACTTTGAAAAGAAACGAGAAGAAATATGGACAAAATCAGGGCAGCAAAAGAGGAAATCCTGACTTCTTACCCTGGACGGCTGATAGGTAAATCAGCTATTTGAACCTCGAGAGATACTTCATTTTTTGGAAGAGACGTCTTGAAATAGAGATATGGCAGGTCTGAACGAGCTCGGTGCTTTACTGAAAGAACGAGCCGCTCCTACAAGTCTGAATTTGAGTATCGTGGCTCGAACAAATGAGATTTGAAGCCCGAGGCTCATAAGACTGGAGAATCTCTAAAGAGGCCGACACAGACTCACAGATTGTGTGCAAATTGAGGTAATTCTGAACCATTTTTTTTTTAATTGACTCTGTGCGTAGTTGGTCAGGATAGACTGCTCCGAAAATACAAAGCCTGATTGTCTGCAAGGTCAAACAAGAAGTGGGACTTTAAATAACGTTCTCTTGTTTTGGCTAAAGCTTTTGTTCAATGAAAAGCTGAACATGCTTGGAGTCTAAGAAGAAAGCAGAGAATGTGGATCCTGTCCCTTCATAAAGCTAGCGTCATGTCTGTGTCCTGGATTCTGGATTACTTTTCTACAGTATGTTAGAAAAATGTTGTACCAAATCGCTCTAGAAAATCCTTCTAAAACAGAATAGTTTAAGAATAAAGTTACTGGAAGTTCAAATTTACTTCATTTCAACAGCAAGAGAACTTACAAACATTAAATATTTCACCTAATACTGGTTACTTTTTGGTAATAAACACAAGACTGGGTTGTAACAAGCTAATGATGATGCATTTTCTTATTTCTCTTTCTGATAACATCCCCATCATGTCCTACATCTTAATTTATTCATGCATAAGTGAAGGGGGAAAATTTCTCTTGGAAACAGTGATGATGCAGCACTGAAGCGTAGTAAATATTAAAAAAGAGGAAGGACTCCTGAGTGTTTTGAAAAGGGAATACCACCCCCACCGCTTCTTCTTCTCCCCCACTTAGATAGAGAAGAAAAATTAGATAAGAACTACATGATGTTCTCCTCCATGTAAACCGTTTAAATAAATCATGTCTCCCCCTGAAAGGCCTTGTGGTATTTTCCCAGCTTCGGTGAGGCACACAGAAAGAATCCTCCTCTTTCATCTCTCTTTCTCCCGCATGTATGGATGGACATCGAATCATTCCTTCGCTCTATTTCGCCATGTATACGTTGACTCACAGCGGAGACGGAGGCTCGGGAAAATTCCTCCGACCTATTTCACTTCTGTTTTCATTCCACATATCTGTTTACTCTCCCAGAGGAGAGAAAAAAGAGAGGTAATCTTTTCATAGGAGAACAAAAAAACAGAAGGAAAAAAAATAGAAAGCAAGTCCAAAACATCCCTCCAAAAACAAAAGTGATGGAGTGGCTGCAGCGCTGGAGTTGAAGTGTACTTAATGGCAGAGGCTGTTCTCATGTTGCTTTTGAAAGTTTCATGCCCTTACATTAGGCTCCTGCGTTAAAAGATGTTGTCGAACCAACTGAAACACACCGGCTTTCAGGCCGGCGAGCCACAAAAGACTCAAAATGCTTCAAGCGTGCACCATTGGAAGTTTTCAACAATCTGACTGTGAGAGCGTGAAGGCTGGAAGGACTCTCCATAAAGTTAGGTGGAAGCTATTAAAATGTGCAATGTGGTTTATATTTCGAGGGGCTGGCTGTTTCACAGCGCTTTTTTGCAGAAGGAGGGCGTGGAAGCTAAAAGATACTTGGCATACTTTACTCACTTCTCGTAAAAGCCAGCTGTGCTTCTGTGGTAACGATAGCTGGGATGTAGATTCAGTTTCAGCTGCTTTTATTCTCTTCCCTTTTAGATAAGGCGTAATGTTCCTGCTGCTTGTGTAATTTTCCTTGCATACCTCAACAGGAGTCTGCAGCCTCACCAGTCCCTCACTTTCTCCACTAATGACAAAAAGAAGGAGCAAAGACTTTCACGTTTTTTTTTTTTTTTTCCTTCATTTTAAAACCAGTCAGGGGCTTGAAAGTAAAAAAAAAATATTCACACATTATAATGTAACATATTCCCTGCTGCTTAGACTTTGCCATTCGGCAGCTCCGCTACAGGACAGCACGTCTATATCTCTGGGCAGACAGGCTGCAAGAGGGAGTTACTATGGCGACAGGACACGCTGCATCTCCATCTCAGAAATGTTTCAATTTTTTTCCCCTTCTCCATTCACCCGGCTTATTTGCAATCATTAGATTTGAGATTGGTTCCAGAATGGAGTTAGCCTTGTTTTAGCGACCTGCAACCATGTCCCCGTTCATGTGCAAAAAGTCCTCTAAAGTTTCCACCAGCTTTGATTTGTCTTCCACTTTCCTTCAAAGAAATTAATGGAGCTAGTAAAGCAACGACAAGCGCTTAAAAGAGTCCACATCCAGACGGCGTATTGAAAATGCGACTCGGTTTCCATGGTTTCGGATTATAGCGCACTCAAACCACTACAAAACAGGAAGAAACCGGACCCGACCCTCTGATGTTTGATCTTCTCTGATGTCTTTCTGCCATTAAGAGTTGGGCATCGGAAAATGTGCCGCTGTTCCTTTAAATGGACGAAGCCGGAGCAGAAAGAGCTTCCCAGGCTGCTGGTGTTTGTGTGTTGAGATGTTTGGGAATAAAAGAGTTTGTTCTGTTCTGTTTTCTTTGTTGTTGGCGTATTAAACTGTGTCACAACATGAGCAAAGGAGTTAAATGTTTTATTTATTTATTTTTTGGGGTCCAGCTTCAATGGGGGGAAAAAAAAAGGGATTTAGAGAGACAGGCGGCAAACGTACATACACACGATTGTATTTTTGGATTTAATGGCGCATTGGAAGGTTTGAAAATAATTACTGAGAGCCAGGAGGGATGAGTGAGGGGAGGAAAGCAGGTGTTAATTGCTTATTTTCTGAGGGCTGAACCACAATGAGTAATTTTTGCCAAGCGCCGCCTGTCTTCCTTGAGTCAAACATGCTTTAATTGCTCATTCGCTTTGGCAGGAGGAGACATGCAAATCAGCGTGGCATTTGAGAACCTTCTCAATATGGCACAATGACTGGGTGAGCACCGTGTTTGTCACACGCCGCTTTGGTGTGCAGGGGAAAGTAAATGCCAATTTATTTAGTCGCCACCGTAAGCCTGCTTGCTGTGCAAATCAGGCTTTTGGATTTTTTGCAACACTGACAGAATATTTTAAAACGGCTGTCATGAAGTATGGCAATCTGAGTCAGAGGCGTATTTCAGTCGCAATGAGGACGACGTCGAAACGCGCGCCTGGAGTCTGGGGACTGATGCAAACAGATTCTGAGTTCATTTAAAAAAACAAAAAAATTTATTTGTAAGAAATAACATAAAACTTGTTTAGGATGAGTTTTGACAACTAAAATATTCTTTGCTACAACAAAACAAAATATCACTAATCTGCGTCCTACCAACCTTGAATTTTAGCTGAAAAGATTGTGACTAAAAAGAAGCTCAATGTTAGGACATTTTGATGCCATGCATCTTCCAATTTCATCCAAGCAGTCCTTTGCGATTCTGATATTGTGTACATGAATATTGCCATGACGACGGACATTTAACATATCATTCAGCTTTATTTCATCCACATGTTCCGAGCTGTGAAGTAATATGCGATAAACCTACTGAGACGCCTCCAGATTCAACTTTAATTCAGCTGATTTCAGTTGATTACTGACTGGAAAAAGCACTTATTTTATATTTATCCCACGTTGTCATGACTTCATTAGTCCAATATTTTATTACTTTCTTGCAAGCATCAATAATAGTAGTCTGTGTTCAAAATTGTATCAAATAAAGCATTACTCACCAAAACTTTCATTTTAAGATGCAACAACTGTGACAGTATTTGGTATTTTCATTTTTTTTCTTTCTCAAGAGATTATTTTATAAACTGGGAGTGTTGAATTAGATTCAGTTTATCTTGAACTGATTTTGAAGATGAATAAATGTTTGAGACTGATATCTTTTACAAGTTTCTTGAAAGGATACAACTGATTCATTTAAACTTAATATTTATGTGACATGGATAAAAATCTGAAAATGATCCGACACAATTAATTAAAATTAGTCAGTTGTTTTTTTGTAATACTACGTTTTCTTTTTTAGAATAAGTAAAACACTTTAACTTCAAATTATTATTATTTTTTCTAAATGCAGGTCTGTGGCATTTCCAAATATAATATAATATGGAAGTGTTACACTTTACAATTACAACTACAAAGTGAAGTATGACTGATAAAGAGGTTAAATGTTTTGTTTTATGTTACAAAACAGCTTCGGTTTAGTTTAGTCAGATTAACTGTGAACATCAATTTTTAAGTCTTACCACAGATTCTCTATTGGATTTCGGTCTGGACTTTGACTGGACCATTCCAAAATATGCTTAGATCTAAACCTTTCCATTGTTGCTCTTGCTAAATTGGAAAAAAAAACTTCAACTCCAGTCTCAATTCTGTTGCAGCCCCTTCTAATAATTCTTAGAATATAAATAAAATAAAATAAGAAGTCTGGGCTTCCCACAGCACCACATGCAGATCACATGTACATCCCTCCCTGACAGTGTGCTGTGGATCACACTGTGCCCACAGGCTCCACTGCTGACTAAATACCAGCCAAATAAAGAGCGACTGTTGGGCTGCGGATGATGCGCTTACCCGTTTTACGCTGGGATTGCATCATAAAAACATCAGCTGTTTGGTTACATTCAGCCACCAGATCCCAGCATCGTTCCCAACGAGCTGCCGGTCTGCAGCGAGTGAGCAACACAAAGAGGCTGATCGTGCTCGTCACTCGCCGACTGAGCCTCGCCTCCCGTGGGAACGACTCTGTCAGGAGCTTATTGAGAGAGATCGTTCATTTTTGCACTTCTGACAGCAAGTCAAGCCCACGAAAGCAACGTATTCAAATAGCGCTGAGAATCTGACGCAGTTTGTCTTCATATATAGGATCATTACGTAGATCTGAATCTTCAACCAAGGCAAAAAAACATGCTTTTCCACCCAACTGAACTCTTCAAACAGTATCACTTTCTTGAAACTGCAAGAAAGTCAACAACAGGTGACTGCACCCATTTCTGAGAGAGCACCCAGTCCAGTTATGCCGTTGCTCCCCCTCTCCACCAGGAGCAGAAGCAGCATGTATTGTCAGCTGCTGTCAAAAATAGCTTAAGGTCTGATACATTCTGGCAAGGCGAGAGCTGAGGAGCAGGATGCCATTTCTCTGCTCATTACGGAGCAACAGTCTGCCATATTGGTGTCACAAAGCAACACCTCTGAGACCTCACACCACAAACACTGTCCCCTGCTCCAGGTACAAACACCTTTTCTAATGGAGAACACGATACAGACCCGCCTTTGCAGAGAGGCTGGGAGCTTGTTTTATTCATTTAAGCCTCTGTTTAACCGACAAGTACATGAGAAAAGAGAAACAACTGTACTGACTTAGACTATCTGATTTAGAAAGCAACAAGAAATTCATATTGTGCTGCTCTAGAAACAGGAAAAGTTTAATCCTATGGCGGCAAACAAAGAAAGAAAAGTTTAGAAAATGGTCAAGTAACATTTTTCTGTTTGTCAAACGGTAACAAGGCATGAAATGTAAATTTTAAATTTGTGTGTCACAGCAGAATCAAAGTCACTTGAAAATGTTCCAATTTAATAACTAAAGTTTATTAAAGGTTTTTCCTGATTGTTGAACCTAAAGAGAAGCAGTTTGGCTCTATTTTTACTGGATTATGTTACTTAGGTGTTTCTGCTGTTCTACTCACACAGTTGTGTTGTGGCCTGAAGAAGACGACTGAAAAACCTTCCTACCAGCCGCGGGAGAGTCCACTGCCTGCTAATGAAGAGGCACGGTGTCACTACGTCTGCTATTTCAGTTTAGCGGATCATAACATTTTGGTGCGACACGGAAAACGGCCAGAACAAGCCATGCTGAAAAGCACAGATGGAAACGCGCAGTGTTTCAGTAAACTCCTATTACATTCTTCCTCAGCAGAAAACTAAACCAGCTCCGAGAAAATATGAGAAAAAGCCAAGCCTTCCCCATAAACAATGCAGAAATAATAGCTTCTGCAATTTGCTCAGAGTAAACAAACTTACAGGATGCAAAACATAACAAGAAGCATGCAGAAATCGTAAGATCAATCATTTGGGCTGCATGGGGTTCGGAAAGCAGGAAGCTTTGTTCACATTGCAGTGAATCATTACTTTGCTTTGTAAACTCTAAGACTGCACTGCTAATCTAATTGTGTTTACATTAAACAAGTTAAAATGATAAGTGAAGAACATCTGCTCTGTTCTGAAACATCAAGCATACAGTAAACTAATGCTGACCTTTGGTTTAGCGGAGTTACAATCATTTCAATCAATGATCAGATCAGGAAGGCCAGATCTCAGTCTCTCTCGTTAAAATTGTATTAGAAAATGATGTTGTTTAACTCCGACTAAATAGATTTACCATCTGTAATTATGTGTAGGTTGTAAACAGTAACACCAACGAAGTGACTGAACAGATATTTGTTGATCAGATCCTGGAAAACACAGTGTACGCTAGTTTAGAGGGGAAATTACACAGAAACACGAATTCAAAGCTCAAATTCAGACTTCCTTCAGAGAATAAAGTGTTTGTTTCTATCAACAGTTTCTGTTTTTTGGAGCATTTTGATCTTTTCTGAAGCAGGACACATAAATAAATTCAACAACTGCTGGTAGTACACTGACGATGCGTTATTTCATGCAAACCATTTTTAACATCAGTGTGATGTTGACAACGGCGTCTTGATTGCTCATCTTTAAAATTCAAATGTGTTTTGTTCTGTGGCTGTCTGAGTAGAAAATGATTAATTTATAAGCACAAGAAGGAACTAAAGAGAAACAATGAAATCAACTGATTTGTAAGAGTTTGTGCTTGAGCTATTAGAAATGAGATGTTACGTTTTTAGAGAAAGTCCAAAGTTTCAGCTACTTGCAGGTAATCGCAGGGTTCACCGTAAATCATTTTACGGAAAGTATTTCCACCACTGCATGCAACATGAAACGTCTCCATACTGCACTTAGATTTTGATGAAATGTCAAACTATACTTTAAGCCCATTAGTACTCATTACATGAACAGCAGGCATACAAAACTCTAATTTGCATAATTAACAGTAAAGCATACTGTATATATATAGTATTGCAAAAATGGGCTTCAAGAAACTCTTGTGTTTATCAGTAAAGTTCAGACGTAAATTTGTTCCCAATTTCTTACTAATAAATGTAATTTTACCATTTTTAGAACCAGGGATCTCAACAGTCTTTGCTTATAACAGTTCTTTCCTATTTAACAACTCGAAACCCTTTATTTACTGGTGCATTCGTCAAAAACCCGGAATCAACTTCAACAATAAAGCAAAACCTAAACGCAAATACATACAAATGTCAGTACAAGCTGAATTTATGAGGCTGTTTGGGGCCATTAATGTGTAATGAAACATCACATGAGTCCTATCATGGGTGCACTTTCAATTGCTCTGGTGGGTTTGATGCAGGATTACTCTGGGTGCCAGTTTGGCCTCACATGGTTTCCCATTCACAGGGTTAAATCAGGAATTATGTAGGAGGGCTATGTGCTTCCAGGGTTGCAGCTGGCGTGCCATACGTGCGTGTGGTGACCGCAAAATGTGACTGTATACAGAACAACATGATGGATCTCTCTGGCCTGAAAGACTCTCTGACCTACTAGACACAGTTGGCGATGTGTAAAGCTGGTATTGACAATAAAGCTTGTATTGATTCAATCTGTTTTCTTCCACCATTTGATGGAAGAATGGAAAAACAACAGAAATACGTTAATAGATGTATTCCTCTAGAATGTAGGTCTTTTTAACTTAGATGTGTTTTAGAAAATGGTTCAAAGGTGCAACAGGTAGGGTCTTCTGTGACAATTGGGTCCCTTCAGTCCATTTTTCCAAACAATAGTCTAGGAAATTTCTCCCCTCGATAGAAACTTTGCTTGCTCTTTGCTGCTACTTCACACAGAGTTTATTGAGTTTGCAGAAAACATGTTTTAGCTGCCTCCATTTGAATAAAAAGGACTTCGCTGGGTCTCTGAAGTGCAAGACAATTTGCAATGCTCCTTCCAGCTTGCTAAGGTAATAGCCATGGTAAACAGGTGCAGATTGGTGCGGCCTATTGTTTGCCAAGTGTGAAAGGAGCTGTGAAGGAAGGTATTTAGACAGCTCAATGAGTCATTTTCACATTTGCAAGATGCTGTGATCTGTGTTGGGGGCGAGATGTGTCACGTAAGCAGCATGTGGTGAGGAGTGTACATATATCCTGGCTGTCAGGGCTGGCTCTGTCCCAACCATTAATGCACCTATGAGTAAGATAACATTTTCTGTCCCTGCAGGATTCACACAATGCGTATTGCCACAGCAGAATGGTGATGTTATACAGATTTACTTCAGTTCATTGAGTCATCCTGAGCAGATTTTTTTCAGTCCACTGATCTGCGATAATCAAAAACACGAATGTCTTCGTGATACGTCTTGACTTAGCACACTGGCAGTGCTTTGGCTTAACGACACACTTCTCATCTCAAGAGGAATGCCATGTAAAACATTCAACTACACATAGTTGGGAAAAAAGACAGTGGACTAAGATTTTCTCACCAATTTTACCCTATTTTAGCTCCAATCTCTAAGGCACAAAAGCCAGAGCAGCAATGACCTTTAGAGTTTAGCGATGGCTAATGGGAATGACATTCATTATGTTGGTATTTCGTGAGATAAAAGGACAAATTGTGATTTGAACTGGCACTAAATAAAAAGTTATTTTACAATTATGTTTCTTCAACTTGTGCCCTACTTTTATGGGGAATGTACATGAAGGTTCACTAGATGGTCAAAATTACAAATGCTGGACTTTCATTTAGTATGCAGTGAATAACATACCAAATATAGTGAATGGTATGACATATTAAAAGTAGAATAAACCTAAACCACACCGGTCCTTTGAACTTTTATTCAACTGTAAGGAATACATTTTCCGTTTGCACGCTTCTTAGATCCAATGCGTATCCAAAACTATCTAAATGTAGCTAAAGGTTTGTAGGGTGAGCAAAGATTCTTCACCTCCGGTACTTTACCTGGACCAAAACATGAGCTACCTCACATGACATCCGGAATACTGGCACTGTTTCTTTAAGCCGCTCAACAGGGACTGCAGAGGTGCTGATCCACGACACATTCAGCCGAGCAAAGGGTTCTGGTGCACATCAGCAGTTACGGTTCACTGAAGGAGGACAGTGTCATCAGCAAAGAGCAGATACCACCATAATGTCAGCAAACTGGACCGTCTCCACGACCCCAGCTGGTTCCCTGCATATTCCGAATGCAACAGAAAAGAGGAAAGAGAGCACAAGGTGACTGATGTCCACTGCCTCTACACCAAAAAAAGAAATGCTTGCTCCAGGCGTAAAGATACCAAATAGTTTGCAGAACCAGCACGGCTGGTTCTCTTCTCTCCCACAGGATAACCCCAGACTGCACAGACAAAACCTATTCCAGACCCAAAAGCACCTGTAGACATGTCCTAATTTCATGAGCCCTTTGATTAATTGAGGGTGACTCTATAAACTTTAGGTAGGCACAAAAAAAAATTTGCCTCCATCTGCTTTTGTTCACTAACTGCAGTTAGTCTAAGAAATGTTCAAGTAAAATCTGATGATGTATCTCTTGCTGTTTGCTCTGGGAGAAATATGGATGAGGGGAATAAAACCAGTGATGTGTTAGTGCAGCCACTGCACACAAATCATTTCAACTGCTCTTAAGTACACAGAGGCTGTGACACAGAGGCTGAGGCTACAGTTTTATTGGGTGGGAGCAGATGTGTGTGTTTCTGTGTGTGAAAGTGAAATGGTGAGGCTGCAGGAGGGAGAAATCAATATTTCATCTCATCAGGTGTTTATCTGAAGGGCCGTGCAGTAAATGTCATGATGAATGGTTAGAGGTGGGCTGGGAAAACGCACATTACGCTAACAGGTCTGGGCCTTCCTCAAACATGCTTATAAACAGGAATAAAAAGAGGCGGAGACAAGAGGAGAGCAGATTCATTCATATGTCTGCACCACTCAGATGCTAGCTGCATTTTCTTGCCCTTATCGGTTGTTTAAAACGTAGCTTACTTGAAATGTAACTGTATGTGACTGCAGTCTTCATCTTCATAGTGACAGGTTCCCCAAATGTCAGTCAGTAACTTTAGGTTCCCACTGGGGTACAGAAACGAGAACACAAACATGCCTGATATACGAACAGTGGGTAACCCTTGGTAATCCCTCGTGTCTGCCGCCTCTCCCAGGCAGCTGTGTCGCTCCATCTTTGTGCTTTTGAGCGGCGTGTGTGCATGTGTGTGTGTGTGATCCCAGAGAGATTTGTAAGCCCCATAGCTCACAGTGAGAGGCGCTAACAGATTACCACTAGCCAGTCATTGAAACACATATACAGGCTAAAGCGAGCCGTTGAGTTCATTTCCTCTCCAGGTAGGGGGATAGTGAGGTTGCGCTGGGCTAACCTGGGAGAGTTAAAAAATCATTTCCCAATGATTTGTGGGCTATTTTGCCAATAATTTTGAAGGCTAACCCTGTTGAGTTATAAAAAATAAAAAAAAGCACTTGATGGGCTGAATCGAAGCCGACTCTAGCCAGGGAGTGATGATAAACAGCCGGTGTGCATATGCATGTGTGTGTGTGTGTGTGTTGGAGGGGAACATGGGGGAATGTGGGTGGAAATAAAAATCCCAGAAAGCACAGACTCGTCTTGACAAGTGCAGCATTCGCAGACAGGTTGGATGTGCTTAAGGCCTCGCTGCCAGCATGCATATAGTTTTACAACATGCAACATTAGGATGAACATTATATACAGAGAACAGGAAGGTGAAAGACAGGGGAAAGTAATTAGGATGCATGGAGAACCAGTCAGAATAAACATAAACTGCAGGGTGAAATGTTAAACTTGCAGATATCTAATAAATAAATTTAGAATGCTTTGCAATTTTGTGGATATACAATCTTATAGCAGCACGTCTTGAACAAATCAAAATATTTTTTGGTTGTTTTGTGTGATTAGTTTCTTTCTTGCAACTGCTGAGATAGATTGGGCTAAAGCCCACAGAGCGCATTCAAAACTGGTCAGGCCAATCAACCGCCTATGCAATCCCATACTAATGATTTACTGCAGATCACACATAATTATGACATAATGATTTTCATAGAGCTTAAGAAGAATCTTTACCACTGCTGTTCAGATACTGCCAAAGAACTGTTTTTGACTGTTTATATCTTGGCACATAATGTCACATTTTTGTTGTTGAAAATATTTCAGTAAATTCCTAATAGTTTCATTCGTTTTACTTCAGAGAAACCTGGCATTTTAAGATGACATTTCAGGGCCATTTTGGATGGTGTAGACCATTGTTGACATTTGAGCCCTGGTGGATGTAGCCCTAAAATAACAGAATCATGTTTATTGCTGAAGGTACAGATGATAACGAAGCAAAGTGAGAAACAGAAGGTATATTCAGGCAGAAAACATTTTAGTTGAAGGTTCAGGAGTCGACTATTTGGGAAAAAAGCAAACAAAAGTGTGTCAAAGGAGAATCGACTTAACTGTAGCTGCGCTTTCACTGACCAGGTAATTTTGTCGATTTTTCAATAAAATCAGTGGGCAAATTAAATCAATAGTTATTGCACTGAAAACTCTTGCTCTAGACGCTACATTTAACCTGCACATCCAGTGTTGCACAGCAAAACTACATCAACTTACAGCAGATAGAAGAAAAATGTGTGAACAGCTCAAAGTTTGGCTAAGCAAGCACATCATTAGCTAAGCTTCCTCCACATGCAGTGGCAGCCAACAAATCCGCCTGCAGTCTGACTACCTTTCAAACCTCCATAGGAGGCTTGGAAAAGATTTCAACTGGGAGGGAAAGGAAGTTCAGAAAGAACTCAAGGCGAAGAGTGTCAGATGGTCTGATTTACTCATTTGCTAAGTAGAGATGCCAAAACTGTTCTGCACAAAAGACAAAAAAAACACCTGTTAGCAATGTCAAGATAAAAAAAAACGTTTTAAAATAGTGATTTTATTTAAGGCAAACTATCGAAACAAAATATTACTTCCCCCCTGTTAAATAATAAATGAACCATTTATTTTTAAATCAAAGTTCAACATTTGATTACTGCTAGACGCGTAGAAACAGGAAGTCTATTAAGTCCTTTTCAGGCTCATCTATCAGCCTGAAAAGAGTTACCAAGTCATTTCCTAGGCTGTTGGGCTCCAATGAAGGATATTATCCACAGTTGGAGAAAACATGGAAGAGCGATGAGTAGGAGTGTTTGACCTCTGTTAAGATCAGTGTTTGTGATTTAGCAATAGGAAAGGAACTAGGCAAAAATAGCAGAAGAGTTCAAAAAAGCAAAAGGAAGACGTCCATCTCACATTTATCAAACACCATCTTGATGAAGACAAAGATGATGGAGAAAATATTTTGAGGAAGTGAAAATTTTTCTGAAAAGTTGGTGTTCCTCCTGTTACATCTGGTGTGAAACTAACAGCATTTCAGAAAAATACTGAAGATGAATCACAATGGAGGGGATGCAATGGTTTAGAATGCAAATGACTTGCCATAATTGATGTTACCTCCTTTCTATAGGTTGACCGATAATTAGTTTAATGATATTACGCAAAACTCCACTCAATGTTCCTGAGTTTTTGCTTCCAAGAGTGGAACTACCACTTATTAGGTTTAGATGACCATCCTTCACATACGGCCAACAAACTAATGAAAAGTTTTTTTAATAACCACTTTAAGGTTTCCTGGGTGTGTTGGTGGTTGGTGGTGCTGCAAAGCTCCCAGCTCAGACTTGTGTGAACGTGTGAAAATCCTTCCTGGAGCGACCTCCGGTGCGTGTTAACATGGACGTGCTAATAAGGCTTGAAAGAGAAGTTGAAGCTGATGATGTCTTTGCTCTTTCACTTCCACCATCTTGTCAGATCTCTGTTTCAGTCAGATTCACCGTGACCAAAAAATATCAGATGTTATACATTGCTTTTTTTCCTCAGGAAGAAATAAAGGAATCTTCTTCTTGCAACAGTTAAACCGAAGATACAGTTAACTTTCCTGATAAACTAAGACGGAAAACCACGATTGAAACTGAAGTCATACATCGACACAAAGAATGCACTGATCCATTTTTTTCCTTGTTTCTCTTCTTGTGACACCTTCACAGATCACACCATGGTGTCCTTCCTGACCTTTTCTTCACCACCTTCTCCTGCTGCATACGTGCTGATGCTAATGTAACGTTAAGCGTGTTCCCCTGACAACACTGTGCTTCCCATCAACACCTGACTCCCTGGATTAGGTGATAGTGAAATCGAGTGCCAGGCTCAAACCTCGTTGGAGAGCAGTTCGGCTCATTTGTTTCTGTGCAACGCCCGCCCAAGGCAGCGGAGACAGGATCCCTTGAGAAACGGCCGGCTTCTCTTTTTATTAATCAGAGAAAAAGAAACAAACAAGGTGGAATGGGCTGAGAGCTAATAAAAGAACGAGAGCTTGAAATGTCAATGGTGGATCCGTAATAGCAGCATAATTGCGAAAGTACCTGTGCCATTTTGAGCTAAGTGCCGTTTATGACAATTGTACAGCTTATGTAAGACGTGAACATTGCAGAGTTGGACTCTGAAACCGAAGCAGAACAGAGTTTGTGAGGATTGTTTGGATTTTTTGGAATGGGATTTTGTAGGGTAGTTATGAGAAAATACTTATTTTAACGTGTTTGTTTTGGATAAGTACAGTTATAAAAATACATATTATAAAAATAAAATGAATCATTAGCTATTTTAGTCTTCTACCTAGCAACAGTTAAAACATCTTGCATTTTGTGACTAAACTGACAAGCAATGGTTAAGGACATCGGTACAAAATGGTTTGTTTAAACGCTGAAAGGAGAAAAGAGGGAAAAGGGTACGACCCAGATAAAATGATGACCCGTATCTTTATGTAGTGATTTGGACAGGTGGGTTTAAACCATAATAATCCACAAACAAGTCAACAAAAGTATTGCCTATCACAAACTTTCTTTTATCCTCTAAACATGAAAACCGTTCTATGTTTCAAATATTTGGAGTATTTTGCTTGCAGCAAAAAAAAAAAAAAATCCATTAATTTGTGCTTTATGGTGTAATTGTCTGTGCACGAGTGTAATGGTTCTCAAAAGCTTTTTTTGTGTTTGTTTCCAGCCATGATATATGTAACATTAATGGCTCCATTAGCCTGTGTAAGTGACAGGAGGCTGCCACCGGTCACATTAATGTTAACGTTCCACACCGATCATTTCAGATGTGCCTGTGAAAGCGAAAGACGGCCAGCGCTTCGGCGCACACTTCATATTTGCTATTCGTGTTCGACCGAACAGTAAATCAAGAGAGGTGTGTCGGTGAAATCTTCACAGACTCATAACTTCCCACAACAACAAGCCATATCGCCGCGGCAAATCAGATTTGCGTGCCAAGTGTGCAGTGTCTGCATAAAACGAAGCGGAGGCTTGGTGAATTGTGTTTCATATGCACGCATGAACTCTGACATCTATTATCAGCTTGGCAAAACGTGATATTTTGTTTGTTTTATTTATTTTTTTATTTCCAGCTATGTTGGCGTTTTTCCTTGTTTTTCTTGTGAATAAAGGCATAACAAATAATTGCTCTCGGTAGAAGCGCGGAGGATTAAAGTTTAAACACTGCTGTTATTTATTCATTCAGGATTCCTCTGAACAGCTGATAAGAAGCCAAATTAACCCACTGCTGCTGTGTGAGCCCGCCGTCTAATGTGGTTCCAGCAGTTTAGAGTGCTGCTGCACTGAAACCGATACACTGACACCATGTTTGTTGCCGTTCCTGCTAAAGAGGTGAACAAAGCCTTAAAATGAAGAAATCTTTCACTGCGGCAGAACAATCTAAAACTACTACTGAGACGTCCGTGACTTTCTGGTGGGGATAAGGGAAAGTCTCCAGTAAGGAAGGAAGAAAGACGTCAGAAAAAGTCTTTGACATGATAAACATGTTAGAATCTTCTTATTTTATCCAAAAGCAATCAACATTGAAACAGAAACTTTGATAGAATTTCTCTTTTATATATATTTCTTTGAACATTCAGCCTTTTTCTCTTCTTTCTCATTCTGACCTTGAATACAATTAATTTAGTAGATGTTTTAGTCTTTGTGGCTCATCGCTTTGTTCCCCACATGAATTCATTCCCTGCATAATTGCTAAAACCTTTGAGGTATTCCGTTGCCTTTTTCTCACAATTTCTGTCACTCTACTAGTTCATTATCTTCCTTAATTATGAAGCATTTTAAAGCTGTCTTATCGAGAGTTTTAGATAAGGTCATTATCTATATTTTATCATGCAGGCAGCGAAAGCTTTTGTGGACTCTAGGCAGTTCAGACATATTGTGTTTGCCCTCCGTGATAAGCCCAAGAGAGGGCAGGCAGTATTTAAATGTCCAGTCCAGGTCGTCTGATGATATGTTAAGGTGATATTTCAGAGGCATAATTGCCGATGCTGCATAAAAAAGCGTGGTGGGAGTGTAAACTCAGTTCTGCAGTATATTAATTGTCTAAAATGTGTGGGTTTCTGCCTGAGATCTGTAAAAACTTAATGATTGCTGTGTGAATAATTAGCTATTGCAGGTCAGTGGAGCTGATTTGCTGCAAACAATTTTTCCAAAAGCTTAGAAACACAACAGTTATACTATAATGTAACTGTCATATGTTGTTATAGCTTATGAAGATGCACACCATTAAGTAATTAAAGTCCTGGCATTGTTCTTTTACAGATGTGACACATTGGCAATGGCCCAATAACTACATCATTTAGTCTCTTTCTACACTCTGCAGATGCTCTGTATACACTGATAAAGGTTTGTGTGCTTAATGGATCAGCAGACAGGAATCTTAAAACTGATAATCCAACCACTAGGGGGCATGCCACTTATAACCTGTGTGTAGACAACTGAAGGTTTAGCCTCAGATGGTTAGGCAACTTTTAAAAAAAACATAAAACATTAATATTGTGCTAGAAAATAAAATGTTCTCGTCCTTTTGCAGCAGCGCAAAAAAATGTATTCGATTAGAAACGCATTATACATTAACACAGGTTGATGTTTCAAACAATATGCTTCACTTCTTCATGCTTATTCCCATATAAAAGATGTTCAAACGTGTGTGTCGAAAAAGAGCAGTTTGATTGTAAAGAATATTTAATTTAAGTTGGACTGTTCTCGATAAGATTCATTTGAGATTTCTGTTGTGTACATAATTCTCCAAATGAGAGAAACTTTTACTCGCCTGTTTTATGGTAAGTTGGTCAATGTTGCACGTGGCCATCCATCCATCCATCCATCCATCCATCCATCCATCCATCCATCCATCCATCCATCCATCCATCCATCCATCCATCCCTCCATCCATCCCTCCCTCCCTCCCTCCCTCCCTCCCTCCCTCCCTCCATCCATCCATCCATCCATCCATCCCTCCATCCCTCCCTCCCTCCATCCATCCATCCATCCATCCATTTTCTTAACACCCTTGTCCCTCAGTGGGGTCGGGAGGGGTGCTGGTGCCCATCTCCTGCTAACGTTCCGGACAAGAGGAGGGGTCACCCTGGACAGGTCTCCAGTCTGTCACAGTGCACATGTACATAACAGTTTAAATGAGATTAGGATGTGTGTTTTCTTGATCTTAAATCAGATTACAACCAATGTATTTGTAACTTTCCTCTCTTAGAAACCTGTATATGCACAATTTGGAGGTATGCAAACTTCTCCCCAATTTCTACTCCACACTAATCCCAGTACATATTATTTTATATAAGTGGTCTTATCATGATACTATATCTATTCACACAGAGGCTGTAGCTCTGGATGTGATTACATGTCTGTCTTGGCATTAGCCAAGGATAGCCACCAAGCTAAGTGGAGTCTAGCTGCCACTGCTCACACCTGGCTGGTTCACAGTGCAGGTAAAAACCCATGACTGCTTCAATACTGTCACAATATTGTAAAATGTTGAAGATACTGCAAAAATATTCAATTTCTAAGCTTACAATGGTTTTGTAAATCTTGCTCATATCACCCCAGCTTTTATATTCTTTGGGTCCTTCCAGTCAAATCCAGTCCTCAGTTCAAAATCATCTTTTCTTGCCTGCAAACAATCAGGTTTCAGCTTACAACAGCAAATTATTTTTAAAAAGCAGTAAGAATAACTTTACAGATACTAAAACGGAAGGAGCACAGCTCGAGAGCAATACGTCGCCGAAAGTTTAGAACAATAAAAGACCGATTAGTCGCTTTCTCAGGGAGAACTCATACTCTTTTCATTCAGTGTTGACAGTCATACAATTACACAGTTGGACGGTATCATAATTTATGTTCTCATTAACTCTAATTTGTGGCAGATTTGAAAGCTGGAACACTTTGCCATTGTTTCTGAAACTCACAGGGAGGAATGTTAATTGAAATGCTTTGCCAGGCTTGCTAACCGAAGAGTCAATTTCAGAAATATGAGATTTGGAGGTGGTAACGTTCTTCTGAAGATCACAGCAAATTTCACAATACAGCAGAGTGCACAGGTCACACGTTTTCACCTGCTGTAGCTGTCTTTTGAAGGAATGCAGCTTCAAAACACACACAGATCTATGATTTGCCCAGAATGGCTTCGTGCTTTGAAAGAACCATGAATCTGGCAGCAGCTTGGTTGAAAAATATCAGATGGAGAAAAGAGGCAGGTAGTGAAGGGAAAACGGAAGACGGAAAAATCATCATTTCAGCACCAGGCATACAACCGAGATGCCTAAGCTGACAGGGATTTATTTACATATAATTTTAAGGTTCAGTGATTGCAGTCTTTTTTTGGAAAATGTGTTTTGCATATTTAAGATGACCATTTCAAGACATTAACAAAGGTGTGGCAGATCCTGCAACTTTCAGTGACATTCACTATTTTCCATTCCAATTTTTAAATTTTGATTTTGACTTGATTATAGTGTCCTGACTGAAAACACACAACATTTTTCAATAAATAGTGTAAGAATCAGATATTTTGAGTTATTATTTACAATGATTTTGAAAGAGAAATGATTCTTCAGATGAAAACGGAAAGAAGTCTTGGATTTTCAGACTTTTGTTTCTTTTTGTGAATGAAATGCTTGAAAAAAATAATGAAAATGAGTCCAAGGTGGTCATGAAAGAACCCATAGCAACACCTAAAGCACTTCAGGGCTTTGAATAGGCCAAGTAAAAGTCTGGACTTTAATCCAATCCAATCAAAGAATGGTGGAGTTAGTTGTCATACCGGCACTGGTCTAACCACTTATATACTTTGAGTCATGCAGAGTGGAGGGACCACAAATGTTTGACTAAAGCAATTTCTTTACCAGAACAAAAATGTGGAGCATCTTTGAAATGCGTCTCATGTCTGCAACCCTAATTATACGAGGAAAGATGGACCAAAGGATGAATCGGGATTCATTATTGTAAACTCTGGAGGTGTTTAATTGAAAGGTATTAGAAGAATCACAGTATTTGTTTGGCAGTAATAAGTAGGTACACAGTGATACCTAATTATGTACACCGAATTGTTGGAGAAGCTAGCATGCTAACGAGACAGAAATAAACATGGAGCATTCTCTAATTGGAGGAACAGCACAGAGTGAGCAGATTTACTTTCGGCTTTGAGTAATTTATGCTAAATTTCAGAGTTATTCTATTGCACAGCTGACTTTGAAGCTGACAAAGAGCCACTTGTCTAAAACGTCTCCTCCTTTTGTTGTCTTGTGTTCTCATCTTGACCTGGTCGCCTCTGAAAACAAGCTTCAATTGTCGTACAATGACACTGCATGCAAGCAAATCAAATGAGGATAAAAGCAAGTCTTTAAAAAAAAAGAAAATGAGTGAGCACTTGTAGAGATGCAAACAGTCCCTGGAAAAAGCATTGGGTACAATGGAGTATTTCTCTCTCAGTAATTGGACAGATACATGGGAAACTTTGAAGTTTACCTCGGAGTGTTTCTGCTGTGGTTGCTAAGCTAATTAGTGGTAAACAAGCAGATGGTAACTACTTCTCTGATTCTCTTAAGTTGTTTTAGGTCAGTCTAAAGATGCAGCTTTCAGGCTCCGACATTTTTAGGGTGTTTTATCCAACACATTGAGATTTTTGTCTTTGTCCAAGTTTCCTGTCTTCAACGGTATAATTCACCCTTCATCTCAACTAATAACAATTTGTTGATTAATAGGTTATGAACAGGGGTGACAGTAGGGGGTACGGTAGGGTACTGCATACCCCTAAAAGATTTAGTTGGGGTACACAGTACCTGCAAGAGAGGGGAGCAGCTGTCAGCTGTAAAGAATCAATGGGTTCACTGTGGAGCCGTGACTGATTTTTCAAGAACAATCAAAAACAGACTTAATCAGTTAATAAATAGCTTTTTTCCGACTGCCTTCTATGTCTACTATTGACCAATAGAGCTTTGGAACCAACGTCACTGCGTCAGACGTTGTGGGGCGTTTAGGTGCAGTCGCTAGGTGCCATCTTTGCAGGCCACAGTCTCAGACCAAAACAAACTTTATCCCAGTGGTTTTATTGTGTTACCGACTGCAGTGAAGTGAACCTCACTATATATATATATATATATATATATATATATATATATATATATATATATATATATATATATAAATAAAATATATAAATACCGTCTTCTGCTGCTCCTCCGCCGTCTCCAGTCTGCCACTGCGGTCCCTCCTCCCTGTGCTCTGTCCAAGGCTCCGCTTCCCAGGGTTCCCCACAGCAGGAGGCTGGGCCCCCTGCACTAGCGCCGCCCGTCGGGCCTACCTCCATGGGTCCACCTCTGCCTACTGGATCATTTCAGTGGAGATTTCAGACTGTGGCAGGAAGCCGGAGTGCCCGGAGAGAAACCTGCAAACAGGAAACCTGTCAAATCTTTTTACCATTTCGTCCCATTAATTTAAGTCAGACACATGTTTGGTCCCAGTCAGATTTCTCCAGCCTCAAAATGGTTACTAATTAGGTCTTCTAGGATTTTTTTCTTCTTCTGAATTTAATACTTTTAGCTCCTCTCCAAAGGCACCTTTATCACCTTCCAGAGGAGGGGCTGGAGAAACTGCAACCTCTGGTGTCTGATCATCTCTTCTCATAAATGTAAATGAAACCGTTGTTGAGCATGTCTTCACTGCAGTCGCTGTCTGCAGTGAAGACATGCTCGTTGTCTGCCTTTACGGTTCGTTCTCCCTTCATTAAATAACAGTAGAAATCTGTCTGCTTTGGATCCCCACAGATGACGGAGGACAGGTGGTACGTGTCCGTCCCACATTCTGCAGGCACATTGATGGTCTGAGTGGCTTTGGTTTGGTATTCCCTGGTAAACCTGTGCAGAAAAAACACCAAGACCTTGTTATCGGCCAGGCAGTGTTTTTTCTGCCAGGGTGACCCGCAGTCTGAACAACGGCGTTTGCACGCCAAATCCAACCAGTATTCAAGCAGTATAGATATACTTGTTGAAAATAATACTGGTGGAAGGGCAATGAGGGCGCCGTCATTCAGCCGCCTGAGGGAAGTGGCTCCACAGTTAGAGCAAGAGTCGTTGTCGTACAACTCTCTATCTGTGTCGCCGCCAAACGAATCCAGCCAGACCAGCACAGACTCCAGCAAACTTTTGATGTCGTAGTCCTTTCCCACGCCTGATGGCAGCTTCTTCTCCCTCAGCTCCATCAGAACTGGGGAAAGGTCTTGTTGACAAAAATGCTTGCTGGGCTGACGGACAGCTGAGAGGATGAGACTCCCACAGCAGGGGATGGAGGATGCCTCCAGAAAAACCCTTTCCTTCGCGAGACACCGCTTGGTGACGCTCAAGTTCAGGATGCTCTGGAAAGCAGCGCTCACCCAGCTGTTCTGGAGCTCATCGGAGAACTTGAAGAAGTTCTCCTCTGCTTGTCCTGGTCCTGCAGATGATGTCCTCCCCACATCTGGCAGATCCGAGCCAATGCTATCTACTGAATTAACGTTAGGGGAACAGGAAACCTCGACAGCAACAGAAATCTTTGCATTTAGAGATGTTTTCTTGGACGAATGAGCAAGTCTGTTTTCATCTGAAATACAAAGTTCCCCGTCCGGGGAACTTTGTATTTCAAAGGCGCCTGTAAAAGTACCCTTCAGAGGACTCTTCTGTAAGGAAACCGATGGGACCAGCGAAACCAAAGCTGTGGCTGTCACTTCAGCCACAGCTTTGGCTGCGAGATCAGCCGCAGACAAATCTTCCCCAGCCGGGTTAGATTTTTCTGCGACTGTAGTCTCACCCTCTCGGTGTACCTTCGTCTCCGAACAAACCTCCCCAGCCGGGTCAGTTTGTCCAGAGACAGTACCATCATCCTCTGTACTGTCTCGTACAGAGGACGAGATGGAGTCCGAGGTCCCAACATCCATCGCCTTTTGAGAACAAACCTCCCCAGCCGGGTCGGTTTGTTTTTTGGAAGTGGATGGAAATCCTTTCCAAAACAGATCGTCCTCTTCATCCTGATCGTATCCTTCGTTGGAATCCTTCCCTGGAAAGAAACGTTCGCACACTTTCTTCATCCCAGTGGTCACGGCATATCCGATGCCCCAACCAACCGGGAATATCAGGGGAACAAGCGCTGTCGCAAAACTGAACATTGTTGCTATAAACAAATCTGAAGCTCCAAGAAATGTCTGGATCTTGACTGATGCTTAGAGATTCCAGTATTCAAGCATTAGAACTTCTTTGATCTACTGTGATGTACATAATGTCATCTATGACCTCATCAATGAGCTCACTAGACTTCTGGTGCAACTTCTTGCTTCTGATTATTGCTATGAAAATTATCAGATCAGCTCTGCATGACTCAAGCTAACATAAATATTTAAATAAAACATTATACATTTTATTTATTTAACATGAAGAGATTAATAGATTTGTATATGATTAAATTTTTTGCTTTTGCAGTTTTCCATACCTGCTGTGGTATAAATGTTCTGAAGCCTTTTATTCACTATTGTCTTTAATTACTATTAATTCATTAGGATTATTAATGTATTAATAATTGGACAGTGCTAGGAACAGTCTGTGACTTATTATATTTATTTTTATTAATTTTTGCAAACAATTTAATGTTGTGACATAATTTTATTGAGGTGTGTGCGTGTGTGTGCGTGCGTGAGTGTATATATATAATTATTTATATTTATTTATTAATTCTTTTTTTTTTGTCAGTACCCCCAAGAATTTGAAACTACTTGGACCCCTGGTTATGAGATTAAAATGACTTCCAATCGATTAACTAATAACGTCTGCTTAGACTTTCTTTTAGGGCTGTGGTTTGGCCGCCATCCAGCAGAGGGGGCTGCTAGTCATTTTTAAGCAGAGCCAGATATGTAATTAAAGATGGAGGGGTATTTAGTACAGCTAACACAAAGTAAAGTTCAAATGTAATGTTTGTTTTTTAAGTTCAGCATATTTTGAAAAATGTTGTCCTTTACGCAATGGAAACACGGTCATCCCCCTTGATAAAACAGAAAACAAATTTTTTAATAAAATGGCCTCTTCGCAATTAACTGTTAGTCGATTGAAAAAATGAGACAAAAAAATCTCCCATCTGTACATGAAGGATGTATCTGGTGGATATTTCACTCTGCCTAGCAAAACTGTTACTAGAAATAAAGCTTTAAAAATAAATGTCTCGCATTTGGGTACAAGGGACTCAAAGCGCAGCCTTTATGCAAAGCTGCCACTGACTGTTGTCAAACTATATTAGGAGTACTCCCACCTCCAAGTGTAAAAAAAAGTGTCATGTCTGGTGCATCACAGCTGCTGAACCAAAGAAAATCTTGTGTCTGTCTCTGAGAAACTGCCAGCAACAATAAAACAGCAAATGTGTTGTCACACTTCAACTGACATGTCTAATCTCCTCATTTTGTCCATTTGCCTTTCAAATGTCTGACTATGCTCCATGTTCTGCAGTTGTGTACTAAACTCTAATCAGGTAAAGTCCCAGATGAGCTGAGAAGCAGCAGTGATTTGGGTCCTAACCCTGGCATATAGTCCAGCTCCAGCATACAAAAGGCATAAATTGGACTTGAAACACCCTTTTGATGAAGATCAGCAGCTGGTTTATTGAATATTTTCTTATCTTTAGATGCTCAAATGTTGTAACTGCATTGAAATATACCCTGAGAGTGACTGTCAAACCATGAAATCCAGTGTTACAGCCATGAAAGCTGCTGCTTTTGAAACCCTCCTTCACAAATACCGACTCCGAGGAAAGGCCTACCAACTCGTCCGGACAAAGAGAAAAAGGGTGGATTTGATTTGCCATTTGTTTCCTCCACGCCCATCAAAAAATAAACATTTGTATTTCGGTCTGCGCAGATGTCAGGGGGGATTTATGCGGCCCCCCGTTTGTGTCGGTGGCCTATTTAATGCTACACTGCACACCCCTCAAAAAGGTGGAATAAACGCATGGCTCTTCATGTAGAAAGCCATATTGCAGGCTATCAAATAGTGAGGTGTACCAGATTTAGATTCCTGGATGGGCCAAAATGTCGATTTGAGTCATATTTCTGCCCTGACATACCTGAAATTAGATCCACTCAGAAAGCGCAATGGGTATTTTCTTCTTTTTATTTTTTATAGGAACAGGCCCCAAGACTCTGCTCCTCCAATCAGAGCAGAGCAGTTTTAGGTATTTTGGTGTCTTTTTCATGAGATCGACGGACAGATTTGGGTTTCCTCTGCAGTAGTGAAGACGCTGCTCTGTTCCATCTCAGTGAAGAAGAAACTGAGCTTAAAAGGGAGATTTCTCAAATTGAGGTGCTTGATCTATGATCAAAACTCCCATTTTTACTGTCTGACATTAAATCTGAACTTTACTGTTTCAGAATAGGTAAGATCAACAAAATCATTCATATTTGCTTAATGCCAGAAGAATTATTGAAAAAATGTAGCAAAAAATAGCAAATGTGATTATGGCCAAACATTTCAATTTTAGTTTCTATCATTCATGGGGACGTATTTCCAAGATAAGATCACTGATTGTTTTGGAAAGCCACAATTTAACTTTTCATGCTGCTTTCAAGGCTGTGGCTTCTTCCTCTCAGTGCGGTCCTTCAGTCCATGCTTCACTCGTCTTTTGCTTTTGTTGATTTAAAAGTCTCACGTCAAAAAATCCCTGGGGTTGCTGAACATTTCCATCGTATTTTCTTCCTGCATATAATTGTTTACACAGATGAATGTAACCTCTTCAGAATATGGCAACTATTAAAACGCCACAATTCTTTGAGATAAAACCATAAATGCATGCACATATTTGTCTCTGGTTATCTCAAAAGTTGTGAATCAGAAGCCATGACATAATTATCTGGGTTCTAGATAGGAATATTAATCTAAGCTCTTAATCGTCTGGCATTTGAACACAAAGCGTGTAGTCTGATTTACTGTCAAACGACGAGAAAAAGTGGTTGCATCTTTTTCTCCTCCATTTCTAAAAAGCTCCAAGCAGCTTTTTTTCTTTACCTTCTGATATCAGCTGTCATTTTTTAAGGCAGCAGATTGAATCCATCACAAGCTCAGCAAAGCTCCTCTCAGGGAGGATTCCAGGGATTTTCTGTTGCTTCCAGCTACATGAGCAGGTCTGCAGAACACCGACATTCAGCACAGGAAACACGAGAGTGGGAGGGAGTGAAGGTTATAAAGTGAAATTTCTCTATTGTTACGGTGAAGAATGCGCTCTAATCAAGACAGAGCCGGAGAAGCACAAAGCTCTGCAAATGCTAATGGTAATTAATGTCCATTACTACATCTGAGAAGGTATGCAGCAGTAAAACTCCATAAAGTAACGAAAAAAAATCAGGAAATAAATAAATGACTGACATTTAAAGCGGAGGTAATTATTGGCAACACTCAAACTCGTGTTTGCTTTTTCCCCCGAAAGTGAATGAAAGAAAACACAGGTTTCTGCAAAGAGTCACTCACAAGCAACTTAACAATTTTCACAGCGAACGGAGAGAAAACGCCATAAGAAACTGACAGATGACGAGTTTGGCATTTCCAAACAAAAACAGCTTTTCATGCAACACAGATAAAATGTGCGAGAGCAGAAGACGAAACTTGCTGTAAAACTGATGCCACACTCTTTCAAAGTTAAAATGTACTTATTCTGGCTCTTTAACTGTTATCAGAGACAATATGAGTCATTCAGAAAAACAGTACGGAGTGTGAAAAAGATTTATTTTAACGCCTAGCAGTTTGTCACAAACAGGGTAAAGCTAGTCACTTTCTTACAGTCTGAAATGTTATTTCCAATATTTACTTTTATTTTACCTATTGACCAGCTGCAGTCAGAAATCTCAACACCAGAAAGGTTCAGTAGAAGATTCAGGTTAGTGTAGTTAAGAAAGTAGAATTTAAATGCGCATTAAATTTCAACTTGTGCATCTAAATATTGTTGCAAACTGTTGAAATTGCCAGTAAAGCCCTTCAAAGAAGAATCCAAATAAATTATAAAACCCCTAAAATAATGTTATTCTAATAAGTTGAAATATTACAAGATTTAACTCTAGGCTTATAAATCTAGCTTGCTTACATTAAGTGTTGCACTAGATTTAAAAGTACTGAACTTCCAGTAAGTTAAAGTCCATTTTGTTGCAATTCAAACGAAGCCTTTCAGTCATGTTGCTTGTTTAACGGTTCAAGGCCTTTGAAAATTGCCGCCAACGAAGACAAAGCAGCAAACAGCTTCACGTATACAGGAGCCTGACAGTGAAGATTTCACGGCTTTCATAGGGAAGATTATTGTTATGAATAAGAAAGAGTAGATGTGATATCAAGAAGGCTTTTTATGTTTTATTTCTGACTGGATAGCATTACGTTTTAACTCTCAGCTTCACTTGAAAGCACAGACATGAATAAAGTAATTTCATCTCAGAGTTACGTAAAGGAGTCTTTAAGGACATTTAATCTTAACAGTACATTCAAACAGCCTTGAGAGCGAAAGTATTATGTCTGGGATTAAATCGCTTTAGCTTCCTAAAGTCTTTCAGTGTTAGACTTTGCTTAGAGTTGAACCAAACACAATTCAACCTTTATTTGGTTGGCGTAGATAGAGAAGTGTCGGACTATAGTTTAGCAAAATGAGAAGAAAACAGCTTTTTGGATTGAGGAAGGAGGATCAAGAGACCGCAGGGAGCAGAGGAGACTTATTGATGATTTATCCCCGGGGATCCCAACGGTGATCGATGAAGTGAAGATGGAGCAGCAGAAGGAGATTCTACACAAGGAATGTCCTCAAAAATCTAAAAAGTGCTGCATGGATTAGTATTCAGGCTGGAAACCAGCACATTGGGGCATTAGAGGCAATGATAAGATAAGAAATGATAAAAAAAAACACAGACACAAGCAACTGCTAAGTCTTTCTCTCCCATACCTTTATTAGTTTGTATGTACTTTGTCATATAGATAACATCAGAGAATATTGCTGCTTTTTAAGTTTTAGCTCTGTAACGCTGACTGAAAAAATAAAGAATTAAAAGAACAAATAAATATATTGAACAAAATACAGGACAGTGCTTTAATAAATCCTGTTATAGGCTGCAGAATACTTGAAACTGGGACAGAAGTTCACCTTCCAGCAAGCCAACAAGTATAAACGTACTGCTCAAGCTTTAATGGGATAGTTTAGAACAAATCTGTTTTAATCGGAATATATTATATTTAATCTGTGGCTTGAAAACTGGTGTTCAAAGATCATATCTGTCTGGTCTGTAGCAGCAGCATACCTAAAAACCCAGTAGCAGTACAGTCATAAAAAAAAAAGGTGGTTCTAAAAAGCTCAGGGAAGCTAAATTTAAATGCACTCCACACTTTTCAGATTTCTAAAAATAAAATAAATTGTCCTAACATAACAAAAACCTGACAGATTCAAGTGGTATGGATATTTTTCCAAAATTCATGCTGAACGTACTTGTTGTGTTTTAGTTCTCAACCGGTAAAGAAGCAAAAAACATATTTTTTATAATTGTTAATAAGGAAATAAAATATTTTTTTCTGTAGGACTGTCCTTTGAAGCCCCCCAAAAAAAGCACCTAAAAGGACACAATCTACTGTCATCTCTATGTAAAGTGAAAGAATAACCCCACAGCTGCATGATTCTGCATTTCTGTTTGGATCCAACCTCATGTCTAAATAATGTGACCTTTTTTATGGCTTTGTGTGCTTCTCTACGAGGGAGAACAAACAGGCAATTCAGTGTTACTTTATTTCTTTACAGTGAGTGCACACACATTCACTGATAGGCAAACACAAGCAGCTAAGTAGGAGTCGTAGAGCTGGAGCTCCCTCTATGGGCGACAGGTGACACGTGTGCCCTGCTGGACTGCATCCCAGTGACTTCACAGCTTGTCAGCTCTTTTGATAATTAAATCCTGACCTCAGCTGTTTCCTTTTTTTCCCCCTTACAGTCGTGTAAGTGTGAATGTAGATCTGATGTCTCTAATTAACGCTGGAATAACACCCGGTCCCTGGATGGCTGAGAATCAGCAGGGTTTTAGGGCAAATTAAAAGCTGAATTTTCTCAAAAATAAAAATCTCAATTGCTACTCACTGTCAGACCTAAAGAAATTGTAAAATTTTGGAAAAATTCAGTTTGTATAGTCCGGTCAAAGCGAAGCTGGTAAGAGCTGATGTTGGAAGGTTCTGCGGCTGTGCCTTTGCAGGATCAAGTAGGTGGAGGGATAACACACTTCCAGCCTTTCTGAGAGCTCAGAAGGGAGGCTTATAGGCAACTCTGAGTGGGCAGGAAGAAGCCTTACAGGTGGGCGCCAAAGTGACTGGGTTTCATTTTACAGAAGTGGCAAAAACAGACAAAGGAGAGTCTTGCACGAGGCTGAGTAGGATGGCTGCTGAATAATGTGCCTCCGGAGGAAAGCAGTAGTGTTTATTCCTGAAGATGATGTGTCTGTGTGTGTGTGTGTGTGGGGGTGTGTGTGCGTGTGTTTAGGGGTGTTTGTGTGCGTGTGTGCAGCGCCTTTTTTTGCCTATTCAAGTTCCTCTTCTTCAAACTCCTCCAGCCTGGCCATCAGTCTTGTTTGCATCTGGTTGATGTCAGACGTGTAGATCACCTCAGGCCTGTAACGGAGCAGCTTTACGTCAATATTAGGGGAGGAGAAGAGGTAGCTCAAAACACTTCAAAACCGTAAACATCCGGTGTTTCTACAAAGCGGACCTTTTTTTCCTCAACTGCAATTTCAAATTGAAAAAAAAAAAAAAGTTTTATCACAAAGTCTGCTATCATTTCAATCTCAGAAGTTCCAAAGATGAATAAAAGGTTGTGTTTCCTATTTGATAAGATTGAGATGGACATTTTACAACATCAACCTATGAACAAGATGTAAGAGGAAGACAGAGGCGGAGCGGATTACCCGCAGGATGAGACACGAAGAAAAGGTCTGCCTCACTGTTTAGACAGCAGTTAAAGACCTCTGCATATCATCCAGTGAGATGCAGCTGCCAGGAAGCTCTTGTCGAAAGGAACTCCAGCTACACGATGTGCTCATTTGTTAACTTTATGCTTTGTTTATGCAGAATGCTTCCCCTCCTAAAACCAAACGTGTTTTTTTTTTTTTTTTTATGTGGGCCCATCTGTATTTATCGCCTTGGAAAAAGTGTTTCCTTCTTAATGTGAGTTTGTCGACTCTGCTGGACCGAATCTGACTTTGAACTGACCTGGGTGTTATCCCTATGTTCAGGCTGCTACTGGAGACGGGGGTTTGAGCTTTCCTCAACTGGAACTCGGCTAAGATCATCTCTGGCGTCAGCTGGATTGCCGGACCTTCACACCTGCAACACAGTTTTACATAAATGACATCATAGGTGGAGGGGTGGGGGGATTACCTGGAGGTGGTGTGGTGTGTAAACAGCGATGTGAGGGGCTTACGAGGTCTCTGTTAGCTGCAAATGATAATCCTTGGGGAGGCCAGGGAGAAGAGGAGGGGCAGAGAGAGGAAGGATGTCTGTGTTGTAGTCGACGAACCTGCAGGAGAAACATGCAAATATAAAATAATCCTGTGAAAATGACCATGATGAATAAAGACTCTACAAAGCAGGCTAGCAACAATGAGCTAGATTAGCGGTTCTCAACGTGGGCGTACCGCCCACGTTGAGAACCGCCCCCTGGTGGTACCCGCCCCCCAGGGGGCGTTCAGAGGACGGCAGGGGGCGCTGGCGGACATTTTTACAAAAGGGGGGCGCTGGGATGCCTTTGGGGGGCGTTTGGTCGAAGGTAAACTTTACACCTTAAATGCACAACAATACCAGTTTAGACTTTGAGCAACTTGGTAAAACTGTATTGTGTAACATTAAATCATGCTTGGCTGCAACTGTATCGATGGCAGCTCTTCTTCTTCTTCTTCTTCTTCTTCTATTCAGTGTTTGTTAGCTTCTGTTAGCTTCTGTTAGCTTCTTGGCGCAGCTCTGTTCTCCTGCTACTGGTAGCTAAAAACAGTGAGGGCACTGTGTATCCCTCTGAAAAATGAACCCATTTAAATAAAGAAATCCCTTCATGGTGACACCACGATAGAGAGCGTTCATTTTATAGCGTTAACACCGGTGCTGTAAGTGGTCCAGTATGAAACGGGGTGATAGAACAACGGTACCACAACACTTTTAAATTTCAATAATTAGTATGCAGAAATTGTTTCCGTTGTTTTAAAAGGTTTATGTCGGTCTGGCTTTTCCCCATCGATACGTTTCCCGACCGCCCTGCACCTTAGGGGGTTAAAAAAAAGACGCGCACATTGCGCAAAACTCTGAAACAGGAGAAGCGAGACATAAAACGGAGCGACGAACTAGATGTGAATTATGGCATAAAAACAAAGAATCCGACGCTGAACAGTGAAAAATCAACACATGATGTGAAACACATGACGATTAGGCGGCGCAGCAGGTGATGAGATTTCTGATGATGACCGTCAATAAACGATAAAATAAATGTAGCAACAGGAAAAAAAAACTAAAGTGAACATAGCAATAAACCAAGAGAGGATAAAACTAGTCAAATAAAACTAAATGGAAATAATGAAGAACAAAATAAAAAACTAAGAGACTGAAGTAAATGCAGAGGAATAAACTGGTATGGCAAGACCTTTAGAGCAATAATTAATACAGAGGACTGTATGGCAAGAATAAACAGACACTATTTCCAGATAAAAGGTAAAACAATATTGTTGAAGTGCCATGGGTTTGTTGAGATCATATCTAGTACTGAGAATAAATATATCTTACAGACCATAACAGTAAAGAACTGATCACTTATTTATGTTTTTAATTAGATTTGATATATTTATTTCTTCAATATTATTTTTCATGTCAGTGTTAATGTAATGAGGCTGATGACTCCATGACTCTTTCAATTTGACTCATTAGGATTTGATTAAGAACCAGATTTGTTCTTTGTAATTTCTGTCCAGTAAAACTATTAATCTATAAGTCAGTAGACAGATCTATATAAAGATATAATCCATGTTTCTGTCTCATATTTATATGGCATTAAAATGACCTGGAACTTTTGTTTTTCCACTGAAAGCTCTGGTTTGCACAATAAATGCCATGTGGGTGAAGTTTTATGGATGATACTCTGATGTCCCATTCTCCTGAAGGCAGCACAGAGTTGCACCACCAGAAACTGACAAACACTGAAGAGAAGAAGAGCTATGATTAATGTAGTTACAGTTCTGTCCATGTTTTAATGTTGCAGAGCTCAGTCATTTTGCAAATAGTTCAAAGTTTAAACATGCATGTTGTACATCTTTTATCTGGTCATTTTGTGGAATATTTAACAACTAGAAAATGGCACAAAATAAGAATATTTTATCCACTCTGATTGGCTGCTGTTAGACATACCGATTTTAACTTGAATGTTTATAGCATTTTTCGTAGACGCCTGTGAAAATAATTTCTATTCCCATGACTTTTTTGTTCTCTGGGAAATAATTTTTGATGATAAATACAGAAACAAGTATAAAAATCAAAACATCTACAATAGTGAAAGTAATATTAATGATATAATAATAGTCAGTGCAAAGTAGCCTGCAAATTCTTTGGTGGGGGGCGGTGAGGGACCTGGATAAGGGCTAGGGGGGCGCTGGCCCAAAAAAGGTTGAGAAACACTGAGCTAGATGAATCTGAGCTAGCTTTGCAGCTTGCTAGCAAGTGTATCCACCTTGTTAGCAATATTTTCAACCATCTCAAATCAGAACACAAAACAGATGTCGGCATGCAACTGAATTTTTTTCCAAACAGAAAAGTCGTGAAATTAAATTGTTTTACCACAACATCTAAGATCTACAAGTAACATATTCAAGGCCAAATTACATTTTTTGTCACTAATTTCAGTGACATGGATTTAAGACTTTTCAAGGATGCATGTGCACTCTGAAAAAGGCGAGTTAAAAACATCCTGTAGCCTCATTTCTTCCAAATCAGCATTGAACTGTTCAGTTTGGTACCTAAAGCAAGAACCTCCATCATGCTGGATGAAGTGTAAATCATACGCTGTTGCTATCTGGAGAACGGTCAGATGAAGAAAGTGTTTGCACAGAATAGCATGCAAAAGGAGAACAGGACAAACCAGAGCCATGTTTGCTAACACGCTACATCAAATATCACTTCCTTTCCGTCTTTATAGGCTGAAAACTGAATAAATCATTATTTCTCCATGTTAGCCTCCATACAGACTGACCCAGATTCTTTAATAGAGACACTTGAGCTTAAGATGAACAACAACACTACAAAAAGAGGAATGATTTAATCTCTCCTTCCATCGAGATTATCATTTATAGACTTTAAATAACATGTCTGAAAGTTGAGATTCAACTTATAGTGTATGAGGCTGTCCTAGCATTCTCTCTCTGACTCTATGAATGTGTTATGAGTAATGGTGGATATATTACTAGCAGACAATCTGACATTCAGCGACCTGGCAGGAGGTGGAATATGTTGGACTCCTCCATTATATATTAATACGGGACACCGTGATGAGCCGTGTTGTCTATAATGCAGTTTGCCAGATGATGGAAAGAACACCGAAGCTGGGACTACGACGAAGGATGTAGAGGGTTACAGCCTCTCCAGCGGCATAAACATGAGCGTTAAAACATGTCTGAAACATGACGTGTTAGACATCCCACTTCAACAATTGTTAAGATGCTTTTAGCTATGAAAATATCTCTAATTATGCTCGTGTAAACAGATGAAATTTCTCTAAAAGCAGGAAGCTTGTATTGGATAAACAAAAAATGTAGGACTTCAAGTGGAGCCTTGGTTTTTCGCGTGAGAAATATGCAATATTTGTTTACTTTTTGTTACGGCTGACTTTTGTTTTTGGTCCTTGTTTTCAAACCGGAGGACGAGGCAGAAGCAGAATAAATTGATGTTGAGATTACCCAGCATTCTTTAGGTAAAAAGGCTATACCATAACTAACCATTTAAAGCCTTCTGGTTAAAATGACAGAATTCGGCACCTACCTACAAGGAGAGCTCATATTGGTGACTGGGATGGAGATCTGTTTTATGTTCATGCCGGTTGCTTCCTGTTGTTAGGAAAGAAAAAAAAAAGATGAAACTGAATAATTTCAGAAAAAAATAAGCTTTTTTTTTCCCCAGTTCATGAGTTGAAAATGGAGATTAGAAGAAACATAATTGCTAATTCGTGTTCTTCTGTCACATTAAATTCCAATAAAATGTATTGTATTGTTGTAATCTGAGAAAAAAGAAAGAAAATTACCTTGTAATGAAGAATGTGTGTCTGTGAAGTTAGTGGCATTGAGCCAGATTGGTTGCTCTCACAGAGTGCAAACCTACACAAACAGTAACGATCGAATGTAAGAAGCTTTAAGAAAAATGAAAATGACAGTGCAAGTTTGCGAGGCTGTGTTTACTTGGGCAGAGCACAGAGGTGAACCTCCATGTCGCTCTCCAGGTACTTGGGCTGCAGTTTAAAGGTCTGAAGGCCCGGGGTCGGGTTCTAAAACAAAATGTCAGCAAATAAATAATCAGCCGGTTGTGCTTCCTGTACGAATGGATGTGAAGTCACAACAAATCCCATCCGTACAAAGATTCTGAGAGGGTTTGCATTGAAAGGCCTGATGAGAGTTTCAGGAGGCGTGAAGGTGAGTCCAGCAGTCTCAATGTCCATCATTCTGTCTCCCTCTTCAATTGGACCCTGCACTTCCTAAAAGGGAGATTAATATGACAGACATACTGCTGTACATTGAGTCTGACATACATCTTTCTTACATTACGCTGCGTCGTAGTTGCCGGCGCTGCAGCACGAAGAGGTCTGGCCAGCGTAGTGGGACAATAGGAGCTAAACGCTTCCCAGGCAGAAGCGGGTCGGTAACACATCAGCTTGTAGTGCTGGGGAACCTGGACAGCATCAACGTTAGCATGGTTAGATTACCTGAATCTTAGAAAAAAGTCAATGCATTTTTACCTTTACATTGTCTCAAAAAAAACAACCTTATATTTACTCAAAGACAATCATTTTGTAGATTAGAAGCACAGTAAATCATTCTGGCTGCATGTTGCTTTCAGAGCCTCCTGCCATCAGTTATTTCAAATGCTCCACACGAACTCCGCTTTCTTTAATGTCACTTCCTAGATGCAGAGTCCTTCAACACATCACATCACTTCCTCGTATTATCCACACCTGCAGAAACAATCAACTTCTACATGGCTCTTTATGCTGCTTTTCCTGCGTGTAAAATAAAGCAGCCACTTTGTACGTTCAGTCCATATGAATGGACTGAACGTACAAATGGAGTGGTTGGATTTTCTCTGTTTTATAGTCTTCTTCTGTTTTCAAATCTAAGCAGAAAGGTTGTATGTAAAATATTCCCTAGCGTACCAGACATTGTTAATGGGTCATTAAATACTAACGTGGGAAGAAAAATTATCTTTGTGAGGGATGAAAAGGTGAATAGCTGGTAAAGGCCACCTGGAGACGGTGCGGACATGCTCTCCGCTGGGTTTCCTTCTCAGTGCTCCTGTCTACAGGCATGAATGTTAAGCTAGCCGCTGATGCTGAGATAATGTGAGTGTGGGAGCATATGGCTGTCTGTCTTAGTAAAGAACTCACAACCTGACCGGTGTGTTCATTGCCTTTTGGCAAATGTCAGCTGGAAAAAAAGGGCGGCGATATAATGCTGCTATAAAAAATGAATACAGACAGGGTATCTTCACATACTTCAAATTTCTGTTGTTTTCTATAACCAACGAAAATATTAACCAATATTTCTACTCTGGTCAGGCTTTAAATTTGGATGAATGGATTTATAAAAATATGGAAAAAGGAACACATTTTGGAATTATAATATTTTTCCTTCACTTACATTTCTTCCTTATCTAGACCAGGAATCAGTTCCAGACCCTTTCTATCATCTTACTATTGAATTAGAATCCAACACGCTGCTGGTTACATATCCGGTGATATATGAGCGCCAGGTGCTTTAATAGGTGCTGACCTGGAGGTTGAAGAAAGGAATGTGTGCTGTCACGGTCACGTCGATGGGATCCACAGGCAGAGCCACAAAATTCCTGAGAGCCTTGAAATATCAAGAAGACAAATGGACATTTATATTCAACTCAACTCTGAGGTCCAGAACTCTGCAGGGCGTCTGAATCAAAGATTTAATCAAAGCACCAGCAACCAAGCTTCCTCGCTGATTCCATTGTTGGATCAATTACGTGTCCCACAGGAAGTAATGGATGAAAATTGCCTCATTTCTTCATGTCAAACTGTTTAATTGAAAATGTACTGGAAAAAAAGAAAGAAAAGCGTGTTACATTATGCAGAGTTTAAAGGCATTCTCACCGTGGAATTGTCCTCATGGGGGGAATTTGGGAAAGATGACGGCAACGCATCATCTGGAGATATAACACTTGCTCTGTCCTTAGCTAAAAAACAAAAAGATTAGCTGTAGATGCAGCATGTCATCCTGAGGATTTTTTTTCCTGAATAGTACAGATGATTCAAACCATTCCCCTTTGACGAAGCCTCCTTTATACTGTCCACCAGTTTCTTTAAAGAGGTCAGTCTGCGCTGCATGCGGCATCGGATCACCACCTGGAAGGCAGATGCGAGCCCGTGACCGATTCGCCACAACTTCAAACTTCATGCTGACTCTTAATTATTTTCTGACATTCAAGACTTTTAGCTTCCTTCCTTTCTCCATAACGAGCTCTTAATGAGGTCCGACGGACTCGGATCTGTTTCATTCTGCAAACTGAAACCTTTGTGAAATTAAAAAAGTGGCTCGCCTACAGCAATGAATCATCTTAGTTTCATCGAGTTTCCCTTCACTTATCTTATATTGAAGACGCCACATAAAGAGGTCTGCTTATATGCCAGAGTAATTAATATAAATAAGAACACTAATAGATCCTGACTGAACCTAAAGCCAATTAGAAATTTCCACCTGACTGAGCTGAAAGTGACAGGGCTGCAGGGGGGATAACCCTCTAATGAGGCACACAGAGAAAATTACGTCCGCCTTCATTCACTTAAACCGACTTATTTTTTTTTCTTTGTCCTGACATAAAAATTTACAGAGAGATATTATCCACTAACAATACCACGCAGTCCACTCCGTATTTTTTGCACGTGTACCTTCCGAGCTGCCTGCTGGAAAAGTGTGAGGATTCTCTGTTTCAGGTCCCAGTAAATGCTGGTGTACGACTGGAAGACCGGTGCTTCGTCTTGATTCTGGAAGGGATTGGGGAAAACTTTACTAGAAGAACAGCTAAAGGACTCAGATCTGATTGGTCACAGTGGAAAAAGTATGAACATATGGAATGGACAAATAGAGACACACCGATCAGATATCAATATCTATATTGGTACTGATGTCGAAAAAAAATCTTGTTTATTTTTTACATGTTTGAGCAACTTTGTGAAGTTTTTGGTGTATTTAAGTGTGCTGTGCTGGTGCAGAGTTATCAAATAAATGTGTAATTCAGAACATTTATATGTGTGTTTAAAAAAAGAAATGTTTTAAATCAATTCAGTGATGTTTTCTGCATCGAATCGGAATTGGCCGATACGAAGCTTCAGATATCTGTATCGGTATCGGTAGTGAAAAAAGTGGATTGGTGCATCCTTATAAACAACCAGGTTACTCCCCCACCAACAGATTTGCTTGTTTTCAGTTGTTTTAATGTTTCACTTTAAAATTTTTCATTTTAACATAACAAACAAGGAGAAGCTAAAGGATGACCCATTCGTTATCTCGAAGCATTCGTTTCGACGAAAGTTGGGTCTGCTTGGGAGCGAAGTCTTCATCTTGCCTCTCGTCTCTTTTTTTGACCTTTAACACAATCAGGACATGATTACTATTAGCATTCCTTCTATAAAGCTACAATTAAAATGTAAGAAACTGTTTAGACTACAAATAACTCTCTTTTCCACACGCATCACTTGATTATGTCTGATTTGAAAGAAAAGTGTAAGAATTGTTTAAATAAAAAGTGAGTTTTAGCATATAGCAAATAAAGCAGATGTTTCTGGGGGGCAGGGGGGTTACACAACATTTCAGCATTTGGTTATTGCAAAAACACTTAAAAGAAAGGATTTCAACATGTTTCTCTGCTACATCAAGCCTAAAATCTTTTGGCTGAGGAGGAAATGTTCTCCTTGTCACAGGAAATAAGGCAGTCTAATTTAGTGATTTAATATTCCCAGGTGGTAAAACTCTTCCCTGGAAGATTACAAAACTGTACGTCTGCATAAATGTTTGTGTTCCGGCCTTTAATCAGCATTTCATTCCTCCCATAAAAATAAGAGTTCCCATAAAATATAGAAGTAACGTGCTGTGATATGAGGCTGTAAAACAAACAACACTCCCTGTGCGTGTGTGTGTGTGTGTGCGTGCGTGCGTGTGTGTGTGTGGATTACAGCATCAGCGACGAGATGAGAAAGGAAGGGCTGTTAAGCTTCAGCCGTACACAAACTCGTATTTCAAAACTGAACTGGCTTTGGCCGACCTTGCCTTGTTTCTGTGGTTACTAAATAAAATCAATCACTTAAAAGCAGAAGCTTTTTTTGCGATGATAAAGAGCTTATTCAACAGAGAAAAACATTCAAACCATAAAGATTAAATGGACTTTTAATGGGAGTCTTGGAGAAATGATTACATGTCAACAAATCTGAAAAATAGTAATTTACACATAATTGAAACAAAATGGTGGATTTAAAATATTATTTTTGAAATTTTAATTAAAGATCATTCATATATCAAAATTTATGGTGTTATTTGATGCCACTAACTATGCCCAACTGATTTGATTGCAGAAAATGTGATCATACAGGGAAGCAGCAGAAAACAAATGCATGCCACACTTTTCAGATGTTTTTGTTTTTTGGTAAAAATATTGAAAATTCTGAGTTACGAGCAAAACAATGTGAAATTAAACCAAAAGAATTGCTGTGACTACACATTCAGTTCAGACCTACTTTAATTAAAACTCAGACTTGAGAGTTGTTGTTTCCAGAATATTTTCAAATCTACATATCATTTTACTTCCCTCTTCTTCTACAATGACACACAGGTCTCTCACATAAAATCCATTTAAATAATTAAAAATTTGAAGAAATGACATGACGAAATGTAAGAAAAGTTCAATGCTATAAATAATTAGTGTACTTTCTCACACACCGTTTACTGCTGAAACTCACCATGTATTCCTGCAGAGCCGTCTCTCTCTCCTCCAGTATCCGCTTATGCCTTTTATTCGACACCGGCTCCACACCTAGATGAACTTGGCTGAGTGCAACACACAGAAGAAATGGCCACATGTACAGTGTGGAGAAATGTGCAAATGTAGAGATTTTCTGAAACCCTTTTCTTAGTTCTGTTGAGGTTTATTAAGAAAGACTTCGCCAACCCAGCAAATCGACACTGAGCATTTAAGATGAAATCCAATTTTTGAGTTTTACCTACCATTTGATATAGTTGTATTGCTCCTCCTCAGTAACCTGCTGAACCTTTTTCATGAAGACAACCTCTTTCACCTGACTGTTTAGATTTCCTTTCGTACTGCCGCAGGAAAAGGCTGAAGTAGCGTGGGCGCCGAGGACATAAAGCAAGAGACATCGGTTACAGTTTAATGGAAGCAAATTGAATTATAAGAGACAGAACAATTGATTAAAGGGCCACAGCCATGTCAGGTTTAGGAGTAAAATCATTGGGGTTGCAGTTTAGGTCTTTTGAATCGGGTTTACTCGTGTCTTTGATGAGAATTTTCGTCACCCCTCCAGGGCTACAGACATCCATAGGAGATGGTTGGGGAACAGCCGCCTCATCTTTTACTGCCTAGAGAAAAGAAATAGCACAACAAATCTTTTCAAGACAAAGAAATGTGTAGATCAAAAAATTAAATAATAAAAAAAAGAGAAAAATGTACTAAATAGGCACCTTTAATTTGTCATCCTCCTTGTCTGAGGTCTGCTTGCTTTTACGTCCAGAAGATGGTGGGGAAGAATGACCTCCGTCTTCTACGGGGGCTTCAAATCTGACATGTGGTTTTCTAGCAAAAATATACATAAAAACAAAAAAACTAATCTGGAGTTGAAAGGTTTGAATAATAAAAATGAGTAAGGCTGCAGAATAAGCAATTTTATTGGATTTAAGAGACAAACATGGTTGGCAAAAGCTGCAGTGTCTTGTTAGAGAATCTGTGTTCATTGATCTTTCCAACTTACATGTATTTTGCATTTTTATTGACTTTTCAATCCATTTTTATTGCATAAATACCAACACTCACTTTAAATTTACAGATGATATTTTTACTTTTATAAGTTATTAGAATTATTACTGCCAGCTGTTCAAACAAGTCAAACAAGTTGCAAGCAGAACAGAAAATCTCAAATTACACAAATATTACAAACTGAATGTATGAATTTTAGGAGCTGTCGACTATTTTGACAAACTGAGTTGGAAAAAAAATCAATAAATTCAATTCAATATGAGTTGCATAATCAGTCCAGAGTGACAAAATATTCAGATAAATCATTAAACATGGAGCTGCATCACATCAGAAGAACATTGGATGATTTATTCTCTCTAAATATTGCAATGACGATACTGATTATGATTAATTCACCTCTTTCTGGCTTATTCTCCATTTTCCTTTATGAAACAACTTCTGATAAAGTATTATAATCCAATAGCCTCCTTGAAAAATTGATCGCAGATTTATTACAAAGTGTCAGCAGAGTGTCGTACGAGCCTGATTACATTAATGCAAAAATGCAGAACTGAATCACGGTGATTAAAATATGACTGGATAATCTGTAGTTTGTTGTAAAAACATCTTTATCCATGTCAGATAAGTCATTCTGGGGAGAAACCAAACAAGCAGAATCAAACATTGATTCAGTCTCGAGGTCTAGATATTTATTTTTTGGGGGTATTTCACATGCACATATCTTATCTAACATTTGGTTCCACTGTGGGAAACAACAAACACAGACAGAGAGAGAGAGAGAGAGAGGGAAAGAGTGTTTTATATGCTAAACATCCATTAAGAAGTATTATCTATTCTGATATCACTGCAGCAGCTAGCACGCTTTTTTTTTCTCCCAATGAATTATTAACTTTTGGGGGAGATAACAGCAGACAGTGAGGTGGAAGAAGCTACTGCTGCGTGATGGATGGCACCATCATTCTCATGGGAGCAGAATTAAACATTAGGTTTTTTATGCTAGCTGGAGAAATAAATGGGATGCTCTAATCAGGCACACAAAGCCATTTGCGGAGAATCCGTGTTTTCGCCTCAGACTTGTCTTATTGGCAGTTTGCTCTCGGAAAACCTCGGAACGTTTTTATTGTTTCATAAGAGCAACAGAAAAGAAAGAAATCATTGTAACTATTTATGTGGGACATTAAATACTCATGTCCACGAGTTTACACAAACACACACACACACAGAGTAGAAAGACATAAACTAAAAGTTCAACCTCCTTATTTTTCAGTGTTTACATACCAATACTTTGTTGAGAAGTTTGAGATTCTTAACTAAGCTTTTGGTATGGGGCGCTGTATGTATGCATCGTTTTTTTGGTTGCTTTACCTGAGTGGTAAATTGGGCCTGGAGAACCCAGTGATGGTGCACAAGTAGGGCTTGGTCTTGAACTGTGAGATGACCAGCTGGAAGGTGAACTGAGACGTCTCATACTGGAGAGGACAGAACGTCACGGTCAGCAGGACTTCCCCATTGGCTGGTATCACACCTGCAAATAGGGTTTGCACGTGATCTGAGGCTAACATCACTGACTTTATGAAGATACTAACTGTTTGTTTTAGCTACATGCTATGTGCTAGCATTTCTGGTCAAAGTAAAACAAATTTATTTGAAGGTTGTTTCGTGCTAAACATAAATATATATTCATACAATTCACTTTTACAAACTAGAGATTTGTTCACAGACATTGGAGTCTGAAAAATCTCAAACATTCTCTCTTATTCTTTCTCTTTTTATTACTTAAACTGGTTCAATGCCAAAGAGAAAGAGAAAAAGGTTATGTCTTTATTATATAAAGTATGCATCAAATACATTCACCACTCTATACTTTTGGTCTTTTTCAGATATAAACAGGATTTTTGTATTCGCTGTGCATTGTCTAGCGCCAGCCTTCAAGGCTTTTTGTACCCAATGTGAAAGCCAATAATTTCAAGATATTTTCTGTAATATCTTCATATTATTTAATAATGTGGTTATTTGACTCAGTTAAATAAAATCTACCAGCTGGAGAAAACTCATATTTTGGTTTGATCAATTAAAATGAGCTGGCACCAACACGGATTGGAACTACAATTAATGCAAATAGGGAGTAATATCAAATCTTTTTGTGAGATTTGAGAATGTTTATTAATTTTTCACTCCATAATTCATCAAAAATACTGAATTTAAAAGGGAAATAAATTGATTAAATATAGTTATAATCATGGAAATAAAACGGATATAGACTTGGATAAAATTGTAACGTGTTTTACATATTTGTTAGTTTAATCAGCGACTCTTAACTTTCCTTTAGTCAGTTTGTGTTGATGCATGTGTCCTGTTTGTTTCTGTTTTGCTCTGTATTGACCTGGCAACATGTCCAGGGTGTACCTGCAATGCATAAGTGGATTTAGAAGATGATAAAGAGAGATTCTTGCTTTAAAGTCAATTTTTATCATGCTACCTTCCTGTCTTCCATCTATTTAGGGAATAGAAGGAGATGGTGAAAACTGAACCATAATGTCAACCTGCCACTATTGTGTGTTTTTATGCGGTGCTGTTATTTGTATAAGGAGAAAAGAGGGAGCCCATAAAGGCACGTCCAAAAAAAGAAAAAAAAAACAACCAGAAACTCATTTGTATCTTTCTTCTTCTCGTTCCAACAGTTAAGCCAGCTGTAATCCGGATCCCAAGTGCTTTTTCCGCCATCTGTTGTGATGCTTTGCAGACAAGCGATTGCTGCTGTGTGGCAGCGTGTGGAAACTGGAGGGACCCTTCAAGTCCTGCACAGGCTTATATAATACACAACACATGGCTCTGAAGATTGGGGAAAGCAATGAAAGCACTTGCTTCGTCTAGTGGCTGGATTCTAAGTCTGGAGGGCTAAAAGTAAGTTAAAGTTAAAAATAAACTTTCATTACTATAGCCACAAACTCCAATGTGTTTTGTTAGTTTTTTTTTTTGTTTTTTTTTTTTGACAGATCAGCATAAGATAAGAAGAGTGATAGTTTTCTTCCACAGATAATTAAAAGTGTGGTGTTTGTATGTTTCATTCTTTCCTTTTGATCGTCTTTGAGATGAAATTAAACAATTTTACACATCTTTACCTGCGACGGGGTAGATGGAGTAGGCATCATGTGGCTGAATAATGTACACCTGAAACTCAAAGTCAACTGGACAGCTGCATCTCAGGGGAATTACATGATAAACACTGGAGACAGGGAAGAAGAAAGAGAAGATTTTAAAACCAAGGTTGGCTGCATTGAAGAATACAAAGCGACAGGTAGGTGTCTGGGCAGATGGAAGGTAAAAAAAAAAAACGCTCCACACACACCTTTGTCCGAGCGGTATGGCGGAGAGGTTGATGTGAGTGGGGATGTGCAGGTCATTGATGACAGGGTAAGCATGGACTGGAATTAACAGGTTCTCTTCATCCTTAAAAGGAGAGGAGTTAGAAAACGTTGAGGTGAAAGAAGTGTGACGAAGGGTGACCTTAACGAGACGCTAACCTTGCAGTGAACACGGATGCAGTCGCTGAAGTAACACCAATCATCTGGGCAGAAGGCAACGTTCACAGTGTAGGCGAGGCCGGGGATGAGCCGATCCTTAGCACACACAAGGAGGTGAGCGTCAACACTGACTGGACTCAAAAACAAGTGATTCAGGGTAGATTCAGGTCAAGCGATACCTTTTTGGTGTAAGTCGTCTGGAAGTGCTTTGTTAGGGTAGGAATTATGTGAATATTCACCGGTGCATTTGAAATGTTGATTAGATTCTGATGGAGAAAAAGAGCTTTCATCAAGTCCTGAGGTCTGTTTGAGCTTCACCAACTCACAAATCAGTGTTTTTGTCTGGACCAGGGTTATCCTCACCACGGTCTTGGTGTAACTCTTCCCAAGCTCAAAGCCGCTAAAGTGAAGCTCAGGGGGCTCTGCTTCAATGTGACTGTTAATTTTCAGTCTGGCGTAGATTTCTTAAAGAGAACATGAAGACATGTTGAGAAAATCAAATAATTAAAGCAGCGCATCAGAGGGACAAGGTTGATGCACATACTTGAATCCAGCAGATGATTTGGGAGGACTTTGCTCCTGGTCTCCTCCACCAGCTGGCTCAGGGGCAGAGACCTCCCTTTCCTGTGGGTCTCCGATTGCGTCTGCGGGACAGGCGGGGCCACCTCCATCCTGGAGAAAGGTCAGCTCTGGCTCCTCATGAGAGGGATGGCAGAAGGCTGGAGGGGAGTCAAGGAGACTGCTGTGTGTTGAGAAATAATAATACTGGTAAACCTAGAAATAAGCGATGAGATGGAAGACAGGACAAGGCAGTATTTATTCACATAGGATCAAATTTATTAGTATTACTATTATTTCTGTTGTTGCATGTTTTCTATGTTTCAGGAAAGAAGTTTCAGACTTATTTCTGCAGATGTCAAAATCCACTGATAGGAAGGAAGGAAAAAAGGATGGAATGGTGAGAGGTTGGAAGGGAGAAAAGATGGGAGGAAGACTAAGTGGGTTGAAGAAATAAAGGAAGGAGAAAGGAAACGAGGTAGAAAGAATGGAAGGAGGAATGGATGAACAAACGGGTAAGAAAGAAAACAAAAAAGGAAGTGGAAAAGAGGAAAGATGTTAAGTGGAGAAAATGAGGGACATAAAAAGAGTAGAAAGGAAAACTAGAAGGAACAAAATGAAAGAAAAATAGAAGGAATGAAGATAGGAAACACGAAACAAACAACAAAAACAGGAGAAATAAAGAAAGCAAGGAGGAAAAGAGGAATGAGGGACAGATTGGTGAATGAAAAAATTAATAAACTGAAGCAACTTAGAAAACAAATTGGAGAAAATGTTCTATACTTATTCAGACCTGGATTCAAACTTTCTGACTGCGTCTGGTGGCAAAGTAAAAAAAAAATCACGCTGCAACAAATTTAGATCATTAGCTTACTTAAATTCGCGTTAACGTAAACAAAAGTCATTTCGAGCACGATACGTTTAATGACACGAAGTTTAACGACACTATTAAACTTTGCCATATTTTATGAATTGTCCTACCAGAGAAGAGACGTCTAAACATATTTATCTCTCGCTGTTTATGAAACAGAACGCAACAGACGCCTGTGTTACCATGGTGACGGGCAAGGGGCGAGGACAGGGGCGAGTGCGTTCCGTTAAATTCCGTCAACTCACAAAACTCAGACCGGAAATACGTCTTTGGGTTTCAAAATAAGAGTCAAAACATACACGCACGCGTTTTTTTCGGTTTTTTTATTAACTTAATTTAAAAAACTTAATAAACTAAAACGTATATCAGAATATTTCCATCCAGTAAAAACACAGACAATGCCGCACATTTATCCATGCAACAACCTCATAATTTTATTTTGAAATTTAATGGAGCTACTGTAATGTCAGCGCTCCTCAATTTGTCCTACCCAGAACACTATTATGTTAGATTTAAAAGTCTCATATATCAGCTGCATAACAGCAGGGATGTTGCTTTTTGTTCAGATCAGCTATGCAGCTTGGAGCTTGGACGTAGATGGGCATCCTCGCGGGAAAAAGAAACATGATGAAGAAAGTTGGACTGATCGGGCTGCTGCTTTTACACCAGGTAAAGAGAAGGACACCTGCTTTATTGCAAAGCCTGAGAATAAAAAAAATCCAATAGAATTGTATTTTACAGGCTAGATCGTCACCAGGTTGCACTCCCCATGTCGATCCTATGAAAGAGGAAGAAAAGTGCATGAAAAGTCTCATATTGGTCAGGGAACAAAAAGCCAAAGGTAAATCAATAGATTTTTTTTTTTATTTTTCTCTTTTTTTCACGTGTACGTTTTTTTGACAAAAAACGACGTCCTTTTCAAATTATCATTTTACACTAAAATGAGTCAAATGGTTCATAATTTGGGCCTTTACAGAAATTTCACGTTATGTTTTAGTGACAGCTAGTGGTCATATAACAACATGCATTAAAATATGATTTTAGGGGCAACTTTAATCTTAATTTAGACCATTAACTTTTTTTTTTTTTTGCATCTATCAATTTTTCTTAGCTGCTTTACCGCTGCAAGTAAACATGAAACCTGTCGTTCTTGTTTTATGTGTGTAGTAAACAGCAGTGTGTATTGTAAGGGAATGTGGGAAGACATGCACTGCTGGCCACCCGCCTCTCTGGGGGAAACAGTCTCGCTGCCATGCCTGGATATCTTTGGGCGTGTTTCAAAAGGTGAGATGCAAGGACGATGACGCACATTCAGAAACTGTAAGTCATTACCTGCACCTCATCCCACTGGTTAATTATTTCCATAGAAGACTAATTTGACTTCGGATGGGACAGAGTTTCTTCTTCCTCTTACCGTCTCTATCCAAACAGCTATGTGAAGCTTGTGTACACAAAAGACTGGGTAACATGTTAGAGTGCTGCGTGCTAAAGGGATAATAAATTATCTAAACAGCACACGAAAGTGATACATTAATATCCTTGTCGCTTTTAATTTATCACCTAGGCTCAATATTCTGAATAAAGACACTATAAACACCATTTACCTTTTGTCAGTCATTCCTTGCATGCAGGTACTTCTGCAAGGCTACAGTCAAAAGAAGGCAGGAGGGAGTGATTTTATTGGTATTTTGCAGGTGAAGTGCACCGCAACTGCACCAGCAATGGATGGACGGATCTTCTCTCCCTACATGAGGATGCATGTAGCTACGCTTTCAATGACTCACTTAAATATCTAGAACATGTAAGTAGTTTTCAATTTTGTAAAAAAAAAAAAAGAAAAAGACATTATTTCATACACTGCCCCTCAAAACTTTCCTTATTTTCCTGCTCAACGTCCTCCTGTTTTCCGACTTATAAACATCAACACACATCTCCCATAACAACAGGGAACAGAAAGTAATGAAATAATAAAAATCAATACTATAATGAACTTGTTAAGAAACTTTGTTGTATGCTTGAGATATTCAGAAGAATTTTTATATATATTTCTAGGAAGATGTTATAAGTGTTTAAAACTAATTTCTCTTCCTCAGGACTCAGCTTCCCATTGGTTTTTCTCCTATGTGAAGACCATGTACACCATCGGATACACACTCTCCCTTATCACTCTTACCATCGCTATCACCATCTTCTGCTTCTTTAGGTGAGAAATATTTATTTTCTTTTTTTTCCCCTGTTGTCCTTCCATCAACCACAGACCGCTCTGTAAAACCCTGCAATGCGTCACCTTTGGCCTGTTTATCGTCATCGGGTGAAGCGCAGCCGAGCCCGCCTCTAAAGCAGAGTTGATATATTCTGCAGGAAGCTGCACTGTACCAGGAACTACATCCACATCCAGCTGTTTGTCTCCTTCATCCTGAGAGCCATCTTCATCTTTATCAGGGACGGTCTCCTTTTTACAGATTCAGAGCTCTACGACTGCGACAGCTCCACTGTAAGGATGACAGGCAATCATTTTAAATAAGAGAAGAAAGAGTTTCTTGCCACTGAAATGAGACGGTCTCTCCTGACAATTTTTTGCAGGTAGCTTGTAAGATTGTGTTGATGTTCTGCAACTACTTCATCCTTGCCAACTACAGCTGGCTGCTGGTGGAGGGTCACTTTCTGTTCACGCTGGTGAGCCGATCCTTCTTCTCGTTGAAGAAACACCTCGCCTGGTCCATCCTCCTGAGCTGGGGTACTGCAATATGATACGTCCCACAGTTTTGTCTTTGTTTTACCTGTAAACACATGCTTAAAGCTCAACGATGTCTCTGAAATACTGCATTCCTAAATGTCTTACAGGCGTACCATTTATTATTATTGTCTGCTGGGGATGTGCTAAGTATTTTTTTGAAGATGAAGGGTAAGAAACTAAAATATTCATCAACCATCTACTTAATTTTAGATTTCTAAATGTCAGAAATTATAATTATTTCTTATTTCTCGGGTACAGATGTTGGGAAAGAAGAAAACATGAATGGATTTGGTGGATACTCCGTGTGCCAGTTCTTCTCTCCATATGTGTAAAATATTTGTTGTTTTAGAACAAACTTCTGGAAATAAAATTTGTCATTTTTAAGTACATGTAGCTATATCGCAGTGCTAATATCGCAGTGCTAATTGACAGTGCTAATTAAATCAATGGCTAGCTAGCTTAGCTTAGGAACCAAAGCAGTTCTTGGCCTAGTCATGTTCAATGACTAAACATGCAGCTAAATCTAGCCTCTGAAGTACAAACCAAACTATTTAAAATACATTTTTCATATTGTGAAGGGAAAAAATATTATTGTAGGCTATACAGTGGTGCAATTGGTAACATTTATCTGGGTATTTCTAAATGGAGTTCACGTTTTCATATCTTGAGAAATAAAATGGCTCAATACTATTGGATGGCATCGCTTATTAAAATTTGTTAGCTTACCTTAGCTTATTTCTGCATCTAGGTAATAAGCTACCACCAATAACGTGTTAGCTTAGCTTAATTTATTTAAAGGAAACGCTCTAATGAAGCTGTTGGCTTGGTTATGTCTGAAGATTTAGTATTGAACAAATAAATGCGGCTTTGTAGCCTTTTCAAGTAGATGAGCTAAGACGCTGCTGCTATTAATGCTAATGTAAATCTAGCTACTGCAAATATGTCTTTAGCTAACAAGCACTGAAGTTGTTTGACTCTTCTCAGCTACTCTAAAAGACAGGTAGATGTCAAACCAATCAGATGCTAAATCAGAATTTTTCAAATATATATTTTTTCTTCTACGTATTTTAGGTGAATCTCATCTTCTTCTTGGGTATTTTGAGGATACTGATCAGCAAACTCAGAATGTCAGACGCACACCGGAGCGAATTCAGTCAGTATATGTGAGTCTTTTTCACTATATTATGTTCAACCTATTTTTGTTCTGGTGAGTCGGGAGCGCTGCTTATTTATGTTTGGAAGTACAAATTTTACAATACAACATGGCTGGTTGTAAAAAGTCAGAAAGACTTCCTGACAACTTAAGCCAGAAATTATTTTTTTTACTGAAGAAACTGTTGTTTTTTTTTTCTTTAACAGGAAGCTGATTAAGTCCACATTTTTCCTGGTTGCTCTGTTTGGACTCAACTGCATTCTGTTTGTTTTCTTACCCGTCAACGTCAGCATCTCTGTATTTAAGATCTGGACGTCGGCAGAGCTGGCGCTGTCATCCATACAGGTACGTTTTGCTCACATCATTCAGGTCCCATTTATACCACCCCTAAAGAATAAAGAAATGACTCAAACAGAACCTTAATGTTAACATGAAGTGAGCTAAATTATTTTAAAAAGCAGCACACAATGTTGCGGCCACGGGTTGGGCGTGACATTTCATACTGGGCCTGAACAGTGTATGTCCACTGCATTTAAAACAAACAAAACAAATCTATTTGGGTAAGTATTTTTTCACAATGCTGTTAAATCCCATAATCTCAATGTGTAATCCTTCTGGTCTTGCATCTCCCAGGGTTTTGTGGTCGCTGTTCTCTACTGCTTCATGAATGGAGAGGTAAAATCTGAACCGTCAGCCACAATGCGAACCTTGTGAGGCATGGACCCAACCGGGCAGCACTGTTGTTGTTGGTCTTGTATGTTTCAGGTGCAGCAGGAGTTTAAGAGGCGGTGGAAAAGATGGAAGCTCACCCGGCACCTGCCCAGTCGGAGTCGACAGCATCACGGCTCCATCAGCCAGATCGGATCGCCTCACACGCAGGTCTCCCTGCTGCCCTCTTCTCCTGTCAGTCTTACGAACACTGGATTCCCTGCAGACACTCTGGAGATGTGAACATAACTCTGTGTAAGAACTTTTCTTGTAATCCCAAAGAACAGTTGAGAGCTATTCGCCTACAGGACAAATTTGATTAAAAATGAAAATTTGTTTGCTTTGTTAGGGCTTGACCAGACCAGGGAAAGTCCCAAAAACATATTCAATCTACATTGCAAACATTTTCAGAAGAATAAAAGGTGTTCTATACAGCGAATGCTCTCATTGTGATGAGAAAGCACGACTTGTTTAAATTGTAATGTTTTGACTTTTTATTTAAAGAATATCCATAGTTTGTAGCTAACCTTTTCCATTTTAGCTTGGTATTATTTATATAATGACATTTCAGATCATTTCAGAGCCAGAAGATCATTCATGCACACAAAAAACAAACTGGTGGTGGAACAGCTGTAGCGATATTAGGCTACAATAGTTTAACCTTTGCATTTGTTGGTAGCTTACATATAAACAAAAAGGGCAACAGCAGACAGAACATTTTGTGAACACACTCTGTTTTAATTAAAACATCTAATAAACAGTTGAAAGGATGGTTTGTTTGGATGAGACCAAAATCTGGCAGAGACTTAAACCTGGAAAAAAAAGCCCTTGAGGTTAATGGCCAAATTGCAGGTGTGTGTACAGTAAACAGTACATTCAGTTTATGACAGAGAAGAGATAGGATATGACGTCTGAGCACTGCAGTTTTCCATCAGGACCCCATCAAAGGCTGCCTGCCCTGAATGAAATTAAACCATATTTTCAGGGGTTTCATAAGAAAAGAGTTAATGAATTTTAAATCCTTAAACGTGACAATTTGGAACCCATACCTTTATGCCAAACAAGTATAAAAAAATGTATGCGTTTCACATTTAAAAAGATGATTTAAATCCTGAATCATGTTTTAAATAATCTGTAAACAATGTGAAATAGAACAGTTCAGCTTTTACTCTTATTTTAGTCCTAGATCGTATAATAAAAAGTTCCCATAAACATTATAGTAATTTTCACAATAAAAAAAAAAACATGAGCAGTTTTCTGTCTTTTTTTTTTTTTTTAACAGAGTCCACATCACAAAACCTGACACATTGTACCATCTGGAAAATAATGCATTTTAAGCACCACTTAAAGAGGAATATATTACATCATTATCATTGACTGCTTGTAAAGAAAAACATATTAAAGATCCAAAACATTTCAGTCTTTCTGCACAACATTGCTTTTTATATGCCGACATAACTCACTTAAGTGACCTAAGAAAAAAAATATTTGAGACTTTTACTTGAAAACATAACAGGATTGAAGTAGATATTAAGCAAAATACTGCATACAGGTACATCTCAGTAAATTAGAATATAATCAAATATTTGGGTGATAGTTTGTATATTTTATAGATTCCTTATAGAATGCTATCAAGTTTCCTTGTTCATGAAGTTGGCTGTTCAGAGTGCTGTACTAAGTATATAAGTGGAAAATTGTGTGGAAGAAAAAAAGTTTGGCACTGGTACACTGGGAAATTCATGTTTTACTCGACAGTTGAGGTAAAAGACTATAAAGCTACGAAACTGAGAAAAAAATGTTTTAATGAGAAAACTAAAATGGTCTTTTGTTCTGATATTTTATTTCAAAAACAAAAATCAGACATTCAGTTTTTCTTATGCATTTCTTTATTGTCGTGTTTCTTAAAGACTCTATATTCCATATTTCTCTTTTAGCTTTTCCACCAACTCCACATAAGCCGCCATTGCTTCTTCTTTGGATAAACCTGTTGGTTTGGGAAACAGAAAAAGCACATAATTCTTGACGGTTTGATTTAGTTTTAAGACTCTTTCAAAGATTTAAATCTACATTTTGTTCAACCCTACATTGATTTATTGTGTTGAGGTATTTGTAATAAAGTTTGATGAATCCAACCTTTCTTTGCGTTCCATGCATCCCATTTTGCTTTTCCTGTAAAATCGAATATCCCTGGTCGTTCTGGGGAAATAAAGAGTCTTGCGTTTAGCCTCAAGCAACTTCAAAACATAATTAAAGTCAGTACAATTTAATTTAATAGACCCACTAATGTGAGATAACTGAACCTTAAACCTTCACTGTGTATATCAGGCTTATCAAATGTTATTTCAAAAAGGATCCTCATCTCAACTTTTTTTAACCAATGTGCCACTCAAACACAGGCCTTGAATTTATGTTATCTGAAATAAAACAAAATATAAGACTCCATAAATATTTTTTAAAAGTTACAAAAGTACATGCTTTTGTAACTTTGACTGGAGATAAATGCTGAATGTTCTTGAATTTTATTCTACATGGTTGAGACAATCTGCAGGGCTTTTTTGGGAATTTGTTGCCCCCTGCTGGGTACTTTGGGTTGTGGCGAGGTGAGGTTTGGGTCAACATACATTTTTTAAATATTTTTGTCAGTCATGCATAATTTTTCAAATTATAGTTTGCCGAGTGTGGTTTAACTAATCTTTACTTATAATGCCAATATTAAGTTTTAATCTAATGATTGACAGTGAAGTTTTGAAAATAAAATAAGAAAATAAGAAAACTATAATTTCCCTAACATTGCAAAATGAGCTGCTTTGTGTCGATTGTAACTAAAACCTTCGCTGCACTGGACCTGTTCAGCTAAATCTGAGTTAGAAGACTGTTTTATGGACGTTTTAAAAGGTTATAATGAATCTGATGTAATCTGAGGTGTAGGATCCAATATTAACCGTTTAAAAAGAAACAGAACATGTAAAAGTTTCTGCAAATAAGCTTTGAAAATGCTGGATTGCTGACATTATATATAAAGGTTCATATGAAGACGTTATGTTCAATAAAGTCTGATAAATGAGATGCTTCGTTTAAACTACATACTCATTGTTCATAATCTGAAATCTCACTTGTTGAACCTGTTTTAAAAAAAATTATAATTTCAACCCCACCTTGTCCAAACAAGGGATACAAAACATCCCCACTACACACACTCACCGGTGTTCACATCTCCAGCAGTGACTTGTTTATACAAACCATAAATTGCACTCATTTCTCCCGGATCTGGTGTTTGTCTCAAGACCTTCACCTCCTCTGCTGCTTTCTCAAATGCTTCCTGGAAGAGAGGAAGGAAACGGAGCATTAAACCCGATAGACGGGAGACTGGAAGCGAACAAACTCAGAGATTGGAGAAAAGTCAGCTCACGCGAAGTAGATCGGTTTGGTTACATGGTAGGAAATAAAAGTGGTAGTTTAAAACAAAATGCACTTACAGACATGGCGACAGGGTGTAAGGTAAGGCTTTGCTGCTGCTCCTGAAACTTCCGACTGCAAGTCTTGCTCAACTCGTCCTGCAGGCACGTCACGCGGGAAATAAGCTGGGAACGAGGGGAGGGATTTCCTGGGTGACAGCGCCAGGTAAGCTGTATTTTACACCCTATTGATCCCCAATCAGCATAACAGAAATAATCAAACTTTAAGCTTATTTATTACCATTTCACAAGTTTTGTTTTTTTTTGTTGCTTTGTTTTGTGTGTGTGTGGGTGGGGGTGTGGGGGGTCGGATTGGTCCGAAAATAAAGCAATTAGTGACATTTACGGTGCAGTTCAGAAAACTGCCACAAGATGGCAGCATCTGGATATATAGCGCCTAATAAAGTAATTTCTGGATATATTTGCCCTCTTAGCTCAGTTTAAAGGTTGTTACATTATTTTAATGCCTGCTGGAAATCCCTTATCTACGTTCATATTGAGCACAAGCATAGAAAACACATTACTGTACAAAAATCAAATCAAATAAAATTTTATTTGTATAGCACCTTCCAGCAAAGGTCAAAGTTTACATTATTTTATTGGCAACATTCAAGTTAAATGGCAGCATACAGAAATCACTTTGTGTCAGAAAACAACAAAGAAGTAACATCAGACTTCAACCCAGATGCTATAGTGCTGAATTTTGCATCATTAGAACAAAAATGAACTACATAACTTTCACTCTATAGTTCCAGTTTTAACTTAAGGTTCACACCTGAACTACAAGTTTTAATGTTCAAATACAAATCTGAAATGTATTCAATCCCCTTTTATCTGGATATCCCTAAATAAAATGCAGCAGAATCACTTCATAGTCTGAAACTGATGAGACATTTAGAACAGATTTATTCTTTTTACTTTTATTTTTCTAGTTTGATTGTCAAAGTTATTTTGGATGTGTTTTGAAGGCAGCTTTAGGAGAAAAATAAACATGCATTGCTGCTTAATATTTGCCATATTTGCACAATATTTAATTAAACCTATAAAGAACAAAGATCACAGGGAAAGGAATTGAGCAAAGAATCAAAATCTTTAAGTAGAAACTTATTTTGGTTTCTTGAGCTACAACAGCTTAGTCTGCTGTGGAACAATGTTGCAACGTTTTCCGAAGAGCTAATATCATTCTTCACTGTGATTGACACTGAAACAGCAGTCATCTCTGACAGCATTAAGTGTTTAAGGTATCCCTGGCTGGTTGTCCCTCAGGCTCTTGTTGAGAAGAACTTCAGTCTTCTGACAAATTCCAGCATAGTATAAATATTTCATCTTCTCTGTGGAGATAATCCACCATGTTTCTAAGAGCAGCAGCATTTCTCACACATTACTGACGTCCTCCACCCCGTTGCAGCAGTCTTCGGCCGGCAGCATGAAGCGGATGTGTCGGTTCCTCTCCCAGCCGCGGCGGATCTTCCTGAGCCGCCTGGCTACGCAGGGCAGACAGAGCGCCGCGCGGCCCAGCAGGACCACGAAGGGCAGAACCAGGACCAGGACGAATGTGGGGGGCATGTAGAAGTGGTACCGTGCAAGAACAAAGGCGTGATTCCACCCGTAGAAGAGCGTGTGGACGGTGGCCATGAACAAGGCGCAGTAACCAAGTGTAGACTGCGAAACATCAAGCAAACATAAAAAAAAAATTTATACACACTACATAACATCAGAAAAATATGTAATTGTGATGAAGCTGCAAACTCTTTGGGGCGTGTCTGCAAACTACCCATAAAATGCATCATGTGTTTTGGCAGAGACAGAGAGTCAGCAAGTCCATAGCATTAGCTGACTGTTAGAGGCCACAGCAGAGCCTGAGGACACACGCTGACCCACCACTCCTGACCTAAAGAGACCCCACTGGTGTTTTTCTCTGTGACTGTGACAGACTGAGCTGCTTACTGCACCTTCAGGGGCCACAAGCCACGAAAAACGTCCCAAGGTTGTCTGGGCTACAGAGCAGGGGTTAAAAAGAAAACAAAAACAGTCTTGTTTGTCTGTGTGGAATCGACTGGAGTATTTTGGCTCTATATTTATGCAGTTCATCCAAAATGGAAAACCCTCCGTGAAAAACTAAGCACACCCTTTACTCTTTCATTGCAGGTGTTTAATGATTTGGAGTCTTTATTTGTACCAACAATGCTACGAAGAAAATACATGAAGAATTACCTTAAGGAAGAAATTGTTTCTGCCTGTAAATCTGGGAAGGGTTGTATGGCTTCTACCAAATAATTTCAAGTTCATCATTTTTAAAAAAAGGAAAACATTTTAGACAGCTGCCAGTCGTTTCTGTAGCAGATGTTTCAGAAAATTCACTCAATGCTCAGAGAATCTTCAACAACCCAACAGCTTCTTTTGAAGTTCCCAATGTGTTAAATGGTAAAAAATTGTGCATTTACAACTAGAAAAAACTGAGCAGATGAAGAAGACATAGTTGTGTCTTGAAAAAAACTTAGGTTTGCAAGAATCTGGCTTGAGAGAAAAGAGGAGAGGTTAACTGCATAGAGCCATGTTTGGTGAAAAACAGTATATGAGCAGAAACACCTCATCCAGACTTTTGTTGTGTATTTAGCAGGCCAATGAGCACGCTTATCCTGCAGCTTCGCCCAGCGACTCTACATGTACCAAGCTCTAACTCGCCTTTCCTCTCGTCGCCACGTGACTAATCTGACGGCCAGCGGATTACCGAGAGATGAAAGTGGGGTCGGGGGAAATGCAGCACAGGCAGACTGCGAGTCCTGGAAGACCCCAGGCCTCGAGGAGGGAAGAAAAGGAAGTGTGTGCATGCTGAGTCACAACACTTTGGTGGCTTTGTCACAGGATAAGTTTAGCTGTGAATCTGGGGCAGCTGCAGGAGCGGAAAAGCTTGGCGTTTACATGTGTGGGACATTCAGAGTCTTACTTACAGGAGGAATAGTGTGTCTCTGAGGGGATATTACCTTGGAAGTGAAACTAAAAGTGAAACATACCTGGATGAAGCTGAACTCCCTCCAGTTGATGGTGCCAGCAACTGAAGGTAGAGAGGTGACCGCCAGCAGGGAGAGCAACCCGAGGGCCATGATGCCCACGGAAAGGTACAACTCCTTCCTCCACACTTCCTCATCCACCGAAAAGTCCTCCATGCTCTTTTTCAAAGAGGAAAAGAGGAGAGGTTATGGCACTGCTCAAGATCAAGACATCTAGCTCCACTGTGGCTTCACCCCACCTGCTTGTAGGCCATGTTGATAAACTGGGCGGATTTCCTCAGAGGAAGACACAGGCTGTAAACGGCATGCAGGGCGGCGCACAGGAAGCTACAGAGTCCTAGCTGCTTTCTGCTGGTCAGCCAGCGGTCCAACCAGTTGGGGAAGCGATTGTACTTGGTCCCTGACCACAGCTGGAGGACGGCGGCCAACAAACCAGGCAGGTAGACCAACGCCAACATTACCAAGGCCACCGATGGAAGGGTGACGTTCACCACTTCTATGGGCATTTTGTAGAAGGCGCCTTTGTGCTGCGTGATGAAAGGATGCAACACGTCCTGGACGAAGTTGTACAGGTAGAAGAAGATGAAGAGGATCAACATGCAGAGGACAGGGAGGCGCCAGGATGGGAATAAGTAGAGTGGCAGATTTTCAATCTCCAGAGAAGAAGAAAGGAGGCCCATGTCGACGGGGACGAAGCCCATCCTATGGCAGATTGACTTCACTAAGTTCTTGGCCGTTTGGCTGTTGCTGCACAGGAAAACCTGCAGGCAAAAACATGAAACAAACCATTTATTGCTTCCAAAAACATTTAAGTCAATAAGCAAACCATCACTGAAAACTGGTGATCTTTCCTACCTGCCTGCCTCCATCTCGGGCACCCATCTGCAGCGTCCAGGCGGATACGGTGTTGAACCCCTTAACCACAAAGCTTCCAGGGAAATAGTCTGCCAGGAGCTCGGCGTTGGATGGACCCTTATGGTTGATGCTTAAACTGTTGCTAACATCCACCAAGGTCTTTCCAGCCAGCGTCTGCTTCAAGTCCATCAGCGTTGAGTGATGCTCAGGGTAAACTGCAACAAAGATCAAGTCTGCCTTGTTGGCTGCTTCCAACTGGGTGGTCACCTGGAACGCAGATGTTTTTAATGCTCCAATGGTTCAAATGCGATTATTTTCAAACTGATGGACAGGAAAGTAGAGGTGAAAAGGAATTGGTGTAGCTCATTTGTCAAATATGGTGGTTAGTGTGTTATGATTTGGGCTGGACTCTACTTAAGCTCCACTAAACACCTCCAAACCAGTAGAGATGTTTCATAAAAACAAGATAAAGACCCCAAACATGATTCTCCTCCATCATGTGGGAAGATTCTTTAACAGCTAAAATCTATACCAACATTCTTTACAATATGCAAAGGAGGCCATTCAAAAGGAAAATCCCCTGAAACCAGTGTGGCTCAGAGAGTCACCAGCACCCAGCACCTTGTGTCTGTGAATCACAGACTCCAAGCAGCCACAGCATGCAAGTGACCTGCAACAAAATAGTCAGGATGACTGTTTTCGACAGATAATCCCTGGATTTAGGAGGTATTTTCATTTCAACATTGTGAAACTGAAATGTCTGCAAGTCTTGAATGTGCACACTGGATTGTTGTTTAAAATATTTCATTGAAAATATGAAGGGGATATCTTCCTAAACATTACAGAAAATTTTATAGTTATTAATTCATCTTTATAATCTGTATATGATGTTTTTGTCATTTTTCAAGCACAAACTTTTGTTGGTGTATTTTCTTCAGCCCCCTTTAGTCTAATACACCTAAATAAAACTTAATCCAACCAGCTCAGAGAGATTTAACTTTGTAAAATGCAGCTTTAACCTCAATAAATTATGTAGTCATGATAACAAAAGTAATTACCCTTCGTGGGAAACGAATGATGTATAATCATCTCCAGAAGGAAAGAAACAAAAACACCAATTACACAAGGAGTGTGTGTATCACCTCGGCCTCCTCCGGGAACAGAGCTACGAAGCGTGTGGGGGTCCGACTTCCCACCACGACTTGGTAGCCAGAGGCCACCAGCCTCCTGGCCAATGAGCGAGAGAAGTCTCCAGTGCCCAGGATGCCGATCACCGGGCTGCTGAGATCCGGCACAGCATCTTCAAAGTGTCTGGCTCCCCCGTCGCCTCTTTCTAGAATTAAACGCCTTGACATCTCATCAGGCATGATGTGCTAGCAAATCTGCAGACATCAGACAGGATCATGGGTTAGATTAATGATTATGTGATTTCCTCAGATCCAAACTGGACATTATTGTCTATCATGACATTAATCTGACAAAAGCTGAAATAAAAGTAACACTAATAATAGATTTGCCGGTGGGTTTCTATCTGTCTGCTTGTTTTTAGAACAGAGAAGCCTCATTCCTATTATCTGAGTCTCAGCTGGCATGTCCTACATCTGTCAAAGCTGCTGCCACCCAACATTAGCAGAAATGGATATCAGGCAGTCTAAATATGGTAGCAGCTACTTCCATGGTTAGTAATAACCAACTCACTTAAAACTCTGCATTATGTGAACTTCATGCAGACTTTAGAAGTCTGTCAGTTTCGCCAAACTTCTCTCCAGAGTTAAAGTCAACACGTGTAAGGACGTTAAGGTGCAAAACCGCGAATAATCAGGAAACCGTCTGTATTATGTTAAGAGTTGTTTTAAAGCAGCTAAAATGTGTTTATTAAAGTGTTTAATAACACCGTTTCTTAACCAAAACAGAAAAACTACTTAAGCCACCATGCTGGCTGTCCTTGTGGAAACTTTACTCTCTTTTAATTCGAAACCAACAAAGTTAAAAATAACGCAAACATCTCGAGAAATACCTCAGAAAACACACTGACGCTTCAGCAGCGTTCTAAAAGTCACAATTGTACTTACAGACAGCACTTTGTTCTACCCGTGTCTCCGTTTTCAGTAAACTGCAGCGGGTTCTTCCTCGTCGGATGACGCAGCAGCCAAAGCCACGCCCCCGCATGTCAGGATAAGATAAAAGAGCGCGCGTGACGTAGGCTGCGTGCTACAGGTGACAGGACGTGACCAACTCGGTGTTTAGAGCGTCATTTGCAGCTTAGGACAGGAAATAAAATGCAAGTAAAAAACAAAAACGTGCACGATTTTATGGAAGTTTTCAGTGGGACAGTTTAAAGTTTTAACTAAGATCATTTGAGGACAATACTATTTTTTCATATTTTAAAATTAATAAATAGGATAATATTTCTGCTTCAACTGTAAAGCATCATGTTTTGTGAATAATTGTAACGAGAGCTTAGACAGTGACAAAAAGAAAGTTATGCAATTTTATTTGTTGGTAAAACTATTTAAATAAAAAATGAATTAGCTGCAATTAAAATAGTTAAAATAATGTAACCAATCATAAAAAAAGACAAAATTGACTGTTTTTGCACATTCCTAAACAGATACCTAATCTTGAAACCATCATGTACTGTAGATGCAGGAGGCGCCTAGGTGAAAAAAAGTATACTTTTGTATACTTCAAACATACTTGAATTTGTGAAAGTACACTTTAAGTATACTAATTATTAAGTGCACTACCTATAAGTATATCTGAAGTATACTAAAAATACACTTGTACCAATTTCGAAATTAGTACTTTAAACACACTTAAACATAATTGTACCAAAATACACTTTTAATATATTAAATAAAAGTATACTTTAAGTTAACAAAATATGAATTAATATGTATGAATTTTTAAGTGCCTTAATAATCTTTTACTATTATTAAAATTGCATACAATAAAAATATGATAATCATGATGTCATTTTTTAAGAAAGTATCCAATAAATTTTCAGATGTGTGATGTAAAACCTTATAATCAACGGCCTTAGCTCCAGTTCATACTCCAGACCAGATGGTGGCGGTATTGCACATTTTCATTTATTTAAAAAACACCACAAAGAGAAGAAAAAACTTGAACGCAGGGAAGATAACAGACGCTGTTCAAATTCGGCATTTTTACTCGCATAATATTGCCTTAAAAGTAGAGAGGACCTTGACAATAGTTACTCATTTTGGTAAATTCAAGCTGGTGACGTCCTAGTCCGAGTTAGACGACAACACAACGGGACAACAACCGATGGAAATGAAATGTGTGTCACAAAAGGAGCCCGGAGGAACGACGGCTGCTAAGTGATGCTAGCTGGTGGTAAGTTTGCTTATTAATTATCTTCATTTAATTATAAACAGTGCAGTAAAGATATATAACTTGGTTTCTTAAATAATTATTTTATCAATTTTATTGTGACTTGTCTGATTATTACTATAGCAATCATTCAGCTTCATGTTATAACTGCATGGAGGCTGTTTGTTGCGACTTATACTTTAATTCATAAACTAACCTGGTTTTAATTAAGCTCCATAAGACAAAGAGACTTTGATTTTGTGAGGTGGTTGCTGTTCTAACTCGTTCATCAATGATTTTATATTTAACATATGTTTGCAGTCTAACTAAGCAAATGAAGATGAAGGAGGAAGCCAGAGAAATCAGGTGTTGGGAAACCTAAAGACTTTCTGTCTCTGACTCCACCAGATCACCAACCAGCTCTGAGGATGAACCTCCACATCGTCTTCATGATGTAAGTTTGTTTTTTCAATGAGGAGCTAGCTACATTTTCAACAACAAAAACTGCTGTTACCAACACTAAGTGCTTAATAAACATAATTTGATTTAAAGGTAAAGAATTTTTCTCTTGTTAATCTAACATTTATATTTCATTTTTTTTATTTGTTGTTGACTTTCAGGGATGGACTGGTGACCTGTCCAGGATGAACCCTGCCTCTCATCTGATGGCTGCTAGAGATGGGCACCACCAGCCCCCCTCACCACCCTGCAAGGATCAGTGTGTTCAGATCATGGATGGAAAGATTTTAAGGTAGTTTGTCTCCTTAAGTCCACACTTAAAACAGCTTCATAGTTAATTCCAACATCAACTGATTCTATGACATTGCTGACTATTTTTTTTCTACTTCTAACATAAACAGGCAAAGACACCCAGAAATGTTTTTCCACCCCAGGCATCCGGTCCCAATCATCAGTTCTGATGATGTCACATGCATGGCGAGTCCACGTCTTAAAATTGAAAGTATTATTTTTTTATTTGCCATTTTTCTGTTCTCTTTAAATACAAATATTTTCTCTGTTTAATTACTCTATTGTTATTTTTTGTAGGTTTCCGTAAGGTGCAGTGAACGGGAATGTTCTGTCGTTGATCCTCACTATCATGTTTTATTGTCACACTTAAATTTTCATGTTCATTGTGTTCATTTTTGATGTGTAAACTGATAATTTATGTAAAGTTTATAAAGTTGTGAGTAAAATTGGACAATTTTAAAATGTTGGTAATAAAACAATATTTGAATTACCCTGAACATCTTGTGTAATTAATCTTTCCATGTAATTTTAGCCTAAAACAATGTAAGTACTGTAGTGTAGTTATGCATGTCATGTACAAAATAGGTACGTAGGAATAAAGACTTTCACGAGTAATTAAAATTGTAGTTTATTATCAATAGCAGGAAATCAAAAATAAAAATTAAGTGTAATTTAAAAACATTACTAATATATAATAATAGTATATTTAAAATATATTTGAAGTATATTAAATATATATTTTTAATATAATTCTGAATTATACTCAAAATATAATAATTATATCAAAATATAATAAGGCTCTGAAATATATTTAAAAAGTATACTTCAAGTACACTAAGTACACTTGAAGTTCCAAAAAAGTACGTATAGTATACTAAAATATATAAGTTGTAATTTCATACTATTTAAACACAACTAAAGTATACTAAGCACAAAATTAGATGCTCCAAAATAGTACAGTTTAAGTACATCGATAAAAGTATACTAAAGTATGTTAAAATTTAGTATACTTTTTTTCACCTGGGCATTCTTCTGTGTACATTATGTTCTACAAATATAAAACAAGACAAATAATATACAAATTTTGAAAACTGTGATAAGTTGGGACTACAAAGTATTTCCCCCCATTTCTTTTTGCACTGTATGCCGCTGAAGGAAGCATTGGTGTTTATATAGGTAGTGACGTCACATGGTGAGGCATATTAGTGCCACCTGGTGTTAAAAACTTCAAAAACAAAAGATTTGCTGATCGATTTCAGGCAAAAATCAGACTGCCACAACATCTAGACTTACAACCATCAGAGATCAGCGCATGTAGACTGTAGAGTGTATTACAAGCTGGTTTGGTAATGCACCAGTAATTAGTGATCTTAATTTAATCTCAGAACTCTCAACATACCACCCCTGTTGTCAAAGGATTAAACACAATTAAGAGCTGATTAGCTCATATTAGCAAGCTAACACTAATTTAAGAGGTAATTTGGCTCCCATTACACCTGTTAAATATAAGCAGGTGTTAGCATTGTGAGCACATGATGACAGTAGCCTTCAGCTGCTTTTGTATAACAATACTTAGAGGTTTGAGGCTAATCTCATATACCCTCTGTCTGAAAATGGTTTTAATATTGAAGTCCTCCTGTTCCCCTCCTGTTTTCAAAGCTGGTGTATTTGATAAACTGGCCTTGGGATCGGTAGAAAAAAACCAAACGCGTGTTAAAAAGATGTCTGACCGCAGGTTACACACTGTCACCATGACTTCATCATGTCTGCCTTTGCCACTTGCAAAAGGTTGAATCCCTGAGGCGGGCTGTGCTACATCAGTGTCGCCGCACACAAATATGTACGTTCTCACACACGAACCCTTTTCTTCCCTCATGCTCTCTCATGGCTCTCTGGTGGCTTCATGTTTGTTTATTTCGCTCAGGGTTGCAGCTTGCTACATCCATATTTCATTTTCGAGTTTTTCATTTATATATCAGTAAATTGTGTCTTCTGATAAATTGCTAAATTAATCAGAAGACGAGGTAGAATTGGTGAATATTGTGCCACATGAGGAAATGAAAGGGCATAAACATTTGGCCTGAGGTGGGTGGACCTCTGACAGGTGTTCACTATCATCAAGGAGCGTTTCGTTTTATTCGTGCAATCGAGGACAGAGGTGTCTTCAGTGGGCTTCATGTGGGATCAGGGTCACGCAGTAAGACAGAAGCTGATGTTGCAAGTTCTCATAGCTGTCTTGTTGTGGTTCACAGATGGCTCATTTACACATATGAGCTGTGACATTTGATTCACAATAAGTACAACAAGTTTCACTAATGCAAAACGAACAGAATAACAATAGCTGACCAACGATTCCTTCATAATTCAGTCCGTAAAGCAATTAAATCTTTATGAAGCACCTGGGTGTCTTTTTTACTGACTAATAAAGTAGTGCCTTGCAAATGTATTCAAACCCCTTAATCAACCAACACAAAGTAGTGCACAACTTTAACAAGGAAAAACAGAAATCAAAACAAGAAGAATGTTCATTTCTTTTCAGTACCTTTGGGTCAATCACTTGTAGAACCACTTTTCACTGAAGCTGAGGGGTATGTCTATACATTTGAACCCTGGTTTCCACAATGTGCAGAATTACACAGTTGAAACCTAGCAGAAGCTAACATCAACGATCATTTGTCTCCTAAGGGTACAGCCAATCAGTGCTCAGGAACACAAATGTAGCTCCTGGATAGGCTGCTTTGCAAACGCCAGCGATTATCATGTCTAGTAGCATTGCACTTAGCTATCCAAGCTGCATTTTCTTTTCAATATTTTGGATATGCGCTATTAAAACTTCTGTAAACAAAGCAGACCTTAGATCCATGGGCATTCAAATTATGGCACAGTTTCCTAAATTGATTTAGTTCTAGACTTTCTATCAAGATTATGCTTTGACCTAATCATTCCACTGTAGTTCTGGATGTATCTTCAAAGTCATTTTCAACTGGAAAGTGAACTTAAACCCCAGTCTGAAAGTCTTTTGCCTTCTTCCAAGATTGTCGTGTATTTTACTCCATCAAGTCTAACCAGCTTCCCTGTCTCTGAACGAAGAAAAGAATCTCCAAAAAATTATGTCGAGTGATTTGCAATGTTCGTTTACTACGATGCATACCACTTTACACCTGCTACCAGTTACTCTGCTGAATGGAAAATCATCCAAAGTCATGTCAGCTGCTGGTGACGGTTCTCTTCTTTGGCCTCACCGTAAGGTTTGTGTGCATCATGCAGCAATGCAGTGTGATTACAAGCATGACGGAGCTGCAGGCTGGGATAATCTAAGAGGCTGGAGTGCATAATGCAAACAGTGTGTTGTGTTTGGCTCACCACAGCCTAAAGACACAGTTCACTGTACTAATCCTTCCTAAAGGTCATGCTGCGCATTAGGAAAGAGGATGTGCCTTTCTGCATATTTTTAGTGGGTTTGTTTTTGTATGTTTTGTGTGTTACTGAAGCTTTAAAGGGGAATGAAAAATGTAAAACAAGATGGGATGTTTTCATTCTGGCCGGCGTGGCGTTTCCCTCAGATTTTCAACTTTGGTTTGAATTTCTGGGCCAGCTCTCGCTGCTCGTCGTGCTTTTTCTCAATCTCGGATGCCAGCAGCAGCTGCCTCCGTGTTCTGGAGAGTTACAGCTGAGCTGAGCACGAGCTGGAATTGGTTGGGGGTGGAGAGGACAGCGGGATCGCGCGGGGGGGTTCGGCTAAGCCTCGTCTTCAACCTCTGAAGATTTCTTCACATTGCCTTGAGCTGTAAAGCTTCTGTTGTGGATGTGGGGCCTGCACTCCAATTCCAGGTGCTTAGCTCTGCTGGCCCCGCACTTTTGAAGTATTTAAGGTCCTTCAAGGAATGTTTTTAACAATTACCAGCTTTTATTAAGCATCCCTAAAGCTTTTATGCCCAGTTAATGGTGTAAACACAATTATTAATCAGCAGGTGCGGTTAAAATCCACACAATTAGCAAGAGTGCAGCGGTCTCGGAGGAAAACCGAAAACAAAGGCTAAAAAGGCATGTCAGACACATCTGCATGCGCTGGGGTGCTGATTTGCATGGAATGAATTTTAATTTGATAGCCAATCTAAATTCGAGGCCTGTGGCCCTCAGCCGCATGAAACAAGACATCAAATATGTCCCTGCAGTCATAGAGAGCATGGAGCTGAGAGTGTCGACCGGCAGCAGACATCCCTGGTCTGCATCCAGCATGCATAAACTGCTCCCTCTTCCCCCTGTCCGTCTCTCCCTCCATGTGTGTGTGTGTGTGTGTGTGAAGTGACCAATGCAGTCAGTCAGCTGATGACACCACTGTGAACCTGCCCTCAGCCATATGAAGTGACTTTGAAAGTGTCCCTCTTGGTCTGAGTCAAATATTTGGTCATGCATTTAGCTCCTGCGAGTTTAAGTTCTTCATTAAATCTGACTTTGACCTGGATTCATTCATGTTTAAAAGGAAAGTAACTAATCACACTTGTTTATTTGGATACACCTGAGTGGCATGTCGGAGTAAACACACCGCTTGCAGTTCAAACAACTTTAATCAGTTTAATTCGTTTCAAAGGATGATTTGAACCCATTAAAACTCCCTTTAACTTATTCGACATGCAGCCAAAAATAAGTACAAGTCATAAAAATGTGGAAAAAGGTTTCCGTTTTCTTTTGTTAGAAGGATCAAAATTAAAAATATTTCCTGTTACATTCTGAAACATTACTATGGATGAGAACTTTTTATTTCGATTCATAAAAATACATTTTATTCTGATCGTTTTTACCAGCTAAACAACAGACACTTTTTCTAGTGAAACTATCATATTGGTTGGATATTTGAAGAAAAGTCTTGGCAACTGGTTTATTAATAGAAACATAAATAATTTTGTAACATGTACTGTATTCGAATTGCAGCTGCGAGTTGCTTAAGCTCATTCCAATAAAGATTATTATTGATATATTATTTTAAAATCAGCAATATAGTTTGATGCATCTCTTCACAGATGCTGTTCGGACAAAGAAATAAATCACATTCATGCATTTCATTGCTAAGTTAGCTTGATAACTACAAATCTGAGATAAGTTAAGGTTGCAAATGAAAATGGCTGCTCACGTTCCTGTGTTGGAGTGACCCAGTCAAAGTTGACATAAATATTTAATTGAAAATCTGTGACAGGAAAATTTCTTTGCAAAACTAGAAGAGGCATACAGCAAAAGTGAATTGGTTCTACAAAGTACTGACTCAGAAGGGATTGAAAACAAATGAAATCTACAATTTTACGATTATTTGTAAAACATTTTATTTGTATAGTTTTTTTCTTTTTTTGAAAAAAAAAAGACTCCTTATTTGAGGGGATTAATATGTTCGCATGTTAATATAGATTTAACCCTTCAGAGTCAATTGACGCGTATCCGAGTCTTTTTTACATGTCTGATTTGGCGCGTCGTAGCAGCAAGACTCCGCCTCCCCCAGTCTCACTTTCTACTGGTGTTTAAAGTGCACATGTTAAACTACACAACAGTTTTTAAATTGTGTTAATAGGCCAAGTAAAACCGGAGTTATGCTTAAATATGTAAACCATATTTGTTTCAATTAGCGAAATTGTAAAACCCGCTCCGTTCCACAGTGAGACGGAGCTCTCGCAACACAAAGAATACAACAGATCCCCTCACTCAAGCTCACGTATTCAACTGATAAGCATCTGATCACATTTTGTTGCAGATAAACGAAGGTAAGTGACGTAAGTAACGGCGCGAAAAAGTAAAAAAAAAAAAAAAAAAAGTAACGCGGGAACGGAGAACAGAAAAAAAGAGAGGCACGTCAACAGATAGTTGTGATATCAGACGATCTACCTCGTAATTTGTATTTCGGACATTGTATTTTGTTTTTTCTGTAAAGAATGATGAGAAGAATGAATGTGGAGCAGGCAGCAAAGCTCTTTTTTGAGCTCTAAGATGAGGGAGACTCGCAGTCTGAGTCTGAAGCAGAGAGCGAGGATTCTGATGACAATGTAGCGATTCAGTCATTCATATCAGGAAGAGAGAGAGAACATGGGTATCAGGAAGAAGATGAGGTAGGGACAAACATAGGGACAAACGTAGCTAAACGAAGATCGAAACTGAAAAGTAGGCGGCGATGTGCAACTGCGCGGTCTCGATCACCGAGAGGTGGCGCTGCTGAGCCACTCCCCCACAGTGATCCCTGGAAGACGGAGGAGGATCCTGACAGTGTGCCGGGAGTAAAGCAGGTTTCAGCCACGGCGAACACCCGGTGTCCAAATAAACAACCTGTCTTCTCATAGTCCAAAAGATCTTTTTTTTATTATATTTTGCCACTGACAGTGAAAACAATTTGCCTCAACACAAACAAAAATGCAGCAAAAAAATACTTTAGGGAAAAAGTACAAATGGAATGACATTGAAATGGAAGATCTGTACAATTTTTTTGGTCTACTGACCAAAAAAATTGGTCACTGCCCTGAATACCCAGTATTCAGGGCAGTGAAACTACCCTGAATACTGGGTAGTTTCACTGCCCAGTATTCAGGACTATTGGAAGCAAAACAATATTTGTCTGTGCCCCTTCCATGCAAAGTGATGTGTTTGTGCACAAATGAATGAATTACCTACATTTTGTTGATGATAATCTTCTAAACATGAGTTGTTTCCTGTATTTGTACATATTGATTTTGAAATTTATAGTGTGCTAAAATTGCCAGGAGAAGTAATTCCCAGGATTTAAATATATTTAGGAAAGTTATACATTTTTTGGAATCTTGATTTGATATGTTGTAAATAGTAGCACAGGAACGAATGGATTACCTACATTTTATTGATAATAATTTAATATACATGAGTTGTTTGCTATATTTGTACATACTAATTTTGAAATATAGAGTATACTTTAGAATTCTAAACCATAAAACATATTTGTTATACATATTTGTGGGTTTCACAGTGACAAAAATAAAAACTTTTCCTACTCGAATTTTCTTTTTTTGTGTGATTTTAGGCCCAAAATGCAATGTCAGTATGTCCAAATGACAAAAATATGTGTAAATTGACAAAGTTCAGGCTGTCCTGAAAAAAATGATAGCACATAAAGCAATATTAATGGTTTTTATTAAGAAATATAAAGGTAAAATCAAAAATTAGTCAAAAACGGCCATTTAGAACACTGACTCCCAAGGGTTAATCAACCAATATAAAGTTGTAAAGGAAACATGTTCCTTTACAATATGCTTAATTTTGTTAAAGTTGGCACTGACGTCCATTACTGGACTTGCAGAGCTTTGAATCGCTGAACTCAAGATTTCCTTTTCACAGCATCAGTTCGTGTCTATTTTCCAAATGATATCCAGACTCTCCATCCATGCGTACACGCTGCTGTTTTAATTTGAAGTGCTGCCTTCCGGTCTTCTTCTTGCAAACAGCTGGACGCAACTGTGCGCAGCTGTCTGCGCGCCACCCCTCCATCCAGCCAAGACGCGCGTCTCCCGCTCGGTCACAGCTGCCCAGGGGATTGAAGACGCGGACTGGAGCGGTGGAGACACTTATGCGTACTTCCCCAACTTCACTTCTTTTGTTTCTGTCTGTCTTTTTACCCCCCACTGATAACAGTCACAATTGCCCTCCAGCGCGGATCGACGGGTTTTCTGGCGTCCATTGGTCCACGCACGGCCCGGAGGAAGTGGTCAGTGGTCTTCGCGGTGACCGCTGTCGCCATGGTCCTGCTGGCTCTGACCATCGCTGTCCCGCTGCTGCTCCTCCGCTCCCCGGAGACCTCCGCTCACTACTACGAGATGATGGGCACCTGCCGGATGGTTTGTGACCCATACAGCCCCAAACCGGGGGGAGCCACCGCCATGGAGGTGAGCCAGAACGTGAATGGAGTCGCTCCGCTGCCGCCCATGGCGCAAGGGACGCGCGGTGAGCCCGGGCGACCCGGGAAGCCCGGACCCAGGGGTCCACCGGGAGAGCCTGGACCCCCCGGACCGAGGGGGCCACCGGGAGAGCGCGGGGACAATAAACTGGCTTTCACCGCGTTAGCCGGAGCTGCGGGGGCCGGTGACACGGGCGAGGGGGACGGAGTGAACTCCACGGTGAGCGGCTACAGGATCGCGTTTTACGTGGGTCTGAAGAACCCGCATGAGGGATATGAGGTGCTGAAATTTGACGACGTGATCACAAACTTGGGGAACCACTACGACCAGAGCACCGGGAAGTTCACCTGTCATGTGTCCGGGATCTACTTCTTCACCTACCATGTGCTGATGCGCGGGGGGGATGGCACCAGCATGTGGGCCGACCTGTGCAAGAATGGACAGGTAGACTCCAGCTCAGAGCGCATGCATGGCACTGCGTGGCTCTAATCAATGGACACAGTTTTAGGATAAGGTTTCAAGCTTGTTTAGCTGATCAAACAGCTTTATTTCAATCCGGTTCTCTTCTCGAAAAGTTGATAAAAAATTAAAAAGCTGGGTTACACTTTACGCACCAAGTGCGTGGCGCAAACCTCCCGTTTAATCCCTTTAACTTCACAGTTTAAATGAGTAAATAAATTCAACCTTCGCTTCTAGTTCTGTCTGCTCTCATTTCCATAAAAGGTGCTTAACGCAGCGATCCTCCGGATGAGTTTTTTCTTTTCTCTTTTCATTTACAGCTGCAGATTGACGCATTTCGAGGGCAAAAATGCCACAATACAAGTCCATACATCGTAGAACAAAAAACGATTTATACCTGATTATTTAAATAATATTTAAAATAAATGTACACCTATTTAATAATATTTTTGAATACATGATTATCCAATCATCACTGAAAATCACTCATTTGTAGTTTAAGATGTTTAGAAATCCAACATGGTTGCTATGGGCAACTCCGCCCCTCAACCTAATCCCGTCACCCAAGGCCCCCGGGAATCGATAAGGGATGGCTGGATGCCCATTAAGAGATATTTTATTATTAATTTATATGATCTAATACGGTTGTGACAGAAGTTTCATACTTGCTCTGATATTAAAGTAATATCATATTACCATAGACAAAATGTTAACCAATCAAAGGTTAGGGTCCACTTGATGAGGTATAGTGGCAATTTAAAACATCCTAAAAATGTCTATAATTTATGAGAAAATTCAGGTTTAAAAATGCTGAAAAAAAATACACACACAAACAAATGAATCAATTTATCTGTATTTTTAATGTATTATGTATTACAATTTATTAAAAGATGAAATCATGTATGATTTTTCCAGTGTTCTGTAAATATTGTTTATTTCCTGTGAAACATTATAAAATAATGTTCACAGTTACTTTTGCTTGTCATCTGTTTAGTAACACTAATTTAAATCAGTGAACCTGAACCTGAAATAATAAGTGAATAATATTATGTATAACAAATGTAAGTTTACCATTTGAAACCATGACTTACACATTTTTCATTTTATTCAATTGTGGCCTTTTTTTGGTAGATATTCATGATAGGTTCATGAATAGGTTCAATTCAAATTTTTCTAAGCAGCCCAGTCAAATTTGATTACATCCTGCAGCTTTAATGCTAACTTATTTCCTCTTGAATCAACATTTGGAGGTTTAAAATTAGAATCTAACAATTTTCCACACCACTGCTGTTTTACTTTGCCTCTCAGGTGCATGTGAACTTTTCCACTCGGTCTTTACATCGTGAGTTTCTTTTTATCTTGTTGAACCAGGTCCGGGCCAGCGCCATAGCCCAAGATGCAGACCAGAACTATGACTACGCCAGTAACAGTGCTGTGCTACATTTGGACTCTGGAGACGAGGTGTATGTTAAGCTGGATGGCGGAAAAGCACATGGGGGCAACAACAACAAGTACAGCACCTTCTCTGGCTTCATCTTATACCCCGATTAAACCCTCCACAACAGGCGCTTTGGACTGAAATTGTCTCAACTAAAGGTTAATTATGTTTTTTGTTCTTCTTCTTTTGCACACCTGTTCAAGTTTACAGAGCTATTTGAACCCTATATGCTGTAAAAACTAATTGAAAGATTTTTGTATGACATTTATTTTAACTGGAGTTTAGATAGAGATTGCTATAAAACTGTGACTGATATCTCAGTGTGAGAAAACTCATGTTCCTGGTGATTTACGACACACCATAAAGAACCCGGGAGGAAATTTTTCCTTGAGGAACGTCTTAAAACCATTTGAGGAAAATAATGACGGGCCTTAAAGATTATTGGCATTTCGCTGGTTGTTTATAAGGCACCTTGTGCAATAACAGCAATATTTAAAAAGAAATATAACTATATTGTCGGTGAGGCATTATTTAGTGACCTGTTCACAACACTGTAACTTAAATTTTGGGGCAAAATTACAGTTTTAATGTGATGATCGACTATGTATGCTGAAATGAAACAGTGCTGACTTTTTACAGAGTTTCATCAAAACACCAGAAGCATTATTATTTTAATGCTTAGTAATATAATTTCCCTGAGGGATATCAACACAACATTAAATCATTTGTTTTACTTGTGAAAAGCAATTTTTAACTCAGTTCAATTAGCTAGTAAGCTAAGTGCTAATATGCTATTAATCTTCAGCAAGTTGAACATTTAGGGACTGACTTTGTACATTTGTAATGTAAGTGAATAAAACAAGAATATTTAATGAAGGTATAATACAGCTTATCAAAGCTATGCATAACAAATTACTTGCTGTTCCAGTAAAAGTTGTGTTTTTGTGTGATAGTGACATCAAAACCATTAAAAAGCATCCTCAGATCGAATTTAGCAAATCAAATTTGTTTCACTTTTTCGTTAGCTATGCTGAATCAACCTTTGTTTTCCCAACATTGTTCAAATTTTAGTTTGTTTTTGATCAGATTAATTTCATTTTGCTCAGTAGAATACTTTGCATAAGAGGAAGTTATTTCACAATTTTTGTACTGTGCTATCAGCTAGCTAGTTAGCTGAAGAAACTGTAATAAATGCAACAATACAGACCAATCTTTACTGTTGAGTTTCCTCATACCTTTTTCACATTTTCTGAATCTTTTATTTACTTAATAACATCAAAGCGTATGTGAGTCAAAACGAGAAAATCACTGTGAAAACAAAATCAGACAGAAAGCTTAGCATGTTTAACATGGTAGCATATTAGCGGTTAGCCTACAAACTAAATCAATGCTGTGAATATGTTTTCTAAAAATCTTTGCAACAATTATTTTGTTGCACTTATCAGTACAACAAAATAATTTGTTGTACTGATAAGTGATTATCAGTACAACAAATTATTTAGTGTTTTGTTGAAATCCTTCAGCCAAAATATATTATGTCTTCAGCAACAAGAAATTATTTTTCTTTTATTTTCAGTTGAAAGCAAGCAGGTCATTATGTATGTAATTAAGTTAAACATTATAGTGATTTTCACATCTTGATGTACGTGACGATGTAAAAATTACTGTAACGGTTAACTTCTGTATCATGATGTCAATCATAGCATATTAGAAGAATCCTAACAAGTGCACCGTTTTTCCTCTGATACAGTAAGACTTGAGGTCAGCAGTTGTTTATTTGTCTGCTAGTCAGAAAGATTATGCAAATCCTACTGAGCCAAAATTTACGATATGTGATTTAACTCTCCTGTTGTCCTCATTTTCTGTGTATAGGGAAAACACATACAAATCTCGGTCATTTTGACCCGAGGACAACAGGAGGGTTTTAAAGGTGAAACATGAACAAATGCGACTGTAAGTGACTGAAAATATTTCTTATTTAAGTTTAACAATATGATTCAGTAGACATATCATGTGTGCATGTGTGTTTTGGTATTTCAGTAATTAATACTGGAGGACATAAATCCCTTTTGGAGGATATTTGTGGAGGAGGACTGAATTTGGTGACAGCATAGTTTTGAGGAATACTAACAAGGCAAAAGCTGTACACAAGCATGGAAGTGCTTTTAAAAACAAAATAAGTCAACCCTCTAAAATCTTTTTACACTGTGTTGAAATTTGGAAATGGCACAGGAAAACTTGAAATCAGCCGAGTTAATATTCTGAATGCATCAATACAATGCAATACAGAAAGTAGAAAAAACTCCAAATGGCAACTTGGATTGCTGCAGCATGCCAAACTGTGCTGATTTGTGTAGTGGTCTGTGTTTAACAAAATAACCAATCACACTAAAAACCTGTTGTCATGTTCTGTTCATGGTTGTTTTGTTCTCATATATACCAATAAATAACTTTAAAAACATTTCTCTGAGCTAATCTGTCCGTTCTCTGAAAACAGCACTTTCCTTTTCAATCATAGATTCTTTGCTGCTGGAAATTTCTGGAAATATTTCTGTGATAATTTCTGCCTGCTTGAAAGAGCTGTGATTCATTATTGTGGACAAACCTTGTGTTTCGGCAGTGTGTCCTTCGGGGCCTGGACATCTCTGCTCCTTCTGGATATTTTCAGCAGATGCGTCCAGTAAAAAGCCTCCCTTTCAGAGCTTTAAGCTGTAAACCACAAAAGAGTAATTATATATTGCAACAGGTATCTTATGTGACTGCATTGATAAATTGTTGTCTTAAATGACTTGCAATTACAATTAAAGCAAAATGTTCCAACACTAAATGATAAAATGTGTCTGAAATTGTCACATAAATTAGATGCAACGATACGGAATTGAAAATGCATTTTATCAAACGCTGCTCCACTTGAATTACTGTTGACTCGCTAACTTTGAAGGACGGTCACATGCCCCCTTGACAAGAGATCAGAGGAAATCCTAATGCGACATAAGGTGATGGAATATAAATAAGGTACTTTAAGTGTTGGAAAAATCTGAAGCATTGTGAAATATGAAACTGAGTGAAGGCCGAGCTTTCTGCCTCCTGTGTTTGATTCCTGATGAGCTATTTGCAAATAGTGCACCAGCCTCCAATGCTCCTGTAAGCCCTCATTAAGATGATGGCTGTTTTGTGTGCATTTTGGATTTTCCTTTTTAATACCTATCCCCCTGGGAACGCGCACAAACCAGCTGTTTACACACCAGCTCTGTCACTTTAAATGGAATTGGTGGGAAACAAATATTAGTATGTCTGCTTTGATAAACCTCATTTAAGACGTTGGCTTCTCCTCCTGCTCCCCGCGTCCAAACTTGGCCGAGCTCAGAGGGGATTGTGTTGCTACGCAGCTACTCAAGGAAAATAGCTCCTTATACACACCTGTGTATAAGGAGCTAAACACAGGTGTGTATAGCTCCTTATACTATACACAGCTGTGTATAGTATAAGGTGTGTATAGTACCTTATACTATACACACCTTATAGTTTAGACCTTAAGATTAAGATCTTTTGTCAGATTAAGATCTGACAAAAGATCTTAATCTTTTGTCAGATTAAAATAATCTTAAAGCAGGTATTAAATCTGCTTTTAATAAATTTTTTAAGAATAGACAGATTTTAGTGTTTTATCTTTTGTTTTGCCTGCTCTGAAACTTAAGTCTATAGTTTTATGCTTCACAAGTCAGACATAAAATCTAGAAATTTAACCCTGCGCCTCTCTGGAGATTTTTAAAGGTCCAGTGTGTATGGTTTAGTGACATCCTGGGCAAAGTTGGAAATTTTAACCAATTAAGTCCAACCTCATGTTCTGAGGTGACACAATTAAAATTCCTATCAGAAGCCATCCCCGTTCCTGTCAAGAGTCAAGCGTTCATGGTCCAAACCATTAGTTTCCCTCGTTGGAAAAAGGTGGCGACAGTACAGATACAGAATATAACAAAACCGCAGTGAATTATTCTAATGTTCAGATGGATAATACTTTGACAACTGTCTTTAATGCTCCCTCTGGGTGATCCATTTGGGCCAACAGGATCCCTGAATTTATGGAACCCAGTGGGAATAAAGTTGGAATTTAAAATCTTCAAGGCTTTTCTCTAACTGGAATCTTAAAAGTAGTTGGGGGAAAATAACATCGCAGGATAATCTTGGCATCAGACACTTATATTTTCTATTTCTCAGTTGCATACACTAATGTTTCTGGAATGCAGAAGTATTTAACCCACACATTTGAGTCGATTTGTGGTGGGTTTATTAACATTTTTCCACTCCTTTCCAAGCCCATACCGTCCAGGATAAACTCTGCTATGCTTTACCTGTCTCTGAAAATAAGAACAGACTTCAGTCATGTTCAATAAATTACAATATCCTGATTAAGATCTTTTGTCAGATTAAAGTAATCTAAAAGCATGTATTAAATCTGCTTTTAATACATTTTTAAGAATATATTTTAATTGATCTTATGAAATATTCCAATTTTAAATGTCACAAATATCCATCTGTGTGTAAATAAGCTGTATAATGTCTTTCACTCAGTATTAAAGTTTGTATAACAAGCTTTTCAATTATGTTCTAATCTACTGAATGCATCTAAATTGCCAGAAGGTGTAATCAATATACACTGGGTGTTCATAATCTTTTGGTTTACTGTGTTGTGCTAAAAAAAAGTAACTCATCTGCAGACTAATCTATGCACCATCTTTTATTACAAAACATCATAAGTTGGGAAACTAACATTCAATATGTAGTTTAACTTCTCTGCAGTCTTTTGAATGAACTGAAGACTATTTGTCAAGATGCTCAGTCACAATGACTGGATTTTACAGAAACTAGATCCATGGACATGTAATATCACTTTTTGTTTGTTCACCCACTTTCCAGTAACCATTCTGCCTTTATCCCAGTTAACTACAGCAGAAGTTGTGAGCCCAGGATTAGTTTCAAACAACAACAGACAAAATCAAGACCAGGATGAGTGAAACTAGGCAGTATTTTACTGAAAGATGACTAAATGGATTTCCATTAAGCTTAAACAAGGCTGGAGTTTGACATTCTCTGTAGATCATTTGGGAATTGTATTATTACACAGTGGCCAGATTTTATTATCTGTCCCTTTAGGGTGTTCTCTGTTCGGAGAGATTTAGAGCTGTGAACCGAAGCGATGATGTCACCAGCGGAGGTCTTCCGCTTAAAGATGGCCCTGTAACGGTTCTCATCGCCCACCGCAGACACATTTAGGATGAAAAGTGGAGTTGCTGACACCAACTGAGACATCAACGGCAGTACGTGTCAGGAAGTGGCTGACTGATGCTCGTGCACTCTCACGCTCACGTTTCTCCAAACACGATAGATGATCGGCAAGCCCGGTCGGGGCGACAGTGAGCGATTGCTGACTGACAGGCGGAGTACTGAAATCCTCTGATGGATGAGATAAGTGGGCCAAGGCTTCACACACACACACACATGCACGCACGCCTTGTTCAGGGGAATTCAGCTTGACAGGCAGCTGAGCAACAGGCATCATATTGGAGTAATGATAGCATGTGTCTGCGGGCGCTCCAGCTGCTGAAACCAGCCAGCTTTAGAGTGGGTGTGCTGTTGTAGCTGCCATCGTCACTGATGATCATTGCAATTGATCACACTGATTATAGAGTCTAATCTTACAGATACAAAACGCACCAGCTAGCCACCGTGGTGACAGCTGGTTTGTTTTATTTGAATCCAGCAACTGGCGTGAAATACCGCTGCTGACAAACCCTTCGCACAAGCAGCCAATCATCGAGGCATTTTTAAAACCTCTCCTCATTCTTTCACTCCAACGGTTTCCTCCCCGCCATGATTGATCCGTGTTCTCGCCTTGAGATGCAAATGCCAACACTGCATGAGTGAAATATAAAAAGGGACATCAAAAGAGACCCCCAGAGAGGGGGCATGCTGAGAATTTACACGTTGAATGACACTTTTAAAACCTTCTGCTTATCTTTTCTCTTTTGTTGTTGCGCGAGCCGGCGCGCCTCACAAACCACGCAGCTGGGGGAGAGCAGCGGCCTCACTGGGAAACCAAATAAAGGAGTTTAAACTGAGGAGTCATCGCGGTAAAGACGGAAGTTTGCAGCGAGACAAAGACCAGTGAAAGTAATTACACTGCTACCAAAGCAACACGTTATTATCTGGGTTTATTTAGACAAAAAACTGTTAAATATTAACAGACTAATTGCATTTCAGAGTTTATTTCCAAGTTTATTGATTGTACAGGCAAAGGGAAAAATATATATTTCATTTTTTGTTTTCTTCTGTACAAATTCATCTGTTATGCACCTCTTGACTCTACAGGTTTTCCTTGCAGCTGGTCATCAAAGAAATTACTGGTACTTTGAGAATGTAGGTAGATACAAAGTCCTACTGGAAAATAAAATCAGCATCATTATAAAGCTAATCAGTAGAGAACTAAACAAAACAAGAGATGGAAAACAACAGGGCAGAATACATCTAATCTCAGATTAAACTGTAGTGTAATATAATCAATTCACAACCAGAAACATTAGCATGTAAGCTATAAGATTAAGCTAAATTTCATCTGTAAGTCAAAATCATCATACATTTTGAAATTAATTACTGAAAGACACAAACTTTTTAACGAAATCCTAATTTCCTGTTTATTTCTTACTTTTTAAACATTCGCTAACAGTGAATAAAATGACAATGAATAAAATATGACTCAGCCCATATTTTATTCATTGTCAGTCATAATAAGTCAACACTGACTGTTTGCGTTTGGGTATGTAATTTGGAGCCAAGAAACGTACGCTCCCACTAACAAATTAAAGTAGAGCACAACACGATAAATACTTTTTGCTGTTTGTCTTATTATGGTTGCATAAGTTGAGTCATTTTCTCGTTTTTGAGATACAAAGAGAGAGAAATAATAATCTCTCTAATGAGGGCTATTCCTCAACAGCCTCCACTCTGTTCTTCTTTTCCTCAGATGGTCTCTTTGTAAGATGAGCAGCAGAACAATAAATTGGACAAATTATCTGTTGTTCTGGATAAATATCACCCTGTTTATTCTTTAACCTGAATGAAACAAACTGAATGAATCAATATGGTAAACCACATGGATTACCATATGGTTCAATTAATTAAAACTATGACTTTAAATCGCTGTTTGAAAATGCGTGGAACATTTAGTTGCATGGTTTTCTCTTTACTACTTTTGTATTTCGCCACATTTGTTTTCTGTTAATTTGTTTCTATCCCGAAACTTTATACAATAAAGTCGATTAATGTTCCAGAAGACGAGAGATGATGCATTGTTATATTTCTGCCAACCCAAAGTACTTTGAGTAGGAGAGATACCGACACAGATGCGACTCATATGCCGGATAATTGTTTTTGCAAATGCTGACTCATGTTTTCTGTCAGCCTGCACTTTGGAGCTCTACTTTATGCTTTAATCGGCCAAATGAGGAAAAAGTAAAACAAGATCAGGGGTCCAAAGATATCTTTCACATTAAGTGAAATAAGGAAAATAATTTAATAAAGGATTTTAACTGAGGAACTGATTGACAAAAACAAACTTCAATTTTGGTTTTAACTCAATCTTAAATTGAGATGTTAAAATGTTAATTTGCCTCTCAAATAAGTATTTAACCTCATAAAATGAACTCTAACTTTATCACTGAACTGAATCTGACCCTTGTGTTTTGATCGATAAAGCCATTCCCGATTGTTGCCATAAATTATTACTTTCCTTCTTTCTAGGTACATTTGACTCTAATTCACACAAGTAAAACAGTTCATATCCAGGTGACTTGCATGCTGACAGTGAAAAGGCATCACTGTCAGAAACATGTCTTGTCTTGTTCTTGGAGCCGGCCCATAATGAGAGGCTAAAGATGATACATTTCTTTCACTCCGTCCTTTCAACCATCATCTCCCCTCTGACTGCCTCCTCCCTCCACCTTCCTCCTTTTACACATTTCTATCGTTATTATTTATATCCTCTCCTATCGCAGCTTGTCACGCCTGCCGATACTTTTAGAGAGCCATTCACCTTCAGTTTGATCAAAAGCTTTTCAAGCTGCAGAAACCTGTAAAAGGATTTCAGATGCTTTAACATGTCCACATTTTTGTCATAATACAACCACAAATATTAGTTTATCCGACAGGCCAAAACCAAGTTGTACATCTTTAAATCTTTTCTGTAAAAATTTAAATTTGGATACATCCTTTGGAAGTTTCCTCATTATTTTCATTATTATTAAGATGCTAACTTGTTTGCATCTTGTTTAAAAGATCTTGTGTGAAAATCTAGCCCCTAAATGGCTTTTCAATCACATCCTCCATCTTGAATGGAGTTTGCAGACCGCTCAAAGTAATTCTGATGGCTACAAATGTCCACACTTTGGACACACCTAGTTTAGATTGAATGAAGCATAGTCAGCTGACACAATCGCTAGCTCAAATTCCAGACATAAACTGAGTAAATAATCTGTTGCGAGACTTAAATTCTTTGAATATTTTAGGCCCTGCCCACAGGGGTTGGCCTAATATCTCAAAGTTTAAACAAAACAGTTTGTTTCCGTGTGGCTGCAGGGCAAAAACCGTTACAAAACTTTCCTATTAATAACAAAAAACCTTGAGGAGTGGGCCTTAGAAATGAGCTACAAGAAAATATGCAAACAGATACATTTTCAAATACTGAACCTCAGATCAAAGGGTGTCCGCTGTTTTCATATCACACTTTTCAGATTTGTATTTGAGGAAAATGTGAACATCATGTCCTTTTTCTATCACTTCACAATTATTTCCCACTTTCTGTCGCTCAGTCAGATAAAACCCAGACAAAATGCCTTGAGGTTTGTGACAAAAACAAATTAAAACGGTATGAATAAATTTGCAAAGTGCTGTAATCTGCTGGTAAAAAAATAAAACCGGCTTCATCCTGATTGTATCTTTTACTTTAGAGGACAAGCTTATGTAATTTATGGCCAAATGGTTTGAAAACTGAAGTCATGTTTAGTAAATGTTAGCAGTTTGGCACCCTGAACGTGACAAGCGCTGCAGCCGCTAAACATTTCGGGATGTTAGCTTCGTGGTTGTGAGCATGACATTTGAATTTAGCTGGAAGCGAAAGTGCAGACTTGTTTATCTCTGGACCATGATCTTTTATTTAAATATCATTGTTAGCAAAAAAAAAAAAGAAGAAAAGAGAGGGGATATTCTGTCTAAATACACTACAAAAATCTTGAGAAGGCTTTCATACATCACCCAGTGCAACCTGTCTTTTCTTCACAGAGGGGAAAAGGTTACAGACGTCAGTGAAGTAGGCAGCTTTTATTGTAAGAAAGCCAATGAGGACTGTATGTTTTATCTCTCCTTTAGCTGGAGACGGTGACAGGCTGTGCAAAGCCAGAATGAGAGGAGATCCTTAGAGAGCAGACTGAAAGGTTAGATTAGCCCCAAGCAGCATGGCTGATGAAGTCCCACACAGACACACACAAGCCGCCCTCGGTGCCGGTCATGCTGAAGGTGCTGCGTGTTTTTCCCCATGTAGACAGACTGTTTTACAAGCAGACAAAACCACTGTGCCAATCAGGTCAGCGCTTTCCAAGAAATTAATATGTTAATGCTCAAATTTTATATTCATGACTTTAAAAACTGCATTAGCAGTGAAGTCGGCGTGTATTATTAGATCACAAGATGGGACGCTTTAGTCAGAACTACTGTCTCTTTAAACTACAAGCCTAGAGCGAATAATTGAAATGTTTTATTGCAGCTGCTATGAATTCAAGATACTTTATGTTATGTCTTTTCCATTTAATGTCCTTTAGAAATGTACATCCATCTATTTATTCACTGTCAGACTGCTACTATTCTTTCTCATAACATTTATCACATCTTCTTATGGAGCAGATATGAAGAATAGAAGCTTAATGGCTTTAGTTTCACACTTCATCTAGTGAGCAGGACACTTTTACCCTCTTGTTGCTCAACTGTGTCTTTGTAATGTGAGCACAGTTTGGATCAAAACAGTCTCAAAGTGAAAACCTTGGCTATATTTAGTTGCACGTGGATGTTGTGGAGTATTTGCTTCTATTTCGTCCGTCAACATTTAGCTATAACCTCCTGCCTCACAGCTTTGTCCCCTGACTTTGCCTCACAATAAGCATTTGATGATTGACAATGACCAACACAACTTGGTTTAGGTCCTTTATTTTATATAAACATATAACATAAATATACATATAAAAGTTATCAATAGCAGGTAAAACTGCACAAGATTAAAGTGACTTTTGTTGCTACAATAGAAATAAATGTGATTTACATGCACAAGTTGAAAGCCCTGATGGCCTCTGGATAAAAACTGGTTTTTGTCCTGGTGGTCGAGGCTTTCATCAATCTATAACACTGCCTGAAGGCATTAAAGTAAACAAATGATGATCTTGGTGGGAGGAGTTTTGAGGATGATTTTGGCTCTTCTGATGCACCTGGAGTTGGCAACCTCCTCCAGGGAGGACAGAGAGCATTTGATGATCTGTGCTGTGTTTATGAGCCTCTGCAGGTCCATGTTGTCTGCTCACAGTATACCACACCGAGTATACGCAAGTCTGTTTTTGTTGTGAATTGGTATAAATTGCTTTAGATCTAGAACACATCATTTGAGATGAGAACTTCCAGGAATCGGAAGGATGCCACCATCACCAGACGCAGGATGGGTGAAGAAAGAAAATATAGAAAAGGTAAAGCCTGAACCTCATTGGCGTCTCACTAATAGGAGCTGTGAGTGTTCAGGTCTGTGCATGCATGAAGCTCCTCTGTGCTCGTCCTTTTCACTTCTTATTTGCTACTTCCTGGCATATTTATTTTACACATTCATTCGTCCAATATGTCCACTATCCCTCCTGGACACACTGGTCAACTCCTCCACATTAACTCACAGCCCACTGATCTCCCTCTTTTTCACAAACATCATTTTTGTGTTTTTTTAACTTACCTTTGTTCCTTCTCTCATGTTACTCTCATCACACATTATCATGTCATCTGCAAATATTAAAATAACAGAAAGTCGATTAGTTTGCACATTCTTTCTTCTGTATTTTTAGTTCAATTACTCTAACTAAATACTGAGGTTTCTGAAGTTTTTCTAGTTAGAAAGTGACTGAACTGATGTCGGAAAGAATTATGAAAATGTTCCAATAGTTACACAACAAAAGCACACAGACAAGTTGTTAAGATGTTGATCTAAAGTCTAGCTGCACCTGGGAAGCTGTCTCTAATGCTGTTATTTTGTATCTTTAAAAGTTAATATTTACAATACAGAGACATTTCAAGCATAAATATTAACTACTGCAAGTGAATGTAATGTTATAAAACACAGGATCATCAAAAGAATACATTTTATTGGATGAATAATGAATGTTGATCCGCATTTAAAAACAAACCATCCAACAGCTAAAGTGAGACGTTCCAGTTCTGACACTGGCAACCAAAATAACCATCCTAGGAGCCTTACTGCTGGCAGTGTTTTTTTTTTTTGTTTTTGTTTGTTTTGTTTTTTTCAACCCTGAACACCAGCAGCGAGTTGCAGCACATCTCTAAAAGCTGACAACAGCTGCTGCAACAAGCCACACAACTGTTTCTTTTACAAATGTCAAATCTGAAGAGTCTGAAACACCCAGCGTCTCCAGAAAATCCTTCATCAGTCTTTTATCTGAAATGACAGCCTGACTTCTTTTGAGGTTTGTGAGCTGTTGCAATTGCCACGGATTGACAAGCTGAGTGTAAACAAATTCAACAATATAATAATGAACAGTTTTCAGAGCTAATGTACAGATTGCTAAGTCATCCAGGACAATAAACTCTGTAGATGCTAAAAATAAAAAATTGTTGTAAAATGATAATTTCATTTTTAAGAAAAAGGAATCTCTTGTCTGAAAGAGTAAACATCCTTTAACCTATCTGTGATTAAATATTTTTTTCTCAAAGATTACTTCCATTTTCTGATTCAGCATTACTACCAAAATGATAAATGAAGAAGTAGAACCTGCCTGACATCATGAAGTAGGCTACAGGGTGAAAAAAGATACAAAAATTTGTTTTTTTTAAAGGTTTTATTGGTTCTAGTGGCCTTTATTTGACATCAAATTGGGTAAAGAGAGAAGAGGAAAAAGTGCAGCAAAGGTCAACAGGTCGGGACTCGAACCTGTGACAGTGGCGTCAAGAACTAAGGCCTCCATACGTGTGTTGTGCTTCCATCACAGCACCTCTACAAAGTGATTTCTGAAACTTTGGGACTCAACAAGCCACCATGAGCGCCATTATCCACAAATATAGAAAACAGGAAACAGTGTTGAAACTTTCTAGGAGAGGCTAGTTCATCAAAACACCGCAGACCTCACCAAACCCAGTTAAGACCTGGTCATAACTCAACAGTAAGAAAGAGAAAATGGGTAAAAATAGCTCACAGCTCAATTAGTTTTTAGCTTTATTGCTCAAACTTTATGGAGACTAACGTTTCGACACCATCTGTGTCTTCATCTGAGTCACAAGTCAACACAGCAACAGGGATGGAGACACAGATGGTGTTGAAACGTTTAGTCTCCCTGAAGTTTGAGCAATAAAGCTAACAACTGAAAGCCCATTCTGCAGGTAAAATTTTAATTAGTTTTTAGTGATAGAAGAAATTCGTTTTTAGACTTGGATAACTTTCCTCTCTTAATAAATGAAACCATCAGCAGTTTTCTTTTACTCAGGTTTTCTTTGCCTAATAATAACATTTCTTTGGTGACCTATAACATTTAAGTGTAATAAAAAGGCAGAAACAGGATAAATCTTAATAATTTTTCTTGATGTACAACATTTTGTTAGCATGTTTATATGGCAGAATATCACAATAATTACTTCTAGTTGGTTGAAATCTCTCAGATTAAAACAAACTATTTTACCAGTCATCAGATTCACTTTTCCTCTCAGAATGACAGAATTCAGAAAGGATCGGAGCCAATTTCTTCATTAGAGCAACAATGTGGCGCAGCTCAGATTGGGAACTCTGCAAAGCACCTGCATTGATTTCATTCGCCAATTGCCAGATGGAGGCCATTTATCACCACTTTAAGCTTTCCCAAACTTCTTGACGAGACGTAATAAGACTTCGGAGCAATCTGTCGCCACCTCTCATTAGGACGCTAAAGAGAGCCCCCCCCAAAGCTTAATTATTCATCTGCATTAATATCCCTTCAATTATTAGCGATAAGGTAAGTGTGTATGTGTGTGTGAGGGCCAAAGATCAGCCTGGCGTTACCTCAGCCTCCCTCCTGATTAATGGATGAGGGAGAGGAGCTGTTCATGTATTATTACTGCAGAGAGCCGGGACCTTGGAGAGAGATACAGACAGAGGGGGACAAAGAAAGAGAAGGAGCAAACCCAGTGAATAATAATTGCTGTTTGGTATGCATACATGTCCTCTACACATTGGTGGCATTTCAATATCGTTTATGCGCAAAACGATGGGTCCTGGCGCCAAAAAGTGGGATGACTTATTGTTGGTGAAATCTATTCACGGCTTGTCACCTGTGAACACAAATCTATTCAAAATGATACCTGTGGTGCAAAGAGAATAAAACGGGTTAATTTACTGTTTTAAACACAACACTCATTAAAATTTGCTTATTTATCCACATTTTAATTGGTTGGTTTAGATCTTCAAGACAGTTTTGCATTAAAATCAGAATTTTAAACCAATAAAAATTATTTCTTTTGTCACTTTGCTATTTTTTCTGCAGAGGCAGAAATGTCAGTGAAACAATATTCGATGGCCATTAGACTCACTTTTTATATCTGCTTTGACTGTTGTAGTACGCCCTCTGGTGGTGATATAAAGAAGTACAACATTTGTTTACATTTGAGGAAGATTTTAATCTGTTCTCTCTTTTTTATTGGGCTTAATTAAATCCTAATTTAGTTCACACACATTTCTAATCAATTCTCCCTACAGACCTTCATGGTCAGCATTATGAAATTTGGACTGATGACCAATATAAATTCTATGTTTATGTGTACAAGTGCTGAAAGCTGCACAACTGTCATTTGAGTTTGAAATATATAAACATACTGGCAGTGATGGCTGCTAGTGGACCATTAAAATAGAGCACAATAATTTTACAAGCATAGTATTGCATATTAATGATAAGAAAAGTTATTAACTTGTTGCACAAGAAATTTATTTTTCAAATGAAATCTTCATTAAACCAAACTGAAAGCTATAAATAAATCTAAACACAAATCCAACCTGACATAGTACAGTATAATTCTCCAGCCTATTTCAACACATTGCTGATCATTTACAATTTAAGCTACACACTTGTTTCCATACTAATTGGTTTCTATGGTAAAGTAACACAAAAGTAACACGACGAAAGTTTCTTTTAATAAATGCAATTGAAGTCTTTTTTAAACTTGCAAGGTGATTAGACTCCAAACTTAATAATAATACAGCTGTCAGGACAACAGAATGTGTCCATGTTGGAGTCACAACAAGATAAATATGATCAATACATATGTTGCAAGAATTGACTGATTATAGTAATAATTAATGATTTGTCAGGAGAATGAGATTTTATGTCAATTTTCCTACATATTTTTCCTTCCTAAGATAACAGGACAAATTGTTTACACATGCATGCATTCATGCTTCATATATATATATATATATATATATATATATATATATATATATATATATATATATATATATATATATATATATATATATATATATATGCAAGATTAATGTCACATTTTTGAGCTAAAACCGGATGAGAGTTGCTTCAGCATAAAGTCAAGAGCTTGGTCTGTTTGGATAACTTGCAACCATTTTCTCTGAATAGCTGGAAAAGAGAACAAAAATACGATAATTCAAATGTTTCTACAAAACATTTTATGTTTGTTTCACCTTACAATGTTGTAAATATGAGACAGGAATGAACATTTTCTAAATCTGGCTATAAATGTTATAAATATACATATATATACATATATAAATATATATATACACACACACACACACACATATATATATATATATATATATATATATATATATATATATATATATATATATATATATATATATATATATATATATATATATATATATTTGTGATGTGGTTGAAAAAACTTTATGGGGCATGCCATTAGCCTTGCATTTCAGTGAATAAATTGTATTTAAGGTGCATTGTTCTGAACATGTTTACCTATGTTGAGGAGTATCTTCATGTAACGTTCAAATCATGCAACAGAAGCTTTAAGTTAAAAATGTCAAACTAAGGTGCATTTGAAATTAAAATGCATAATTTTGAACATAATTTTGTTTAATTTTACAAGATGTGGAAAAAGTTAAATATTTCTCAATAAAATAGATGTGATGAGCAGTTTAAATAAAAAGATTTGTGTAACTTATTTCTTGTTTACTTGCTATTGTACAAATTTGTTTCCACTGTAATTTATTTATTTATTTTTTTAGCAGCTTTTCTTAAGAAGATAGTTCAAATGTACTTGCAACATAACTTTAGCGGTAGTACAAAGCTCTGAAGTGAAATGCTGGTTTTTAAAAAATACAAAGACTAATCTCCACTCAGACGCTAGGTGGTGCTAAAGTTACACAGACGCTCTTCAATTTTACCCTCTAACTAGCATGATATTTTACATATTCAGTAAACAAATGTCCTTTTTAATCGAATAAGGGAAAATCCTTGACTTAATTAGGAATAGAAATTGTAATATTTAGACATGTATTGGGTTAAATAAGATTTTCTCCTTAATCTGAGCTGGAGAATAATTGGTAATATTGACAGAAACTATTTTCTGTCCCTTCTAAATTGTAAAGATGTTCAAATTTCAGGTATAAATCACTACATAATGAATGATTAAAAAAAAATAGTGTGGCATGTAAATATATGATTGTTGAACTTCTGATTGAAAAGAACTGCGACAGACTGGCGACCTGTCCAGGGTGACCCTGCCTCTCGCCTGGAATGTTAGCTGGAGATAGCCACCAGCACCTCCCAATCCCACTGAGGGACAAGGGTGTCAAGAAAATGGATGGATGGATGGATGGATGGATGGATGGATGGATGGATGGATGGATGGATGGATGGATGGATGGATGGATGGATGGATGGATGGATGGATGGATGGATGGATGGATGGATGGATGGATGGATGGAAAGAACAGGAAGTACTTTTATTCTGATATTTTCAACCAGAAGTGTCCTTGTGACATCACAGCAAACTTCACAGAGAGAAAATCTGAAGTAGAAATTATTATTTTTGCTACTTGAGTCAGAGTGTGAAATTTGGATTGATGGTTCATATAGAAGAAGATGATCAGATGAGACCAAAATGTGACATTTTGGAAAATAATGTAGAAAAATTACATGGAACATCACTACCACCACTGCCAAAACATGGTGGTGACACATAATAATATTTGATCTACTTTCTAGGCAACATATATTGCAGTAATTGTAGCCATTTTTATTTATTCATTCATTTATTGCTTAGGCTACACACAAAAATAAAAAAATACTGTTTGTTATCAATTATCCTTTTTTATTATTCCTTTGCTTTTTATAAGAATTTTAAATACAAAAGGATTAACAAATAGAAATACATAGAAAAAGATGTTTTACTGCCTCCTACTGTTCCGATCAGGAAATAACTTTTTACAAGTCGCACCTGTTCTCCACTAGGTGGCAGCACAAGCACATGGCTAACAACTGAAGCCGTTTCACAACTTCCCCCTAAGTTATCTCACCTACATGTGTCATCTGGAGCAATTTGTAAAGTCTTAGTTCATTTGAAGATTGAGTCCAAGCAACTTAAGACAAAACAAAAGTAATAAAAATGACAGTGTCACGATATAACACAGAGCACAACACGATGCAAGGTGATCATGAAACAGTAAGGGAAAAGAAATACGCGCAAAATTATAGGTTTTAGAGTGAAATGTATTATTTACATATCTAAAGAAAGTAAATGATTTCCCTGCATAATTAAATATAGTGGATTTTTTTTTTTGTTGATAAGAAATATTTGACCTTATTCTTAGTGTGTTTGAATTTACGCCTTTTATAGAGCTGACGGGGGTTTATTTGTTATAATTAAAATGCTGTTTATGTATGAAGAAATGGAAAAAATGTTAGTGCGAATGTGATTATTCGCAAATATTAGATGTGGAATTTGAAATCAACACAATGAAGAAGCGAAGAATTAATATATTCATTTAACTTTTTAAGAGTCAGCACCCGACTGACAATACTTTTCTTTTTGTCGAAGCCTGCTTGTGTGAAAACTAAAACTGCTTTGCTATGCAAATAACAATATTTTCATATTATTATTCTAATGTATGTTTTTGAATTAAAAGCTTAATTTTGAAGCGGAAAACGCAGTCCTGTGTAGCTGTTCAGCTTCTTTACAACCAGAGGTGCATGGTGTGTGTGTGTGGGTGTGTGTGTGTGAGAGAGAGAGAGAGTGTGTACTGAAGCACCTCGACTTTATGGGCTACTCAATAAAAGCGCGGCTGCGATCCGTCAGTGCATTTATCATCCTATTACGGCGACAAATCCGGCTCCCAGTACATGAAAGGTAGAATGAATCACCAACGTTAAGCCGTCAATAAAGTCATTTCTGTAAATGGTGTCTCTGAGGGCCCCCGCTATTATTCAACAAGCTTTATCAGCACCTTGGAAATTACGTGGCTTGTAGCGCGGCCCCTGCTTCACTTTGATTAAGGGCCCTGCCAGGCGGCGGTGACAGCGCTTGTGACTCGGGTTTTATTCAGGCCGCTCCCCGTGATGAGCACCGAGCGGACCGGGCGGAGGGAGGACTAATTAAAAGCTATAAATTATCTTCAGTGGCCCCTCTCATGCAGGCCCCTCTTTGCGGCGCCAGATAAGAGCAGACTGAGAGCTCATTTAGTCACAAAGGCGCTGCGGCTAAAACAGAACATTGATACTGTCCTAATTGGAATTTAATTAAGTAGCCAGAGCTTCCCAGTCCGGCCTGTGGGATGAAGATTTCACCGCGCCACTGTTAACCATCAACACGTCCCCACTTTCCTCCTGTCGCCATTATGATTAGAAATATTATCATTATTACTTCAAATCACTAATTGCGGAGCTTGATGGCCATTTTATTAATATGAAAGAGATTTAACTACATTTCAGGCCCCGCTGCAAGCCGCGCTTGCAGTTTCACTTTGTGCTCACGTAATAAAGCACAGTGTAAACGGCTTCGCCCACTTCGCATACACGCCATTTCGTGCTTGCCTACTTCCATTTCGTACCAGAAAGCGTTTTCTTGCCAAGTATGCCTGCAGTAGCTTGGGTTTCTCTTCCGGAGTACAAGAAGGTAAAAGAGAAAAGCAAAAACAGCGCTATGACAGGCTGCTCAGCAGGAGACCTGAGAGCTGTCATAACCCCAGTTGTGCTGAAGGAAACGTGTTATAATTGGAAAATGTGAGCAGCCCAGTTAAAAATACAACGTTATGATTCACAAAATAATTAGATAAATACATATACCACAGTGTAGTGGGTGTTGAACCTCATGGGACTTGCATTTTGCTTAGCTGTTGATGGTGCAGCTGGATTATAAACAAACCATTTCATAACTATAAACCACTGCGTATAAGTTTATTTTTTCTTGTTTAGCACTTTCTTTCTTTTATTATGCCGATCATAAAAATACACAATTTTCACGTGAAATTTGATTTTTTTTGTTTGTTATTTTCTGACATATTTGCTTGCACTCTAATTTGTATTTCCAGGTATTTGATCTGAATGATCAGCTGAATCTTAGGACCCCTGGTCAACACCATAAACCTATTTACTTAATAGTAAAGCATAGGTAAAATATGATATTATTATTTTTTTCTTAATCTACGCGCATTTTGCAAATGAATAACAGACGCCTCCATTTCACAACTACCTATTAAGTTTTGATCGCTTAGTTACTTGAAATCACAAGAGAGTAGAAATGGGGCAAATGACAAAGTGTAGTAAATGTTCGGTTTTACATTTGGAAATATTCATTCTAAAAAAAAATGTTGGGCTTTTGATGGCTTGATTTATTAAAAAAAATAACATGGCTGAACAACATTTTTATTTTGCTTTTCGTATATTTGTAGACCCTAAACACATTTCTCTCCTGTTACTTACTAAAATCCTAAAGTTTATTTGCGCAGTTAGACATTTCTAACTTGTAGCCCAAAATAGCCAAACTGTGAAATAGCTCAATTTAACAAATGCAGGTACCTCCTTGGGTGGCATACATTCGTCTAACTTTTTTTTTTAATACCACTCAGGACTCAAATATTAATAATAAATACAATATGGATCATGTGAAGCTCAAATTGCCGCTGGCTGCTGGAATCAAAGCTAAAAGCTGCTTTTGCCTCTTTGTTCCATTTATTATGGTGGCTGCTTCGCTCTTGTTTTTGTTTTGCTGTGTACATGCACATGCACGTGCGCTGCTCCAATATCGATCACCTCCGTGATGCAGGCGCGCGCGCGTGCCAGCTTCATGAAGCGTTCGGATCCCTGATTGGTCGTCGTAAGACGTGACAGGGACGATCGGAGCATCTGATTGGTGTGTTGCACGTGTGTGCGCGCACTGGTGTAACGCGGCGGAGTAGCACACGGGGCTTTGAACGGGGGGGGATCTGATTTTAGGAGAGTTTGAAGAGCGAATACAGAGATATTATGCTGCACCGTGGAGAGGCACGGGCACTGGTTGTTGTGGAGCTGATGGTTATGCCAAGCTTCGGGTTATTAGGAGACATGCTGCCGCTGTAGTTGATGTTATAATAGAAACCAGGCGTTTGCTCTATGAGAGAGCCTTGTTTTTTGTATTGAACTGGATACCGAAGTGAGGAGGGAGAGTGAGCAACAAGTGGAATCTGGTGTGGAGAGGCTGAGATTTCTCACCATCACCAGCTGTTATGGAAGAGCACAAGGAGCCCAGCAGCGGCCGGGACTCGACCGAGGATGAGAGCATGTCCCTGTCGCCGAACCTCCCATCCCCTGCCATGATTCTACCCCATCCGGCCGCGCAGCAGGCCCACAGAACCACGAACTTTTTCATCGACAACATCCTCCGGCCGGACTTCGGCTGCAGGAAGGAGCCGAGCTACCGCGAGCGCAGCCAGACGCCGGGCAGGGAGAACGTGAACCCGCTTGGAGCGAGGCCGCCGCACGCCGGCAGCCTCTGCCTGGACTCCAACTGCAGCAGCGACAGCGCCTCCTCCTCGCCCTCCTCGTCCTCCTCCACGTCCTCGTCGCCCGCATCCAAGCAGAGCTCGTCGAAGCCCGGAGAGGCGGCCAGCAACGTGTCCGGCAGATACGCGGACAGTCCGTCGTCGATTATGGTTATGAGCGGCAGCAATGGAGGCTCTCCAGCGGGAATGAAGGAGAGCCAGCCGCTGCTGTGGCCCGCCTGGGTTTACTGTACGCGCTACTCGGACCGGCCCTCATCTGGTAAGGCGCTAGTAGTCCCCGAAATACACCGAGCAGGGTGTCTCCTCTTCTCTACACCAGGATTAAATGAACTCTCCTCAGAGCAGCAAACATGTTTACGAAAGAAAAATAACTTTCTTTTTTTTAATCATTATTATTATTGCTTTATTAAAAAGTAAAGCAACTATTGCCTGTTTATAAAGCTATCAACACTGCTGAACGTTAAGACGGATAGGATTATGTATTAGCTTAATTATATAAAATCAGTTTTAACGACAAGAAAAGTCACTAATTTAAACCCAAATCAAAAGGTTAAATTAATTTTTGCATCCGTTCTATTCGCCTTTGTTTACACTGCTCCAGTATCTGAATGCTTGAAAGTTGAATTAAATATATGATAAAAAAGAAATAAAATAAAAACCACGTCATAAAGAATCAAATAAATCTGCCATATTATAAATAAATAATGCTAGACATTAACTAAAGATTAGACTATATGTTAATGAGTACAGTATAACGAGAGCTATTCTACGACGAGTCCTCCCGTTTTTTAACAGATTTTTAACAAATGTGTTTATAATATATACTTTTTAATGTACTACAATCCTGCAACGACATATTTGAGTGCAGTATTTTAGTCTGATTTTGGTTTAATTGAATAAAAACAGAGAACACTACTGAGAACAGTCAGTATAGTAACACCGTCTTTGTTTTAACTTGCAGAAGAAAAAAAGCATTACTTAAGTTGGCTAAAAATAATGTGATTTTACTTTTTAGTGTATATTATGAGGGTTTCGAAGCAATCTTTATTGTCAGGTTTTAAATAAAATACCATAAATACAAGCCGTTGTGGACTTAATCAAATCGCCACCGAATGCGCATAATCGGGTAAAACAAAAACGTACCAAAAGCTTAACTAAAAGTTACATTATGTATGTTGTTGCATTTTAAAAAATTATAAGGTTTCAGGCTTTAAATGATATTTTTTTTATCATTGTGTACTGATGTTATAATAAGAGGGGGCCTTGCTATACAAACTTACTTTCCCCATTGTGCAGGCTAAATAACATCAGAGGCCCGTCTTTATGGTTTAAATTGGTATTCGTGTGTGTTAGAAGGCTTGTGCCTCGTATTACACAATGCATTTCTCATGTTTAACAGCACGGCTCTCAAATATCAGCTGATATTTCAATGCAGACAGCCACCCAGTGTGACCATGCCTCAGATACAGGCTAATTTACGTCTATCTTTTCCTGCTTACGTGAGTCTGCTGCCATTGTTTATATAGGACTTTTGAAGGAAAAATGGAGTCAAAACCGACTGACTTCTCTGCAACTGGATCTGAGCGGCGTGTCTCTTAAAGCCGAAGTGTGTCACTGTTGTATGTAGGTCTTTTTGTACACTTTAACACGTATTTACAGCATCCACATACGCATTTTATAATGGGTTTTTTTAACTAGTTAAAAACGTACCTGCTTGTTTATTTGAGTGTTTGTCCTAGGATACATAACTGCGCTTGCTCTAATCTGATTGGTTCATTTCTCGCTTTTATTCACTAGTTACTGTAGCTGTTATTAATTAGTAATTAGTATCAGCATATGCGTGACCTCATAGCCTTAAAGGGCCACAAGCTTTTACTCCGACGCAAGATAATGTACCACTAGAGTTTTTTTGTTTGTTTGTTTTTTAAATGCATTTTACCAAGATTAAGGCCTAAATGCAAAATTACAAGTAAAATTCTTAATCTTTTAAATTGTGACTGGGAAATCAAGAAACCCTCGCGCTACTTGTTAAATTAATTTTCTTTCTCTGCCCTCCTCCTCCATATTTTTGTAATCATGCCCTAGTGCTCTGTTTGCAGATAACCTCTGCTGCCCGTGTTTATCTGTACACGACGTATTTATTATCTTTAACAGTACAACTCATATCAGCGGTCACTTTAATGTAAATTGCTACTCAGGAGGCTAATTTAGCTGCATCTATTCTAGTTCTCGACACTGTCGTATTTTAGACATGGTGGCGTTTGAGAGAAAACTGGAGTCAAAATCTACTTACTTCGTTTCATTCGAGGCTGACCGGCGGGTTCTTCGCTGTTTTAAGAGATAAAGTGCGTCCGTAATGTAACTCATTACCTGTTTATACTTTCACACGTATATGCTTTTATGTATATATAAAAAAGCATTTTTACGAGTTAAACTACATTGTAGCTGTTTTTTGTGTTTTTTTTTTTTTTTTTTTTTTTGCGGAGGTTCTGTTCAGAATTACCACGAATTAAAGTATAGGTGCGCGTAATCTCATTGGCTCATTTCTCTCCCTTGTTTAGTATTTAACGCACCTGTTATTAATCCTTAATTAGTATCCTTTCATGGATGGCCTTATAGTATTAAAGGGGCACGAATTTTTATTCTGCCACAAGATAATAGGAGTATTTTAACCAGATTTAGCATAAATGTATTTTCACTATATTATCTTCAGGATATTTTAAACTGAAATAATTTTAGTTGAGTAAAAAAGGTAATCAGTATCGTTTTCAAATATTTTATGTCGATAAAAAAACACCAGAAGGATCATGTGTATCATTGTGTGTCTGCTGATACACAATGACTTTTTTCATCTTTACCAGCGCAGCTCACATATATGAGCCTCTATTTGAATGCACATTGCTATCCTGAGTCCCAGTTTAGCCGCATCTATTCATGTTTCAGTGTCAGTACTGCTTCTGTTTATGCGTGAACGTTTCAGAGAAACTGAAGTCAAATTGAATTGATTTCTCTTCATTTTTGAGCTGGGCGGCGGGTTCCTCGTTTCTAAGCGCGGTTACAGTCTGCGTACATTTCCACATAAAACTTTTACATTGTTTTTAGGATCTAAATTTCTGATGTGTTTTGTTGGTTTTTCGTCCCTGTGCAATTAGTGGCTTTCACATTACATTAGTATTCTCATTTATGCGTTTGCATAATTCCTGTTTATGAATTTAGAAAAAAAATCTAAGTTCCTAAATTTAAAGAAGAAAGAAAGAAACCAGATATTCTTTACAATAAATATTTTTTCATGTTCCTGAAGGAGACAGAAAGTGTCAATAAAAACGTTTTTTGTTTGTTTGTTTGTTTGTTTTAAATAAAAAATTAATAAATAAATGAAGAAAACGTAACTGATGACTCAAACCCATCCAACGTGTTTGGTACAAATTAAAATTCAAGGAATGATTCAGCAACGTGCTATTTATTGTAACAACACTGCTGAAAGCGACAGCAGTGAAATGTTACAACCTGCCTCATAGGCGGGGCAAGTTGTAACAGATTCAGCTGCAAAGCGTCCTAAGATACTGTATCTGAATGTAATTCATTCAATACAAATCCATCTACAAACGATGACTGGACACAGTTTTGGGTTTTTAATTATTTATCAAGCGTTGACAGTGCAGGAAGTAGGTAGACATTATATGTATGGATGCATTGCTTTTCATCTGTGATGCCATAATTGACATTTTTAAAAACAAAATTTCCAAAACTCATTCGATTTAGCTTATTTTCATTCATTTTCACCCATTTTTATCTACACTGATTAATTCCTCCTCCATGTTTTATTCATATTCACTATTATATTATTTTATTTATTCATACTGTTTACTTTTGAATCTCTCATTCAGTGAAATAAATTGTTATATATATATATATATATATGATTTTACAGGATTCGGAGAGTCAAACATGCAGCTCAGCATTTTCAAACTCTGTACATCAAATATAGAAATGTACAAAAATAATAATGAATAAATACTTGTGCAAATCTGTATATTTAGAAAATTGCAAATGGCGGAAATGTTAAACTTTTTCTCCAAATGTCTGGACGTGCACACCGCTCCACTCATGACGTAGCTCTGTGATGACCTTTCCAAATAAATGCACAATGTTGCTCAACAGAACTGGAACACAACAAATAACACTATTCACAGCAGTTTATACCACATTTTATTAAGTAAATACACATAACTTACATTCAGATGTGATGTATTTAGTAGTGCAGTATTGACAATACTGGATTTGGAGGAAGTTGTTCTCTGGGCTAGAACCAGTTTGGTGGCCTGCTCATCATGTTTTTATTTTTTTTTTATGCATTCAAATTAGTTGAGTTATATGTAGCTTAACTGTAAGATTATCAGGCCAGGTCCCTTTCTAAAAATTTACAAAAGAAAAAAGTTGAATAATTTCTTCATTTGTCTGAAAAAAGGACAGAAAACATCGTAGAAACTACGGTGGTCAGAAGCTGAGACAAAAACAAAGAAGAAAGTGTGGAGAGCATTTTTAGTGGTTGCTATTTCACTTGGTGGAGTGGAAGGGAAATGACCATATCGTTTTCACGTCGCTTCATTTAAAAAACTAGTCAAACAAGCCCACACAGTGCCCGACTCAAACCACACTGATACTTTACTACACATTAGTTTTATATTAATTACACTGTTGCATCAAACTACTAGAGATGGTAAGCAGGGGCTCCTCTAGAAAGTTTTTGTGAGTGTTACTGACTTAGAAGTAACATCATATGATAAATAAAACATCTGTTTTTAAAACAACCAGTCAAATGAATATTTTAACTACACATGTAGAAAAAGTAAGACATTTTGATAACTTTGTATGGTTTTTAGGCCTTGTGTCAGCTGTACTTCTGTATGTAATTATGATATGAAAAGAAGCCAGCGTCATGTGTGAGTGATATTCAAATAGCACAAGAAAGAACAGTAAAGATTAACATGGATCAAAATAAATACTGCTACAACTGCTAGTTATTTTAACACTGAACTATTTACAGTGTAACTTCTCTCTTTCTCTCTTTACCAGCTAACATACCATTAGAAAAAATAACTCCTTTTCACTAGAATAACTTAAACAGAGGCACATTCAGCAGATAATTAAGGCTGTGGTGTCCAGCCGTAGAATAAATATTTTTATTCCCCTTGTTGTTTCCACGCCAGGCCCAAGGACACGGAAACTGAAGAAGAAGAAGAACAGCAAGGAGGACAAGCGGCCCAGGACGGCGTTCACGGCTGAGCAGCTGCAGAGACTCAAAACCGAGTTCCAGGCCAACCGGTACATAACAGAGCAGAGGAGACAGTCCCTCGCCCAGGAACTGAACCTGAACGAGTCCCAGATCAAAATCTGGTTCCAGAACAAGAGGGCCAAGATTAAAAAGGCCAGCGGCTACAAGAACGGCCTAGCGCTGCAGCTCATGGCGCAGGGACTGTACAACCATTCAACGACCACCGTGCAGGAGGAGAAGGAGGAGAGCGAGTGAGCGGCCCCCGCCCCCCGCCGGACACTTCCCTACTCAGGGGCTGGCTGACTCTGGACTCATGGAGATAAAGAAAAAACAACTGAACTGGAAACGGGGGGGGGATCGCTATTTAAAAACACAGATTTCTGTTTATGGTAACAGTATATGGACATAATTATATACAAAAAAAAAAAAAAAATGAACGACCGTTATTAAAATTTATATAGCCACACAGTTATCATGTTGTATACATTACTGCATATTGGATTCCAGGCTCATTTTCAATCCACCATTTATTATTTTAATTTTCTCATTTTTATTTTTAATTTTTAGGGATGTTTGACTTTCTAGGTTGTCGTGCTCTCCTCGTCCTTCATGTCTGCGCCATATTTTCCTTCAACAAACCAGTCCGCCGGACTCAGCCAAGCCAAAGATTTTTACTATGTTCACATGTAGTCTGAAATAAAACAGAAAAAAAGAGCAAGATATAATGGACTAATTTAGCATTTGTTATTTTTACTTTACTTTTAATTATATTTGATGTCATAAAAACATAAACCAGGTTTTTTTTTTTTCTAATTTTCTCCAACTACTATCTAAACTTTAACCTCTGCTATTATTTAACAACAAACGTTTTCATTACGATTGGTACCAAAGAGAGGTTTTGGTGAGAAACAAAATACACACGCACACACGCAAGCACGCACACTGTTGAGGTACAGTTCCTGTTTCCCTGCCTGCCTGGATACCATTTCACCCATTAAACTATTCTGGTCATTTACAAGTTTTCCCATTGCTGCTGCTGCTGCTGCATTTCCCCTCCTTGCTGAGCTTTAACCTGCCTGGTGTTCACCGCAGAGGCCTTGTTCTTGTCATCGTTGGAGTGAAATATGTATCTGTGTGTTGCTTTTTCTTCTGGTTTTCACTTGTTTGGGCCTGCATAAACCGCTCAGGTAGAGGTTTATAGAGGCTGGCTGTGAACATGGAGTGTGTGAGTGCGTGCGTGCGTGCGTGCGTGCGTGTGTTTCTGGGCACCGCACTCTGGAGGGTATTGGTAGCAGACAAACGTAACCCCTCAAATAAGAAAATATCCAAATGAGACAGAAAAAGACTTTGTCTCCTGTCTGAACATCTAAATATGATTTAAAAGTTTAGGTTTTTGTTGTAAACAAACCTTTTTAAACATATTTGTTCAGGTAAAATTTGGACAAAGATGATGTATGAGCTCCAAAGTCACGGTTTTATTTTTCAAACTGCTGCATGGATGTGTGGAGAGCCTGGAGCAAAGGTAGTGAGAATGCATAGATGTCGATGTAGTTAAGACTCATTAAGAATTACTGATGCAATTAAAAGAAAAGATAGGGCTTCTCAAATGAAAACTAGGCGACCGTTTATAGAATATCTAAAAAACGTAAACACAAGAGCTACCAATTTGGAAGATATCTATATTTCAACATGGCTACCTTATTATGTACATTAAAACTTGCTAAATTCTTTGTGGCAAAGACTCCACAAGGCATCAAAAACGTCTCTTGAAGAATTTGGTTCGTATTGTAATAATAGCATCATGTAGTTGCTGCAAATTTGTCAGCTACACTATGATGGATCCGTGTTTTCATGTTGTTTACGCCAAAATCTGACAACCATGTGAAAACAACAAAGCAGCCGTCATTTTCTACAACCTTTCATTGTCCAATTTTGGTATAGCTTTCTGAACCACCGCCTCTGTTTCCTGTTCTAAGTGTGGTCGTCTGCAGCTGTAGCTCATCTGCTTTAAGGTTTGACCAGTTGTTCGTTCAGAGATTGGCATCCCACATTCCTTGGTTTTATAAAACGTTTCGATGACTGTCGCATTTCTATTCTCTCAAGCAGTCGTCAAAGAAGTGATTTTCATTCACAGACCTGGATGTTTTCTCTTTTTGGACCATCCTCTATAAATTTGAGCGATGTACAGAATCAGCGGTTTCTGAAATACTCAGCCGGTCTATTTTTCTGTTTTATGGTAGAAAAAGTAGGTGTCCCACACTCTTTTGGTGTTAATGTTTTAGAGGTCTTTGTTGTGACCAAAAATAGATTCAATGAGATGTCCGAGATAAAAAGGCCATAAAAATATTGTCCAGGGTTTGGAGAAAAGTGTGAGATTACGTCAAAATTGTACGTGCTTCATTCAAAAACAACCCAAAATGGGAGAAAAACAGACCCCATGCTGTTGAGGAATGTGCCATAAATTGGACAAATATTTGGGGGTTTTTTATGACCAGACTAGGGTGACCATCTAAATTTGCTTCTTCTACCAGTTTTAACAGGATAGACTACCTTCTTATTCTGCAATATTCTTCCTAAAAATTAACAGAAAAATGCCATGTAGGCTAAGACTGTTGATCAAAAGATACCAAAAATAGCCCAAAAATAAAAGATGCCACTATGAGCCTTTTTTAGTTTATCAATATCGGCCCTGCCAGCACATTCCTGTCGTTTCTGCTTGTCGCATACTTTTAATTCAACTGATCTCGGTTCGGTTTTATTTAATTAAGCGCTAACGAGGCAGTGAAGGGTCTGCAGCGGAGGAGTTCACGGGCTCTGCGTTTCGGGCTCTTTTTTTTTTTTTTAATTATTTGTGTTCTGATCTTCCTCACAGAGCCCAGGGTTAACAAGCGTACGCTGTGGAGGGTGGCTGTAATTGATTTCAGGGATGGGCTAAATGGTTCGCAGGCAGGTTCAATCCCGTGATTTTTAAGAATTTATCTGAAAATCTGTTTATTATTTTTGCCATCCGTTCACGTCAAGGCGCTTAGAAACCGACATTATAACAGCTTAACATAAACATATTTGCCAGTGACTGAGTGATTGTTTTGGTTTCATTCAGTCTTTGTTTCCAGAAAGCAGCAGTGGATGTTTCTAGATGCGCCCACGTTTGATGCTTATGTTTTAGCCTTTAATAAGCCTCGGCGTGCCTGCAGCACATGGAAACCTCCAGGGGTCCATGAAGGATTTAGGCCTAATTTGATATCACTGTTCAGCAACATATTTGAATATTCATATGAGTTAATTTCACTTGGACACCGCCTACTTCATCCTGTATTGATGATGCATCACAGAACATTATCTCATGAGTAATATTCTCAATGTTTTGCACAAGGAGAAAGAAGATTTAATGTAATTTTAATGCACTCTAGGAATTAAAGGAAAGGAGGTTATGTTTAGAAAACACACGCACGCAAGCGCAGACACACGCACACACACACACACACATACCTAATGTGATTCTGAATGCAGCCTCTGCGGCCATCTGGCCTGCATGTGTGAACAGAGGTGGCGAGAGCGCCTCGCTCTTCACGGTCAGCTAACCCTGTAGCTCTAATATTATCATGATAGTCCCGTTCCCCCGCTGTGAATGCGGAAGAGGCTCTTATGACAGTGTATTTAAAATTCATACAATTATGAAACAGCGGGAGGATTTCTCTGCCTCCGCCGCCCTCCCTCCCACCTTGTCACCGAGGAAGCCGAGGGTTTATCTGTAAAACAAAGAAAAGCCAGGGATCGTTTGCATAGTTAGCATAGTCTGCCTCGCAGGCACAATATGGATTTAATTTATATGCAAATGAAAGCAATAAAAAGGGAGAATACACACTGGAAATCTCGGCTGTTTAATAGGGAGGAAGAGTTGGGTTTGACGCAGGTAGCACACAGCCACAGAATGAGGCGTGAAGAGCCTGAGCTGAGAAAAACACAGTTATATAACAAGCAGAAAAAAAGCAGCAAGAGACGGGGGGTACAATTTAATAAGTTTTACAAGGAAATTATATGAAGCAAGAACAAGACCAAGGAGCCTGGACATAGAAACGAATGGGGGACCTCTGATTTGTGACGTTTAATTTTAGATTTTTTTATAATACAGTCTGCAAACAGCAAACAAACATTTCTAAAAAAAAAATGCATTTAAGATTTTAAAAATGTTTTGTTGTATATTTAAGCAACTTAGGCTTGGCACACAAATACTTAACACTTTAAACTAAAATGAAAACATCTAAATCATAAATTCAGGAATATCCTCAGACTACTATGGGACCACACAAAAACTGTGGCTTCTGTTGGAGCTGCAGAGCCAGAGAGAAACATACAATAAAATACTCAAGCATGCATGAAAAGGAAGGAAGACACACGCACACAAGGACAAAGCCATTTAAAAGAGCTTCTTAGATCACCACCCTGATCTAAGGAGGTGCAATGTTGAGCGTTTTGGAGCAATTCGTTCCGAGCTGTACAAGTAAAGGCAGACAAAGAAAGAAACCCTCCATGTGTGTCCTTCCTCACCTTTTCTCTTAAATAACTGTAAAAGCCGAACCGTTCTCCATCTAAATCATGAATACAAACACCACAGATAGAGAAAAAAAATTCTTCTTCTTTGTTGCTGTATTTCTTCAGCCTTTATGAATGAGATTTGAACGTGTTTTATTTAAAATTAGACTTATCCAAGTATGCCGGGAACACTGGTGTGATTTAAAATGTTCAAATTAAGAAAATAAAATAAAAATTTGTGCATACAGCAATCAAAACAAAGAACAAAATTATGTGCAACAAAATAATATGTTGTAAATTATAGAGTGTGATGTGCATCATAAGGACATCTGAGGTGGAAGTAAAAGAAAATACAAAACACAAAACAGTAGAAACAGAAACTTTAGCATGATGAGAAAATAAATTATTTGTTTTAGTATTTAAATGATCATAGCAATTAAATCTGAAAACAATTACTTTTTAGCACTATTTGTAAAATATATTTGAAAGCATTGTTTCAATAAAACCACACCAAATGCAATAAATTTACGTCGCATTTCTAGCTAGTCAGAAAAACATCTGACACTGCCACAGCTAACGGATTAGCATCACCTTTAGCAAAACAAAGTAGGATTTTATTTTTAATTCTGAAATTAAAAATGTTTATGTTAACATGTTAGACATTTCTGATAAGAATAAGGCACACATTTTTCTTCAGTTCATCAGTAATTTTTCTTTTAAGCTAAAGCTAAATGTGGTTTTGGCTTGTTCTGGTAGTTTTCTAGCCAGTTAAACATTTACTTTTCTGGGAGCATGCTTGATCTTAAAAACAATTACATTCTTATTAATATACATTACGCTTTTACAGCCTGAGACATTAGCATAAAAAAAGGCATGGAAATAATTCGAAAACACAAAACTCATGCTGACAAAAATACGACTAGCATGGACTGTCAAGAGGTCGAAAACAGTTGCAGTGTTTGAGAGGACAGGCATTTGAGGACATTTGGCGTACAAAGACACAGCAAGAATGATTTTCAGCTTGAGCCTCATTTTGTGTGGGTGCTTTTTTTTTTTTTTTTTGCTTCAGGAGTACACAGATCGCTTCTCACCACGGGGGAAATTTACTCTTGGCTTATTGTGGCCTGTCAACGGCACCACACTATCTCGGAGCGACACACACAAATGGACAAAGGTGGCATTGAGAGGGAACCTCCCACAATGCAGCTGAGCATCCAGGGGGGCTCTCTGCTCCAACAGCCGTGATCTCACCGCGCTAAATCCAGATTACATGGGGGATATACACAGCGCCACTTGTTTACACTGCCCGTCAGGGGGTGATTTGAGCAGAGGCCGGGGGCATCAGCCATTGATGACACTGTATGTAATGCAACCAGTCTGCGTCAAAGTTAATGTCAATTCTCAAGTCTGTTTTTAGGATTTTTAAAATTTTTTATTTATGTGTCAAATTGAAAAAAAATGCAATGAAGACGTACAAAAAAAAAACAAGAACATTATTATTCAGGATGTATTTTAAAGGCCAAACTGTTACAATAATAACACTTAAATCCACGCAGAAAAGCATAAAAATGTTCCACTTGTAAACAAAGTGTGTATTTCTCATACACGCACTAATAAATACAGATTTTACTCCTGTGGCGTCTTTTCAACAGAGCCATGTGAATGCACACATTTATCCACCTGGGACTCCCCTGTTGTATGGGTGGTCGCACACACCTCTGCCTCTTCTTGATGCCTTTCACATGTGGAAACCATTTACCTTCTTGCTGCCTCCCTCTCTCCATCTCATCGTCTGGCTGAAACAGTTGGAAAGCCAAAGCCGTGAGAACGGGATGGCCATCGATAAAAACGTAGAGCGTTCTTTTGGTCCGCCGCCCCCCCACCCCGTCCTCGACGCGCCGTTAGAGCAAAGCGGCACATTCTTTGGAGACTGGCATGCTGGTTCCTACAGCCATCGGTGCTGAGAACGTAGACGAAGTGTGACCCCTGACCGTGTTTCAGCAGGTGACTAGCCAAAACGTAATACCCTTTTAATCTTTGAAGTCATTTGTTAGTTTATTTAGTTTGAAAAAAAAAAAAAATCAGTAGTTGACTTGTGTGTCCGTCTGGTTGGCTACCCTATCGCCCCTCTCCTCACACTTCAAAAGCACCAGCGCCTATGGATCCCGGCCTGTCCTCTTTCCCCATTCCGTCTTTCTTCGCGGCGGCTCAGAGGTGCCGAGAGGTGATTCGGGGAAGCGATTTGTGATATTCAATTTACATATGGCTGTCACAAAACTCCTGCAGGCTGAGCACTGATGTCATCCGTGTGTGGGGCCCTCTTTGGCGACCCGGTGCATGGGAAGACTTCTCTCTGTCATGGGGGGTAGAGAACCTTCCCCTCTTGGGAGTAGCTTCCCCGTTTCAACAGTATGATGAATGTGGGGCAGCACTTTTCGATGTGTGTGTGTGTGTGTGTGTGTTTGTGTGTGTTTATAGGGTGTGATATTGGTGGATGAGCTTTGCTTGTTCCTGTGTATACAGCAAAAAAATACTGGTTCAATCGTGAAGGAAATCAGGCAGAAATGTTTTTCTAACTTCTGCTGAAGCTTTGTGTTCGTTGTGACTGAAAAATATCAAAAGGTCGGATACTGCTTTTACTTCAAAACATGATTGTTAGTCCTGCTTTTGGTGCATCTTAATAATCTCCCCCATGAATTATACCTACTTGAGTCGCATGAAGCAATTAATAAAAGTCACTCAGTAAATTAATCTCCAGCTAGGCCATGAATTTGTTGTAGCCGTTGGAAAATATGTTTTTGAACAAGATCTATAAACTTGTCTAATCCTTAATAAATTGTCACTCACTCACCCCTCTATGCTGAATGCTTGAAGTGGCTCCAATGACACAGTAGACTGACCTATTTATTTTAACAACTTAAGGAATTCAGCCCTGATAAGCTACATTAAAATATGTTCAAGTCAATCGGGATCAAAAACTATCCAAAATTAACAGTCTAGGAATAATTCCTCACCAGACTATTGAGTGATTTTTATCACAAATATGAAGAAGAAAATTTCTATAAATTTCTCAATAATTTGTTTAAAATATTGAATGTTTATTAAAATGGGGAGGCAAGTCAAATCAACAGAAAATATTTTCTCAATATACTCATGTATAAATAAACGGACAAAAACAAATCTAACCATTAAAGTTATTAATGGTAATTCCACCATGTACGATATTGTAATGTTCAAAATACTAATAAACTAATTAAAAATCGTTAATTACCTCAAGGAGAATGGTTTCACAGCCTAGAATTTAGACTTCACTAATGTCATCTTCATCAGTGAGCGTAAAAGAGGAAAAAGGAGAAGGAATTTAAATTTTTGGAACTACCTTCAAGCCACAAGCTCTCAACATCCGAACAAGCACAGAAGAAGAAAAAAATGTTGTTTTGACGTGACTCAGAGTGAAACAATTCATACAGTTAAATGGTCAAATCTAACTTGTTTGTGGACGTTACAGGGATTTAGACACATTTTAAAAACACATCTATAATTTTAAATAAATGTTAACTTGAAATATAAGGAAAAAAAAACATTTTTATAGTCCTTTAACTATAAATTGGGTTTTTGCTTCAGACACAAATGCTAGCTTATTTTAAGCCTCTTTACCTTATCAATAAATCTAAATAGAAGAAAAATTTGTCATTTATCTATATATTAAAAACACTAGCACTTAGAGGCATTAGAGGTTGTAACCTATTCACCACAATTTGCTTTTTACTGATGTGTTTTTCTTTCTATGACAAATGAGGCGCAAAATAATCCCTAATTATGACGCTGACATTTGGGCAAGGTAAACAAACGCAGCGAACACGACTGTACCAGTCAGAAAACTCTTCAAGGGGTCAATTGTCAGAGGGGTATTTTGCAGAAGGCTGCCTTAAGAAGAAGCCAAGAAGGGGTTGTGTAGTTTCTAGTGATCGTCCTCTTGGCAGGCGTCCAAAGGAGGAAGTTGAAGTTATTTATGAGGCCTGGCTTAACTGAAGGCTGAGTAGCTTCCCATATTCAGGGAATCTCAGCGCTCCATCACAGATATTAAATGCAATTTGAAGGCAAGTAATGTGCTGCTCAACGGCTTACGTCCAGTAATCTCAAATTTCTTGAAAATATGCTAATGTAGCGTCAGAGTCACATGCATACATACATAACCTACACACACACACATGCACACGCATGCACACACACACACACACACACACACACACACACACGCACACACACACACACGCACATACGCACGCACGCACACACACACCCCACACACACACAATCTCACATGGGGTAACAGTTGTGGTTACGAAGCCGACTCATCTCTGAATCTGGGCAGCAGAATGCGAGAGCATGAATGACTGTTTTAACACGCAGGCAGCACAATGTGTGGTCTGCAGCGTACAGTCGAGCTCTTAGCTCCGTCTGTCTGAATGGCTGTTTCTGTTTGTTTGCTTGCCTGACGTCAGTCCGTCTGTCAAGCTGTTTGTCTTTGTCAATCTGTGAGTTAGATTAGGAACAATAAGAATGCTGTTCATAGCAACGTACTTCTTCATATACATTAAAAAGGAACAACACCAGAAGATACCATGCGTTAATAAAAGTATGATAAATTATCGGCCATGTTTTTATGACAAATGAGCTAATCATTTAAACATTCAGAGGGCAAAGTGTTTCCTCATGTCAGCATATCGTCAGACAAATTGACTTGTGTCTGTATTATTGTCATTAAGTAACAGGATACAGTATATCTGAGTCAGAAAAGGCCTGGTTCTAGTTTTCAACTTACAATAAACTGAATTATTTGACCTTTAAGTCGCTGACTTTATTGGAAAAGACAAGTTCCAACTTTATATTTAAATGTTTGTTACTAAGGGTAGTTTTTATGCTAAAAAGGGCTTTCATGTCTTAAATACCAGTGCTCCAACTAGCCTTGTATCTTTGAAAAACAAGAACTTTAGAGCAGATATTTCATTAAGCCTACAAAATTAAATCAAAATGTTGGTTTCAATCAAAGAAAGGCTTGAAAACATTAGACTGTGTGTAATTATTATTCTGCATAAAGTAACACAGATTCTGGAGTAAATTGACTTTTCAGTAATATTCAATATTTTTAATATCACTACAATCTAAGACATAGAAAAGGTGGTAAGTATAGAACTAAGTGGAGATTTGTTTGGATTTATTTAATTGAATAAAGTAATAAAAGCAGGTAGAGAAAATGCCTGAATAGTTTGAGAAAACCACAACATAACTTCTTCTGCGTTAATGTTTAGAAACTTTTAATTAAATTTATGTACATATTTGAGAACAAAATGTATTTAAGTCAGTTTGGAGTTGTTTTGATATTCAGACTGAAGCCTAAAATTCCAGCTGCACACGAACGCAGCACAACAGCTGTTTGGAAAATCTTCCCAACTTGTGTTTTATACCATGTAAGGCAGGTAGCTATTTTTTTCCCAGCGCCAATGTTTACATTTAACACAATGTTGTTCCATCTTAATCTCTATATCTCCTATTTGGGCTGGAGATCATGTTTGATATTATTCAGCTAATAACTGACAACATAAGTGCAACTAACTAATCTGCCTTTATTTGTATAAAGATGATATATTGTTTTAAAAATGTGCTGCGTAGTAATTTCTTTTAGATAAAAGGTGTATTTCTGATCATATTTAGTTTCATTGGCCTCGTTTTTGGCTGGCAGGTGTGAGGTTGAGCACCTGCATGCTGGCTGTGACTAATCAGAAGGGTCAAAGTTCAAACATGCAATGTGGAAGACATGTTCCACGACTGTCCGGGCCTTATGCAACAACGCCGAAGGAAGGAGAAGAAAATAAAGCAGAAGCTCTGATCTCAATTTCAGCCCTTCTCTCTCCATCTCGGCCTGCCTCTATTAAAGTCAGAATTTCAGAAAATATCGAGAGCAGATGGCTCCGAGGCGAAAAACAAACATCAGAGAGAGTGAATGGAGAACGGGAATAAAGGAGTAACGAGAGGGGCAGGAGGGAGCCAGAGTCCTGCACTTTCCCGTCTAAAGTGTGGATCAGAACCACAGATGTTTGTCGACAGAGGAAGAGCCGTCTCCAACAGCTGGTCAGGGATCAGATTTGAGACCTCCTACATCGAAATCACACTACAGAAGCCACAAGCCAAGTGGCATTTAGCATCATTCGGTAACATAGATAGCTTTGGCTGCTTTTAGTTACAGTTAACATTAGCAAACAGGATGACACAAGTAGATTAAATCGAACAAACATGGAGGACTGCATTAAAATCAGATATGGAATCATGGAGAAATTGCTCCACCATCATGTAGCCTAGCAAAATGGTTAGCATCTAGTCTTTGGTTTGAGTCTTTTCTGGTGTAAGGACCATAGTGATATAAATCATTTGGAAAAGTCGGGGTTTTGATCAATACCAGGAGAGAATCAAATGGAAGTCATGGATATATTGGCAGAAACAACCTGGGAAAACAATCCAAGCCACTCCAGTCGATTTTTCAAACATGGCGCCTCCAGTAATTAAGTGACACAGTTGCAAAGGGTCAATACACTCTCATAATTGTGCCCTTTCTACATTGTGTAAACAATCTGGTAAATTCCAAAAAATCTTCCAGAACTGAATGTGTTGACTATCACATCTACAGCCTCCGTAAAGACATCTGTGTTGGACTATTGTTGTTCCAATTGTGCAACAAAAAATGATTATACTGTAACTCTTACACTTTCCAAGGTGACTAGGCTTCACTAAGTAGGGAGTAACTTTAATACTGTCTAACTTTTGTGCTGCAACTCATATTTATATGACTGACAACTCCCACACGCTCTGGAAACGTCTGGAATTTATTTTTACCTTATTAAAGGTAAAAATAATTTAGATAATTTCTTAAAAATTCTAATAAAAAACTTGAGTTGTGAGTATCCCGACGTCAATGCACACATATTATTTGATCTAGAAATATTAGAAAATTAATATTTGACAGGCATAAAACACACTAAGACCTGTTCTGTAAACAATGCTTATTTTAAAAAAAAAGCAGGGTTGAATTATTACATTACATTTGAGAGGCTTTTCTGTAAGAACATTTTCCAGGTTTTGGCCGTGTTTAAAGACAGATGTGAGAAGCTACAGTTTTTCATTATCGAGTTAAGTTGAGCCACATTGTTTCTTTCTGGATTGACCTGAAGATGATCTTGAAAAGGAGGCAGCTCTTACCAACTATTTTAAATGCTGTGATTCTTTTTGCTACATTTTTAAACAAACAAAAACCAAAGCAATATTCAAAATGCACACATTCAGAAACGTTCACTCGCCTGTTTCCTCTCAAATCCATTAGCCGATATCTACGCAAAACCCTTTAAACGCTCTATGGGAAGAGTGGAGTGATTGTTTTTCCATTAAGTAATATTACCGCTACATAACAGCCACAGGTCGATGCAGAGCTCATTACGGCTGCAGGCTGATAATAATTAACCACTAATGTGCGTAGAAGCAGGCCCCCGATGGGCTGAAGGGAGAGCGGCGCACGCCCCCCGAGGAAACGCACACAGCAGCTCGCTCCGACAGTTTATTTGGCTCGCTTGGTTCACAAAAGAAACCAAAACAGGCCCCACAGAGTCCAAATGGGATTAAACACATGAATTAAACAGGAATGCAAAACGGAGGAGAGGAGAGCTCTGCGAGTCTCAGCCTCCTGCTGACAAGAGTGAGTTAAAGAATATTTTCTGTGGGATTCATGTTAGGTTTCACCAACAAAATATAGATTTTGGAGTCGCTTGGAGTGAGTAATGGTTGGGTGACGAGAGTCAAATGAGTGTTATTAATCTATCCAGTGGAGCAGTTAAGCAGTCGTGATGAATTTCCCCTCATTGGGGTTTTTCAAGAACAATTTGTTGTTTCCAGACAGTTTCTTGTAAGCATAAAATAGTCGCAAAAATATCTTCATCCAAAGTCAGAAATTAGATCTTTAAAAAGAAACAAACCTGCTAATTGAGCTTTGTTTGTTTTGGGTTTTATGGCAGCCAAAAAGAAAAGACTAAAAAGTTGAAGCTTGGATGTGGAAATTAATTTCCATGTATGAAGTTTATCAGCGACAGACTGCTGCATCCCAGGTGCAAAAATGAGCAATATCGCAGATCCTTCCTCCCAGAAACCAGTAAACTTTATAACATCTCTGCTCCCAACAAACTCATGAAGTGTTTACATCTCTGAGATAGTATTTGTAGTTTTTTTCTCAATTCAAATGACATTTCTGCAGATTTGCTTTCCTCTTTTAAATAATCTGTTGCTGTTTTCTATGCACTGATTTTAAATGATCCTACTCAGCTGTACTTCTCTTTCGGTGAGTAAAGTATTTTTTATTGTAAATTTGCTCTCACAGTGTTTACATTTTTTAGCCTTAGCTTAAATAAACATGCTTCCATTTACATTTAATTGCTGCTGTTACACTTGCATTTTTCCACAGCAGGACAGTAAAGAATATTTCTATTACAATATATTCTAAACTTGCAGGATATGCTAATAGTTTTGGTAATGACGACTATTAGCAAAACGAGCTTGTCTAAATGTATTTTCCTCAATTTGATGATACATTAGAAATGAATCTATATTTAGTTAAAAGGTGTTTTATCTACTTCGTGTTATAGTTATCATGTCTACTGAGTGTTGGTCATTTATTTGGCGTTTTGGTCATTTATTTCTCTTTGTTTTGGGATTTACTGTTGCCGTCTACTACTGGACACTTCATACCAACCATGTAACAATTCCTGCTCACAAGGAAGCAGTTTACTTAAAACTAGTGATTTAGATTAATTTGTGTAATTAACTCATAATCTAGCGCATCAAGGTATAGCATATGTCAACAGAAAATAATTTCTGCCTAATTTTTAGTATCGAAAATAAGCAAAAAATAAAAAATACAAGGCTTTTCAACAATTCTATGCAATGCAATTAAAGTATACAATGTATTTAGGTGATTTTATGACTGTATCTTGTCGTATTTACAATAAAAATGCATAAAATGGTAGATATGATTCCATTCAGCTTTTCCCTGACAGAACAGCATCTAAATGGGAAGTTTTGATTACATAAAATAAAAGCACAGCTTTAATGATTAATTTCTGCACTTTTTCCCCAACTTCAAGAGTCAGGTAAAATTACACAGCACCAGGTTTGTCAGCATTAACACGGACCAAGTACAAGAGGAACCAGAATCTGAAACGTGAAGCAGTTGGTGAAAAACAACAAAAAAGTTGATTCCCTCCTGGGAAGTCTGGGAAGCCAGATGTTGCTAAGCCTCAGGCTCACTGGAGTGCACACTGCAGTACCTCTGTGTGTGTGTTAAAGGGAGAAAGCGAGGCGTTTCCTGATGTCCTAGCCAGATGTTGCTGATCCCTGCCACTCTGGAGGAGCGGGGAGTTTACAGCACATTAGGAGAGACAACTGGGACGATCGCAATGGGCCCACCGGAAACATTTAGTCCAACATTAAAGGAAAATGGATTCTTTTATTCACTATCTGGGTGGTGCATTAATCAGATGAACACAAAAACAACTAAAGAGGTTTTCTGAGAAGTTTTGTGTACTTTATCACACTTCAATTAGATTATATTCAAAAGTAAGTCAGTAGCTTATAACTTTCTTATCATTTCCCGCTTTTATATTACATTTAAACCTTTAACAGGTTGGTTTTTTTAGATTACTAAGAGGCATGATCCCTTATTCCAGCCTTCTTTTTGCATTTTAATACTATATTTAACCAGGAAAAACACCTAGAAAAATACATGATTTACTTGGGCTAGAATAAAAGTAGCTCAAAATAACACTAAAATACAGAAAACACTGAAAATGTTTACAGCAAGATCATACATTATATTACTAATAATTAAAAATACAGTTTTAAAAGGCAAAAACTTAAAATTGAAACTGATAAAAAAATTGTCTATTTTAATAGTTCACCCATTAAATATGGTGCAATTGTACGTTTTAGTTTTACTCAGAAGCTGAAATGTTCAAATCTAAAATAATAAATAAACATATTTAAAGAAGACAAAGTTAGTCAGAAATTGAAATCCGGACAGTCAAAGATTTATTTCACAAACTCCCACCTCTAAATCCAACGTAGCGAAACAAATGGGTACAAATAGACAGAATTATATTTTCAAGTTTAAGGATTTGTTTCACTGTGAGTCTTTTATAAACTCAACACTGCAGTTTTATTTAGTGAACATGTAAAAATGTTTGAAAGTACAAAATGCAAAGGAGAACCACGTTACTAGCTTAAAATGTTGAAGTGGTTCCTCTGATAATAGAACAAATCGATTAGTAAATGACAGGTTTCCAACTCAGAACCTGCACAAAGTTAACTGGGCTTCATGTTAAATTCAAATCACATATTTTACTATTTGCTTTATAAACATTGTTGAAAAACTACTGTTTCTGTTTAAGATTAATATACATATTTCAGAATATTGTCCCAGACCCATGTGAGGTGAACAATAAACCTTTTATTATATTTTCTGGGCTGCTGAATCCTCCAAAAGTTTAAGAAAAGTTTAAACTTTTCCTAGAGGCAAACAGCTGCATTGTAGAAAATGTATTCTTACCTTTTTCCTATCAACTGGAATAAAAATATACACTGTGTGACTTCTGTCAATTAAAATTCAGGTAAATTCAAACCAAAATAACCTGCAAATATATCAGGACGAGTTTAAGATTTGTTAGAAAATTGCAACTGTCTCAAATGCAGGTAAACCAATTTTAATAAAAGTTTAAAAGGGAAAGAAATGCTACAAATATTTTCTTCTGATCTGCAGATAGCAAATAAAAAGATTTTTAGTGTAATTTTCTCATCCAGAAATGTAAAAAATGTAAAAAATACTAAATAAATAAACTATATTAATAGAAATGAGCTTAGTAAAGGTGAAAAAAAATGCTATGCCCATGTTTGTACCGGCTCACTTGGACACTCCCAGTAATGCTTGTGTGGTATCATCATCCATCAGTCTGTCTGTCTGTGGAAAATGTGCATCTGTGTTGTCCTTCTGCTGTACTAGCAGGAGATGACAGTGAGATCCAGCCTGTGCGATCATGTTAGCGGCTTTCTGAGTGTCAGCCCTGAACACGCTCCTGCAAAATCCGCACCTGCATCTGCCTCTGGACCCTCGTATCGGTGCGCGCTCTCCATGTGTGTGTTCAGAGCCGGGTGGGGATCCATCTGTGTCAGGTTAACCCATGGGGAGCGCCTCGCAGCAGGTAGTCTTGGAGGGCCTAAATCATGTGGACGGCCAGAAGCGTGAAATCCTTCCAGGCCCGGACAGATGTCTCTCTGTTCGCCTTGGCTCAGCCTTCGCCGACCCCACGGACCTTTAAAGACCCTCGGAGCTGACTCAACCTCCCAAAACACAGAGCAGACCATGCAATACCAGTCTCAATTATTTAACACGGAGGAAAGCATTCCTCACTCGGATCTGGAGTAATTTTCTTTAAACGTAACAAATGACAACGGAGCACAGCAGTGATAATTAGCAAGCGACGGAGTAACTCGATTCATGTTTATCCAACTGCAATTCATTTCTGATTTTCACAGACAAAATCTTATTTTCTTGTATTAACAATTGATTGCAGTTTGCTAAAAATAGCGTCCTCTGTCCAACATTTGTTGCATAAGCCCAAGAAAAAAACTTTTTAAAAAAAATTAAAAAAAAAACTCTATGTCATTTATTACAGGAACTGTGCAAGACACTATTTATAACAATGACTGGCTGAAAAATTTGACTACTTTACTTTATTAAAATATTGTCTATTAATATTTCATTGAAGAGATAAGGACAACAAATGTCTTAAGTGAGTTTTCAGTTTTAAATGTGGCCCTCGATTGCTCTGAGCTTGGCAATTTTGGCAAAAAGTTTGGATTTATTATCTGCAACAAAAAGAAAAAAAGTATTTTCAAGACTCCAACAACAAAACACGTCACATAAACGTTCTGTATAGATAAATTTCTTCTCGGCAGAATAGAAAATATGTCTACAACCTGCGAACACGAGGACCATATGCTGGAAGAGCGGTCAAGATGCCAAGTCCAGGTCAGCCAAAGGCTAAGCCAGCCTGTGTTTGTTGGCGTCACGCAGCAGAGAGGCGGCGAGGGACCAGGTTGTGCCCCGACTGACCTGGACACCATCTGCTATCTCCTTGATCTTTTACTTTTTAAAGGAACTCAGGACTGATGTAGAGAATGCATAGTAGATGTTTCTCATACATTAAGACATCATGCGTACACTGAGAGACCAGGTGGCCCTCTTTGTGAGGAACATTAGAGGAACCTCTGCCTGTTGTCCAGTAAATTAATGCTCTACTTGGATTAAATTTACACATAGTAATAGTTTTTGTTCTAAATATTTTGTGTGGCTTATCCCATATAGCTTACAGGGTCATCAACAATCACAAAGAAGAGAAACGACATAAGCACCTTTTTCATATTTGTCCCTTCATTTCCAATTTTGTACCTACGCATTGGTGGTTCGAACGTTAGTACTTCCAAAGTAAAACCGTTTAGCATTTTTACTAAAAGCAGAGATAAATAATCCTAAAAAGACGTAAATTAAAGTGTGTTTCTTTTATAATTGTACATTACACCCTGTTTTCATTGAGTTTATTTCCGATACTGAAGGAAGATCCTGGTTTGAATCTTGTGGTGCCGCATTAGGACCGTAATTAAGACTAATGTTCACTCAGCGGTTGCTACTTCCTTGTCGCTTGAGGCCATTTCAATTCAAAGCTTGTGACTGATATGATTAATGATAGGCAAAAACTAAAGAAAACTTCATCAAGAAAAATGGTTGCCATGCAATATCTGTAAAAAAAAAAAACATGCACTACATGGATTGGCATGTGTGTTTGTTGAGCAGATGTACTATAATAGATAAATATTAACTCTACAATATATAACACTTAAATAGCTTCTATAAGTTTGGTTAAACATGTAAAAATAACAAGTGCATTTAGGAGTATAACAGACAAATAATAAATAATAAAGAAACTGAAACTGACAAAAACAATAAACTGCATCAAACTTTCTTTCAAATGGTTCAGAAAATGCAATTAGGAACTCTACACATAATGTAGAATAAATATCACTCTCACATTTGTTTAAAAAAACACCATGAATGAGCTTCAAGACTTTTGAGGAAATATTCTGTGGACCAAGTTAAATATTTCTGCCTGGGAACCCAGAAAATACAACTTCTGAGTGAATTCACTGGAATGCATGCTAAAGATCAGATGGTGTTGTATAATCAACATGCTAACATTTGCTAATGTCTAGCTTTAATCTGCATGAGCCCTAAACTTTTTTTTTTATTTCCCCTCTCTACTTTATGCTAAACAGCATTAAGCCATTAGTCCAAACCAATTTGTCCCACTCAGATCCAGTTTGGATTATAAAACATAAGCAGTGACCGTCTCTCCACTGCAACCCCCCACCTCTGTACCAGCTGACTGAACTAGTGTTATGAGTTTGGCCCCAGTGGCTCAGCCATGAACCTAATGGGTTCCAGCTGGGACTGCGTGTCGGTATTAAGGCTTCAATTGGAAAAGTGGCTGTAAAGTCAAACCACCTGGCAAGGCTGAGCTACCGGCGAGGTGTGAGACGGTGGCAGATGAGGCAAAATGCTGCCATTGCCATAACAAAGGTCCATAACTTTTACTCCACTCAGCTATTTGGCTAAATCCTCGCACTGCCACATTTATGCACCAAATTGCTCTAAAAATAGCTGGACCCGACGCGCGTCGCAGCTAACGGCAGCTGTAATTTCATTGGCCTGACACTTGTCACAAGCGTAGCTACAAACAACAGTGGGTAATTGTTTTACAAGCAGCATGACAAGAGAGATGGCATGCAACACAAGGATTTCACGTCTGTCCTCTCAGACACTTCGCCAACAAACAGACCTTGGCATAAGTATGTGGTGGTTGTCACTTTAAGAATATCCAAGGTTAAGCCTGCGGTTTCAGCACGAACACGAGGCTGGAATGGCATCTCCAAGGTTGAGTTTGTGCCTTCCTTGTTAAATTTGAGAATACCTTCTGGCACTTTCTGCTTTTAGCTTAAAATAAAACAAGTTAATGCTCGCTGTGTTATCAGAGTGCCACGCTGCGTCCATCGCAGCTCATCTTGGCCGGAGCGCGGCGCAGCTGATGAGCTGGTGAGAGATATTTATGAGGATCCTCGTATCCGGTCGGACGGATACCAGGCAGATGACTCCGACCCGGACGGCTTGGCAATTTCTTTAGGAGGGGGATTATTTTTCATTTTCCATTATAACACTTAACAAGTTACGTCCATCTGTCATAGTAGGGAGTGTGTGTTACTGCTTGGAATAATCTCAAGCAAGACAGCTCATCAGTTAATCGTCATATGGAAGCACATATAAACTCCCCTAAGACGATTTCTGACTAATTGCTTAAAGAGAAGCCTGTTCATATTTAGTATTTTAACTTTTTGCAGGACTTATTTTGATGCTAAATAGGTTGTAAAATGAGAACTCACAAATTCAAAATGTAGGCAACAGAAAACATGGGGAAAAATATTCTCTGTAGTGACACACCAAACCAATACTTTATCAATATTGGTCCAGATATTGAAAAAAATTGCTGGATCAGGTATCGCAACAATGTACCTGATACATAAGGCCAGATCTATTCTGCACCATTTTTCTGTATCAGATCGTCATCAGCCGATATTAAACCTCAAATATCGGTATTGGAAGTCAAAAAAAAAAAGTGGATTGGTGCATCCTTAGTTCTCTGAATATAAATGGAGTAACAGCACAGTTTTCAAGATTTGTTTAGTACAAAATTATAAGCTGTGGAAAAGATCAACAGGTATGAACTGCAGTAGCGTATTTCTCATTAACTATACAAGATTAAATATTATTACAAGCCCAAGCAGCTGCTCCAACAAGTCACGATGTGAGAGAGGAAATCAGTTCAACAAACTCCACGAGTTAAAAAAAGAAAAGAAAAAGTTGGTTGTCAGAGTAAGTTACGGTGAGGAAAGAGAAGGATGACAGTGAGAAGGAGCCGGCTTGATTTGGTCCTCTGTCATCTGCCGTCTGGATCCCTGTACACAAAACATGTTGCGACTGAAAGAGATGGAGCGAGGGAGAGAAAACAGGAATCCCTGTAATCCATCTGGCATCCTTATGCTGCTGTTTAGGCCCCATGGTGACTTCAGAGATAGAAGATGAGCATGAAAGGGAATTACGGCAAAGCCCTTTTGCCGATTCCAAAAAATCTGCTCCAAATTACCCCGAGAGCAAATATCAACTTAAACAAGCTGCGTCTCCTTTCTCCCTTCTTTTCCGAATTCATGACTCGCTCAACAAACGAGGCCAAAAGTGGGATGGGAGTGGAACCAGCAGCCATTTGAGTTCACCTCTGATGGATCGAACATGGCACTTATGCTAATTCGGCTGCGTTTTCTGGCCAGCGCTGCACGCATTCCAGCTCAGCCGAGACTGTATTTGGAATGTGCAGTTGTGGCAGTAAAAACAAAGCACTCAGAGATGCTGCTGTTGCTGCTGGCACTGAGAGCCAGGCTTTGCCTGCACGCTGCTGTACCTGCATGCAGGTAAACACAAAGCATTCTTATGCGAGCAGGTGGCCTGAATCGAAAAGTTTCCCAGAAATTATGATCTGTAATCGGGACCAAATTATGATGGATGGAGAACAAACTTTGACACAGACGGCATCCGTTATGGTGGGTGATTTATTTAAAAGAATTTAATTTAACGTGTACTTGTTCACAGTCGCAAAGACAAACATTTTTCTTGAGCCACAGAGGAGGGAGTTGACCAACTTTTAACAGGCTAAAATATCAATGTATGAAAAAGATTTAATTTTAGCGTTAAAAGCAGGACCTGTTTGACCAATTCAAAACCAAACTCTGCATGTGCAAACCAAAAGGAAGGTTTTTTTGTTGTTGTTTTAAGTATTGGATGCTAAGTCTGACACTTTATCTTCAATCATGAAGAATCTCTTTGCAGAACTGCATCCCCCCGCTCTCCAACACCTGACAGAACCGTGCCAAGCAGTGGTCCTTCTATTATCTAAACACACATCTATCCTGATTGATATGCTTGAAGTGGGCCAATTTCACCTCCCTGCTGGATGTGATAGCCATTTATTTGTTCAGCTTTAATTGTTGAAGCCCCTGTCAGCAAAGTGCGGGGGCTCAGCTGCCTAGAGGTGACATACTGGCACCGGATCAGAACAATTTGATACCAGCTATGTTGCTTGCCTTCAAATTAGCATGAGACCAAATGAGAAAAGTCCTCCACCGACATCCGCGGCTTGCTGATGTTACGCGATAAAGACAATGTGCACCTCTAAGTCGCTACAACATATTAGATGTAATGTATAGTTTAACAATAGGCTTTATCTCTTTAGGCTGCAAATGACTTTGTCATCATCGATGTCAAACTGCAGCACAATCTTCCTCCTCCAGCCTCTAACACACACACACCGAGTCCGAGACGCACAGTGAAGGCTTGTCCACATGCCTTATAGTCATGGAAGGATTGACAGATACAATTGCATGCACATGCAGTCGTCTTCTCCCCGTTTAATTTAAAGAGACTCGAAGGTCAAGGATTTCTCTCAATCAGAAACGAGGAGTTCTGACAAGAGGGACGTCTTTATCTTCGACAAGAAAACAATCTGGAAGCGGCGGGAATTAAAAGTGAAGGAACTTGACGAACATCTGGGAGCTGATTGCTAAGTTTGCTCATATGCGGGGCTTGTCTCCACAGCCATGAGAAAATAAGCAGGGAGATGAGTTTGTGTCATCGTAGCTCAGGAAAATAAGATATCATGTCTTGCTGTCGGTTTGATGTCAGCCTCTCGGAGTCGTACGCGAATGCCTCGTCCCGTTGAGGCAGCTAGAGCAAAGGGGGGCGGGGGGTTCACTGGGAGTTCACATCTACAGCCACTAACCAGCCCCTACTTCCCTCTCTTCATCAGGGCTGCCTCTCTATTTACTCCTCATTTCGGTCTCTCTCTCTGTTAGCCTTCGCCGACTTCCCATCAAGTTGTGTAACACAGCGCTCGCAGCGCTGAGCGACATCTCCTTTACGGCGTTGTTCCGCAGAGCCAAGCCAAACCCACAGGATGGCCTCACCCAATCCCGGCTTCTCTCAGATCTGGAGTTTGACACGTTGTTTGCATCAAATCACAGCCATCAGACGATGGTCTGTGATCAGGAACATGTGGTTCTGTCAGCATTTTACAGGTCAAGAATAACAAGCAGACGTAGCGAGGCAAAATAAGCAATAATCTTCCCCTTCCATGTGGGAAACGAGGCATCTCTGAAGAAGGAAAGTGGGCATAAAGAGCCTTCCTAAAGGTATAAATCCCTCCATTTTGTCCTTTAATTGGGACTTTCTGTGATATACCAGCAGCATAACTTTATCTCTAGCAGCATGTTTGGGGTTTTCATCCTGGTCTAGTCTCTCGTCTCAAGTCTTTTGCAGCCTTCAACAATCTTTCTTTTAGCTCTAAATATCGCATTTACGTCTCACCAGGTTTTCTGGTGGAAATCAACATCCTTACAGCATGAGGTTTCAGTTCCAACGACTTCACGGACTGCAATAACTATAAGCTAACTGTGCCATTACAAGCAATTTCTAAAAACTTTAACTTTTCCTTCCATTTCACAATTATTATGGACTAGCTTGATCACTTAATATTCTAATAGAATAAATTCAAGATTGAAATCTAATGTAACAAAATGTGAAAGAGTTATTTATCTTGAGAAATGTTTCTATTCTCTCTCTCAAAACAAAATCCTCAATGTTGGCTTCAATTAAGGCTTCTCTCCTGCGACCCCGCTTAGTTTCACACTGATTACTTAATTAACTTTTTCCTTCTGCATCCACACTGGAAGTGGACAGATGCCAAGTTCATATGCCATCTAAGGCTGATTAATCTCTCACTGCTCTGAGGAAAATTGTTTTTCCAATTTGGACTTTTGGCAATTCCTTTCTGACATTTAAATGTCCCCCAAGAGGTCTAGAGCAGCAAGTTTCTTTGAAGACAGCAGGATCGCCCAATGCCACAATCCGAAATCCTGACCTCAGTAAAAGCGAAGCCACGCTACCCAACATCTCGCTTCACCACATCATGGAACAAAGATTATGGCGAATACTTTTTAAGTAGAAGAGAAGAGACCAAAGTCGTTTTCATTTCCTGCCTTATGCCCAGACCCGTCTGCCATGTTACATGTCAGATCAGATAAGCAGTAAGCCTGCTCTGACATCTGCATTTGGGATAAGCCGACGCGCTGCTTCTCATGCATTGGTAGAAAATACCAAGCAACGAGGTGGGATTTCTGCTGGCGGTTTGCATGATATGAAACACTTATTGCGCACAGATGCATGCATTCAAATGAGAAGCAGCAGAAGTTTGGGAATTACATCTAAACTAAAAAAATATCACATACTCTGAAACAAAAAGACAAAAAAAACAAATTTTCATTTGTCACTTTTCCTTTCTTCGATCAGTAACGATTACGAGAGAAAATATTTTAGATAAGTGAGTTGTATTAATCTCTCTAAATTCAGACATTTGCTTAAAGTAAGACTACTTTGCTCTTAAAGAGTTTGGGTAAGCTCAGATGATGGTAGCATGGCTTTGTAAGCAAGAACCTAAAATTTAACATTTTCTTGTGTGACATCATGGGTGAAACTAATGGAAATTATTAAAGATGGCAGGAAGACAATTGTGCAACGTCGTAAGTCTGGATATGGACTCTATATCCAAGAGATGTTTTAGAGATGGCATCGTGAGAAAAGAATGGAAAACATCTCGAGACATGAGAAGTTGAAAATTGATCTTCCAAATGGACAACAAACTGAATCACACCAAACCAGACACAAAGTGGCTCGTATTCAACGAAGTCAATGTTTTTCAGAAATCCTGATCACAGTTGCAAAGAAAACAGAGATGAAAAGGTGTCAGTGAGCAAGGCACTTTATAAACCTGACCCAGTTCCACTAGTTCTGAAGAGGAGGAATGGGCCAAAATTTCGGCAAACTATTGTGAAAAACTTGTAGAAGGAAAATCAAAACATTTCACTAAAGTCATACATGCTACCAAATCCTGGAGAAATGTAGGTGAATAAAACCTTTTCCAAAAAATGTGTCTTTCCTCATTATTCTGGCATTTAGAAAGTATAAATAATTTCGGTGATCCAAACTGCCCCAAAACAGGAAACCAGTTTGTATTTTTGTATTCAAGTATCTGGTTTCTATTGTAGCTCACGCCTGGTCTCGCCATAACAAAACAAGTATAAATGTAAAAAAAAAAAAAATTGTTCAGACACAGTATTAATGCAAGATCATAAAATCCACGACAAGGACAATTAAATCCAGGTTCCCTTAATTGAAATGCTCTCCCCCAGCTCCCTGATTAATTTATCCTCTGAACGTGATCTAAATTGACCCATCCAGCCGCGAGGTATATGAGTAGCCTCGCTGCTGCAGCAGACTGATATGTCATTAGAGCCCCGCTGCGATTGTGGCCCGGATTTTTTTTCTCTCGTACGGCACTTTGAGTTACTATCAGGTGACTCCTGCCGCGCACAGAATATGAAATTATCAGTCATCAGCTGTAAACAAGCATGCCACGGTGTCCCTCCTGCTTTCAGCAGACGCCTTGAAGAATCCAGCAGCATAAATTGATCCAACTTTGACAGTTCTCGTCTGAGCTCCCCGCTATTCTCTTTGTGCTAAACGATACTAGGTCATGTAGCGAGAGGCAGCTCCTCTGTCTCTACTCCAAAGATCAAATGAGGTGCACATATTTCTTTTTTTTTTTCGTGCATTTTCAGGCAACTTTCTAGGTCGAGCAAAAGGCATTTAAGCATCAGAATCGTCACTGCCCTTCGACTGTTTCACTTAACCTTTGTATAAGTGAAGTGTTTTTACAGCTTGTTTCCCTCTTACCAATCATACGCAGCCTCTACAATGGTTCATCCCTCAAGAAGTACCCCTGTAACTTAAGAGGTGCCTGTCATGTCCACGGTGCACATTATATCTGCCAGTGCAGCTCACAGTGCACCGGGTCTGGCTTCTATAAAGACATTGGATAAGATTACAGCTAAATCAGTCTTGTGGCTTTTCCCCAGGAAAACTTATGAAGTCCTAAAAGTCCTCCAGTTATGAGCGAGCCCAGCAGGGCTGCAGCCGAAGGTTGCCTAACCGAGCACAGAGTGAAACATAATCCAAGCGTCAGCGATCCTCCAAATAATAAGGCACTGACAGAGTGGAATGAGAGCATGATAACTCATATAAGCTTTTAAAATCCTACACAGGTACATGACCCTCGCTTTGTAAAGAAGTCATTTTCCATGATATATTCCTCACTAATTCATCTGGCACATGCTTTATTTTTCTGCTCTCCTTAACTCCGCGCTTCCCTCTGCTGCTTCTCCCTTTTTGGTGCAAACTGGAATTATTTGCACGGTTAGCCACATGCTTTTGGAATCCGAAGGTATCCTGTCTGGCTCGCCTTCATTCAATACAAGTCATGGATTAAATAAGAAAAAAAAAAAAGAAAAAAAGACAGAATCCCTGGCACGCTTAATGAAATGAAGAAGCAGCAGCGCCACTGTTGCTTTATATGAAATCAATTTTGGGAGTAGCGGGGTTCCAATTGGTTGTTCGTGCAATCAATGACGCTCGACAGCCGATTTTCATTAACCTTCCGCGGCTGTCTGCGCCGACACTGGAAAAGGAATAATGTTAGCAAAGAACATAAAACAAGACTGAAGTGAGGTGCAGATGTCTACATATTTAGTCTATACACCAAGGTCGTCCAGCAACAATACATCAAAGCGCAGAACGGGGAGCCAAAAGTAACACTTACACTTCTCTTTGATCGGTATGTGATGGCTGTTTATTGGCATTGGAAGGAAGGTGAGCGTGGGGATCAAACCACCATGAGAGTTTGGGAGTCCCACTGAGGAGTAGGTGTGATTTTATTAAATCAACATGAAACGGCGTTCTGCAGAAGGCAATCAGATTTCTGAACACGCTACATTTCTACTCCACCTAGCTCAAGTGGTTCTCTGTTACAATTTGGGGCTGTCATATATAGTTGAGCGGTGCCAGAGTCTGAAAAATACTACAGCATTAACGCCACACAAACACAACACAACAATGGAAGAAGTATCTGAATCTTTTAATGTCCTTAAGAACTCAAAATGCGCTCCATGGCTGTTGTGAGTTTTAACAAATGGCAGGTCAGGTTACTGCTAGGCAATCAGTGACCAACAATCTTCTGACATCGCATTTTCAGTCCAGCGCTTGGAACCTTAGCGAAGTAAGTTATATCAAAAGGCGTTGGCATTACGTAAGCATTATTAGCGGGAAACCCTTATAACTGAGTCACAAGCTGTGTATGTGGAAAATGGCCAATACAGCAAACATTATAAACATTATACAACTGAAGTGCAAACCTGTACACTTTTGCACGAGGCCTTTGTTTGGTCTAGTGCTGTTTACTTGTGCCATAGTTGCTATCGGTTTTCTGATCAACTGATATTCTCTATGCCTACCAATGGGTTCAGTAATCTAACGGATCAGGTTCTGCTTAGTCGGATGGGAGCTTTTTAGCATCAAAGAGTATTACAAAGATGGAGAAAAGATGGCTTGATTGTTGGATAGACCATGAAGTTCTGTCCTTGGAAATGATTGCAGCAAAATACAGTTATTTTACGCAATCCCACCTGGCAGATGGTCTTCACTCTTTTTCAGTAAGAGTTGCTATTATGCCTCCAGAAAAAAGCAAGTCAACTTTGCTGCCTTAATGACTGAGGAAGAAGTGCCATGGTGCATTAAAGTGATTCACACGTTTCAGTTGGCACCTTTAACTCATATTGGATGCATTATGCTGAACTTGTTCATTTATTTTAAATAAAACAATTCCTTTTTTCTATGTTGGAAGCTGCTCAGATCGTGGACCCAATTCTTACCTCCCAGTCTTCGCCTAACACTATTGATCAATTGATCATCCTGTATTCATTTGTTACAGTCCATTCAAGTCCTGTAGAAACATCTACTTGCAGCACATCATGTGCTGTCGACACCAAGTGCAGGAGTGCACCCACCAGACAGCAGAAAAAGAAAACCACAAGCAGAAAGAAGAACAACATCAGATGTTTTTAAGTGTGAAAGCTATACTTTTTCAGTGGAAAGCTGTGGTTTGACAAAAAAATGTATTCAATACAGTCATTTGGCGCCATCCAAGTGGCTCATGTTCGCTGAATTTCTGTAAATTTTGCTGAAATTTTAGACTACTGTAGGAGAAGATAATGACTGCTGACAACTACTTCAGAGAATCCCCTTTCAAAAATGAATTGAAGTCTTATGATCAAAGAACATCCCTGTGCTGCCCTCAAAATATATTAAACATATTTCTATTTATTACCTGATATTACCTTGCTGTTCTGGGCTCATTTTAAAAGTTACCATGACTCAGCAACTTCAAGGCCAAGAGGTAAAACGCATGGATTCCCATTGTGACGCTGCACATTCACCTAAATTGAATTTAGTGTCATGTCATCCCAATCAGTAGTAAAAAAAAAGACAAAAAAAAAACATTGGATAATATCTGGCGTCAGATTTCTAGGACATACTGGGAGCCATCCAGGGATACTCATCAGATCGGCTGTACACATGAAGCAATAACTGTTGTATCGCAGAGTACAGCTGGTAACAATCACTACAGGCTGGGACTTAATGAAGCTTTGACATAAGAGCTCATACTCTGCTTCACTGCAGACAGACAATCCTACCTGGCCCAGACAGCGAAGCTGCCTTATCTGTTTGGGATTTACGATGAACAAGACATCATTTGTTACTGTCTGCAGAAAACGGCTCATGTTCAAAAGGTCAGATTTTAAAGCTGCTATATTTTGTAATTAATAGCATTCATATATCATTGTCAAATTACCCGCAGCCACTGGCTGTAGTGACAAACAAATGAGATCAGGGCAGATTAGTGCTGGCTATTTGTCTGCATTACACACACACTACTTTTTCTTTAGTTAATCTGCTTTGGATTGAAATGCTTTTGTTCAAATGCTTTTCTGAACACAATCCAGGTGAGAAAAATGTACCCAGAAAAGTTAGTGTGTAAATGAACTCAAGGCATCGTTAGTTTGTTCTCTTCTGGTTTCTAACATTTGTTTCTTGGAGAAACTGGATTCAGATTGTTTCAAGAAGTTGGCAGCAACCAAAAATCCTGCAGCAAGAGATCTGTTCTCAGAGTTAGGTGTAGCAATATGGCTCATGATTCGAGATGATCCTGAAAAATATTGTAGCAATATTACTGGAAAAGCTTAAGTCCCTGGAGTTTTTTGGATTTTACAAACTTTACAAGGTGGAAGGTGTTTTTAATAATCTAATCTCTGTCAAATAAACATAGAATCCAATTTTAACTAGTTCCTATAATGTGTTTTTTGTATTTGGCTTGTTTTAATCTGACCATAATTGCTAAAAAAAAAAACTACACTAAAAATACTTATTTTTATGTTTTAATAAAAAGAATAAATGTTTCGCTTACATCTTCTCTGTCACCGTTTCAGGTGCTACTGATCACTCAAACCATTTAGATGCTCTGGAGGCTTCTGCACTGCCTTTTGTAATCCAATTTGACCAAACTGTGGACTACTTTTTTCTTTACTTCAAAATGAAAGCCTCGAACATACAGCTGTGAAAACACTTAAGCATCCTAAAACAGCCTGTTTTTCTAAACTATTTGGAAGATATTTAATATCAATTTAAGATTACTGAAAAATCATTATATAAGCTATAGTAATTTAGATGAGGAAAAGAACCACATACCAACTGTAAAGAATGGAGATGAAAGTGTCATGATTTGGGAATACTTTGCCGTAGTAGGATCTGAACAACATGACAATGTCCCAAAACATACCAGCAAACCGACCAATAACTAGAGGAGAACAGAGAAATAGGAAGTTCAGATCTCTATCTGTAGTGACTTGAAACTGGAAACTCCTCAAACATCTTTTCACCATTACAAAGATACAGAAATGTGATGAAAATAGAGCAAAGATGTACCTTTTTGACTCATATAATTAAATTGAATCATTTAATTATGTGAGTCAAAAAGGTACAGGGTAGACCAGGTCCTGCAGAGAAAAACAAGTATACAGAACCTGATCAAATTCAAGCTAGGCTGTTATTCTATTGTCTGATGTGAACTGATGAATCTCCGGCAAGAAAACCTAGGTGTGATCACTCAGCGACCTGATGGGTTTAGCCGGGCTGCAGGAAAGGCTCCAGAGTTGATGGAGATTAATTAGTCAAACTGGGGCAGACATCAGTCTTGTAACAGGTCTCGGTGCTGTCAGAGGGGATGGAGAGGGAGGGAGATGAAGAAGTGTTGCTGAGGCAGGAAGCACGGCAGCCGGAGCAGGGAGGATTTCTCCCCGTTCCTTCTGTTGCTGCTAAATTGCAGCTTTAATACTGTACAAACCGTTTGGAGGTGGTGGAGAAAAGGCCAGAGGAAACAAGGAAAGGAGGGAGGGTCTGACGCTCATCCTTCACTCTTATCTCGACAGTGAGGGTTATCGGGTCAAGTGTACAACCTTCCTGGTGCCACGCTAATGACGGTTCCCCCTCCTTCCTCTGGGTTGGAAGGTCAAGTCTTCCACCTAAACCTGCTTTATCATCCATCAGAAGAGCTCTGCAGCTCTGACAGTCATGAGTCCTAGAGGTGATTTCACTGCGCTGGCGACGACCCAACCAGCATTCTTTGGCTTTGTCTGAATCCCAACAAAAATACCGTGACAAACATTGGACTGGAGACACTGAATCACTCTACTCCTCTCGTCCTCCATGCAGGAGCTCCACTGAGGTAATTAGAGGTCCAGAGCCTTGCTTAAGGGCACTTCATACATAATTGCTATGGAAAGGTAACCGCACGTTTCACCGAGGCTGCTGGTATTAGCAGGAACTGGAAGAAGCGATAAGACCGTTATCAGTAAGAGTCGTTATAAGAAACTCAATAAAGACGACAGGATGTTCTACTTTGATCTCGCAGGTTGTCTGCAGTTGTGTTCGGCCCGGGTATGTGTCGACGCAACAAGTCTGGACGCAAAGGGTTGATCTTAATCTGTTTAAGTCAAGAGATGTGTGATTAAAGCTTGATTACATCAAAGCTGGCGACATCAAACTGACCCTAAAGGGAAGTCCTGTTCCTACTATCAATTATGTTTTGCACATTAACGCTAAGTGCTGTTTAAACTGGGGGTTTTTTCAGAGGTCTCTTAAAATTGATTGTCAAATGAAGGCACGATGTGGATAATGTACAAGCCACTTTTGACCAACGTAAAGTGATAAAGTTAGAGGGGAAATCTGTAGTTTCTTACTCTGTTTGGTCATAAACAGCCACAAAGACCAATTCTGCATCAGCATCCATCATGTCCGCTTGGGGTTCAAGAGAAACACTTCAGTGAAGAAACATATTCAGCTGCATCGTAATGCAGTGAGTGAAGAGAACTGGGAGGCAGAGCTCCACTAGGGTTGCAAGTTGGGAAAAAAAATCTACTTTAGGAACAACAGCAGGCACATTCTCAAGTTATAAAGACAGTGCTACCAACACCAAATCAATCTAGACAACAAACCAAAAAGGCCCTCTGCCTCTCACTGACTGAATACTGGGATGGGCTCCAACCTTTGTCAGTTGGGTCTTGGTACTTTGACATTTCTTTGATTCATTATGTATCCTGACAAAAGTAAAGATAGTGTCATGTCTTAATTAATTAAGAAAGCTGCACATCCTCCTCATCTTAAGGTAATGATTAAGCCCACTGCACATGTTGGAAAGCTGCAGGGTTCAGTCTTGCCAAGCGACGGCTGCATGAACCCGCCTGATGAAATGCTCTTATCCTTAGTGACTCGCACAGCTTAACGGACTCTTTTGGCTTCGCTTTCCGATGCTATATGAAAACCAGTGTTTTCTCAGAAGTATTTCTCGGCAGCACAATGAACAGCAGAGGAGCTGAGAGTGACATCTGTTAAGCCTTAGAGCTGGAAGGCCAAAAATAAAGTTACTGGGTTGGGCCCCCTTTACTGCATTTACAGAAATCAGCTGGAGGACAAATGGGGAGATTCTAACCCGCTCAAATGCCATGAAAAACCGCTGCACACATATATACGACTGTACACACTCTGTACGGTTGCAGCTTATTGTACAAACACGACAGGATGCAGAAAATCAAGGCAGAGTGGCTCATTATATGGATGGATTAGGGCAGAAACATTCTGCAGCGCAAACATCAAGGCTTGATTTTTATCTTCGGCTGCAAAGAGCTGACATAACCTCAAAGGAAAAACTGATTCTAGATCAGCTCTTTATTCTCGTAATGTTTAATGGCAGCTTCATCTTTAACGGTAGACAAGATTGTTTGAGTCTCACCGCTTTTTGTCAGATTATCATTTTAAATTGTTATTGAGGGAAATTTGGCAGCATCTTTGATACAGTAAAATCGGCTTTGCTTGTCTCTCTCGCTCTCTCTTTCCATACAACGCTCCCGCTTCTTGGTTAATAAGCTGCAACATCATCCTAATTTCAGCGACTGCCTGCTCATCAGTCCCTCAAAGCTGAACGGACGCGCTTTAACTAAGCGGTGGATAAAATTACAGAATGGTTTCTCCAGCGAAATGAAACGAAAACCTTTGTCTGGAGAAGAGCATCAGATAAACCCTCTGAAACTAGAACTTAGAGGAATCTCGGGCTGATTTAATTATGAAACAAACTTCAGATATCCGTGTCAGCCAAGTTCAAACAAACACAGATGAATCTTGGAAGAAATCAAAAGCTTTAGCTTTAGGGAACAAAGAGCTTTCTACCTGACATGCCAACAGCTAACAGGATTTCCCCCTGTCTAAACGTTCTTTTCTCCAAAGCATTTCTTGGAAATTTGAACAGAAATCAGAGAAACTCTCTATTACTCAACGATATCATTTAAATCTGCAGCCGTGGTGTGCTGCTAAGAACTTTCTGATCTAATGACTAATCACCTTTACTTCAATGTCATACATTACATTGGCTTTGTTTCCATTACAAATGTGCACAAAACTTTATCAAGATTCAATTGTTGTTGAAAGAACATGATGTTGTAATGACTGTTTCCAAAGCAATTACGATCATACATGAACAAGTTTCTTCACGCAATAAATCTCATCGTTTTACCACTTCCTGTCGTCTTCTTCAACTTTTCCGCCAGTAGTAACATCAGTTTGCTGATCACATGACTTGTGTGATGTGAATAAAGTGTTTCCATTGTAGTTTTGTAAAATTCATCCCAAAAAAACCCCACCTCATCATAGCACAAAAACGTTTATTGGAAAACATGAGTTTTTTCAAAATGTTCATGTTCCCATTTAGCAAATTTATTTTCATAATTACAAATATATGGTCAATGGAAATGCAGGTACTGAATTCGTGGTTCAATAATAGCAAAATATGTAAAAATTCAAGGAGTTTTGCAAAATACTCTATATAAATGTGTAAATGTTCCAAATTACCCTTTTTACTTCCTTTTTTTGTTAAATGAAGTGCGTTGTGTTGATTATTATCATCGCATTGACTGTTGAATACCACTGGGTACCAGAAAGGCCCACAGTCTAATGGACAAACTGCAGCACAAAAACCCCATTCACTTCACGCTGGTGAAACTCATCAATATTCAATCTTTTAAATCAATTCTTCTTCACATTTCTCTGCCTTGTTGTAGAACGCTCTGATTCATGCTCTTCATACCAGATTTATTAAGTCTCCGACTGCAATGAAAGAAAAATAAAATCAGAATTATAAATAAAAGGTAATGATGCTATTGTCATGCTCCCCTGCAATCCCGAGTGCCGCTCCTCACCTTTCTATTTGAATAATGATTTATAATCATATTAGTGCTCTCCGGAGCCCTGCTCTGGAAAAGTAAAAAGCTATTATCCAGTTGTCAGTTTCCAGCAGACGCAGAGGGAGATGGAGCGCTGATGCTGACACATGCACATACTGGAACTACACACACTCCTGCATGCACACACAATGCTTTGAATGTGCATCAATGCACGTGCTGAGGTGTTTTTCTGCACGCCTAGTCAACAGTGCAAACACGCTCATAATCATCCAGAGAGAAACAAGCACTGAGGACTTTTTACAGGCTCAGCAGGTGGAAAAAAACCCACTCTGTAGTTCAAGCCTGGGGGGACAGTGAGGTGGGAGGGGCTTACTGTGGAGAAACCATCTGTCAATCAAAGAGAAGGAAGGAAACTGAGGCTCAAACTCGTGGCAAATGAAAACTAAGGCTCAGTCTGGGCCAAAGTACAGATAAAATATTCCAAAATGCAAAACCATCCTTTTAAACAAAAGAAAAAGCGTAAAGTTTCTGATTTCTTGCATGTTTAAAAGTTTTTTTCAAGTTAGTTACACTAACCCTAAAGCACTAATCATATTAGTTCTGCTAACGCTAAAGCACTTCACCAACCCAGTATTTAGCAGAAGCTAATGGTAAATTGCTAACTACAATTCACATCTCAAAACTTTATTCAACTAAAAGTTTACAAAACATCTAAGTAAATTATCTTGTTTTTTGGAAGCTAAATGCGCTAAACATGTATAAAGTTAGCAAAAAAACGACACGTAAAACTAGCTACACTACTAGCGCATTAGCAGAAGTGTGTCCACCACCAATTTATTCTTACAAGATCACTAATTATTACTTTGATGTTAAATTTGATAATTAAAGCTATAAAATATAAAGAGATCTATAAAATATATTTACCAACAAAGGGAATAGAAAACAGCATTCATTTATCTGGAAACAATATATTGGTCCTAAACACAAGATGGGTGAGTTGTTGCCAGTCCATCTAAAGTTGTTTTAAGCTTAAAACCTGAAAACTAAAACCACATTCTGAGACTTGGGCATACATATATGTATAGATAGATAGTCGAGGTGAGAAAATAAGATATCATGCATCGCTGATCAATACTGTCAGTCGAGTGGCGTAATCCTCCAAAAGACATTTAGACAGAACATGGTGGCTGCGTTGTATCAGGAGGGATCTGTGTTTGGAGCTAAATGTGGTTTAAACACCAGCATGACAGTTTAATGTTTCTCACTGATATGTCTGAATCTAAAGGAATCAGAAGTTCTGTTTCTCCTGTTTATTTGGTTTTTTGATGTGTATTTCTGTGTGCCATGCAGCTTAACGGAAGCAAATATTGTCCCTCGTGTCGACCCGTACAGTAAAACTCTGAAGCAGTTTTTAATTTCAAGGCTCCATGTCTCCATGTCAATAGCCTCATTAAAACCAGGAGTTCATTCATTCCAGTCAGGTTTTATTGCATCAAGGTACTTAGAAAAACGCGCCGTGTGCCATTTTTGGCTCTTTCAGCACTTCGGCCGGCTGTGAACACTCTGCTGCTCCGACCTCATTTTGTCAGGAGCCATTCAGGGTTAATTTCTCAACAGGACCCCGGTGGCCGTCGACACAAAGAGCAGACCAGCCAGCAGTAATTACACCATGCAAATGACATTTAGGCCCCTTTTAATACGCCCGGTGTCGTATCACTTCAATTGGTCCGCCGTTTATCACCAGGCACACATCTGTGGAGCCCTGAGGAAGGGAGGGGTCAGGAATTATCTGCTCATTCATTCAGCAGATATTTCCACCTTTTCCATTTTCTACCTCATGTCTGCTGCTCCAGTTTTCCCCCCACTTGATAATTTGAAATTTGTGATCAAAGGATATATTGTCTTCTCTTTATTTGTCCACTTATCGGACTAAGATAATGTGTATAAATTAAATTTCTACTCTTCTACATATTTAATCCCATTTTACATGAAAACTCTTCCACTGTTTATCACCGCTTGTGCTTCATGTTATCAAGCACACAGAGAAAATAAAATAAACTAATGCCCATTTAATGCAATTATTGCTTGAATCAGATGTGTTTTGGTTTGACAAAGTCATGGCATCATCTGGTCTTTCGAAAATTGCTTATAGGCACAACAACCTTAATGTATTTAAACTTTAGAAAGGCTTTCGTTCTTCTGGTAATCCTAAGTTATCGAAAACAGGATTTTATGATTAGTCACTGATATAAGACTGTGAAGTTTCCCAGGAAATGGAGGTAACAAAAATAACCTTTATGGTCCCTTATTTTGACCAATGCATCTGCAGGTGGCTTTCATATTTCTAAATTGTAAGTATTTTTAGTCTTGAATGGCACCTGTATGGTTTTGATTCACAAAAACAAGAGACTTTTTGTGTAGACTAAAAGTAGAGAATCTGAGAAACGTCTTGTATTTGATTGAAGGGTTTAGCAGATTTCTTTCAGCCAGCTGATTGGCAGACAAAAACAAGTGGTACAGTCGGAAAACTTCAGATGTTCCACCGCTTGATCTGGCGTCTCATTAAAGGACTTTCCGATGTCATGAAGCCGCACTAGAAGGTATCAGCCTGGATTGCTTGAGACATTAATAGACAGCTTCATATTTCTCTTAAACATCAGAATATGAACAACAAACTGATGATGGACACAAATCTGTCAGTTCTCTCTGTATGAGCTGCTACATAAAAGGTGGAGAGATACACCCAGCCCACATCTGAGACTCAGATTGCCGTCTGCAGTGAGAAATCCACACCCACCTGCCCACTGCCAAGTTTCCCCCCTTTGCCTTAGTGAGTGTACGGGTGGGTTTGTGGGTGAGACAGGTAGGGTTGGCCAGCTGGTTGGAACAGGTGTACAGACTGTGTTCCCATCGGACTGATCGGTGCACTTGGCTGCAGACCAGAAACTGTTGTGTAAAGCCTCTTTGTCCATTTTCCAGCGTCTGCCTCCCTTTCATTACCCCCACACCCATGAATCGCCTTTTTTTATCATCCCCTCTGTTCTTTCAGCACAGGGTATGTCATTCCCTCCATCTTCTCCCTTGTTGTCCCCTTCTTTGTCTCGCTTGGTTTGCACCGGTTTCACCAACACAAATATAAACACGCGTACACCGCCATGCATGACCAGACAAACAGCGTTCAGTGTAGACGGCTGATGGGAGAGGAGCTAAGAATAGAAAGAAAACTCATATGAAGATGCATGCTTGGATAAGAGGCTTGATGTTTCTTTTGGTTGATAAAACAATGAAAAAGAGATGGTTTTCTACACAAGACGGAAAGGTTAGATGTTGATGTGCTTCTAACAGGCATCAAAATAAAACAAAATTATTTTTAAAGATTGATAGAACACATGATTAATGGGGGTGGTGATTAAGTTTATTCCTCTTGATCTCCAGAAAATTATTATTTCACAACATTCAGAGTATGGCATTATAAGAAACATCAAAACAAAGTGTCTTCTAGTGGGTTAGCTATCGCTTGAAGGTTTTATAACACATTATTCAAGAATGTTCAAAACAGGAATGTCCTCAGTTTGAGGAGTCTGAATTAAGTTGGCAGAGGGTTTAAACGCAGACAGCATTTACTGATCTATTCGACAAATGTTTATCATAAAGCAGAGCTGAGTCTGAGCATCAGTCCCATAAAAGGTCATGCAGAAAGCTCCTCTTTTGTCCAAGCCTTGCCTCGCCGAACTCTCGTTTTCTTTTGAAGTACTTCCTCAGAGCACGAGATCACAGATGAGGTCACATCCTGTCTTTTCTGATCAGACCTGAGGGACTGCCAGCAGATGTGGGGGCCGAGAGGTCAGGTGTCTCGTGAAAAGAGATAGCAGAGGCATCTTCTCTTTGACATTTTTGTTTTTAATTTCTCAGAGTTTTGAGGGGGGCTCGAGTGTTTCTGTGCGTGAGCCGATATTCTCCTCTCTTGGGACGAATCATTAAAGTGACAAAAATATGCTGAGAAACCCCTCATATGTGAACCGAGTCGTGAACCTGCCATATGTACGAAAGCACTTGAGAGTTCTCATGTTCACAGGGATTTTTGTGGAGATCTCAGCTGATGAAAACTTTCCTGGTCGCTATATTTAAATGTACAGACTGCAGCTTAGTTTTCATACACCGAATAAAGAAATAACACACAAACCTTATTTTTTCAAATTAGACAATTATGTGCAAGTATGGGACATGACGGGAAAGTTCAACCATCATTCTGCTAAGGAAGAGACCACAATAACTGGAGCAATACTGCAAACTCAAAAAGCCTGGAATAGGACGAATTTTAGGAGAAATGTGGGAGAAATGGTCAGGTACAATCTGTCTGAGTAACAATGATCTATAAATGCTGTAAACAAGTCAAGGGACAAGGATACATTAAGATTAACAGAGGAGAGGAGACATGAGGACAGATGCCTTAGTGTTTTGCTGAACAGTAAGGAATGAACAGAGGCTTGTGCGTCTGATGTGTCTGGCAGCTGAGAGTTTAAAAAAAAGATAAAATGATCAGAACGAAACAGCTCAAGAAAACCACAAACTGTTTTAGTTGGTCCATATGAGAAAAATACTGTCCCAGATTTCCCAGTAATGCTGTGACAAAAAATTTTTTAACCTGTTTGTTGTTTCTAATTCATCAATGATCTGAGAAATTAAATTTATCTTTATCTGGAAATTATAGTTGAGGAAACTCTGGATAGATGATCAAATGTAACCAGGAACTATTTTTATTCAGGGTTCTCACACATTTCTAATTTATAGACTCTGATTTTTAAAAATTAAATGATATTCTGGGGATTTTATAAAATTATGGACATACAAACACAAATTAATTAACCTTTATGTCCGATCCTCTGTATGCTGTAAAAAACAATGTAATTTAAGAACCACTTTAAGAGATTTACACATTTTATTTTTATAAAATCTAAATATCATAATGTGACTGCATGTTCTCCCCAGGACGCAGCCAGATAGTAATTTAATTCCCTATTAAATGGTCAAGTAGCTGCGTCTCCAGTGTGCTTGTTACCCTGTTCCACATCTAATTTGCACAGAGCCTCATAGCTGCGCTCCAAAGCTGGAACCAGGCACCGTAGCTAAAGCTAAGCTGCAACGTCCTCCTTGTAATGGCTATTAGCGGTAAGTCCACAACAAAAATAATGAACAACAAGCAGGAGCTCTTTAAAAACAGAGAGGAAAAAGGGAATAATCGCTGCTCGGAGCACCTGGCCTCTGCTTTGGCAGTAATGGTGCTGGAAGTGCTAATAGAGCATTATGGGAGCCCAGGGACCGGCAGTGACAGGTGATTTATGTCGCCTGTGACGACTCCGGCCCGCGAACCAAACCCTGATAAAGGAAGAGCTAGATTGGAACAAGCAGGATGATGAATAGACTACACGATCCAGAGACCCGTCTCATTAGGGAGAGGAAAAGAGAGAGACGGAGCTCTGGCCATTTAGCTAATGTAGCGAGTCATTGTGTGACTGCGAGTGTGTGTTTGTGTGTATCCATCTGCATACCCATAGTGCTGTGTGTGTGTGTGTGTGTGTGTGTGTGTGTGTGTGTGTGTGTGTGTGTGTGTGTGTGCGTGCGTGCGTGCGTGTGTGTGTGCGTGTGTAGGTAGGTGTGCGTGCGTGCGTGCGTGCACCAAGGGACCTGAGAAGCCTGCTGCAGTAGAAGCAGGTTGGAAATTAATGACACACTGAATATATGGCAAGGCAGCTTGACCCTGCATAATGCCGACATATAGGATTAACCTTGGTTGCCACTTGGGGCCTTTGTTAGCCCACATGCTGCTACAAGTAAACAGGGGGGCTGCGGCTGTGAATAGGTGTTTGTGAGCCCCTGTGCTGCCGGGATAAAAGCCGCCGATTTATTTTCTCCCTGCTTCAGGGGATAAAAGTGGTGCATTTAGGATTAAAGGATTCAAAGTTTGCGTTTAATAAATAATGAAAGCCTGGATAGTCGCAGGGAGGAGAGAGCAAAGCATGGTGGATTAAAGGAGATGAATTTCAAAAAAGGAGAAGCTTAGAGATGAAGAGGAGGAGGAAGAGGAGGAAGAGAGAAGGGGAGATACAGTGATGGTCATACATGCTGCTGGGTGTCAACCGTGCATCTTTATAGGGTCTGTTTATATTAGGATCCGTCATTGAAGAATAATCTGGAACAAAAATATTCATTTTGTCGCATTCTCAATGTATTTATTCACTGTATTTCAATCGAAAGACATTCTCTACCTGCTCACACACTTTGACCTGAACAGGCCCATACAACGCCAGGCCACGTTACCGTGGCACCCATGAAATTAGTCAAGTTTCCCCTAATAAAATGACATAAAAGTTCTGAACCTGATAACTCACAGTGTGTAAAACTTAGTTTTACAATCAGATATCAACTTTTTGAGAATGGAGCTCCAGTAATCAGAATATTGTAATTTACTTGAAACATCTGTAAATACTAGAGTTAAATGAGCAGTTGCATCTTTATCCTGCTGAGCAGGGCCGTGCAGAGACCACTAAAGGGGCAGGTGCTCAAAAAAAAAAAAAAGGGGCACATCCAACCATATTTTAGGACAGAATATTAACAAAGACTCTCAGCTTTCAAAGTTTAATAAACAATAATAAATTACAAAATTGTGAGATATACAATCAAAGCTAAGGAGAATCTCTACATAGAGCATAACACTATGCCTATGTAAGATATTTTATTAGTAATTTCTGCAGGTCTACTTTGTTATAGGAAAGTGTTGCAATATTCAAACCCGCAATTTAGCAAGATATGTAAATCAGAGCTGGACCAACAGACATATTTTGTCTTTACAGAATTACACTATTAAAAATATAAACAAGGGCCCAATGCAACCTTTTAGTGACTGTAATCTATAAAAGAGCTGCCTGTTTGCTGCAGTGGAGATGAAGACGGTCCATTCAGGAAAGCAGAGCTGCATCAAACTTTAACGTGGAACTGCAGAAAAAAAACAAAAAAACAAAAGCAAATATTTAATTGTTAATGTATGTCACCATGAGAAAAGCCTACTGAGTTTTTTTTTGTGCATGTCAGAATATTAAGAACAGATTTCTAAGTTTGTGTTTGTGACTCAAAGTTTTGCTTGTGATTCTCACATGAGTTGTGGGCGGGGCCTAAAATCACAATAAAAGATTTCTGATGTGTGCAAATAAAAGTTTGTTTGGCAAATAACTTTTTATGTTCACAAGACAAAAATTAGTTATTTAATTAAAAAGTTTTTAAACAAAACGATTTGTTTAAAAAAAAAAAAGAAATCATTACAATTCCAAAAGTTTTGATTACAATTTTATTTTACTTAACTGAGGTTAGTTAGATACTTCAACGTTTTCCGTCATCTGACAAGTAGCAAGTTACTCCACTTTATTCACCAAAAACGTTTTTTTTTATTCACCAAAAACTGTTCTGAATCTGGAACGTTCACTACGTTGAGCTCCAGTTAGCCGCCTTATCTCACTGCGCGAGAGGCAACTGCGTCATGTGTCACGGGCAAAAGGTCAAAGGTAACAAGGTGACCAAGGGCTTATTATGTTGTACAAAAAAAATAATAAATAAAAATAATAATAATAATAATAATAATAATAATTTTAGTACATGTTATGTGTCACAAGAGGGCTTAGAAAATAATAATACAAAAAAAATTTAAAATAAAAAAAAATTATAATTGACCAAAAGGGCACTTGGGGGCAAGGAGCAAAAAGGGCAGGTGCTCAAGCACCACCAGCCCCCCCACGCTTCCTGCTGCCGAGCTTCTATAGATCTGGTAGTGGAGACATTTTAGGTGACTTGAGTGAGAAATCATACTAAGCTTAAGTTTATAAACTTAAGGTTAAAAAAATACAAGTCTAAGTGTCTCAAACAAAGATTTTTGAGTTATGTTGTTAAGTTCTAGACTTAAATATGATTGTGTCACTTTCGCATGATCCTAAACAGGTTGTTCATGCACACAAATGCTCAGACAAAGCTGAATTTAAATAAATCCTGAAAAAAAAAGAGGGAACCAGAAGTGAGAAAATACGCATTGTCACCAAAAGCGGCACAACTAGATATTAGTTTAATGGGCAATTACTTTTTCAACGGACCCAATTCAAAAGATGAATATTTCTCTTTGTGGAAAAAAAGTTATTAGGATTCATCCTCTGGAGATTATGTCTGAATGAATCTCCATGTCCAGCCGTCTAATAGGTCAAAGCCGTGGACTGACTGACATCACATTGCGGCGCTTACAGGAAAAAAGAAAAAAAAAAGCACAGAGAGAAAAGTTGGATCCTCAACACTGCCCCATCGGGACAAAAGTCAAACCATTCACATTTAAAAACCTCCCAGGCTGAAGACTCCTGCTTTTATTGCCATGATGGATTTCCCATTTAGCTTGACCCTATATTCATTAAAAGAGGATTTAAACCCGTTAAAAAGGGAGAAGAGAGAGGCCCCTCGGGGACGCTGTTTGCTCTTCTGGGCCCCCTGCTTTGCAGACACACACTTTCTCTCTCTCTCATTCACACACACACACGCACACACCCACCCACACACACACACACGCACGCACACACACACACACACACACACTGGCTGCTCCCTTCAGTCTATAACTCTCACTCAGACAGGCCTTGTTAGCCGTGGAGAGGCAGAGAGGAGGCTCCAGGTTTTATTAGTGGCAGCAGCTGCACTCCTCTCTGGCTCTATAAAAGGTAATTACTGCTGGTGGTAACAAGCTAATTGATTGCTAATTAGCTGAATCGGTTCTCTAAGTGCTGCCCCACTTATTGACAGATGGTGTAAGAGCGTGTGCCATAGCTTGACTTGTATAAAATTCAGTTTTTTCTCGTTTTCTCCCAATATTAAAGCGCTGGGGTGATAACACGCATAGCGAAAAGGATGGAGCAGAAATACAATGGATTCAGTAGGAGAGGAAATGAGAGCAGAGATGCATGGTCCGCTGGCGCGCTCAGGGGACCACCAGGGCCCCCCGTATACACTCCCATATGGAAATGAGGGGCCAAGCTGGCACCGAGGGGAAACTGAGTGGATGATGAGGAGCTTCATCAGAGGGAAAAGAGAAAACAACCATGCTTTGGGGGGAAAATCAAAGTTCTGAATCAGAGTTCAGATTCATCAACGCATGCAGCTAATGCAGCTACGGCTCCTCTGTGGGTGCCGGTGCCACTTCCTCCACCTCTGCCAAGTCAGGAGAGAAAGACGCAGCCAGCGCTCCTCTGGAGTTTCCTCTCTGATGGCATCTGACATGCCCGTTTTACGCCCGCCTGCCTGCGCGCCACAGTGGGTGGCAGGGACCAGCCGCACCAGTTGTTTTTGATTTACGACCCCAGAGGTGAAAGGTTTATTGGTCCGGACTAGTTAGTCCGGGGCTAAAATAAGGATTCGGTGAAGGCTGGGGGGTCTCTCCATCGCTGCTGAAACGGCTGCCACCTGCCACACACACATGAGCATCCACACACACACATGAACACACACTGATACTCTAAATATATGAACCTATCTTTTGGTGTAAATTTATAAACACATGCCTATATGTTTATGTCTGCACAATCCTTTTTGTCCCACACTGTCTACTTCAGTAGACGTGTTAGCATCGCTGCTAGCAAAATAAAATACGTATTGACTTAAACTTGTTAACCTCTTGGTAAAAGCAATGCAATATGCATTCATCAGTGCAACAATGTGAAAGAAGTATTTAGATATTTGTAGGTATTTAACAATAAAAATAATTTAGAAAACTAACATTTAATGCATAAATTAGCATAAGCTAACATTACCTTTAAGAAAAAATGTATTGAGAAATTTCTGACAATTAAAAATAATGGCTAAAACTTAAATAACAGGGTCTTTTACCAAGAGGTTAACAAGTTGTGTTCTGGATCCTGTTCAACTGATCTTAAAAGTAATGTGTCAACATATTTGTGTTCAAATTCCAACAAAAATGCCAGAATATTCCTGAAGTTACAAATATGCAAATTACAAATGTAAACCATGAAGTTTTATTGTGAATCACATTATGAAGGATATTGGATTGAAAGTGTAATATGGTGCTAAACTTTACAGAAACTAAAACTCACCATCTCACTGGAAATACTCAACTCTCTATAAAATATCAGTGTTTTTGTTATTTCCTTTTACATTTTTAAGTTCAATCAAATGTATTTTGTAAGCAATTTTCCCTGCATACTGTGTAACAAAATCTTCAGGATACGTAGTGCTACAAATAGAGCATAAACTAACCTTAAAACTAAAACTAAAAACTAAACCTAAAACTGAGGTCAGAATTAATGCTAAACCAAGAAAATTACACGTGATAATCATTATTTAGGGAGGTAAATAAGACCTACGTGTCTTTATAGGATTTTTCAGTTTTCTGGAAAGAGTGAAAAATAAAAAATATATAAAACCAAGGAATATGTTAAGGATTTTCCTTCTCATTCCTCACCCTCTATGAAGTTTAAAATGTTTTACTTTCATTTGTCCCCTACTGTCCCATCTTTAGAGGACTGAGCACTTACGACCCCTCCTCTACCACATCCTGTCTTCCTTTCCTCTCTTTTTTTTTTATCCAAGACCCTCTGTCTAGACGCGGCGGGTGAAAAGAGACGAACCAGGAACGCTTGCACTTCCTTTTGTCCGGTGACCCCCACCCCTCCGACCTCTGGCTCCTTCCGTCTGCCCTCCATTGTGGGTGGACAAAGCAGTGTCACTACCTCTTCCTAAACATGTTGGGGTATTATATTTACACCCCAATATGAGCCACAGGGGTGGGGCAAGAGCAAGAACTGTCATACCAACACACACACACACACACACGCACACACACCCCCCACACACACACACACACGCCCACCCCCACACACACACACACACTCTGACCTATTGGGGGGCTGTCCCGGATCCATTTGTGTCAATCAGGAGAAGTTCAAAAGCCAGGAAATATTCCTTCATACACACACACACGCACGCACACACGCCCATGCACACGCACACACGCACACACACACACCCACGCACACACACACACAGAGCTAAACTTGGCTGCACACAGCCTCAAAGATATGTCAGTCAAAACACATGGCAACCAGGGGCCATTCAGGGTGTGCAAGTGTAAATGTGTGTGTGCTAATGTGTGCGTGCGCGTGCGCGTGTGTGTGTGTGTGAGACAGAGAGAGTGTCTCAGGGGGTCAAGTTCCTGTGAAAACACAAGTCCCTCCCAGAGATCCACAAGCTCCCCCCTCAACTCATTCGCCGCCTCATCCTCTGATCTAAACACATCGTTGCCGTGGAGACCACCGTGTCGCGCCGCAATCCCGGTTGTTCCTCAAACTCATCCCACCTTGCTTCCTGTTCCAGTGGGACCTCTGGGAGGCGGAGTGGCTCATTCTTCTCACTTCACAGAGTGGCAGAAGTGATTTAAACTTGAACAGAAGTCATTTACTTCTGTTCAAGTTTAAAGCTTTTCACTTGAACATTTTGTCATGTTAAAAAAACAAAAACTTCAATGTGTTTTATTGTGACAAGAAGTGAAAAAATGCACGATTTTTAAACTTTTATTTTGGTCATAAAAATCTGAAAAGTGTGGTGTGCATTTTTATTTGACTCCCTGCACTCTCATATTACAAAATGCAACTTTATAAGTTAGAAAAGTGTCTAATTTAATTTCCAAATGAATAAATCTGTTCTTTGAAGGTCTACAAGTTTTCATCAGACAACAAAAAACATCATGAAGACCAAGAAACACAGCAAATAGGTCTGATATATAGCCAGGCAGAAATCAGAGTTGGGTTATAAAACAGCAACCCTAGCTTTGAACACATTTCAGGCATGGCCATCATCAACTAACTGCACCGCAAAAGCACAAAATTTTAAGTAAAGTATTTTTTGTAATTAGGCTGCACAGTGGCGCAGTTGGTAGAGCTGTTGCCTTGCAGCAAGAAGGTTCTGGGTTCGATTCCCGGCCCCGGTCTTTCTGCATGGAGTTTGCATGTTCTCCCTGTGCATGTGTGGGTTTTCTCCGGGTACTCCGGTTTCCTCCCACAGTCCAAAAACATGACTTTCAGGTTAATTGGCCTCTCCAAATTGCCCCTAGGTGTGAGTGTGTGTGTGGATGGTTGTGTGTCCTGTGTGTCTCTGTGTTGCCTTGCGACCTGTCCAGGGTGTACCCTGCCTCTCGCCCGGTACGCTAGCTGGAGATAGGCACCAGAAACCCTCCTGACCCCACTGAGGGACAGGGGTGTAAGAAAATGGATGGATGGATGGATTTTTTAAAAATTATTATTAGGTTTATTATATAGGGGCAGACACAGATTAAAAGACAAAAAGTACTTGTTCCACTGACAGATTTGGAAAAAATGTCATTTAACCCTCAAAAGATATCAAAAATCTCTGGAGGATGCAACGGTTCAAGTAAAAACATACACATTGCTCAGACCCAAATCCAGTTGAGAGTCTTTGGAAAGACTTAAAAATACCAATAAGTTGAAGTTGAATGAGACAAAATGAGACGATGATGAAACAAACTCAGAAACCCCTGCATGCAAAGACAAGCCCACTCCCTCTTACAGTACATTTCTCTGCTTCTCTGTTCATCAACCCCCCCCCAAAAGACTGCAACACGCACTCTCATGCAGAACAGATAATTTATTCTGGCCCTTTCCAAGCCGCCTCTGCAATGACCCTCGCAGACAATAAAGCATCTCCACAATGAAAATGTTAATTTCCTCATTATCAGCCCTCTTAATTATTATTTGTTGTGACAGATAATTGCATGCAGGGCGTTTGATATCAGCAATAACCTTCTGCGAGTGTTGTCAAGGGGGCCTTGTTGCCTCTCCCACCCCTGAGCGTCGCTTTTCACTGAAACAAAAAGCGCGGAAGCGTGCGCACGTAACCTTTTCTAAGCACTGTGCCTTCTTTCCCCTCGTCACAATAGGAATAAATATTATAGATTAATTAATCTGTGCTGATTATAATTTAATCACTTTGCCTCCTGGGGTCACAGTAATAATATCGCACTTAGCGCGCGGCTTGTACACATTGCACACACATGCATGGCGGAGAATGGCATTATTCCAAACCTGAAGTGATGTGTTTTCTGCCACTTCCTGACTTATTAATTACCAGTAACATTGTCTTCCACTGCTTGGGGTGGTTTGTCTGAATATACACTCGGCTGCAGGCACATATCCGGATGATAAAAGTGAAAGTTGGGGGGAAAAATAAGCATGAAATTAACATTGAAGAATGATTATAATAAACAAGTCAATGGTTTGTTCTGTTTTCTTTTGTTAGCTGATACATTACTATGTTTGTTACTCGTCTGTTTAGGGCTGAAACAACTAATCAGATTATTCAATTATTGAAACAATCGTCAACTGGTTTAGTAAACAAGTAACTAGTAGGCAGGCTCAAAATAAAAAAATAAAAAACAGATTCATAGAAACTGCACAGCCAAAACTGCACAAAAATAAATACATTTTGCATCTAAGTTAAACCCATTTCGTCTTTAAAATATGATTGTTAATGTCAAGTGTTGCTTTGTGAGATCTTTCGGCCTATTTCAAGTTGTCAGACATGTTCTATGCAAGTAATTTATTTGGAGCAGGCTAGTTTTAGTAGGTCTTTTGACTAAATAATGTAAAAGCTGCATCTTTTTAATATTTAAAATGTGTCTAATGGTTTTAAACACTGCAACAAAGCAGCAACAACTAAAGGAACATATTTTCACCATTACACCATTACCTTTTACTTATTATTCATCTGCCTTTATAATTATAACTCTACATAAATATTTGGGCACCAGAGTCATTCAAACTCTAACTCAAACAGACAGAGAAGGCACATTTTTTTTGCATACAACAACTCTGTCACTCAAAGCGAAATCTAAATGCAACGCCCCTGATCGCACTCCCATTTCCAATGAATACAGCAAAGCCAAGCAGCTCTGATTCCAATTCATTCTGAATGTCAGGAGGTGAAAAAACAAGAATCTGCCTCCCTCAGTAAACAAATCTGCAGAGCAGAACACAGAAGTTGTTAGCGACTGAAGAGGAGCCCGCAACCTCACTGTGACGAGAGCGGGGACAAACACATAGCCGGCTGACATGAGGAACTCCCCAGTCAAAACACCAATTTCATGTCTTGTCGAGTCTAATTTGCTGTGTACCGAACTGTGGGGAGGAGATGTTTGGAAACGCGATCTGGGATAGAAAGAAGCTATTTATTTCACATAACTACAGCACTTAAGTTTGAAAATACAATACTGCTGTTTTCTGCAGTTTTATCTTTGATGTACGCCTGTATCCATCATGGTAATCTGACATCGTTTGGTGCACAAATGCTTCCCATATTTTGCTGGTATCTGGCCAGTAGATGCACAGAACACACAGAAACGTGTTAAAGGATGTGTTTCAGTGTAAAATTATGATTTAGATTCTGCGGTAATTAATTCAGTTGAAATCTTAGCGAGCAGAAACAATTTTTACAACTTTTGAATGTTGTTCTGAATAATCAGGAGAAATTGGTTGGTGACCAGAGAGGGACAACTGTTAGTTGGAAACTCAAAAAGCTGTTTTCTTCTCTTTTCAGTGAATGCACCATACCGAAACACTGACAGCAACACTCTTCGGTGTGGTTGTTGTTACAGAAGTAAGAAGACCAAAAGTTAGCAATGATAAAGATGTTAAAGACAGCTTAAAATGTGAACTAAATGATTTTGTCTCTGTTGTAAAAGAGTAAAGCCCATCACCTAATATTAATAAATGGCAGGAAGGCTAGATGACTCAAGTCTAAGGGAAGTTTGAAGAGGAAAAGGAAAAGGATCTGAATGTCCTTTAAAGATGAGACAAAACAGATTAAAACAATTCTGTAATGAAGATTTGTGGGGGCGGGGGAGGTTGATGAACAGAGAAGCAGAGTAATGTACTGTAAGAGGGAGTGGGCTTGTCTTTGCATGCAGGGGTTTCTGAGTTTGTTTCATCATCGTCTCATTTTGTCTCATTCAACTTCAACTTATTGGTATTTTTAAGTCTTTCCAAAGACTCTCAACTGGATTTGGGTCTGAGCGATGTGTATGAAGATAAACAACTCACAAAAAAAATTGCCTGGCCAGGGGAATATTAGAAAGCAGCTTCATTTCCATAGAGAAAATTGCAAAACAAACCCATTCATCACTGGCAGTCCATAAACAATGCCTATTGACATGAAATATTAAACAAACAAAACAAGTAAGTAAGTATTCATTCACAGAAGTAATACTTTGACACGTATTCACAGGGCCTCTAAATCAGTGGTTCTTAACCTTTTTTGAGGTACCGAACCCACCAGTTTCATATGCGCATTCACTGAACCCTTCTGTAGTGATAAATAAAATATGATTTTTTTCCCCCCAAATTCAAGACATAATACAATAATGTATTGTCAAGATCACTAAGTCTTCTTAAAAGGTAGAGTCTCTGAGAACAGTTCTTCAAAATATAGTCAGTGTTTTCAGCAAAGCTGAGCTGACTGTCCAGAAATGACCCAAGGTATTTAAAATATGCCACAATTTCAACAGGTTGGCCATTGAGAGAAACTGGAACCACTTTAATGGCTTGTTTAGATTAATTAATTAGCTCTACATTCTTAAGAGAATGACAAATTAATAATTAATAATAAGACTTTGCGGTATTCTGATTTAGTAATGTAATTATATTTGTTGTGTTACCACCCCCACGCCACTAGAGGCAGTAGCAACCCCGAAAAGATGCGACTAAGGAGCAGATTTAGAAGTACACCGAAAGCTACAGAATTTGGTAAAAACTGTGAGCTTTGCTGAAGTGAATAAAGACACAAGTTCAAATCCATGCTGAGAGTGGAGCTCCTTCAATCAGGGCTCCTCCGCAGCACTGATTAGCTAAGCAATGTAACGTGATCCTCTGCAGCAAGTGATGGCAAAGCGGGGCGTCATCACGACTTTACACAAGTGTGTCTTTACCTCCGCGGCAGAGGCTCCGCCGACCCCTGAGTCCGACTCATCGAACCCCTGGGGTTCGATCGAACCCAGGTTAAGAACCACTGCTCTAAATAAACAGATCCTAATCATACCAATCGTTTCTGGTGGAAAAACATCCATAGATATATCATCTGGGGCATCAACGTTCCTGAATAGAACAAGTTGAAACAACATCACTGAAGGCCATGCCTTGGGGCATCGGCTGCCAACCAGATGTTGCTGTTTCATAGAAAAATATGGTCATATTTTCTTATGCATAATGGAGACCAATTATGTGTGTTGCTTTTAAACTTGCTTTACCATATCTGCAAGTCGGACACTCACCAATATATTAAACTATTTCCGATTCATTTCAACCACAGTCTCATGACTGATTCATCAAACATTTACTCGAGGGAGAAGAAGAAAACTGAAAATACAGAAAATAAAAGTAATCATTGTGTTTCTGATGTCCTTGTCGCTGAAAGATCAATCTTTCACACTGGACTCTATTTTGATCTTTTTCCCATTCTGGTATGGCTTCACCATCTTTATTTTGTATCAACTGGTTCCTCTTAAGAATGACCAGCAGCGCCCTCTGCTGGGTGGAGGACAAGCTACAACACCATTAATCTACGTCGATTAATTGTTTGCATCTCTGACACCTACTCGTCTATTCAACACAATGCTGGATGTTTGGTTTCCTGAAATGGATCAACAACAAAAACATTGCAGTCATCTCTTCTCAGCTTTAGGTCTTGCTTACAGGTGTATTGTGTATCGTGTGAGGTGTTTCCATTCCCACTTCGAACCCACCCATTCCAAAACAAATTTCATTCTACACATGCCTCCCTTCATTTCTTTTTCTCTCCCACTGCTGGTGCCCGTCTTCTCACTCAGTCTCTGTCTCTCAAGCACACACACACACACGCGCACACACACAGAGGCAAAGGTTTGACAGCTTATGCTACCTCCCACATGTGCGACAGGTGTCGGGCCCTGTGGGAGCATTTACAGCCCTTAAACCCTTGACACTCGACCCCTGACCTCCTCCACTCCTTCAACCCCCGAGACACCTGCACCGGCCGCAGAAACTACAAGGTGAAGTGGAACTTGACTCCCACAGAGCTACTGAGGGTGAGGAAAAACAAACATGTCCCCTTTAGGATGAAAATAGAAGCTGAAAAATCTCTGAACTAAGCCACATCATTGTGTGACAAGTCAGCTTTACATAATGAGAATTATAAATATTTAACTACATGTTACTTTAAAGTTAATTGTATTAAAGTCATGGTTGAAAGGTTCTTCATTTTTAGATCTTAAAACTATGCAAATCCATTAAACTGACTGTGGAAAAATTATTCAAGTATTTATTCAGCTCAATGTTTTAATCTTTTTCTATTGCTATAAATATTTTTTTATATTTTGTAGCTTTTATTGTAGAAAGTAGGAGGTTTTATTCATTTTAAACAAATACTGATTTATATTTGTTTAGTGGACCATTACTGTAGGAAAACAAAAACTTGTACATAACAATGTTTCTAAGCTAGTAAATGTATTAACAAGTAACTAAAACAAACAAGTAAACTAAATAAATAAACAATGTTAAGGAAAAAAACTAAATACGTAAATTAGTAAATAAATAAACAAGTTATATAAAATATCTAAAATAAATCAACATGTATCTGAGTGGATACACACGTAACTAATCAAATAAATATTTAAGATAGTAAAATAAATACAAAATTAACTGAATGCATAAATAAACATGTAAATAAGTAGAATAAAGGGAAATAAACAATAACTCATAAAATAACTTAGTAATTTTGCCAAATAACATGTAGACAAGTACAGTAAATAGACAGATAATAAAATACAAAATACACATAACCTAAGTAAATCATCAACTTATTAACTAAACTTAGTAAAATAACACAAATAAATTAGAAAATAAATATCTAAATAAACAACTTAATTGATCAACTAACAACTTTTTTTTACAAGCAACTGTATCTGAGAAAACAATTAAAACTACTGAAAGGAATAAATTAATCCATAAGTAGCAAAGTAACATATAAAGAAAAACATGAATAAGTAAACAAATAAATATTTTCAAACCTTGAATTACTTTTTAATTTGTAAGAAAATGCAACAAATTAAAAAGTCAATATTTAAAGCTCAAAAATATTTTCTGCGTTCATTTGAATTAATTTAACTGTGTGCAGCTTTTTATTCATAACAATGTCTTTTTATATAAAACTTCCTATTTTTTCCATGAGGAAAAGAAAGAATATTTTATCTCTTCATCTCCAGCTGATAATCAAACCAAATATCATGTCAGGTCCAAACATATTTTCAAATGTTTTTGTGATTTCTATCCTACTTTGTGATTCTAGTAGAAATCACAAAGTAGAAAACATGCTTCTACTGACGTGTCTACGCTTCACATTTAGACAAATGAAAGTCTTTATCAAACAATCCAACATTAGCATGCACACACCACGAAAACCCTCATGGAAAAAAAACACACACAACAAAGCAGTGGCACGTTTTAATGAATACATCTCAAGCAGATGTTGGCTGTATGTAAAGAGGGACAATTACTGTATGTGCTTTCCGTTTGATTGGGAAAGCGGCTGAAGCTTAATTAGAATTCACAGCGATTAACATAAGCATTGTGTGTGTGTGTGTGTGTGTGTGTGCGTGCGTGCGTGCGTGCGTGCGTGTTGGAGGGTAGGACGGAGCATGAACCCCTCCCACCTCCTCCCTGTGTTTCCTCACATGTGTGCAGCTTGTGAAGTGAGTTTAAAGAGGATAAACAGCCCCTTTAACTCTCCCCTCATTCTGACCACAGTAATCTCCACACACACATGCCTAGACGCACATGGCTAGCTGGAAGCTGACCCATGACCTGGACAGATTTCACGGATTAGCCCTTTTTTTTGTCTGAGCGTTGCCTTTCTGATCCACTGCTTTGCCTTCATGTTATAAAGACAATCCCCCTTGCTCTTTTTTTTTCTTTAGACTCTAACTAGTAAAGCTTCCTCAGGCTTTACCTGGATTCCCAGGGTTTGTAACCAATACTAAAGTTTTACTAAGCCAGGCAAACACTGGAGGAGGAGGGTTAAAGGAGAGCTACTTAAAGAACAAGACAAATACTGTTTAAAATGCAATATCAAATGGAAATAAAGAAACTAAATCAGAAAGGAGTGATGTTTTCATTTTGCTTTTGAAGTAAAACTGTAGTTAGCCCTCATTTATTCATGTAGCAGCAGATTTGGGCAGAAGAATAGAGATTAGCTGCATTCTCAGCATCTCATTACGCCCAAAAGGAAGCCATTCAGGGGAGCCTGAACAGCTGTTCCCCCCCTCCCTCTCCTACTCACCGAATAATAGAAACGGCCACATAAACCTTGTCTTACTGTCATGGTGCATGAAATAAAAACATTTGATGCTAAGTGATATGTTTGAGTGTTGGAGTGGCAGCAGCATAACCAGAGACAAAACGACGACGACGCGACCCGGGAGCAACAAATGTGAGTGACAGAGGAGCCGGAAGGAGCTTGTTACCTGTCAATCATTCCAAAAAGAAAAATAAAAATGACGCAATGTCCCTCTCCGACCCTTCCCTCATACTCTGAGTGACACTTTGATTGGACACTTTAAATGTAACATCTAATATGGGCTTGTACTCTGTCAGTCACAGCAGCAGAGCCCATCTTTTCAGCTTTACTGAGTCCGGCGTACGCCAAACATCCAGGGAGCTTAAACAAAGATGACTCACTGTACAGAATAATCTTGGGAGTCAAAATAATACCTAATGGTTCCCGTCCGAGAGGAGGGAAAACACATTTTAATCAGTATTATCAGCATACAAAAGAATGTAATTAAAAAAAAAAAAAAAGATCAGAAAATGTCAGTTTTAAAGCACTGAGCATCGCCTTATTATTTCTGTGGTGAAACGTGGCAGCATCGCCCTGCATAAAATGAAAAAAAACCTTTGAAAAAGTAAGAACTGCAGCTGATAATGTTATATTAAATCCACAGAACTGCATTTTTAAAAAAAATAAGATTGTTTTGCTGATTTAATGCAGTTTGGCCATCAGTAAGAATTATACAAGGAAGGAATATTTTCAAGTATATTTTTTGTATAGCCTGAAAATATTTGTATCTCCTAGAATGAGAAGGAGACTACAGAGAGCGATGTCTGGGTTATAATTCACAAGAAAACTTAAAATTATTTATGATGACAAGAGCCTTTAGTAAAGAAACTATGCACCTGACACCACATCACTTTGTTTTGACTATAGACACAAGGAACTATCGAAAATCTTGGTAAAGAGAATCTGAACTTTTTTCTTTTTTACAAGTTTTTAATGTTATTTGTGAAGTTCTGCAGTCTCCAAGCTTCTGCCTCACAGAGTTTTCCTCCCCTATGACCCTCTACTCAGCTCCTTTAGACTAGCCAGAAGCAATTAGCAAACACCTGGTGGAACTTCTGAGTTCATTACAGGGGATGCTTCTCAGTGCAACGCTGGTAAAAAATGTTGTTAAAGTGTTAATAGAGGAGCCATGTTGTGATGACTTCCTGAAGGCGGAGTTCCAGAAAGAGCAGGACTTTTTAAAGAGACAGAGGCCCAATTTCAAAGTGTTAAATTACAATTTCTTTTGAGTCATATTGGATATTTAACAACAGATGTTAACATAGTTACTGGACTGTGCTACAAAATGACACTACATAATAATAATAATAATAATAATAATAATAATAATAATAATAATAATAATAATAATAATAATAATAATATATAAACTATGGTGTCATTTCAAACATTTTCAAGTAGTATTTTTGTTCAAATTGAAATGTCCAAATAGGGAGAAAGTTCATTCAGCAAGTGAGACACGGGGCCATTACACACACCAGCTCTTAACTGCAGGAGTTTCTGGTTCAAGCCAAACAGAAAGCAAACGTAATCAGGCACTACAGATGTTTAAAAGGAATGTGTGTGTGTGACTGGAAACAAAGAGAGAGATCAGAATACATCAAACTAGAAAAAGATGAATGTGTTCTTTGTAGCTTAATCTAAAGTGAGCTCCACTCTGCGTCTGATACGAGCCAGCATGCGTGTGTGTGTGTGTGTGTGTACGTGCGTCAGTGTGCTGTTGTGAACTTTCCTGAGATTTGACAAGAGGTTAGCAGCACTAAAATAAACCTCAAGTGAAGCGTCTGTCTGATTTTCCCATCAAAATAATGAAGCGTGATCAGGTTTCGCTGCTCTATGCCAGGGAGCGTCCAGGGTCCACGACTGTCAAGGCACACTTCAAAGACTTGTGGTCCTGTTGCACTTTGCCTACCCTGGCCTCTCTGACTGACTGACTGACTGGCTGGCTGGCTGGCTGGCTGGCTGACATTCCAGGGTTGCTTTAGCTGCTTTTTCCCCCCCTCTCCCTTCAGTTCCTGACATCCATCTCGTAGCTCTCACAGCAAAATTACAGAAGAAATGGAAGGGCAGGAAAACAAAGAGTGAGTCATGAGAGGGAAAGCTGGACTTTGAGATCACAAGGTGACTTGGGCACAGGCGAAAGATTACTTTAATATGTGATACTTGTATTTGCCAAACTGACACCAAAGAGTCAAAGATCCTACAAGAGAACATAACAGGAAGAGGAAGGAGAACCAAAAACTAGAGCTAGAGATGTCAAGAAAAAAGAAGCTTGTGAAAACAAATCACTTCCAATAAGCCTGTCCATTTCAGACTTAGGGGCAAGAGGGAGCCAGAACAATTTGTAACATTCTCTTGGGAATATTAAGTGACACTGTCCTAACTCTGGAAACCGACCGAAGGAAATTTTCTGTCCAGGTGTTGTAACATCGACAGAAATCTAAACTTAGCTGACAAACTGGCTGAAATCAGATATTCAGGCAGAAAAAGGAAGAAAGACAGGTCAGTCTGCAGTGTCCTGAGCACCAGATCTACTAAAACTGAATAAAATATTATTTAATGCAAACACTAAACATACAACAATGAACACTGTTGGAAAGAAACGGTTTTGGCTAATTAGCCGCCAATAATACGGTAGATTAAATCAAAGTTTACTGAATTCTCTTCTAGTTCGGTACATAATACAACACCAGCAGTGTGTATTACCAACTAAATGTTAGGTTCAATCTTCAATTTTGTTACTAGTTACAAATCCAATGAGTCCTGCCAATTTTGCTGGACGATAAATTGTCCCAGAAATTATTGCGATAAATGATAATATTGTAGTTTTGAGACCATTTTCAAGAAATATATTGATAACCACATAAACAGTACAAAGTACAATAAACACTCCACATTGAAATTGGAAGACATTTTAAATATACAAGCTAAAAAACACCCAAAACCATAAATAACATTTTCTTTAAAAAATAGTGCTAATCATCAGAATGGAAATTATTGAGCTAATTTTATTTTATCATGCGATCAATTTATCAATTGCTTATTGTAACAGGTTAAATTATACTTTATATAGTGAAACATGCTAAAAACAGGACAATGCTATCTGTTGCACAGTGGTGGCAGTGTCATGAAGAGGTCATGCTTTTAGACCTCTTGGTTATAATTAAAATTTACTTTTAACTTTTTTTGTCCAATCACTTTTATGCACAGATAAAAAGTTGGTCTATATTGTCATAAAATATGAGCCGTCCACTTCTAGCACAAAAAAGAATAAATCTGGGCAATGCATGCAGAAACCCCAAAACATAGTCACTGGTTCTGAAGTGGACAGACGGATGAGGTGCAATGTACTGCAGAGTGCTCATTTGCAGAGCCGGGTGGCCTGTGGCATCACCACTGTTCTCTTTCATTTGGAAGCGTCTGGAATGGTGTGGGTGGACGAGCACATCTATGCGTCGCATTCGTTTGCGGCACGCAACAGTCTGCGTGCCGTTATGCGTGTGTGACGGGCCAAATAAAAGGAAATCACAGTAATCGGAGTTGACGTGGCTGAGGCGTGTATGCAGGGAAGATACTGGATAAAGATAGCGGCCTGGACCTGACTCTCAGCTGTTTGTGCTTGAGACTCAGAGACAGACTCGGAGCAGCTGAATGACCAACAGGGATACAAATAGGAAAAGACAAGATGTTTATTGAACACAAATGTACTCTTAAAAGCTCCCCTACAATCTGGTTGTGATATGCAGATGGATATCGCGTTACTGTCTTTGGGTCATCAAACGCAGCAGCTTCTAAACTCTGGCACAGGTTACCAGCGGACCGCCCAACACACAACAGCAAAGATAGTCAGATGGTTCTGCGGTTGAACAAGATGTCAATCAACCAGAAAATGACCATTTGTACAATGCAACTCATACCAGGAAGTCTAAAATACAACAATGAAGGAAAGACAATTAAAAAAGTAAAATATTCAAACATTGAATCAAATTTGTGGCGACTGTAATTTGTTGAAAAGCTGTACTAAGGTTTGCACAAATCTTTTTGCTGATCTAACGAAGCTGATTTCCCAAAAGATGAATCCCTGTGCAAAGGCATTTACGGCAAAAATATATTAACATTCAAAAGCTACACTATCATTGAGAATTGAGAATCAGGATCATGTGATCCGACAAATTAGTTGTTTGGTTACTTCTGTTGCTAAGAAACTATTATTGGTGAACAATTTTGAAACAAATGCAGCCAAACCACTCATACCATACACCGAGTGAGTAACACTAGCTTAACCTGTAATCTAGAAATTCAAAGATCTGCAGGAAAGTTGCATATTATAGCGTTAGGAACAATTTTAAAATATAAAATTGTTTCGTGATTCGTCATGCATTCCGACATGTTTCAAGTTTTAATCCCTGTGAATGTGGATATTTGTAAGATCAAGGCCATTCAGGCCTGTGGAAGATTACTACATGGTGATGTTGTTTTTGGGACACTGTTGGCTTTTCGTTTCTCCTTTTCTCATGTCATGCAGACAGAAACGGGACATCCTTTCGACCGCATGAGTTTTGAGATAAATAAAGCAATCTAAGGCCGGTCCTCCGTTGCACTGAACGTGAAAGAATGCAGATGTCAACATCTCAAACTGGCCACAAATTGGCAGTTGTGACACCACTGAGGTTTCAGCTGCCACCCCACCCCCCTCTCCGCCCCCTCAAATCCTCTTCCTCCTCCTCCTCTGCTCCTCCCGGGACCCTTCCCTCACTTTGTTCGGACAGTGAATATGTAGAAATCAAGAAGCGATTACAGTGATGTCTGCGTTAAAGTCAACAGATGGGTTTGCTTAGCACAAAAATACACGTTGTCAATCAAAACATGTCATCAAGCTTAAGAGATGTACAGTAAAACGAGTAAAGGCAACGAGATCAGAGGATTTTTTTTAGCCATTTGTTGAAAACAAAGAAACTTTTATGTAACTCCTAATTGTTTGCCATCACTTAGTTCCTCTTTGTCTTTGACAAGTTTATTATGTTTTCCATCTACTTAATTTTCCCACTTCTTGGACTAAGCAGACATATAATCATTGACTGTTTTCCCCTGTGCAGTTTTTAATCTCCAGGCCCAGATTTCTGCTGATGAAAGCATTCTGATGTAACTTCACATATAAAACAACCGTGGCTCTGAAAGCACTAAAGTTCAAGTAAGGATACGAGGAAAAGTCTGTCAAGCCGCCCATATCACAAGGGCCATTTGCATCTGACATACGTACAGAAAACAAACAAAAAAAAAGTCTCTGGTCTGGGAGGAATTCGGCAGAGAATATTTACTGTGTTTAAAAAAAAGAAGAAAGATGAAAAAGAAAATGTCAAGGGCTGAAATAAGACAGTGTGGCCTGCTTTGACACATAATGTCAAACTCACCAGCGATGAGGGCAGGGTGCTGAGGACTCTGACGAGCTGTGGCTTTGCAAGTCAGAGTAGGACGAAAGAGAAACTCTGGTGATGAAAGGATGAAGAAGGACACGTCAAATTAAAGACAATGAGGTAAAAAAGTCTCACAGAGAAACAAAAACTATTCAACTTTTGGTAAATTTAATACAAATGTGACCCTTACTTTCACCTGAACATTTGTTTTAGATGCATTATTTATGTAAATAATTGTGTAAACAATTAAAAATAATGCCAGTAGTGCCAAAACTGTTATAGTTAATGTCGTATTTGATTTACAGTAAGCAAACTAATAAAAATTACTCCTTATTTTGGATTTGCAAACTGAGAAAGAACCTATAGCTGATCGGGTTTAAAAAAATGCCCTTTCTTAAATTCACACAGTAAATAAAAGTCCCACATGGTGAGCAGTTAACATCATCATTCACAATTTAACCGAGTGCTTAGTAGAACTGCCAAAAGAAAAGCTTGAGACAGCTTGAATGAAATATTAGTGCTGAGGGACTCATGGGGGGAGGGAGGAGGTTCGCAGGACTCATTAAGTGTAAAATTCCTCTGGTAGCAGCTTACATTAAATGACTTGTGAAGGAGAATATCTTGGCATGACCAGAGACAGAACCCAACTTATGAACATGATGTTGACAGAGGGAATAACCAGTATGCTATACGTACATGTGCGCTAATAGCAGAGGACTGTCTAGCGTCACCAAACACTCTGCTCCGCATCGACACTCCCGCTCATCTTAACAACAGAATAGTTTGATTTGTTGCCTGTCGAAATGCCATACAGGTAGAAATAGCTAAGGAAGAGCAGCTTGGGAACTGTATAACTAAACTTGGTTTTTGACGCAACCTCTCAGACAAAATGTCACTCAGATTCAAGCAGACACGTGTAGCGTCAGATGAGCTCAGTTGACTAAATTAGCCTTAAAATAGTTGAGATGTAAAAAAAAAAAAAAAAAAAAAAGAACCTTATTCTTGTAAGAGAGACTGACAAGCTCTGCTTTTAAAAAAGATGACTTGGCACAAACACACCCAGACAGACAACCTTCCCAAACGAAGGTTTAACGAGGAGGAGATGGGCAGGGGAGCGAGTGAGATTATGGTTGTAATGTCAGAGACAGTCTGTCCCACATGGTTCTCATAAGTATTTGTATGTATCTACATACGTGTGTGTGTCTGTGTGTGTGATGTGTGTTTGGGTTTCTTGCATTACAGGGATATGATTTTAAATCACCACCCTCCTTCAGAATGGTTTAGGCTTCGGAGGTCCGACTGACAACGGGGTGCCATTCTTTAGACGCCAGCACACACACATTCTCTACAACCAAACAGACACGCACACACACACACACACTCACCGCACCAGCCAAGTACATCTTGATCATGCTGTCAAAGATCTGCACCGCCATGCTCATCTTCCTTCCCATGTCCATATTTCATTCTCACCCCGTCCAGCAGCAGAACACAGACGCGTATTTATCCACAAACATGCACATTGAGAAACACACCGGTTCTGCACAACAGCTCCTGAATGGGTCGCATGTTCCTGCTGATGAGCTGTGTGACGGCAGGGAGGATCACAGCAAACACAAACACTAACAAAAAGATAAAACAGTTTCACATGGCTGCAACTCTAAGCCTTTTGATTTCTGCGTGTTCCTCGTTTGCGTTCTGTACTTTCCTGCTTGCAACAAGGAGAGGGCTGGTGAGGAAGAGAAGAAGAGGCTAAAAAGATTTAATATTGCAACTAAGGCGTTTCCGGTAAATAGGAAGCAAAATTAAGATACAGCGTGAATAAGTTTGTTCAAGTCAGAAGTCGTTAAAAAACATGACACGCCAACATCCTCCAACTACTTGCTGTTGTCTTCTTTGTCTTTTCCCACAGTAGTAAACATCACATTTTTTCCATTGCAGTTTTGTCAAATAAACTGTTTTCCATACAAGCACAAAAACCTTTTATTAAAAAATGTGAGCTTTTTCAAAATTGGCCTGTTTCCAAATTTATGCAAATTTATGTTTGCAGTTTCAATTTGCACAATTTTATGGTCAATGAAAATGCAGCTAAGAGAAAATTCATCTAACTACTCAATGTGACGTTCTCGAAGAAAAGAAATGCAAGGCAAGTTGTCACTTTGAAGATATTGTTTTGCTCCTGACCTTTCTACAAATGATCTGAAACATCAAGATGTTACTGACTGTGTTTAATTGTGTCTCTTTCCTGGACGAAGTTTCCACAGAAAGCCGCCATAATAAATGGTAAATGGTTTGTACTTGTGTAATGTTTTATCAATGCCGTCACATTTCACTGTTATTTGAATGCTTTTTCACATTTAGTCAGGTTGATTTGAATACATTGGTCTGATATTAAAATGTTGTATGATCTGAAACATCTAAGTGTCAAAAAAGGAAGCAACAGAAATAATCAGCAAGGAGGAAAATACTTTCACAACACATAATTTCCTCCTTTTAGCGAATGCATATGGTTGAGACACCCTAGGAGTTTTAAATTTAGGGTTCAGTGACACCGTTTTTAATGAAAACGTATATCAGGAGAAGCAAGGAGAAAGCTCTGACAAAGTGCCTGATTTGTTTTAAGGGTCATAAAGGTTGGGAAATACTGGTGTAATGGCTGCAGCCCCAACAGCCCAGGTTCAGGTTCTATGTTCAATCATGCATTTAGTCAAATTTATGTCCTGGTGTGCCCGAGCAAGATAGTAAATGCCTCCTCTGGGGCTGCCGCTGCAGCCAACTCTAACCTATAACCCTGCGGTTCAAATGGCGCTCCAGATAAGAGAATTTTCCTCGTCAGTTCATTAGGAAGCCAACCTTTCCTCAGAAGGGAGAAATTTGTATGCTCTTGTCTCCGAAGCTGCACATAGTTGAAGCTGTTTGAGCTCCGAACAGAGCAAAATGTCACTTTGTGCTGACCTATAGCTGCTTGAGGGCTCTTCTATCCTATAATTAAGTGAATTATCTCAGAGGACAGTGCCATACATTCCCCTTGGCGGGCAGAAGGCTGCTGTCTTCAGAGGAAGCTGCCCTGACAAAATGGCCTCTCTGTAGATAGATAATGAGGCAGGGCCTGACAGGTGGGCCCTGATTAGGAAGGAAGGGCCCTGCGTGGCGCGGGCGGGCACCGCGTACACACACGCGTGGAGCTTGGCCCTGTCTGTCCCACCGCGGTAAACACACTCATCAGAAAGGAGGCTGTCCCTGGAGAGGGAGAGCATGTTTGACATCATTAATTGGCTTTTTCAGCGCGCGGAGTCGGAGAGATGAAAAGCTTTATCAAGCTAAAATAATTAATTTTGCCCTCGCCACACTGAATTCGCTGACACTTCACTTCTAAGAGAAAATGAAGAAGAGGGGAAAATGACTACTTTCCTTCTCTCTCTCTCTTTCTCCCTCTCTCGTTTTTCTTCATTCAGTCCTCCCATTAGCTTTTTGTAGCTCATCCTCGAAAAGACATATTAATGGAGGTAATGTGAGCTTTGTGTTAAAATACAATTAAAAGGAGATTTAATTAACTTGAACCTAGCAGTAGGAGGAAAAGGTTAGCTTTATCTCAGCCACTTACAAAAGCCATATATTACAAAACTACAATATGTGCCCAGTGCACCGTACATATTACTTCCAATTTATTTTAAATTAGCAAGAAAATTACAGGGGTTTAATAATACCCCATCAGAGGGACTAAAGGTCTAATCGTTCTGAATATCTTCCGGAGCTCTGGTTGGATAATTAGTTTAATTAAGCTTTTCTGAAAGGCACCCAGATCTGAAAAAGTTGAAACTGCACCTGAACTTTGACAAAGTGCCATCTCAGGCCAGACACTTGAAACTGTGCCTGCTCACATGACGACGCTCGCACAAGACCATGCTGCTCAGCGTAAACTGTTTATCAAAAGTATTCATACCGCTTGGACGCTTTTGTTTTCAGACAAATGTTTATCGAAGTTTTACGTACGGATATGGAAAATCCATAGATATTTTTTATGTATTTGTAATCAAACACTCAGAGTTTATACTTTGTGAAACCATCTTCCACTGCCACATCTATTTGTTGAATATTTTTGAACCTTTCCTTTTTGCAAAACAGCTCAAGTTATGTCAAATTGGACAGAATCTTGAGATTTTGCTTTCAAACCAAACTCAACTGACGTGTTCCTTGCTCTTTACAATGTTGTTTGCTCACAAATTTTCTAGCAAACCTCAGAGATCTTCACAGAACAGCTGGAATTACAATGTCATTACACTTTTTTATATGCCTGCATAGATAATAGAGACTTTTATACAAAACCTACATTTGTTTAGTGATCCTTGTGAGAAAAAACGACACTAAAGTTTACATTTTTAAAAACTCAGTTATTGCTGCACCCAATCAGAAGAATATATAGCATGTTAGAAGTTTTAATACTTTAACAAAGCATACGATGATGTTCTTCCTTTAAATTCGAAACTTGAAATATCGGCCATAAAAAGTCAGATCAGTGCATTTTTAACTACAAAGACAAAATCATTTGTAGTTTTGCTTTAATAAAGAGCGAACATAAGAACACATCCCTGAGGGGACAACGGTTGGACTTTTTAAATTGTTTTCCATGTTGCTTCCAGCTCCCCTAATATTTAATTACTTTAATAATAATAATCTCTGGTCCTATGTGAGTACTCCTTCCTACAGATATTTGAATAATACTAATAATAAGAGTTAACTCAAAGCATGTGCACACTCACAGCTACAAAATAATAAGCCACACAGTGGCTTTTGCAAAAATGGGGAGAACAAGGTGGCTTAATGCTTCACTTCTCTTGCAGAGAAGTCACATATTAAACCAAATTTATGCTCCATCCGTGGGTTTTCCCCCCCTCTCCGTTTTTCAGCACATCTTTAGGCTACTTCCTCGCCTCAGCAACCCTCAGACGTACACAATATTTACCTCTCTCATTCGTCACGCGCAAATCTGCTTATTATGTTTCATGCTGAGTGGCAAAAACTGTAAAAAGTTAAATAAAAATCCGGCGCTATTAAAGGTAACTTATTGTCAAAATCTTCCAATGCTCGTAAAGACGGTTTTAGCACTTATATGAGTAGCAGCAGCTAATTGCACATCCATAAACATCATACATCGCTGCAGCCCCGTTCGCCCAATATTATTTGATTAAAGCCTATCAATTATTCATGGCCACACCAGCAATGCCAGTTTGGATAAATATGAACAGTATGAAGTCCTCCCCATGGTAAATGTAAAGTGACTTCTCAATAAAAATGAATGGAAATTATTTATTTAAGCTCAGCAAGTGAGCACCAGCGCCGGCTTACGGTTTATTACTCTGAAACCACACAACGGCATGCAGCGATTTTAATTAAGACTAATTGTTTCCTTTACAGGCACGCTACGGAAAGCTAATTAAATAGAATGGCGGCGACATTTCCCAAAAGAGGACAGACACAGGTTTATTCACAGCGGGACGGTGTCTCCGAGACACGCTCCACCATGCATCAAAGTTTCAAACAACACCTCCGCAACTTATACTCACGTTGAAGAAAGTTATTTATGCAGGGTGACCCTCACAAGATAAAGAAAAATTTTACTTTTTTATTCATATTTGCAATAAAAAGCTGCTTAAAATATGCAGCTTCAAGTTCACATTTTGCCAGCAAAGCAAAGCATTTGCATTGTTGCATCCCTGGGAAGTTTTCAGCAAAGGATTCCCAGAAATGAAACAGTTTGAGGCCACGCTCAATAATCATACAATGTGCTAATAAGTTACATCCAACATGTGCTTAGCATTTGCTGAGACGTTACTTTAGTGTGCAAATGTGGATATTATTCACGCTGTTCCAAAACATTCATGAAAGGGGGGCCACCAATGTTTATATAATGCTCTTTCAAAAGGGCCACAACAGTGTGCTGCGCCGGAAATCAAAAAGGATTTGGTTATGCATTGCTTTTTCTACAAAACCACCAGTACACGTGATCCACATTCTCCTCTTGAACCATACAACAAAGGGCTTCACAGGGGGAAACTTTTCACAAATGCAAACATGTGGCTTCTGCTGCAAGGACAAAACAGAGATATTATTCACAACTTCAAGCAGATACCTTGTAAGCTGTGAGGTAAAACAACAAGACGGCACCGTGATTTATAACACACAATCCCTGGAACTGCTCATATTTTACTGAATATTGCTTCTTTCTTGTATCATTTATGTAAAGCTATTTCTACAATTTTGAAATACATTTTTTTTCATGATCAAACTATAGATGGAGTAATATCTATCAAAAATCTCATAAAATAGATGCAAAAGACGAAACAATCAATTTTTCGGAGACACCAATCAGACCGGTTTTGAATGATGCAGTTGTTCCTATGTATTAAAAGCACCAACAATAAAAACTCCAATCATTTTTGGTTTATAAACATGTCAACCTAGAGCAGCGTATTTGGTGTGCTCGTTTTGATAAAAATCGAAAGTTAAGAACATTTGTTTTGGCTTAATTTGGTACTTCCTGCAACTTCTGTTGGTTTTAAACTTCTACAACTTCTGCACATTAATATGCAGCACTTTTTTTTTTTTCATGTGTTACGGTTCTAAAGAAAGGAAAACAGGAAAACAGTCGAAATCAGAAACACCAAAGAAACATCAAAGAAATCCAAAAATCTGCATCAACGACGAAAAAGAATTGTTTTTTGTATCATAACCAGCAGAAATAATTTCCTGCCACTGAATTTTAAAAATATTAAAAACATGTATGATTTCATTCCAATTTACAATTATGCTCTGCTTGTGTTGGTGTGGGTTTACCATGACAAAATGTGATCATTTTCATTGTTGCTTCTAACAACAGATAATCAGCCTCGCTTGTAAAAGGATTAATCCTGGATTTGCATCCAGCTGAGATAGCCGCAGCCTCTCTGGGCTCGGCGTCCACGTCGAATTCTGGCTTGCTAATTGAAAACGAAGAAATAATTACTGTCTTAACAGTGATGGAGGAGACGCTGGGGACACTGGGAAATATGCAATTCCACTGGGATAGGAGACCCGGGAGTCACACGGTCCGTCGGGAATTCCTCTATTGTCACGCATTCAGCACCCAACCACGCGGAGGGGGGCAACACATTATTGCTATTTTTTTATATTTATGTTGCATTTTCCTTCAATCCTTCCAATCCAACACTAAACACATCCACCAAATTTTACTTATTGTTCAAACACAGTGTAATCCCAATGGGACTGGGACTATGAAATCCCCGGCAGACCGTGGTGAGAGCCGATAACAAATGGCGACGGATTGGCAGGTCCGTGGTGTTGTCTGAGGAACAGTTGGTCTTCCGACTGTCCTCATCAGCAGATTTCAATTGGCTGTGCAGCCTAGCATGGAGACCTTAATCTCTCTGCAGACTGTTATTTACATTTATTACCCTGCTTAGGAGACAGCGGACACAAAGAACACATCCAGGACATTTTTGTACTTGCAAAAAAAAAAGGGCTCAGATGTTGGCAGGGATTGACTGGAAAAAGACTAAATCTGTTCTTATCGTTTTCTAAATGAATTTGAATTTGAGTGACTCCAAGCAGCCATTTTTGCCCTGCAGGTTGAAACTCTGCAGAACGTGGGGTTTTCACCTCCCGCTCAGACAGTTGAGGGGGTGACACGTTTGTGCTTTCTGTAAGAAACGGGATTACGTGTGTGAAACAGCTGCAGAGAGAAGGAGTCACGAATAATCTGCAGAAGAGCACTTTCTAGTGGCGCTTTCGGGGCACAGCAGCGCAGGCGCGGCGGGAGCAGCCTGCTTGTCAGTCTGTTGTCTGTCGCTGCTTCGCCAGAGCAGCCGGTCCTTCTTTCTAACACACACACACACGTAGATACTCCGGCAAATATGCATGAGAGAGCAGGCTGTCTTTTCACAGCAACAAACAGTAAACTTGCGACATGCCGCTACATGGGAGATGCCACAAATAGCCGGCTGGTTTTGAAGAAAACATGTTTTGATGTGAAGGAGCAGTTTGGGTGCCGAATACAAACTACCTTCTTTTGTTTTGATCATTAACGACAAATTTTTTATCCATCCTTTTTGGGAAGAGATGTTTAATCGCGGTGAAAACACTGCAGCACGCTCTAATTTTACCTCTTTAAAGAGCCATTGCAACGTCATTGAACCTCATTGACCTCCTGAACAGAGGCAGGGCGAGTCTTCAATAGCCTCCCGTTAACAATGACTAACAATAGGACCAAATGGCCTGGCTGCGCGCATCCACAACAACAGACCACCAGCATCCACCATCCATCACAGTCAGGACACTCCCAGAGTCCCGCATGATTTGGACGACACAGGCCACTATTTTGAGAACCATGTTTCGCCACCGTATATATTCTGCAGTCAGAGACGGCGTGGATGTGTGTGTGTGGGGTGGAAGGGGTGAGCTAAGGCTGTCGCTGTGAGGCTTTGATTTACAGTGATTTATATTTGCCCACTTTGGCGTTTTCAGTTTTTAAACCCATTTCTTTCTCACGACACTTGAGTACGTAAATCAGCTTTAAGAAACATTAAATAACCCAGAGATGTGTTTCTTTTATCTTTTTTAGAGCCCAGCAGACAATTTGCTTACAATTAGTGTTTAAAAAGAGACATTGGCTGTGTTCATCTTAAATTATAGTTGAAGACTGAACATCAGATTACCTTGTTTTCTTCCTTAAAAGGAACTAAATTGCTCACGGGTTTAAGAACGATATTGCAGACATACCAAAACCAAAAACCTGTTTTGCCCTTAAATTTACAAAAAGTAAAACAGTTACTAGCCATTCTTTTCATGTGACAAATAAAAAAACATGTAGACTTATGCACAGCTCATGCTGAAAAGTTTTAAAAATTTTATGTTTTGCTCAAAAGAGCTAAATCTTTAGGAGATGCACCAATCAGCTTTCACTAGCCGATACCAGTTTCAACTATTACCTGCAACCAATTAAGCTCTTTTGTGTTCATTTTCTTTTAATTAATCATTGAACAGCACAAACAAGCAAAAAATGAGCAGCATGTTTGTCGATGGGATAAGCATGTTGGCCAGTATCAATTACTCATCTTCTCAGAGCACCAAATACCAATTTAACCCATCAAAACTAATTAGTTTAATCTTTATTTTCCTTTAAAAATGAAACGTGAAAAATAATGACCATTAAAAAATATATATATATATATATATATATATATATATATATATATATATATATATATATATATAAAATGCATGGTTCACCTTGACAGAGTTCTAAGTTTTGATTCCAAAATGAAACCAAACAAAGTAGAGAAATTTGCTAAGAATCAATGTTGTGACGCAATTCTGGTCAGAACAATTATCTCCTGCACATTATTTTTAATTTCAGTTAGTTTCTCTGACATTTTCTTTATAAGGGGCCGTTTAGGACAAAATCTATGTTTTGTCTCACACACTACAAAAAACTCACGCACACTCAAAAAAAAACCTCACACACACTCTAAAAAAACTTAAATTGCATATGCACACTACTAAAATGTTACACACGCACACACATTTTATCTTTATCGCACACATACACTTTACTAACATCTCGCACACACACACAAATGCTATCTTTCTCGCACACATATACTGTTCTAACATCTCGCACACGCACACACAAAACACTAAAATTGCACACACACGCATGCTATTCCTCTCACGCATACACAAAATACTACAATTACACACATACACTACTAAAATATCACACACGCAAAAAAAATTTTTTGTCTCAGTCACAACACTAAAATTGCCCATATAAACTAATAAAATATAGACCCATTATTTTGCATGTGAGAGACTCAGTTTTGTATGTGTGAGGGACATTTTTTGTACGTGTGAGAGAGACTCAAGTTTGTATGTGTGAGAGGTGTCACGGAAGAGGCGGGGCATAATTTGGAGATCAGATCGCGCATGCGTTTTACCTCAGCGAAGTTAGCTTCAAGTTAGATATTGGAGCTCCACAGTGTAAGCAGCGTTTACCTCAAGGTTAATCCGATTTATGAACGCTAATTTCGGCCAGCCGTTCTCTACCGTTCCCTCCTCAAGAGCTTGGAGGTTCACCTAGGGCTTATTCCTGTTCTAAGGCCGCTTACTCAGGCTCTAACACTGGATCTAAGGCCGCTCACTCTGACTCTAACGCCGGCTATGACACCTGTTTTAACGCCATTTACTCCGGCTCTATAACACCGGTTCTAAGGCCACTTACTTCGGTTCTAACACCGGCTATAACACTGGTTCTAAAGCCACTCACTCCGGCTATAACAGCAGTTCTAAGGTCGCTTACTTCGGCTCTATAGCTGGAGTAGAGCCCTAAGTGAACCGCCCTAAGTGTAGTGTGTGAGACAAAACATAGATTTTGTCCTAAACGGCCCCTCATATTTCTCAGTACATGTTTCAAACAGGAAGATGGTTGTCTTCATTTAATCTGTAGACATACACTAATGGGACTTTGGTTTAAATGCTCATAAAATAAGTGCATGAACTGTTACAATGTTTTTGAGGAAGACAGAAATGTATTTTAATCATGGTTTCATTCAGACTTGTTGTTAGCTTCAGTCTGCTGGACCACATAATCTGAAGTTATACCAAACAAGGATGCAAAGATACAGAAGATATGACCTACAAATGACCTTTTAACAGTGTCTCACCTCCACAGTCCTGAAGGTGCTCATTAAATGTATATAATCCGTTGCTCAAACACACTCAGTTGCACATCTGAAACTGAAGACAAAGCCTCATGTTTCTGAGCTGCCTAGGTCCTAGCCAATCTGGAGAGGCAAGCCCGAGGGACTCACTTGCCACCAGCTGACTGACCAAGCGGCTTGCTCAAAGGCACAATTAGAGGGTCTTTGTTTCTCCCTGAGTGGACCCTTTTGTGCTGTAATGTTGCCTGGCACTGGAGAGGAACGTCATCAGTCACTTTCTGAATGGTTTGAGTGAGAGGGGAGATCACACACTTATATACTCACGCTCAGGTTGGAGATTTGTGGCCCTGTCAGAGTCACTGGACTGAGCTTCAACAGACAGCTCTGCTCTTCAGTGGATGATGGTTTATCAATATATTCATGGCTGCTATTTACGTCGGAACACATTTTAACTCAGGTCTTTAGGTTGATCCACTTTAATCGAACTCTAGCCTATTTGCTGGAAAAGTATGGTTTGCTTGGGGAAATGTGAATGAGCATTCGAACTCTGTAACGCTTCAAATGCATGTGTGAAAGCAAACGGGCCAGAGAATGCTCCAAAAGCAATGAGCAAACCATAGCTCCAGGCATTCTGGGTAAATTCAATCAAAACAACTGCGAGAGTCTAATGCAAGCTTGAGAAATTTCTCGCAGACAAAAGAGAAATCCTACAACCACTAAAATCTGAAATGACTCCACTTTTGTTTACATTTTGTGAAGAAGGAAGATGTGTTGTGTCTTCTTCAGGGGTTTTTGTGTTGTTTCTCGCTACAGTGCCACCACAGGCAGGAAGGGTGCAGGTTTTTCAAAGATATAGTTCAGTGTGAAAGCAAACTGCACCAATTTTAGTTCCCAATCGAACAAAGCCTACCTGTGTGATGATTGCATCTCAAGGAAAGCTTAAGACATTTTATTCATTGAGTCTTCTGATAAAAAGGAGAACACTGCCTAATAATCACCCGCCAACTGTTCACTGCCAAATATGATGTTGTGGTTACAAACTGCAAAAATTCAAGACAGCAGCTTCAGGAGCTAACAGAGAAAAACCTAAGGGAGCTGTTTGTGAGAGCAAGACATCAGATATGGACAGTAACAAAAATAGACAAAGTTTTTCTCATCCCATATTTGAAAAACGAAGCAGCTTCAAATTAAAAGATCTGAAACTTTTCAGGTTCATTTGCAGGCACTTTGTGACGTAAAGAGGAAGATTATCTGCATAAATTAACCTAGTGTGAACCTTGTTGCTTTATTTCTGTGCTAAAAGAATTGACAGGAGATTAATTTTGCCAGTGGAGGAGAAGAAATTCGGTCAAATTGACACAATTAAGAAGGGAGCACCGAAGTATTGATGGCCTTACATGTAACAGACTGACAGTGATTTCTCTGGTCAAGTGCTTCACACGTCACAGATGTCAGATCAGAGCAGCCATGGTAGGATCTCTGTGGCCAGACCTCTCCTCTCTCCTAAAATACCAATTTTAGGTCTGAATTATGACACGGATGACAACGTTTGATATCTCTTCCCAGGAGTTCAGAAAGTGATCCATTAGAGTCATTGCTGGTTGGAAGTGGTGCCAGTGCAAGCAGTCTGTTTCCACTGCCTGTAGACCTCACCTGCTGTGTGTAATCTGCCCTGCTAAAATGAAGCCAATTTAAATGTTGACCTTCTTAAGACACTGGATTCTTATTTAATAAAGGAGATGTATGTTTGCATCATTTCTCCTTTACTGATTTCTAAAGACTTAAATTCTTTAATTACAACTAATTTTTATATCAGAAAAAGATAACTTGAGTAAATCTAAAACAACATGACTCTATCGGAAAAAGTAATTTCCTCCTTAAACCATTGCACACCTCTCAGCAGAAATGTTTTAGTCCATCTATGCTGAAGGTTTCTTAATCAACTCCTACAGCATCTCAATCAGATAAATGCCTATTTTCTGCAAGATTTTCCCCAGAAAACTTGCTAAGCTCAGTGGTTGGGGCACGAGGGCAGTCATTTTTTTGAGTTAAAACATGTTTAAAGTCGAAAGGAAACTTGAAAATATCACTTGATAATCATAGTTCATTGGAAAATTGGAAGATTAACACCTCAACGGCAATTGTAAAGTCTTAAAAATGCAAATATTGGAAAAAACAGATAAATAAGGAATGCTAAGCCTGGTGGGGGCACAAGGTAAGCCTGGTGGCCCGCCCGGCTTATGATACACTGGAAGAAATCCTGTTTCTTCATTTACAGATAATATGTCACCTTCATCCACTGGATTTAGAAATGTCTTTGGAACATTTTCCAGAGTAAAACATGCAGATTTTGAATTAATTTAAATCTTTTTGCCTACTTCATGTTGGCAGACAGGTTCTTTTAAAGATATTTTTTGAGTCTCGTAGTTATTAAGTCTGGGGGTGATAAGTGAAATAAACCAAAAAAACATGTGGTTATTCACACTTATTTGACAAGGAAAGATTACTTCTTTGCAAGTAAAGAAGCCAAACTATTGATTTGGTTTATTTTCCTTAACAAATATTACTTAAAAGCTGCTTCGTTTATTGACTCAGTTTATTGCCTGATGCTGAATTTTGTCTGAAGATCTAAAGCTACACAAAACGGAGAAAATACCTTTTACCACCGCTGTATCTACTTGTTGAGACAGTGTTCCTTCACTTGCATCTCAATGATGTAATGGTTTGTAGTCTAGTTTTACAATTTGCTGGTGTGTTTATTACGGCTATACACGAGCCAGACCATGTTTGATGAAGTCCCACAGAACTGACAAGGTGCTGTAAAAAAATGACATGGATTGTAGTTTCCAAAAAGGATTATCAAAGCAAATCCAGCCTTGCGCCAAGGTGTGGATTCAAAGCCGAGCCTTAGACGGGAATAATGCAATAAATCAGCAGGGGATCTTTTTATTCTCCTTCCTTGTACTGGTCTCCATATCTTACTGGGGCATGCTGTTTTTCTAAAGATGGAGGCAGAGTCTTGGACGAAGGGAAGAAAGGATGTGTGTGCATAAAGAGTTGGGAGGGGGGATTGGATTGGAGGAAAATAAGAGGTGGAGGCCAGGCGGGCAAAGCAGGACAGTGACATTCACGCGTTACGACATGGCAACTGTGACAAGGTGTCCTCCCCACCGCTCGGCCAAGCTGTTATCACAGTCGGCCCCCGTTTCCAGGTCGCAACCCTCAGCGGCACCGGCATTATTGGGTCGCGGCTTGGTGCCACAACCCTGCCCCGATGTGAGCCGGCGCTGCCATTGTCCAACGGTGAAGCGTGGCTTTCAGATACAGAACACACACTCACAGGCCCAGCGATCCGCCCTGGCAACCTCCCTAGCAACCATCTGTCCTGCTTTGCCATGCTCGGGCTTGGGCACAGCTAGCAATGGGCATGCCTTGACACATCTGAGTTAATGGGACAAAACGGAGGCGCACAAGAGGACAAAGGACTCACAAATGAAAGAGTGTAGTCAACAGAGGGAAGCAGCAGAGAAAGGAAGATGGGTTTCATAAAGACCTGGCTCACAAAGACAACCCAATATTGTTCTTTGTTCTTTTAAAGCAAAAGTCCTGGAATGTACATGTTTCTTGATAAGGTTAAGTTGAGCACAATTTATCTTGTACTGTCTGAGAATAAATGTCCCCAGGTGACATTTATCCGCAGAAATGATAAAAGAAAGCCCGAAAATATCCCGTCTCGTAATCACACAGATCCAGAGTTGTGCAAAAATATTCAAAGCCCTTGAATAGTTCCAGATCTTGTCATATTCTAACCGCACATTTCAGAGTATTTTAAACGAATTTTAGACGATTTATGCCTCAATATCTGTTATAAATAAAAGTCTGAAAAAGTACCATGCAGTTGTGTTCAGCTCCTGAGTCAATATGATGAAGAATGATCATGCAGTTGCAGCTGTATGTTTTGGGGGTATGAATGAAGCCTTAAGATGTGCAAACCTGTAAAAATCAAAGGTTCAAGTCTTACCACTCATACCAATTATTCAATTGTAACTGCAGATATATATTTGGGGTCTACCATAATCTAAAGTATTTGCTTTTTCCAAGGATTCACAGACATTTCTTTAGCTCCATCCATCTTCCCATCAACTTCACTGTCCCCTCTGCAGAAATATCATGGGTCTCTTGGCTGAATCTCTGATTTATGCAGTTTTGCAATTAAGCCGTACTCTTCCACTTGCAAATGGATGGATAAATGGACTGAGCAGTGTTTGATGAGGTGTTAATAGCTATTAGAAAGATATTGCTTTACAACTTTATGCCTATATCCAAAGTCTCCGTGGTGTGGTTTGCTCTAACAAACCTTCATTTTTCAAAGATGCAGGCGATTTGTTTCACCGGATTTTATTTAGCAGTATTAAGAATCGAATGGAGGTGCCGAGGTCGATATTTGTTATTCTTTCTCTTCCTTTATGTAATTGCTCATGTTTCCTATTCAAGAATCTTGTTATAGTGATGCTGGGTATTAGCATGACAACCAACAACAAACCAGTGACATGAGAACATGTCAAGTGTGGACAAAGACTACAGTTATGAATATGTAAGGGGTCTTTTTAACAGAATATAGGGGTTACTACTGAATGCGTCATGTTCCCAGAACACTGAGGAGAGATGGATGTGGCCCTTTTAGCCTAAACAGACATTGGTTTTGCAGTTGAACTTACTTTTGTGGGCTTGTGTTGCAGATTGCTTGTATTGTGGAATCTGCTCCGATCTGTCCGGAACGTTGATGCCCCTGAGGTCAACGCTTCAATAAGAGAGACCTTCAAGAGTGACACTTTGCTTCCTCGTGCTATAGACGTGACGTTAGCAGGGGGCGGGTAAAAGTGGGTGAGGGAGGTGTCTGGGTGGGGCCGGTCCAGGAGTGATGCGACATCACAAGTAGATACATCTTGTGCTGTCGAAAGCAGAGGCTTGTGTTGCCTTATCAGCGTGGCGCCAAAGGCCTCGGAAGCAGTGAAGCGGTGACCTCACCTCTTCCTCTCTCCCCAGACTTTTTTTTTTAACATGCAAACACACCTCTTTTGTCAGGCCATGGACTCTAATCAATTCCCTGCCCCTTGCAGTGCCCAAAACACCAGATCCATCCAAGCAGAGGGGGGAGCCTCCAACAATACATGATGGAGCCGCTTTTGATTCCAACTGAGTCTTGTGTAGGTCATCATCAAGTTCCTGTTAACTCCTTTGACCAGGCGTCTGAAGGCGATGTTGAAGGAGGATCAAGCACCCATCATTGAGTTTACACTAACGACAAAGACCAAAAGATGGCTGAAAACAGACAAGGCAAACAGACGCAAGTGATATCAAGGGGAAACTAATAAAACTAAGGGGTAAATTTAATGGTATGCAAACTCTATAGTCTACTACCAACCCCCAACCCCCTCGCTACTCTTTTTCTTTCTCCGTCTTGCATTTTTAAAGAGCTGAGAGGCCATAGCAAAAGTGAATGAACCATGACCACAGGCAGATGCTCCCCACATCTCCGTCTCTCACTGCGCCCTTCCCACTTTACACCCTCCATTTCCCACTACTAACTTGACACTGCTGTTCAAAAGAGTCAACACGGCACCTTGCACTTTCCTGTGTGGCCGCGCTTAAGCCGCTGCAGATGATTACAGTTTAAAGTCGACTTGTACTGAAGACTTTAAAAAGGTAAAAGTTTGCTTCCTGTTAAAATGCAATGTTTGTAACAAGTGTATGTTTTAGCTGCAGCATTTTGAGTAAATACCATTTGTTAATTTTGATAAACTCCCTGTGGGCAATTGATGGCAAAATGAGCACAGATGGGACCATTTCAGTTCTTTGGAACGGTTCATACTAGAAGTCATGCATCAGGCTTCTTGCTTTCAGTATAAAAATAAAGAGGTCCCCGCTGTAAAAGAAACGTGGTCTAAAAAATTATTATCGCAGCACTGAGGAATTGTTGAGAAAATGTTAAGTTGCTTTATGTTACATAACTGGAATTAAATCAATACTGACCAACGCATTGTGACCAAACTTGATCTTTATCAGGGTTTTTGTCTGAATAAATAACTGGTAAATGAATTGGCAATAAATAAAAAATGTGTCAGAAAGAGAAATTTTATACTACACTACTTATGATATTTATGAATGACCTTTTAGGCTGTTTTTAAGCTTCCCAAAGTGAGACAGGAAAGTATTGCCACAATAGACAATGACCCAATTTGGCTGCAACACAATCAGAAATTTTTTGAATTCAATAAAAAATGTTAAGTATTTTTTCACCTCCTCTTTACTTTGACTAATTATTTTATTGCATTTTTAGAACTGCTTTACACTGAAAGCATAAAGCCTGATATTTAACAATAAATAATATTACAACAAAGACCCAGCAGCTCTTCCAAATCCATCATTTTTGTGATTTAAACTCAAAATTGTTGTTCCATACTCCATATTTGACACAATTAAAAATGAACAAATAACATAATTGTAGCTTTAATCTTAAATAAGTCAATTAGTTAAGACTTTAGTATGTAAGCAGAATCTAATTTTTAATGTCACTGACACAAAACAATATAACTTTAATAATTATTTTATGAAGTAGCAACAAAGTACTATAACTTTAACTCAATCATAAATCAAAGTAAAAATTAAAATCTTACATAACACACAATTTCATATATGTGACATATTTTCTGTGGTTCTTATATGTTGAATTAGAACAAATTTACTCCATTAATAATCAGTACTTTACTAAACTACCATCTTCACAGAGTTTGGTTTGGAAGACAAACAGTGAGCTCCAGATTTTGCTCATGTGTGACAATATTTTCAGAGTTTAACTGCTGGAAATGATTTGATTTATGTCATTCATAATATTGTGTCTACATCCCTTCACAAGAAGCTCAATCCAGAATATTTACGTGGGTTCTGGAAGGTTCCGGTCACATTCAGGCAGCAATGAAGCCAGTCAGAAAAAAAACGTCCGGGGCAACGAAGCAACTACACTCCTCTCACCTTCGACAAATAACTGACTAAACATTTTCATGTTGCACTTTGAACCTAAACAGGCAACGTTAAAATGTTAGAACAAAGGTTCGCTAGATTAATTTTAACAGTGGAAATAATTCCTGCCTGCAGCAACCAGGTTAAGTATCCAAACATCAGCAAAACCTCAGCTGTATTGGTGAATATTAATATGAATAGCAACACCGATACAGATTATTATCTCTTCTAACAAGAAATATTCATTATTTCTGTAATTTTATTGTCAAGTTAAATTTCTGAAGAGAATCTTAAGACCACACACTTGTCAATTAGCGACCCCCACTGGGTTCCTGACCCCAAGTTTGGGAAACACAGAACAATCTTTATGCATGAAATAAAAGAGCAACGGTCATATTTATTTTCATTTTAATTTTTTTTTATTTATTCATTTATTTAATTTTACTGAACAGCAAAAGATCCACTATTTCTTGTATTTACATAATGTAAAAAAAATCCCTACCGATTTTACTTTAGAATTAATTCTGTCCTTAAATGTTCTCACTGCATGTTTACTTTGAGAATGTTGAAGATTTTAGTGAAGTGTTCTTAGATATATTCAAAATATAAAAACAATAAAAACATTGCTTTAAGGCTGAGCATACATACCAACTGTATATTGTTGCTTAAAAGTTAATAAGAAATGTTATTTGTCTATAAATATTCCTTCTTAAACGCAAATATAAAAATAAAAATATATGTCCAATATTGCTTTAAAATGATTAAGTTGGAAGTAAACTGATATGGTTTTAATTCTCACTCCATCACAGGTATGTGGCAGAGGTGATATGGTTCACCAAATAATTCTGTAAATTGAAACTACTCTATTGCAGCATATGTATCTGTTGGGATGTGGATGGCATGTTATTGCTCGAGACAACTCCTCTATTTTGAGATAGAGAGTAGAGCTTCTTCTTCTTCTCTTTGCTCCCACTAAAAGGATATTCTGATAAAAAAGGTAGAGCAGAAAAGAAGGCGGTGAGCAAGAGGTGATACAGCACACGGAGAAATTTCATTTCCTGCCTTGTAGGGAGAAAATGGCTTCAGCTGGGAAAAGCCGGCCAAAAGATGGGAGATTTTCCCCGCGAACAGTGATAACCGTTTGTTCATTTCCTGACAACAAGAAGGGGGAGAAATGCACAAGCTCCCGCTAAAATAAAATAGGTTTCCTTTTCTCCCCCTGTCATGAACGGGGGTCTATTTCACCGGCAACATGTCGCAGTGCTGCTAATCACAGAATCAGTTATTATTGAGGCTGGGGGCGTCGGCTGCATAGCCGAGAGAGGAAGAAGAAGGGGACCGCGGTCAAATTCTCCCACTTTTGTGTCGCTTAGCTTCTCTCCACCAGCTCAGATTTGCATTTTAATGGAAGGCTTTTATAGACTTCTCAGTGGCGTTCGTGGCACCACAAGTGGCATCATTAAGTGAACTAAGCCGGATTAGAGGCGATGCTGAGGTCAGATATCCATACGCCAAAACAGAACCGAAGCTTACTCCTCTGGGATTAGACGGAAATGGAGAGACAGCAGCGACGACGGGGGGAGGAGGGAGAAGACGGGGGAAACACGAGAACAAAAAGAAAATGATTTTTTTTGTGAGAGCAGTGGAAAGAGAGAGAGAGCGGGAGAGAGACGTATGGAGGAAGAGGAGTGACGGGCCGCAGTGAGGTGATGAATTGGTTGCAAAGTGGCTCCTCTTCAGCTCGAGGACCTCTCTGAGTCCCGGTTTGGCCCTGGTTCCAGTTTCTTACAGTGTAATTCAAAAACACCGACCTGGAAATAACATCGTACGTAAGGTAGTATGAGACCTGCGGAGGGCTGATAGAAGCGGTTACATGGAGCCACAGTGTCAGTCGGATGTAAGGCGAAAAGAACAACACGCAATACAAAAACCTCCCAAGGCTTCATGGCCTAAGAAACCCTTCTGCAACTGTGCTGCATTAATTGTTATTATAGAATATATAGCACATTTTAAAACATCTTAGGAGTGTACAGCTCCCAAACATATCAGCATCACAAAAATAAGAACAGCTGACTAATAGAAAAATGTTTATTAAGCTACTGTAACTGTAAAAACAAGGGCGGGCGATATGGACTTAGAATTTTATCACAATATTTTGTGGTACTATTGTGGTAACAATAAAAATAGTGAAGAAAAACAATCATACAAATATACTGCTCTTGCGTTAATCATATTTAAACGTAAATAAGTATCTTCTATTTTATTGTCTGCAGCAATTATGAATTAAGCTGCATTATAATGTAGTTGGACCGATCTCTGCAAACAACTCATCAAATAAACCGGGATACATAAAACTAAACATGTCATTAAACTATCAAGCATGGTGGTGGAGGGGTGATCATTTGGGCTGGGAGAACAAACCAAACATTAGGAAGGTAATCTGGGAAAACAACGGTACAGGTGTGATTATTTTAATATTTTTCTGAAAAGAAAATAGAAAATTATCCTGCAGATAAAGCTCTGTAGTTGCCATTGGTCATAATGTTATGAATGTGCAAACGTTTTTGTTACTGCTCAGATATAAAGAACTTTATAGCTATATATATACATATGTTAATAATAATTTTCCCTCTATTGCCCATGAGAGCAGCAGCAGAAATCCCTCTAAATCTACCTAACTTTCAACTGTTATGTTGTCTTGTTTCCCAATTAACCTTTCCAGGGTCCAACCTTTGCATGATGAGACACGGATCAATGCCCACGGCGATAAACATCGGCAGAGCACCTATAACCTGGTTGGAAAAGTGGCTTTGTAAATGCTCTGTAAATATTATCTAATGGGTGTTTACCATCAGTCCACAGGTCTGATGTGTGCCAGTTGCAGATACGGAGGGGAAACTGCTGGACCGTTTGAAAGTGCTGTGGAAGGTGAACTGGTGGAAACGGAAAATAGTCAACGGATCCAGGCTTGGGTTGACTCTGATTTGTGTTCCTGGATAAGCATAAAAAGCATGAATGAGACTCAGCTGAAATTGCTTGACCTCATGGCAAAATGTGAATATGTTAAAGGGAAATTTTAGGATTAATGATGGTAAGTGGCAGCCTAGCGCTGCTAATCATTAGCACCTTTTTAATAACTATAATTTTGCCCAGTGATGATTTAATAGCATAATGTAATGGAGAAAAGCATCAACTATGGTCCTGAAGCAATTGCCGGGAATCTTGAAAGTCTCTTAGGACCATTACTAAAAAAAAGTAAATCAAAGGAAAACTTTTGAAGTCAAATTCAGAGCGAGTTTCCCATTAAATTTACCCCAAGGTCAGACTAGCTAATGCTTAGAAAAGCTGCAAAAATCAAGCTAAAGACCATAACAGTGCAGTTATGAGTAAGACTGTAAATAAACCAGAAATGTTTGTTTATAAAGCAAGCCTCTACTAGCAGCTGTCAAGCACAGAGGTTTTACCGAATCAAGATTCGGTTTTACCGAATCAAGAAGCGATTCGGTAAAACCAACTGGTGATAAAAAAAAGACCAAAAGTGTGAAAGAACTGAGTAGAAAAATATGTTTATGGACTCACAGGAAAACAATCAGCTGTAAACGGTGCATTGACCTACTGACTCTGGAACAGGTGATTTTAAAAAAATGAAAGAAGATTAAGAGACTTTGTGCTGCTGACATTAGCAAAACTGTGGTCAACAATGGGCCAACATTTCTCTACAGGGGTGTAGAAATGGTTACTTCACTGCTAAAGGTGATTCTACAATCTGCTAGGTCACAGGACGCACGTCATTTTTACAATAAATACAGTTTGTGCAGATGACTGAATAACTTTTGTTTTCTTTGTCAAGAAACAGAACTTCCAAAGTTCTCTAAAAATATGCCTGTCTTAAGTGAATTTGGCTTTACGCAAGTCCAACACTCCCATCCCGTGGTTTTATGTGTTTACATAAACTTTTGAAGAAGTTTAGAACCAGCCGGAAGTGCAGAACCAGCAGTAGAAAGTGGATTTTGAGCGAGGAAAACAAAAGGGGAATATTTTGAATAAGGAAACTTTCCTCAAAAAAAAAACTATCAATAACTAGCCGTGCTTGACTTCAACATGAGTAGCTTCACTACAGAAGCGCTCTGGCCTGCAGATGTAGAACCGGTCTTTTAAAACAGATGCTGTAGTCCCTTCATGAATATTTAAGGTAATCCAGTGATGACTCTGTCAATGCATGAAGGGGCTTTTATTGTGCCAGACGCTTGTTTTTCTGTTATATGGGTATGCTTTTGAACATTATAGAGGAATTTTAGTCTAGCTCGCACAACAAGACCGTTTTAATTATCGTTGTTAAATCTTTCTAGTCTTGTTGTCAGACTTTGGAAAAGTCTGTCACTACTCAACAGGAATGCAACACCACATTCTGTCACGTTACAATGTATTTTAATTGGATTAACATAATGCACCAACACAAAGTAGCACATGGTTGTAAAGTTTAAGAAAAATATCTTAAAGTTTGTAGCTATAACAGAACAAAAATGTGAAGAAAATGTCAGAGCTATGAATACAGACAACAAGGCATTCAACATCAAACTGCTCAAAGATTAGGATGTGATCACTGCCTATAAGTTACGATCAATTTTGAAATTTAGATTAAATAGAATGCCGAGTTAATTTTAAATTGCTAAAATCAACGAAGAGGGGTAAAAAGTAACATCATTTGCTTTTAGAGTAAGTCTTACAAAAAAGCAGTGTACAGCATATCTAGAGGTTATTTATGCTTGTACAAAAGAGTGTGTGTGTGTGTGTGTGTGTGTGGGTGTGTGTGTGTGTGTGTGTGCGTGTGCGTGTGTGTGTGTGTGTGTGCGTGTGTATGCTTTTTCATGAGCCTAACACAGCGTGTTGTGCAGAGATGAGCGGCCCGTCACTCAGCAGACATCAGGCCGTGGAGGTCACACCCCAACAGTTGCGAGAAGAAGAGATTATGTCTGTGTGTATTCCTGCGCAAATGCGGATGCATATGTGTGTGCGAGCTTGCGTGTGTGTGTTTTACAAAAAGCAGAGATTATGCATTGTGATATCAAACTGGGTTAACGTAGCGAACTGTGTTTGCATACACGGGTGCCACGGAATCAAGGATTTTAGCTTTAATCCCCGCACACACTGAATCCTCACCGGCTGATTTGGCACTTTTTCAGAGTATTAGGCCACCCGGCGAGACGCTTTGTTTACCTGACAGCAAAGTCAACCAGTTTAAGAAAATTCCTACAATGCTTCATGTTTCGCTCCTTTTCCGAACGCCGGTAAACATGTTCTTCATCCATATTCCTCAATCTTGCTTTGGAACAAGTGAGTGGATGCTCGGTTAAAGCAACTGCAGATGCATCAAATTACCTTTTATAAAACATTTGAACCAAATTTTGTATTTGAGACCGTTGCATTTATTGTTTTCATTCGTATTGTTGCAGGATGGAGCATGAAGCTTGTAGCTTTTCCAGCGGAAAAAGCCTAAATGCACACTGGATAACGCAGAAATTAGCTGCAGGGGTCAAATAAAAGATTCAAATCAATGGTAAAAACAACACTTCACAGCTGCTTTGATTAATGGCCTCTTCTGGGATGATAAATTAAAGCTGAAAACTTTCTGTACACTTTATTAACACCCTCATTTTCTAACTCATTTAAAACGCTGCAGGCTTATTTCCCATTATGTTGATGATACGGGTACGGTTTGCCAAAAAAAAAAAACTCTTTGTGCTAATTGTGTGTTGGTTCAAAAAGCCATTTTCTGTTAGAGTGCACAAATCCATTACGGCCTCCTCCTTAGCCCGGATAATAGGGATTGAATTAGTGCGAGGGCTAAAACTCGCGGCCCGGGACTCCTGAAGATATGATTGATCATCTTATTGCTGAGTATTCAACCAGTTTGGGTGGATTTAATCAATACCATTACCTCATTTGGATTAAACCACACGCTGTTAATGAGCTCAGGACACAAAATGTGAGAATGCTGCAGCTTGATACAACAAATTACAAACAAACACATAAAAACAACAAGCACTGTCAAATGGCTGAGTTTCTGTAATAATAAACACAGTGGATTTAATGATGTGATCTCTTTTTTGTAATATTTAAGACTGATATCTTTTCTCCTATTCTATTCATTTGAATATTTAGTGCTTTTTGGTTTATTCAAGCAACGTCCTTGTCGTGGTCAAATGTGGGGATGAGTGATGCAATAAATAACTAATAACAGCTGAAGGTAAAAAAAAAAAAAAGAAAAGGAAGCCCATCTACATTTGATAATTCCTAAATAAACCAAGTATGGGTACATTAAGCATCTTATAATGTAGGTACAGTCGTGGCACTGATAAATATGGCCGACTTCCTGTTAGTCACAGCTAAATTACCTGTAATAAATAGAGGAATCAAATCAATGCACCGCAGAAATGAGTGAAACTACATTATTTTTTACCCTTTTCGTTTAGATGATGAACCAGAGTCACAGGGCAGTTTGGGAATCGAGCATTAAAATGTAGAAGGATGACTGCTGGGGTTTGACAGCAGGGCATATCATGGCAGGAGGGGAGAGAGGTGTCAGCTAATCTGGTGCAGAATGATGAAGATAGACACTGATGCCTCCAACTGGGTGGATGTTGTACACAGATGGCTGGAAAGAGGCTGATCACAGCAGGGTAAGAAGAAACAATAAATATGTTGTGCTATTTAGTGGATCTTTTTTACTATTTCAAAATGCGGTGTTCCTGTGCATTTTCAGCATTCAGTCATCTTTTGGTAGGGGTCAGTTAGTATCTCAATATTTTTCTGCTCTAAAATCCAAAAGCGTGTTGGTCCTTAAGCGTTATTGTGAAATGTTTTGAATCCTCCCCCTGACTGATACATTTGTACAACAAACTGTGACTGACTTTTGTAGAAAAGCAATTTGTACATTGTTGTAGATCTAAAACATGGGCCCTTTACTGACCTTTTTCTTGAAAAGGTACTCACTGAGTAGATTGCTCTTATTCAAATAAATGGACTAGGCCTGTCACAATAACAAATTTTGCTGAGCGATTGTCTAAAAAATTATTGCGATAAACGATAATATTGTTTCAAGACCTTTTGACACTGATTTATTGGAAATGACGTAATAATGCATGCGATTTCCTGCCATAGATAGATACACTTTATTTTCAAAAAAACACTGGAACTGATTAACTAAATTAACAAAACAACCAAAACCAAAAATAAAATGGATTATTGTTCTCCATGAACAAAAAACGTACTTGAATAAAAAGTAAACAACATAAAGTCAAAGTGGAAATTAATACTGCATTCAACCAAAAGAGTGCAGATTATGAAGTCTGTATACTATATTGCCCTTTAGTAATCACTAGATTTAAATAAAGAAGATGGGAACATCCGACAACCTAATGCAATAGTTCACACTACACGATTTTTTGCCCCTATTTTCCCCTTACGGTAATTGTTGGCCGATCTAAGATTGTCGCTGGTGATTTCGTAATCGTTCATCCTGCGGTGTGTGGTGGGTTACGGTAGATCGTCGTGGCCGCTCTGATCTAAATCAGGGGTTTACCCCGACTGGGAGCTTAACGCAGCCTGTTGAATGTGACAAGTAGCCAATCAGAAAGCGCTATTTACCTCAGTGCTTTCTGAGGGGAAATTACGTAGGGGAATCCCAAACAGCTGACACGGCGCAACCCTAAGTCCAGCAGACATTGGAGATGATATGTGGAAACAACATTAATGTTTATTCAACATTTCGTGCAAAGAATATAGAAATGACAAGGGGAAGAACTGGAGCCAAATTGCTACCGCAGTTGATAAACCCGGTAACTTTTCAGCTGTTCTTCGTAAACGTGACATCAATAGGTTATAATGATTTTCATTCAGTCAGGACTTTATACTGACTGTAGCCACGTGCATCATAGGTAGATTCTAGTAAAGCATTGATTAATGCCTGATTTTGAAATTAGTTAACTGGACTTGTAGCCATTATTTTTGTGCCAATGTGGCTGGACACCACATGGCACAATCGAACCCGATCGAACAGTTATACCTAGGATTTCTGTCGGCTAATGTCTCTCAGATTTTGGAAATGGGCCGACAATCAGCCGACAACTCATGTAGTGTGCGCTGGACATTACACTAAGGAAATGAGGAAGGGAGGGTCAGTGGAGAGCACCGGAGTTGAGCCTTTTTTTATTCAGTGTCGGCAACATAAAGAAGAAAAGGCAGGAAGAGACGATAAAGCCGATAATTAAAATGAGGTCAATAGGTTTAATTTATCATGCGATTAATTGATTTATCGTTTATCGCGACATGCCTAAAATGGACATAAGGTCCTATATTATGTGCATTAATTGTTTCCATTCATTGGGGTGCATTTGTGTTGTTTATTTTCAACAATTAGAAGGGAATATGTGTCTGTCTAGACATTAATGGTTGTGTAAAAACCACTGAAAGTCCAACTTGGCCTGACAAATGTTATTTTGTACCAAATAATTTAGAAGGTCTTCATTTTTTTCACCTTGCATCACATGATGTGTCAGTGGCCAACATTTGTAGTGGACGCATTGCAAATGGCCCGTGGACCTCCATTTGGACAACACTGAGCTCAAAGGGGTGAAAATGTGGAAAATTCAGGAAAATCCAACATAGACAGCTGAACTTTATTTCAGGTAAATCAGATTTACGACAACTGACTGCAGATGTGAACTCGAGCTGACTGGATGCTGAAATCCAACCAGAACTGGCTCAAGGCTGCACATATAAGCAACCAGTTCATTACAGATGGTTTATTTATATATTTTATTTACATTTTCCCCCATAAAAGAGTTGTTGGTTTCCACACTAACGGTTGGGAAAATATTGATCATGTTCTCATATTCTACATCACTAAACCTCATACTGCATCTAGTGTTAGCATGCAGGATAGTTTCAGGTGTAAACAGGCATGTCTACTAACGAAGAGCAACCCCAGGGATCAGATCGTCTGTCCTAGACTCCTTGGATGTGTCATATCACACTAATAACCCTCATCTGATCTGAATCTCCCACTTTTCTCATTTCTACCTTTCCTCTGTCTCATTCCTCTTTTCCTTTTCTATCCCAACTGCTTCTCATTAGACCTTATCTATGCTCCCACATCCAGTGTTGGGGTTTTATCTCTCTAATTATGCTGCTCTTCACCTATGGAGGGAGCAGGAGAAGCCCTGTGGCATGCTGGGAGGACGATTCTTCTCCGTTGCTCTCCTTTGTCATGCCCTCTCTGACTTTTATATGCACAGAATCAGAATTTCCCCTTCCCCTCTTTTCAATTCAGTCACCTTTTCAGCATCATGGGGGCCCTTTGAGCAGGGCCCCGGCCCCTAAGTCCCCCGACCAGCCAGGCTCGGTGATAAAACTCCCCAGACACTCTTCCATTATGAGGCAATGATAGGAGGTGCTGTGGGGAGTTATGCACAAAAATACACTCGCTGCCATTCTGCACATTCAGACACAACACAGCCGTGGTACGCACATAAAGGAATTTACACACATTCGTCTCCTGCTTCCTTATCTAGCTTTTTCAGTACCTGCTGCGTGAGCTGCATGTGCTTCTCTTGGACATAATCCCTTAAGAATCCAGCTGTTTTTGATAGAATATTTATAACAGTGGCTTTGCAGCACATATCAGAAAATGGAACTAGTAACCAGAGTGCTGCTTCTGCTTTTAACATGTTTTTTTCTTTTTATTCCGAAGGAAAATGTTGAATCCATTAGAGCTCCTCACCGAGTTGATTTCTGGGGTCGCAATAAAATATGTTAGCAGCCGAGTCATGTCAAACCAGAGAGTAAACGTGCTAACGTTAAGCTAGCACTTCAGCACAATGCATGAAAACACCAACAACTGTGCAGAAATCTCCATTTCCTGACATTTCCTGAGGAAAGATCGGAAAGAGAGCATCCAAAATATGACTGATAATCCACAACCTATAATGGATGCAGCAAATACCGATGATTAGAAGATGGTTTTCACAACTTAAACCAGCGTCATACTAGGTTTCTTTTTAAGGTTTGAAGGTCAAATTTGAATAAATATCAATAAAACAAACTTTCTCTGTCTAGATTACTGTCAAATAACATTGAATCAAAAAAACACATGACAGTAGGCAAAAAGGTTTTATAAATGTAAAAAATTAGGAAGTTTAACACCTAAAGCTCTAGTATATTTTGATTCTCTTACTCATAAACTCCACGTTTGATTTAACAAAATGAGTTCAGATGCAGCCATAAAAGGGAAGAGGATCAACACCACCACAAGGGCTGCAAACTGACTTTTTAACAACTCTGTACACAGAAAGTGGAGAATGTGGCAGAGCTAAGTGTGTATGGCTGCTCACTAAATACTGCTGACTGCAGCCACATGTAGGGTGGAAGGGGGTCATCTGCGAGCGTGTGTGTGGCAGGACCTACATGGGTGATAACCCCCAACAACAGCGCCCCTTCCTTATCTGCTCACTTGATCCACACACACACACACACCATACAACAGTGCGTACAATATGTGATTTTAATGAAGCTAATCTCCAGGATCACCAGGTCTCTGAGCCGGGAAATTAACGAGAGCAGGTTAAACACACACAGGTTCACTGAAACCCCTTTTAAACCATGTGTGTGTGTGTGTGTGTGTGTGTGTGTATAGGGGTGAAATTGGTTTTCCTCAGGATTAAAGGATTAAAAAGGCTGTTAGTTCCTCAAAGTGCTCCAAATACAGACCCCCCCCCCCCCCCCTCAATATTCATTACAGCAGATACAAAAGGCAGAGAGGAGCTCATAATGGCCCCAACCTTCTAATCATTTCAAGCAGGGACGCCATGATCAGGCACACCGCCACAGTCTCACACACACACACACTCGCCTTTATTATCATTATCCACACTATTAGCATGATATAAGAACTGTCTGGAAATCACAACAGGGTGGATTTGATGAAGGAAAGAGATTACAGAGGAAACTGTGGCTAGAGATTCTTTCATTATTAGTGCACATTTCAAACGCCTTGCCTTCTCGCTGCTCTCAGGGTGAGGGTGAGCCTCTCTGCAGCTAATGACTCCCTGATGCCAACAGGTCTGCTGCGAGTCGTACATGTTGTTGACGAGGATAATAAATCAATATCAGAGCCAGGAGGAGGCCTAAGTGCCCCCTTCACACACTTCACGGAGAAACTGTCCTTTTCAAGTCGCTTCGGAGGAAAGGCGAGGGGCTGGGTTTGCTTTGGGTAGGGGGGATTAATTGGAAGTGATTGAGAGCATTTCTCACCATGCCCTTTTTTCACCCAGCGGGTAGCCACTTGTTAGCTGACAGCCAAAGAGGGATCGGTTTACATTGTGCGCCGGCGGTACCAGCGCTGTGTGCGTATACACGCGCGTGCACGTACGAACGGGGGGGCGGGCGGGCGAGGAGGGGGCCTAACAAGGCTGAAATTGACGCCGCTTCGGGTAGGGGAGCCATTTCTGATGGTTGCTGACATTCAGCTCTCTGAAAATATTGCACTGAATGTGGAAAAGGTCAAAGCCAAGAGCAGGGATGCGAGGGAATGGAAAAGTTAAAAAAACAGGATGGCAGAGAGGAAGAGGAGGGTGGAGGAGTTCATGAACACTGGACTCAAGAATTCAACCATGATGAACCGTGAAATATGATAAGACTTTATGTGGAAATTATTTCTAGGATAAAAATATCCACACGAAAAAGAGCATGCTTGATAGAGAGAAAACAAAAGGTAGCTATAAAAAACACTGAAATATCATAAGGCATAACTTTTTTTTCCAGCTACTGCTAAAGCTCAACCCAGATAGATTTTACTGGATAAGGTTTACAACTTCCAGTGTGTTTTAAAGAATCTATAATGAGTCTAAAGTGACCCAAATGTAAAAAAAGAAAACACTATAATAAGTTTATTGTATTTAGTTCAGTTAAATTCAACTAATAATAATCAGTTATTATTAGCACAGATTATAAGATTCATTTGTTTAATTGCTTCCCAATACAGATATCACCCAATCACATAGCAGCTACTTGATGCATTCAAGCGTCTAGATTAAAATTTAACAATATATTCTGAATACAACATTATCACAATATCAGTATGTGCAATAACACAATATTATTGTGTTATGATCTTGCTTTTACATGCTAATGTCATATTTTTTTAGCCAGTTGATGCTCACACTAGATACAAAAGACATTTCTCAAAGTGCTAAAGGTGAAAGAAGAAAGAAAATAGGCATATTTTCTGTTAATAATATGAAGTCACACACACAAAAATCTGCCATTTGGCCGGGGTTTGTTTACAGAAAAAAAAATGTAATGATCACAAATTGTGTGGAGGAAGGAAATTTGAGACACTATAAAGGAAACAGAGCTGAAATTCCTCAGTACCACCAAAATACAGACACTTCACTGGGTGTCCCTTCAATTTACAGGCTCATCATTATTAGATAGAAAAACTCTGACGTATTCCCATAAGTCTAGATTCTGCTGCAGTATTTAGATGGTAGAGTTCAGATCAGACTCTAGTGTAAGCAACATGAAACCATGAATCCGCCCTCCATATTATCACCACTTATGATCCTTTAGTGTCTTCTGATAGTTTCGTCCAGCAGGATAATGCGACATGTGACAAAACTCAAATCATCTCAAGCTGATTTCCTGAACTTGCTCTCCAAAGGCCTCCACAGGAGAGCCGCTTTGGGATGTGGCGAAACGGGAGATCTTAATCATGACAAGTTTGCATTAAATGTTTGATGTCATCACGTCAATGTGGGTCAACATCTCTGAGGAATATTTCTCACAAATTGTCAAGAAGACAAAATGGGTTTAACCATCAGGTATAATAGTGTTTTAGTTGTTGAGTGTACATATGCAAAACAGAGAAATTGCTTTTCCACCAGAGTTGACTGTTCATCATTTAAAGCTACCTCTGTCACCAAGAACATACTACAATTCCCATCAGCCCTTGCTTCAAAGTCTGTGGGATTGTTCACAACCTTTTATGAAACTATTTATTATGATAATGCTTACTGGAAACGATTTAAGAGTTATTCAATGTTTGAGTTGGAAATTATTTTTGATATCTGCAAATAGCCAACATAAAAAAATAGTTACTCAGGTAAAAAGCAGCGTGCAGTTATTTCCCTGCAGCCCACTAACAGGTAGAAACACGTTCTGAACCTGGCGAGTCGTTGTCCAAAGGGACGAAAACTTTCCCAGCCTGTAGTTTGGGATTTCAGCGATGCTGCTCAGACACAAAACACAGTTGCTGCAGCAGAAAGGAAACCATTACGCACATCATTTTTCTTACTCGTTGGCACACCGTAGCGATCACAAACGCCCTCTTCCTCCTGAATCTGACCGGCCTCCCGCTGTATTCATCTTCTTCTTCTTCCTCTTCCAACACGGAAACAAAATAAATGTGGCAGTCTCGACTTCTCGGCTCGTATTTCTTCGCCCGGCGTTTCTTTGATTGCAGTCATTATTTAGGTGAAAGATAAATGTTTGTTACATCTATTGTCAGCATTTTTTAATAATTTTTGTTATTTTTGGATCCTTACTTTGATTATTTTTAATATGATAAAATGTGTGTCACTGCTATGAAAGTATAAATAAAATCCATATTAACTAAAAAATACATTTTAAGATTATTGTTTTTTAACCAAGCAGTACTTTTTTTCAGATGTACAAATAGGTATTAGTTTACAAACAAAACGTATTGCCATAAATTTAGAGTGAGGCTTTTATAAGTTTAAACAAGAAGAAATTGCGTTAAGTTTCTTACACAATTTACATTTTTTTTCTCCACATTGGCGGTGTTGCTCCTTGCTCCTCTTTCCTTCTTGCTCCTGCCAAACTTCATTAAAACGTTAATGAGGCCCATTAATTGACCCAGAGATCAATTCTGTTACCGTTCTCCTGAGCAGCAGCTAATAAGGTGTGATAAGTGTTAGTTCTATCCACTGAACCTCTGTGCGTGTTTGTGCATGCTGCCATTTCTCTGATCGGTATTGATTTTCTGTTTGGGCCTCCAGACGACCAGGTGGACTTTCTCTGTGGATTTCTGTCTCTCAAACAGACTATTTTGCAACCAAAGCAGGTCAGGTTATCTCCTAGAAGTCATCCAGATTATTCACACAATAACCTACATGTGTTTGACCCCCTTTTTTTTTTTATTCCTGCTCTGTCTTGTGTGTGTTTTTTTTTTTTGTCTTCCAGCTCATCTCTATGTTTTGCATTATCCCCAGCAGTCTGTCTATGGTTTTGAAGTGTCAGGAAGGCATGGCTCAGCCTGGACCTCCATGGCTGAAGCATCCCAGAGGTTATAAGGATGTCGACACAGCAAATCAGACTTTAATGGCATTCCCACATGTTTGCAGCCGACTGGGTCGGTCCATCGCCGGATAAAGATTGACTGTTGCCTTATAATTCTTCAGATTTGTTTTAACCTTTTAAAGACAACCAGATGGTTGCATTTTAGCACGAAGAGCTAAGTAAACAATAGGTTGTAAAATATAAAAAGGGGAATTACGCATTTTTTCACTGAAAACCCTCTGCTGCAATGAATCAAGTGTAAAACAAATAAATCTTGAAAATAATATTCCTAGAGAGTTTCATCTTAGAGATTTAAATAAAAACAAGAGTTTCCTGAGGTTGGCTCCCAACTTTCTTTGTCTGTGTCTCCTGCAGGAAGGCCTTAGAGGATTGCCCCTCCGAGGTTTTGCGGACGATATTGTTCTCTGCCGTTTGCATCTGCTGCTTTGATAATCCAGTGATTTCGCCGTCAGGATGGTGGGAAGGGGGGGGATCCCTGGGAGTGCAAACACGCAACAGCACACCGACTCCTGGACTGTGACGGCAGCCATTGTTGCTCCCAAACAATGTCTTCACTTTGATGTCTGTGATGCTTGGCCGGTCGAGGGAAGTTTCTCCAATCTGTCCTGCACCCACTTTTGACACACTTTCTTTCCTTCCAGCTTCCCAGCAGAGAAACAAACAAGCTTTAGAAAATTTAATCAAAACTATTATGTTCCACGTGTGGTGTGTGATAATTTAGGTTAAAAATGATTTCTGAAAAGAGGGTTCATTTTGAAATTAAAAGAATATTTCTGCAACGTTTTTGTTTTGGGAAATGCAAATGTGCATATTGTAACCTTCAGAGAAAATTCTAATTTCTTTTTAAGCCTTTGCTATAAACTTGACATGTTTTCTGTTTCACTAAATTACCATTATTTAAAAAAAAGCCCCTGCAGCCTTTCATGTATTGTCTTGCTGTGGGGGCAACATGCTGGTTTGTCCTGATTGACGGGTTCAATCCTCCAATGTTGTTCGGCACAAAAGGTGACAAGCAGAAAGGAAATTGGCTCTTTGTCCCCGCCTCTGAGCTGCTTAACCTGCGCCTGACTTCTCATTTATTACAACCTAAATGCCACATTTTTCTAATGGAAGCCTGTTTTGCACATGGGATAAATATAATTTATTCCCTGACAGGATTGGGTCAGTTTTTCCTCCATTAAAAGAATTAAAAATTGGTGAAATAAATAAATATGCTGGTGACTGGATGCTCTCATTACAAGCAAATAATAAAGTGTTGTTTTGATTTTAGTTAATACAAGACATTATTTTCAAAGGGGAACTTTTTTAGTTGTCTTAAACAAATGAGAATAAATTTAAATGTGATTTGAGGAGCAAAACGGCAACAAAAAACTGACCTATTTTCCCCCCCTTTTTCTGAAGAAGCACATAATTCCGCTACTATTATACATCATGACTCTAGGAGGAGCTCTTTCCTCTGTAAACTTCAAATATGCATTTAATTTAACAGATGAACAAAAGTACATGTCTGTATTTATCTAAAGTTGGTTATATCTTTAGCTTTGTTTCATATTTTGAACCAGACTTCAAATCATATATGGGCTGTGACATCACAGGAAGAAGTGTATACTTTGATAGTGCAAACTTCGTTTACTATTGATTTTATAACAAAAAAAATCTAATTAAATTTTAATTTCCAAACTTGTTGTTCACTAGAGAAAATATATTTTTCAATTCAGTAATTTCTATTTAAAATTGTAAAAAATAAAATAAAATGTTACAAAAGCATGAATGGAGCTTCAATTAAAACAACCTACATTTTCTAGATATATTTTCTTCTTTCTTTTTTTTTTATAAAAAAAATTCATGTACTTTTTTTTTTTGCATACAATTTTTTAATGTCTCTAAAAATGTCTCAGATATAAGCCTTTAAAACTGAAGCCAGGCAGCCAGAGGTGAAGGCCTGCAGCTTCCTCTGCTTTTGGCCTGCAGGGAGCTTAAACCAGTGGTTTTGTGCCCCCTTCTGGCGGAGCTGGGAAATGTTTCAAAGTTGATGCATAAGCAGAAAAGAGAGATATCCTCTCTGTAATGTTTAATATAGAGCTTCCATGTCTGAAGCAAGCAAAGCGACAACTGTGTCCGTTTTAGTAAACCAGATGTGAAGCCTCTGTTAAAAACAATAAGATGGTTAAAATTCAATACTCTAAAAATGCATCCAATAAAAGCTTTATCTAGAATTTCAACATAATTAGCTGCTCATGTGTGTCTGTACTCTTACTATCTCACATATGATGCAGGGGACAATAAAGAGAAAGAGAAAAAACACATTTTGATAGAGCAATATAATCTGAACTAAATCATCCCCTCTTCCCGTCACCCCCAATGTGCTCAGGGATCCGACCACTCTCTCATTCACTTCCCTCTCCATTTCATAAACTCGTCCCATTCGCTGTTAATTTCCACAACAGATGCTGACATTTTTAATTCTTTCTTCTACCGTTTATCTCCACCTCCAAATTGGCCCTTTTTCTCTTTAAAGTTGCTTCTGTCTCATTTATATTTATTCGAATATTTTTCAAAAGAATATTCCTTTGTTTTTAATCCTTTTATTTTATGTAGAGGAGAAACAAGAGCAGCCCATCAGGAAGGTAAAAAAGAAATATGAAAAGAAATATTCACAAGAAGATAATGAAAGCAGCTACATCTGGTAGGATCTTGTAAAAAAAAAAAAAAGCATTTGTATTTGCCGAATTAATTTTTTTCAATTAAATAAAATAGTCTACCAAACTCACACTGCAAACAATTTTTGCTCTAGTAAAACGCAAATCTGCACTTTATTGTTGAATCATTGTCAGTGGTTTTCACACAGTAAAACTAATCTTTTGTGAACAATTCAGTCCTTTGTAACACAATAAAATCAAGTTACAAATTCAAAACCCTTGTTATGTAAATTTAATTATTATGAACAGCTCATTTTAAATTAAATACTGTTTTCATCAGCAGTGGAATATTATATTCTGGAGGTTTTTCGCTTCAGCTTTTGGCTTCATTGTCTTTTCTAATATTTTTTATGCAGCATTTTGTCTCATTTTGGTTCTGCAGCATCTAAATGTGGAACTACTTTCATCAGGTACTTTCATCAAATGTTTTGGGAACTTTTGTATTTACATCTAGTTTTTTTAGAAAAACTTTCAGTAACATTTTCTATTTCATTCAGTCACCAAATCCACATCTGGTGTCAGTAATGTCTTAGCTAGCAAGACATTACTAGCTAACATCCCAATAACATCCTGTTAGCTGAGAAGTAAGTTAAAAACCAATAAAATTAACGTTAATAGCAGATTTTTGTGTACAAATCATGCCCAATATTTTTTTAAATTACACAATTTTATCTAGAACAAGAGCTAGCTAGATAGAGTTAACGATTTAGGAGGGAATGTTTGTTTCTGTTTACAGTTTCGTCCATTGTTTTCTTTCTTTTTTATTTGCATCAAAACCATGACAAGTGATGCGCTCAAAATTTAGATGATCAGGGGAACGAGACTATGTGATAAAATAGGGAACCAAATTTGGAAAAAAATGCATTATTTTTTTACTTTCTCAGCTGTGTGCATCAGAATATACAGAGAGTTTACAGATAGTTTTAGTCAGAAAAATCAGTCACTGGGCTGCTGTTTCTATGAATAGTGGGGAGACTCGATGCAATAAACAGGCTGCAGGATACCTCCACGTATTTACACATTGCTGCTTCGTGCTAGCAACCTAAACACTCGGATGCCGTGCGATATTTTTACTTTACTCCATCTGATTTACGGTGAGTGAGAATGCTGCAGCGCGGCCGTAACTCTCAAAAAGTCGATTCAGATTCAGTCCCTTTAGCTAACCTCTTCATGGCTGTAAACCGGCTGATTGAAGAGATCGCACTGAAATGAAGGAACCTTTCACACTGTGGTGCTCCGGGTGACTGGATCGAACCAAATTAGAGCTGAAGGGAGTGCTGAATGAAAATTTTGTAATCTTGCAGCTTTAATATAGGGTTAGGGCTGGATAATTTAAATCACATCGGACTGCTTGGATGTGAACACAATGAGATGTTGAACAAAGAAAAGTATTTGGGAAAATGAAAGTTAATTCTGATCTATATCATTTTAGCAACTTACAGCAACAGTTTCACTATAAATATTTTCCTAAAACATGCAGGTGAATGCAACATAAATTTTACCGTTGCCAGTAATTTACTGCTGCAATAACTATAAATAATGTTCGGTGCATTAACTTTGCCAGAATGTGTTTCTAGAAACACAGTCAACTTTAAAATCTGAGGCGTCAGACAAACCGTGACCCTTTTCTTTGCAGAAGTTTGTCAGAACAGCATCGCTAATTACTTTTTTGCTCTGCAGACGTAGACAGCCATGGCTGAGAGCTGCACATCTAAAATAATTTTATAATAAGTTAGACTACAGACTTTTTACCAAAAATAAAGTTGCTTTTAAAAAACAATACAGTGTGCTGACTTTTTGGTTTCCTTGCAGTACAAAACAGATATATCCAAATGCAGCAGCTTTGTGGCTATTTGAATGCAATAAAAAAGATCAGTTTCACATTTAAGTATCTGCTGACAACCCAAAATTACAGAAAACAGGGCCGATCAATCCCCTTAGTTTTATAGTTTGCGTTTTTCTTATTAACCATAAACCTGTCTGAATATGACTTTTTTTTACACAAGAATAAATGTAAGAGGCTTTCTTCACCCAGCTGACTGATACAGCAACAAGTGGCTGATGGTAAACTCTTCTCAACAAGCCACATAACTACATAAAGTCATAAAAATGCTAAATTAACTGAATCTAACACTTTTCTATTCATACTGACCAGTCAAAGTGCTTCAGACTAGAGCCACATCCATCAAATCCATATCTTTCGATTTGCAGGAAACTACTTTTTCTACTCATCCACATGTAAAGATATGATTTATTTTGTCATAACTATTATTTGGAAATTCATCAAAATTATTACAGTTTTGTTAAAATGTTAAAACAGAAAAGACAATCCAGACTGTTTAGCATTAGCCGCTAATGCTAAGCTAAATATGGCAACACCAATATTCTGAAGATTTGTCCTGGTAATCAGGAAAACCAGAAAGTGTTTCGTCTCAAATATGTCTGCATTTTTATATTACATACATTACATACACAGATTAAAAAGACATAATCCTCTAAACAACTTTTCTTTTAAATAGATCAGGTAGGAATAACACATTTATATTTGTAGATATCAGAATATATGTTTTTGCTTTCTTCAAATTCAGAAGTAAAAGAAACAGTTACTTGACGATGCCACGCCTTTATATTGTTCCGATTTTTGACTCACACAATTTAAACCAAATGGAGAAACACCTGCAGATGTGATTTAGAGCAACACCTCAAACATAACGTTTTGTGTGACATTATATCAAAACAAATCATCCATAATATCAGGAGGAGAACTTAAATAAGTCTGGTTCATCATTGGATACAATTTCCAGATGTGTAAAGCTGCAAGCAGCAGGAGGGACTGGTGCACTTCCTCAAAATCACCAACATATATATCACAAATTTGCATTGTAGATAACAATGTAATATTTATCTGTTGCTCAAAATGCTGATGGTCACAAAGTGATTGAAGCACAGATGAGAAACAGCAAAGAAGAAAATACGCATAAATTACTTCTGACATCATCATTGTCACAATAACAAACGTTGCTGGACGATAAACTGTCCCAGTAATTATTGCAGTAAATTATAAAACTGTTGTTCTGCTGACCATTTCAAGAAATATACCGACAATGACATATAATGCAAGTTCTTCAAATTACATTATTACAGTCAACAAAACTGTAATGAGACCAAAATATTTTATATTTGTAAATCCTACCTTGCTCCAAAACAGGAAAGGTTTAGTCATCTAGCTGAGAGTTTTCCACTCAAGCATTAACAACGGTTTGTGGTTCATTTCCTGAATCACTTTTTTAAGGAAGCCTGAAACTCCAACTCTTTGTGTGGCTGCTCAGTTTTAGCCTCCCTAAGCTACTGACTCCAAAACAAGAGTCTGCAACCTTTACAATCCAAAGAGCTATTTTTGAAAACATTCCAGCTGCTTTAAACCTGTTTAGAGTCGCAAATGTTGCATAACATTTTCTTGTCGAGCAAATTTTTATAATTTTTAACAAGATACAATTGTATTTCTGTTTTTATGTTCTTTTTTGCAAAAAGAGAACTTGTCGAATATATGTTCTTCTATGGGAGGTTTATATTTGTAAAAAAATGGATGGAAATCAAGTTAAAAAAACAATACAATGAAAAAAATCAATAAAATTTATCTGAACAAACTTTTTTTTATGCTGGTGTGAAAATTCAGTGCAATTATTCCACAAAGGAAACAGAATACCTTCATTTGTTACTATATCAAACCTTAGTTGGTTCTTTATCGTCTTTATCAAGATACTAAATGTCATTGTGGAAGATCCACGGAGCCACAGGTTGCAGATTTTTGCTCTGAAAGATTAAATTGGCAAAACAAATCATTGAAATTTTTATGTTTAAGAAAAATGTGTTCCATAAATCCTCCTGCTTTTCGTGGCTAACCCTGATGTCCTGGGCGTGGCCCGGCAAGCGGACGAACTGTTTTTGTTTTCAAGCAGGAGGGTAAACAAATCCACTTTTAATAAGGGCTTGTATCTGATAATCCTCGCCCCAGCAGCAGGTGAGGGCCAACATATGGGGCGAGAACACAGTGCAGGGAACACACACAAGAACCCACGTGAGCTCACAACACACACACTCATGCAGCAGCTGTCGCTTGTTTTCCGAGGCGAGCCCGATCCAACAAGAACCCCACGGTTCTTCGGGAGCCGGGCCAAAAAAATGGGAGGATTGATAATAATATTTTTTTTAAAAAGAAGAAGGTGGGAGAAACATTACTGCAGATGGCAGAAGGTGTAGGGAAACAGACAGGAAGAAGAACAGGAAGTGAAGTTTGTCTTTCTCTTGGCTGATAAACGACACACAGCTAAGTACTATACAGTTATTATAACCAAACATGCCACCAAGTAATAGTAACACACCTTCCTGAGCCGGAGTGTGTTATAGCTCAACTAATGTACCACTTTGCTGTTTCGTAAACATAATATGTTTGACTAGTGCGAGCTGTTCATGGTTACTTTGCCCTTGTGTGCTTTATGGCGATAAAATTCTTTCAGTGAGGAGGGGAAAAAAAATCAATTTCCCCCCTGACTGACTTGGTAACACACAGCACAGAAGCTGTGGAGCTCTGAAAAGCTCATTTTTTGTTGTTGTTTTGGCTTATTCTGAGCAGTTTGGTGAGGTTTTAATAAATAAGGCTAATCTTTTATTAGGAGTTTTAATGTGATTTCCAAAGCAAACTGGTGGCTTTAATGATTTTCCTCCTTTTTCCTCCTAATCGATGCGGTTTACATCTTTGAATTTTCCTCCTTTTTTTCCCCTGCTGTCTCTTACCATCTGTCATCCCTCGTTTTCTCTCCCTATTTCCTTACTGTATTCCCCTTTCCATCTCTGCTTTTACTTTTTCGTCTTGCGTTTTTTTTTCTCCCCCCCTCTCGTTCGCCGCAGCCCATTTCTGCTTCTTATGAAGTGTGAAAAATGATCATCTGTGGGATGAAGTGGACAGAAATTCGCCGGCTTAATGGCCTGACAAAATGAATCGCGACCTTCCTCGCCATCCATCACCGCTCTGAGGCGACTGCAGTGAGGATCTGTGAAGGTGCTGGCTTATTGATTACCGGGTTGCAGCTACAAAGTGTCTGATTCAGTGCTCGTGACGCGGCTCGAGCGCCGAGGGGGGTTGGGGAACGGCGGTCGGCGGTGGGTGGAAAGTGAAAAGGGAACGCAGGCGCATGCGACACTCCAAAAAAAAAAAAAATTCTCCTTTGATAGATTTTAAATGGTGAAATATTGATTTCCGTCTGGTCCAAGGCCTGGCCGAGCGGGCCGTGGTTATTTGTCGGGGGGTATAATGCCGGACACCCGTTTCTGCTGGCCACCATCAGTCATCCTGACACCAGAAAAATGAGAGGACGGAGGAGAGGAAGGAAAAGAGGGAGAAATAACTCAACACTTCAACCTTTTCTACGGCAGAAGCTTCTCCGTGTGTAATGGTTCACACATGCAGTAGCGTAACCCGGATTATTTCGGCACATTAACACGTTCGCTTTTCAGTGGCTAGAAAAACAGAACAACAACAAACGCCCACAAAGACGACAATGCGATAACATTAACACCCTCCAAACTTTCCTCATTACCGTGTATTTGGTGAAAGTGGTGGTACTGCGGAGGCAAGACGGGGGGTGATGACCTACTAAGGGCGCAGACCATGAAAAGGTGATTATTGCTGCTAATTGCCGTCCACAGAGGATGCCAGAATGCAGGCAGGTAGCATTAATCTACATTAATGCTTTTCTGCTGATTCACACTCATTTACAGACTGCACACTGTTGCAGCGATAAGCTGGAATTAATGGTATTTTTAATGCTGAGCTACAGGAAAAGACTTCTGCAGGCTGAGGCTCACACTTGCAGAGATGCAATGATTAAAGGTAGCAAAGCACGAGCCAAGAAACTGATTGTTTGTGGGGGTTTTCTGGCTTTAGCATTTTCACGATGCAAATATAAAACTTTTTTGCATGTATAAGACCTGGTTTTAGAAAGCTAACTTAAACCGTCTTTGAAAATCTAAAAATCTGAAATCATTAGCAACATTATTAATTAATTTAGGTCTACATATTGATAGAGGACAATTAAACTGCCAGATTATGCATGAAAAAGTACCCCATGCTGGTGGAGTGGTGGTTTCATTGTTCATGAAATAGTGGGAAAAAAATATGATTTTTTATTATTTTAATTTCCAATTGGGAGAAAGTTGACCGATTCCACTCGCTGAAATTTAAAAAAACAAACCGCCGTGTACTTTTCTAGTTGCAGAAGCTTTCACATTTTGCAAAAGTAGCTTTTAAAGATCTGAAATACAAATTTGTGTTATTTAGCTACTAAATAAATCATCATCAAACACACAAAATCCCAGAATCCCAAACAGTATTTAATAATAATATTGTCCTCATTTCACTCTTAAAAGAAAAAACTTGTGGCTCTTTCTCTAAAATAAAATGTCTGTCATTCAACATAGTAACAGGATTACACTTTACCTGTCTCTAGAGCTCCTTTCTCCATTTTTAAAGGAACATTTTAGACTCTAAGGTTACCTAATAATAAATAAATATCTGAACAAAATCATTCCTAAAACTCTTATATTTTTAAATAAAGTGAAACCGTAGTATTTTCTGTCATGGTTGTCATTCTGGTTCATTCCTAATTCTTCCTAAAATATTCTCGTGTATCGTCTTTTTTTCTTGCAGCTAATGCTACATCAGCAACATAATTCTACCAATTTAGCAGCTCTACATGTCCTAATTTCCGCTGAGCCTCTTGAGAGTGCAATGCAATGTTTTGGTCCTGAGAAAAACTGAAATTAGCTTGAGAGCAGGTGGTGACTGCCACCCACACACCCTCCACCCAACACACACACACACACGCACACACACACACACGCAAACACACACTCTCTCATATTCCTGGTGGGAGGTCTGAGGTCTGGCCCTTTGCATTCCACAGACAAGTGTCTAGCACCTGCTAGGCCTCAGTCAGCCTTTACTGGCCAGCAGATTATGACGGACGGACACACTCCAAATCCGTTTAGCTTACAGTCGGTGCACATGCGTGTGTGTATGTGTGTTTATGGGAGCATTTTTGTTTAGAATATAAGTACCAAGCATGAGCTGGTTACTCGTCTCGATGTTTATTGAGGTTTTAAGAAATTAACGCTTCAAAACCACTCCCTAAGGTTTAACATGTGTTTAATGAGATGCTGGAGCAAACTGCTGCTGACTGAAAGAAAGGTGCAACTTATAAGAAATGCCCTTTTTTTTAACTTTGCAACCAGAAAAAACTCAAATCACAGTGCTAAAACAGAACAAGCACCACGTTTTATTAAAATAATGCAGGTTTAAAACTGCAGTTAGCAAGCAACAACTGCTAGCTCTCTTAGCTTGTGTTATGCTACGAAGAGCAGAAGAGTAAAAAGGTTTGAAAAGATGCAGCACAAAATTTACAAGTTTACCTCTAAATATCCAAGTCAGAATAAGCCTAACATATATGCAAAATATGACATCATTAAAATAATGCCTGTTAATGTTAGTTTTAGCAGCAGTAGGAATACAGTAGCTATAAAAAGTTGAGATGTTTTACCCTTTTTGTTGCTTTTACAAATCAATAACAAGAGTTTGCCACAAAAAAAATGAGGGAAACTCCAAGGTCAACTTGAAGACAAGATCCACATCAACACAAACACACCACCCCCACTGTGAGACATGGTGGTGGCATTAACATGCTGTGGGAATGCCTTTACAAGCCCTGGAAGCCTTGTGAAGGTAGAAAGTAAAATGAATGAAGCAAAAAATATGGAAATAATTTTTTTCCAGCAAGAAAACGACCCAAAGCATCCAGCTTAAGCTACATAGAAATGGTTCAAAGACTCCAAGATGGAGGTTCTGGAGTGGCCCAGTCAAAGCCCAGACCTCAATCTGATGGACATGGTCCAACAGGTCTTAAAAAAGGTTCAGAAAGATAGAACAGATCAGCTAGGAAGAATAGAATAAAATTGCAGCATCCAGATGTGCAAACGTGACTGCATGCTGTGACTGCAGCTAAATACAGATTTGAATATACAATCTCTTACATATTGTTATTTAATTATGGTATCACTCTTCATTTTCTTTTTGTAAATTAAAAAAGCCAAATTTTGTTGGTAATGATTGATTTGTAAAATAATAAAAAATAAAATAAAATAAAAGCACTGGTATTACTTTTCCATCTACACATTTTTGCTTGAATTTATTTTTGTAAATACTGCAAATACACATTATACAATATTCATCTCATAGCAAGTCAAGGTTTTTTTGTTTAAAATCTAAAAAGACAGACAAACCCTAAAAGCTGTACCTGCAGAATAAGTGAAATTAAACTTTTTTGGACACTACAGACTCTGAATAGCTCACCCACAGAGTACACACACACACACACACACACACACACACACACACACACACACACACACACACACACACAGACACACCTTCAGCAGCCCATGTCTGACAGGTGCACATGTCAGTGGTTAGTTCAACCTGGATCAGAGCACTTGGTCTCACACTGTAGCAGCCAGGCCCCAAGGGTGTGTGTGCGTGTTTTAAGAGTGTGTGGGTAGGCAATGTGTATGTGCCGTGGGCCCAAAGCTCAGTACCCAGACACTATCCATATTGTTTTCTTCAGTGGAGCTCGAAAAAGAAAACGCTGATTTACAGAGCTGTCTGGCACTGGAGCACACGGATGCATGGCTGGGTCGGCCTAATGGAGTTTTCAGCTTCGGATTTACACTTCTCCGTCTATGCAAGCAGTCGAAGCGCTCACTGACGTTGGTGCATGTCTTAAGCACTTTGGTTGGGACATTGTTAGGATTTATTGAGTTTAACTTTACTTTACAAGTAAAAAAAAATGCAATTTGCTCAGGCAAGCAGATGTACTTCGCAGAATTAGCTCATCCAGAAATCTAGAGAAAAAAAAATCCCCATGACAACTCACCTTAATCAAACTCTTTCATCGTGACAAAAAAAAGGAAAGATGATCAGAGTTTATGAAGTGTTCAAAGAGCTGTCAAACGAAAGAGGGTAAGCACAGGTCAGCTCCTTGGAATTAGCCATCATCACATTGTGAGTCAGAGAGCTGGAGCCGATAATGCTGGGAATCCCACATTAACGCAGTAACTGGGCCTAAATCGCTTTTTCTTCTGTGTCGGATTCTTGGATGGCCATCATGGCAGGACTGTGTAACTGTGTGCAGCTGCCCCCAAATACGCTGGCCTGAACAAATGAGCCATTTCACAGCTCACAAAGCATTTAGCCTTCAGACTATGTGAACAAATCCATTCCTGAGCAATGTTGGGAAGGACACCCATCCATTACTTCCACCGGCAAACCAAGGATGCCCATCACCAACCAAACTCTAGTCTTCAAAACAAAGCTGTAGTCTGACACGGGTTTGGGTTACAATGACATTACGTTTTTTCTCAATCTTACTTGGTAGAACATCAGCAACATATTGGATTTACTAACAAATTAAGTCTCAGATTTTTACTCTCAGAAAACAAATGTTAGATTTTTGTAATAAAACACCAGCTAGCTAAAACTAGCCAACCCAAATATTAAATGCATCCAAGTTTTCATTTGAAATTTTCATTAGCATTAGCACATAGCCTGCGCTTCCATTACAAATGTGAGCACAATATTTCACTAATGTTGAAAAAAATACAATTTCACTATTGCATTTTTTCCACTAAATAAGAAACAGAATTAAAATGGTATGTGAATAAGTCTGTTTACGCCATTAGTCATTAAAAAACATGTCATGATCTTCCAACTACTTCCTGCCGTCTTCTTCTTTGTGGTTTGCGCCAGTAGCAACATCCTGTTGTTGAATATGTGACTCGCGTGACGCAAAAAGTGTTTCCATTGTAGTCTTGCAAAATAATAAAATTTTGATTTAAAACCCGCCCTATCAAAAGAAAAGTTTTTTCAAAATTGATGTGTTTCCATTAAGCAAATTTATAGTTGGGAATAATTCAATCTAATTATTAAAATAATGTTCCAAAGGAATGCTAATGATATTGCTAGCTAATGCGGGTTATGACACCAGACTCACTTGTATTACTTTTTCTCTTTTACATCAGCTCTAAAACAATCTGAGTTAAATCCATTGTGTTTTCTTTAATTTTCATAACTTGAAATGTATTTTTTAACTCATCATTACATTGTCCAACTCATACCTTAATTTGTTGTCTCTTGCTGCATTCCTCGTTGTCATCTTCAGTGGTTATTTGCTTGTTTCTTCCCTGTTTGGTATCCCTTTCATCTCTTCCTCCTAAAAACACAGGGATAAAGGAAAAAATATTTCTAAGCATGAAAAAGTATTCAAGAAGAAAGTTTAGCACTTACAACTAGACGTTTTGCCATGTCATATGTGAAATAATCTGCAAATATTGACTTAAAACAAGCTCCTACTTCTTACTGAAAAATTACTTGTAAGTCAGTTTTGTATTATTTTGAGTGCAGTTTGTTTTTGCGATGCAAATATAAATGGTGTGAACCCAAACCATGAGTGCCAGCTGGGATCAAACCTCTCTGCTCGCAGTATCTGCCAGAAGACCTTCCAGCATGTGAGCCAGAAACTCAGGGTGTCATGGCTACCACAGAAGAAGCACTAATCCAGCTTGAAGTGGACCGATTACTTTAATCCACTAATAATTCTTTAGTTTCTACGGTGCATTAGGTAGAGTGGTGAAAAATCTGTGCACAATGAGTTCAAAGTAACAAAGAAGGCAACTCTTTTAATATACTAAGCAAAATTAAATAAATACTTGATGCTAAATTCAAGACTTTTTGCATTTATAGCTAGAACACCAGTGAAGCTCTAATCTTGTGATTTGTGAAACTTTTACAAAAATTCATTCTTACTTTTCCATAAATTATTAAAATATTGTCTTGTGAACTCAACGTTATATGTATTTTCATTTCTGAATCAATTGTTGGAACAGAATTGATCTTACAACCAAAAACAATGTTTAAAAATGTTTTTAAAAAATCTCTACAATTAGAGGTCAGTGTGAGGTTATGCTGCTGCAGTAAGGAGAGGCATTAATTTGTAAGCATTTTATGCATCTGTAGCAGATGTGAGAATAATTGAGAAAGTGCCCCGGTTTGGACAACAAAACAAAATAAAGCTCAAGAAAAAGAACCAGACTGATTTCTTAATTTGCTCTTACAGGCAGGCGAAGCTGGGATTTGTCTCTTGGGTTGCTTCTGCAGCATTTATTGAAGAAAAAAAAATAAAAAGAAACCAAGAGAGACAGAAGGAGAGAGAGGGTGGGGGTATCAAGGTCTCTCCCTATAATTACAAAGATAGCATGGCTGCTCTCCCTCCCTAGCGGAGGCTCTGAGGCGTCACTCCCAGTCCCTTCCTTCATGCTGTACAAAGACTGTTCTATCAGCCCTGGAACGGCATCATCGCTTGTAAATTAATTTGGGGTTCCTGTCAGCCGGGCCCCTCTCCTCTTATCTGGTGGTGTAATATGGAAGCCTGAGAGGCCCACGTAGATGCCGCTGAGAACACTTAAAAGAGCAGAGGTGAAGAAGAAGAGGACGGGGCGGGGGGAGGGCGTTAAAGAGAAAACGGATAGATAGGAGGTAAGAGAATCACGTGGAAGAGGTGAATTGGGCCCTAACTGGATGTCGGAGAAGGACCTGACTCAGTGATAAGTGAATACGGCCTGGCATCCTATTTTACACACTCACACACAGGCCATTTGTCATCCGGACTGGACTCCACTCCGAAGGGTCCTTCACCTATCAGCACTATTTGTCGCCGTGTCACAGGCTGCGGATAAATCTTCTCCCAAGGATCCTCGTTTAAATCCGCCCCCTATTACCAAAGGTCCGGCCCCGTCACGATCGCACGAGCTTAATACACACTCGCGCACCTCTGACCCCTTCGGTTGTTTGTAATTAACCCCTCACCCGCTGTGTGTAACCTCAATTCCCTAATGGCAATAAATGAGCCTGCGTACGATCCCATTAGAGGACGGCGTCATGATGGGGAATTAGGAGCTGATCTATGAGCAATGGGAGCATTTTGTTATCCAGTTAAGGTGGAGTCTTTGTTACCAATAGAAGGAGCGTGTCTTCCACGTATCTGCTGACTTTACAAGCGACTAAATAGCTGTGGAAAATATAAGATCTGTTTGGGATGAAGATATTTGAGCAGCTTAACAATAACAAAACCCAGAATTATGGGGGGTTTTTATATGCTAAAAAAATAATGATTGACAGGAATTTGTTACTTCACATTTTGTTTTATTATGAATTAATGCACTTTTCTCTGGTGATAAATGACTTAAATAACAATAAATGCTGTCAAAATGGAAGCAAAGCGCTGATTCAAACATTGGATAGCAAAAGTGTTTTGTAATTCGGTTGACCTTCATACTGTAATCAAAGGCTAATACCCGTTTGTTTGAACTACCTCTGATTAATAACAACTGGAACATAATTTAACTTTAGTCTTTATTCCAGTATTTTCTGATGATTAAACCGTAAAGATAATTGATCATTTCAGAAAACTGAAGATTTTTAGGGGACAGGATGAATACTATATACCTCAAAACTACTGCAGCTATGTTTTCTTTTCTATTTTTAAAAGATATATTTTCATAAAGGCACTTTTATTTCTCTGTTTTTGCACTTTATCCAACAGGGATTACGTCTGGGAGGATTTTTTTTTCTAAATACTCCACACTTAGTACCTACAGCAGCACATTTAACTAAAAGTCAGGTTTTGGCTAAGAAAATAATTCTAAATATTGGACTCTGATACTACAGAAACACTCACGTTGTTTCATTCTGCTTTTTTCTGCTGACAATAATTATCTCCACTCTTCTTTTCCACATTGAACAAAAAATATCTTCTTTTCCATGTGCACGACCGGAGCTGCTGAAGCGATAAAAGCTTTTCCAACACCATCGCTTCCAGCTTTGTACATCGAACAACAATGAGGGGGAAAAAAAACAAGCCAGGAATATGGGGACATATTCAGATATCTTGGCAGAGCTCCAAATGGCAGATAGAAGAAAACAACAGAGGCTTTTTAGGCAAATGAACAATAAGACATGAATCATCTATTGTGGCCCGATCTGCAGGGCTGGAAGATGAATCCACAAGAAAAATTGGTTAGTGTCCAGACATACGGGAATGTGGAGGTGGAATGGGCTGAAGGAACGATGGTTGAATTCCCAACAATTCGTTTCCACAAAGCACTCTATTTTTAAGGATATTGTGTGCAGTTTGTCATAAATTTGCACAAAGGATAAACAGCTCTGGACAAAAATATATACGACCTCAACGCAAACTTAATTGTTTACACATGTAAGCAAGGTATTTTTTATGGCACTTTTTCAATCTCAACTTATGATTCACTTTTACAAAAGACGTGATAAAATGACTATGAAAATAATTTCATCAACAATGACATTTTTTTTTGTTTGGGTTTGTTTTTTCTGCTTCTGCTTTGCTCTTAAAGAGATTGCCTTTTAAACTTTTGGATATCTACTGCCATCTAGTGGCCACGGACAGAGCGCACACACTAAAATGTAAACAGTAGAATCCTTTGGTTGCAGAAACATCATATAAGACTAAATCTAATTGTTTTTAACTTAAATTTTAAATAAGTCATTATAGTAAATACAGCAGATAAAAGTAATGAGGGTAATTAAGACTTCTTAATCTGAACATAGCTTTCTGTGCTTTGCAATATGTAATGGTGCAATAAATATGCAAAAATAGTTTGCCAATAATTAGCTGTTGATGAATTGACAGTTCTCACACAACCAGCCTCTTGTTAAAATTTCAAAATAAAATCACTTTTGCAATTAAAGAGAAAAAAAACAGTATTTTTTACCTGAATCGATACATCCTAATAAATATATTTAGTTACTGAATTTGATTGGAAACATTTTTAAAAGCACGAAATCGGTCTAAAAGCGTCTTATGTTGACAAACAACATGGACTACATCTCAGACTTGGGCCAACACACGTTTCTCATTATTTCCCTGATGAATTCATTACAGAAATAAACTGATTCATCAACAGCAACACAGACGTCCGTCCACCATTCAAGTTTGTGATGCAAGGCGCAGATTAATCTCCTTGCCTGCATCAGAGAATAAATCACTCGAACATAATTAAACGGGGCAAGGTTATAAGTGACACTAGGTTCCATCTAAATTACACACAGAAATTTGTTCCGTTCATTTTGATCATTTTACGCCGACATGTCTCAGCTTAATCACACCTGTCACTCTTCTAGAATGTGACTTGACAGACAGCTAATTTATTCCTATGGACGCTGTATATATCCGATAGTTACAGTGGTTTCCAAAAGCTAATTTTGATCTATATCGGCCGGTCAAAGTTGGTAGAATTAACACATCTGCTTTAAACTTCTCCATAATTTTATTTCTGAGTGTTGTGTTCCTATTCATTATGCTAAACAAACCTCAAAGAATAGCTGCATTTATACTGAGAACCAAGTTATGCACAGGTAAACTCTATTTACTAATTAGGGGGGTTCTTAAGGTCTTGGGGTATTTCTAAACAGTTTTCCAGATTTTGGGAGTGAAAATTGGTTAAAAACCTCTATGTTGAATTGGTCTGTGTATAATTAATGAAAAATAAAATAAAATTTGTAGAGAAAATGTTCAATGAATTGTTTAGCAGCCCTTCCGTGCGGAGAAGACCAATTCAAAGCGTCTAAAAGTTGGAAAAAATAAAAATGGAAAGGTTTTTGGAACAATTCAACAGATAAAAATGGTTCACTCACCTTTTTGTGTCGACATTTCTTTTTCTCTTCTCGTTCTTCGACGTCTTGTCACATTTCCTTCCACTTGTTGATATTTATTGTCATTTCTGTCCAAAGTTGTCACAGAGAAAGCTTAGCGCTGCTAGCTCGGTTTTTAAACACACGAGAAACAAAACTAGCGTTTAAAAAACATGCTAGCAATGGCGCCAGCTGTTTTATCTAAATAAAGTCCTGTATTCACAATTCATATGTCAACCCCTTCTTTAGAAATTGTTCTTCTAACATAGCATTTGCATTAGGTAAATTGAAAATATGAATAATATGCGTAAAATCTGCAGTAACTATTTTGACCACGCGGTGTAAGTGTTGAGTCCACTTGAGGGTGAAGTTACGTTTCATCCATTTTACGTCATTTTCTGCTGTGCCTGCTCCAGGGTGGCGCTAGGGGGCACTCGGATCTTCCTGGACCAGACATAACGCGCCTAGAAAATTAAAATTAAAACTTCTTTTGGGGTTTTTTGTGATGAAACCTGACTAATATATTTAGCCTAAATCCAAAAATAGTCCATAATAAGCAATTATGAGAATGACAATGAATCTTTTTGGTGGCAGCCCACAGCATGATGCTGCCACAGCTAGGATGGGGAATCATTGAACTGTTCTTCATGGTCATGAAATAAATTGTATAGTGATAATGGTCAATTTAAAAAAAGTAAAAAGTACTGTTGGAATTTATGTTTACAACATCAATTTCTAGAAAATATATGCATGAATGCAGTTTATAATTGTAGTTTAATGGTAAAATACCTTTAACCAGTTAGCTAAATATTACTCGTGCGTATTGCTTCACTTTCATGTGTTGTGCTGCTTGCTCGAGAAAAGCATGTACATAAAATAAAAATACACAGATCTTAAGAGCTAAAAAGACATAAAATTACAACATTTCTGAGACAAACCACCAAAATTACAACCGTAAACAATAACAGCTTGCTTTGTATTAATTTTTCTTTTAATTAAACCAGCTTTTGCGTTTTCAGTTATTTCTTCTTTCCTGCTTTTGTTTTTGCTTTTTCACCCTTTTTCTTTGTTGGTGTCGTGGTAGGAGTTGGTATTTTTGGGCGCCCAGCAACGATCAAAGCCTCCTGCTGCATTTTGATCTGAAAGATCTCTTTGCGGAGGGATGTCTCTTGACTCAGACTTGCCAGCACTTGGCCTCCTGTGGCTTTGACTGCAGATCGAACCAACCCCACTGCGCTCTACACAGAGGAGCAGAAATAGAGCAACACTTACAAAACACAGTTGTCACTGGATTAAAATTATTTTAAGTAAAATAATACCTCTTTGTCCAGTTCCCCATCTGATGGGACGTTAAAGTCCTCCAGAGTGACCCGTGGCTCGGCCAAGACACATTTGAGTTTTTCCTCCAACTGCTCCAGGGAGGAATCGAGTTTTGCTCGCAGCTCAGACTGCGCCTCCCACATCTCGAGATCGGTCCCCTGCAGAATGATTACAGTGTGCCTGAAAAGCTTTATATTTCTTTACATTACAACCACAAACTTAACAAATCAAAGGTGATAAAAGCAACAATACCAAAACCTGAAAAGTGTTGTGTGCATTAATTTGCTTCACCCACTTCACCATCTCTGCTGTTTCTTCCTATCCTTACAGCATGATGCTGCCATCATCATGTGCCTCTATCAGCAGGGTGTGTTCATGTTAATTTGTGGAGTTAGTTGTAAATGCATGCCACATTTTTATTAGATTTACACATTTACTTTGACTTCATTAAATCAGAATAAAATGTACTGACGTTTATGAGAAAATGCAAAAAGTACCAGAGTTTACAAGCTTTATGAAGACGATCGAACCTACATTGATGATAAAAAATATATATATCAAGATTCAAAGTTTCCCCCAGAAAACTTTCTAAGCCTGGTGTTTGGGTGATAGGGCAGTCATTCATCCAGCGGCTCATTGTATTTTTGAGTTAAAAAATGTTTAAAGTTGACAGGAAATTTGAAAATATCACTTGATAATCGTGTTATTGAAAGATTGGAAGATTAACACCTGAACACCAACTATAAAGTCTTTAAAAAATTCAAAAATTTTAAAAAGACAAATAAATAAGCTATGCTTAGCCTGGTGGGGGTACAAGTAAAGCCTAGTAGCCCGCCAGGCTTATAATACAGTGGGGGAAACCCTAAAGATTGCATCAAAGTATCAAAAATGGGAATATAGCTTCGCAGTAAAAGTCCCTCTTGTAGCAACAAGTGTGAAAATTCACTCCCCACATTTAGCACTCAAACTAGTGACAGAAGCCGAACAAAGAGCGTTCAACATGCTACTTTTCCTACCTGTGCTAAAGGGCAGGGGGTGGGCGGCAGCTGCACCTCCAGCTGTTTCTGAACAAGCAGCTCCTCAGCCGTTATACCTATGGCCACCTGGAACAGCCTCCTTCTGCAGACGCAGGTGTCGATCAGGTACTCGGTGAAGATGTGCCGGTGTAAAGACGTCAAGTATGGGAAATGCTCACACAGCACATCTCGCAGCAGGGCCCAGAAGTTGTTTAGGTCGAATTCTGGGTGGATAGAAGAAGAATAAAAGGCAACAGAGAGATAGACGAGGTTTAATGAACCAAAACGCAACTCTTGGAAATGATTTATTTGAATATATAAAAAACTCTGAAGCTAAACCAGCCTGAAAGGTTTTTTTGTTTTTAAATCATGCTATTAAAAGGTTGCTTGTGTAAGCGACACAGAGAGTGAATCATTGACTGACTCACTCTAATTTGAACGCACAGGTGGAAGTGAGCATCTCCGTTTGCCCATCAACAACGTTAAGATTTATACGGCAGAGAGAGCATGATGTGGATTTTATTTTGCTGTGGTATGAAGGAAACAGGTTTGTTTTTACCGTGCGACTGCGAGAAGATGCCCTTGGCAAGCATAGCTGAGTGGATCACGTCGGCCCAGGAGAAGCCTTGCCCTGCTGTGAACATGGCGACATCATATACAAACGCTTGATGCAAAGGGAGCTTTTCGTTGGTAAATTCGAACCAATGGAAGTGACGGCTGAGTCTTTGGATGCCAGCATTCCTCTGGAAACAGATGACACACATAAGCTATCAAAACCTAGACTGAATCAAATGTTAATCAAATTAATTAAAAAAAGATATAGTCCTTCCACTTTACCATCATTAACTACTTTGTGTTGATCACATAAATCATATAAAATGCTTTAAAAGCTGTGGTTTTATTGTGATAAAATATGGAAAAGTTGTCTTTTTTGAGTTTTCTATACTCTGTACAGCAGTGCATCGTATTAAAGCAAATTTTCTAAATTCTCTGTCAAATTATTCAAAAATGTTCCTTCAAAACATACAAGTGGTCTTCACGTTCATATCTGGTTACTGTACTTATTATTTACTGCTGATATTTCCGCACACCTGAATGCAGCATTTGAACCAGGCAGTAAAATGAAAGGCCCGGTTGGTTTCCTACCGGAAGCCTCGCTATCTTTGCCATCTCCGTCTCTGTAAGGGAATCCATCCTGAAAGGCTCGAGGTCACTAGGTTGCCGTTGGAGACCAACGCGGAAGTTACGCTATTGCTGTGGAGGACGCGGTAACGTCAACATAAAACCCATTCAGTGGCGTTCAATGTGTTGAAATCTACTGGGTAAACAGCGCGTTTTGTTTACGGATTTTAATTGTGGCCATTTAAATTGATACTGAACGGAATAAAGAGGGGAAAGTGTTAAATTAAAAGAAGAGTTAATGTTAAGAAGCTAAATAAAGTTATAACTTTATATATCCAGCTCCAAACAGATGGCCCAGACGTCTCTAATCCTCTTTGGCAGGGACCCCCTCCGCTTCAATCCTGTATTCCCCTCTCTATCCTCCTGCTCGCGAACAAATAAAGCAGTTTTGTGTCAAGCTGATGTAACGCAAACTATTTCTAATTAATGCTTTCAAAATAAAAGCTTTGTTTTTGCCCGATTTGGTCCCGTTGTAACATATTGTTAGAATTCTACTATTCACATTCAGCTCCGAAATCATCCCCACTTTTTCTGTTTTCTCCAATAATGTCTATATGTCTGCATATTAAAACCCTGCTTTGATTTTGACATTAATCAAATATGAAAACGGTTTTTTGAGCATAATTATGGACTTGTGTAAGGGATAACTTTTGTCGATGAGCACCTGTTTTTTTTCTCTTGTTTTTCAGATTTTTTTTCCCACATTTATTGTTGTACATGATTTGAAAAATATTTTGAGTACAATTTGTGGGTTCTTTTCTCACCTCTTGGTAAAGTTGTGCTGTTGCTTTCTTGACCTCATAAAGTCTCACACTTTATTTTGAAAGTCTGACTCGCTCTGCTTCCTGTTAGTTGTCTGATTTCAACATGCGCCTCTCCGCGGGGAAGCTGAGAGCGGAGCCACTTCTCCGGCTGTAGGAGCGCATCGCACCTCGGTTCATGACTGAAAATCTAATAGTTTAGATCTTTATTTTGTTGTGGTATGATCTGGGATTTTTGTCTCCTATCTTCGCGACTGTCATAAATCTGTTCTGGTGAGATTTATTAATTTTTTTCTTATCACTTGTTACTTTGAAACAAGCTTCTTGTCCAATAGAAAGTGTGTTTGGAGAGAATCTAATTATCTAATTATTATTGTTTTCAATATATATTCCCTTTGAAATCCAGTTGTTGGGTCGGAGTGAGTGTCATACCTGCTTATTGGATAAGTGAACGAAGGGAGTGAAGCTGCAAAACTAGGCCACACATCATATAATCCCCCCTCTGCTTTACTCTTGTCCTACTGACTCAACTGGTTAGCACTTTTAAACCTCGTAAAGTGACCAATTAAGACGTTTTGCATCTTGCATAAATACCTATGTGGCAGTATTAGATTCCTTGATTTATCCACCTGGAATACTTTGAAAAGCATCAACACTTTCTTAGAGACGCTCTGCCTCCATCCTGTCAGTTCAGGCGCTACTCAACCCTGACTTCCTGTCTACCTTGAGGTCTCTGAGGCCCACCTGCGCTGCATGTGTCTCTCATTAGACCTGTGAAGCAGACACTGATTAGTAAAAAATAAAAATAAAAATTGTTACGTAAGGCTAAATTGTGCAACAAAAACATCATCTCTTATTTCAAGGATTAATGAAACCAGTGAAAATAAATAACATCTTCCCTTGGTTTTCACTAGGAAAAGAATGCAGAAAAAAGAAATTTCCCCAGCTTTGCTCTTTAAAGTTCTTGAGGTATTGTGTTGGTTACAGAGCTGGATCTCTTATTGCATTTATAATGAAATAAAAAGATTCTTTTTTTTTTCAGTTACAACTAAATATCAGAAGTTGCATCCTAGATAGCGTTTGTGTTTGGATTCTTACCTGACTGTGGAGGTTATTTGTCCCTTCTCCATTTTGTGCCCTCATGTTGTACCTATTTAGTGCCATTTCATTCTTTTCTACTTTCAGGGTTTCCGCCAGTGTATTTTAAGCCTGGCGGGCCATCAGGCTTTCCTTGTGCCCCCACCAGGCTAAGCATTGCTTATTTATTTGCCAGGTGCAAAACTTCCAAAACTAGAAACTTCAAAATAGTATTGTGAAGTGGCAAACATAGCAATTTTGTACATCTCACATTAAGCACTTCAAATAACTGCGATTTTCCTAATGAAACTCAAATGTATGTTTTAATTTCCTTAAATAGTAAGAAGTTTTATTTTATGTGCTTTCGCATGACTCCTCAGAATTGCAGCTTGTTGCCTCTTTGTGCAAACAATTGATTTCTTCTTTTACATACACCTCCACTCTAACACACAGAGATTATTAGGCAGGATTTTCTTTCTATCCTTAGCATTGCTCCTCCTCTCTTCTCCTCAGCTTCCCTCCCACATCCTTCTGTCCAATTACCGGCTGCCATTTTACCTCCAGCCTTCCTACAGACTCCGTCTTGGTTTTCGATTTGAGCTGCAGGGAAAACTACACAACTAGATCTTCTCTTTAAAATTTTTTTTTAAAAATCACTTCAGTGGTACCAGTATTGGTCTTGACTTGACCAGTCAGTCTCTGCAAAGCCATCCGTAAATTTCAGTTCAGCTTTTCCACATCTCTTTGGACCATGTTTCCTGACTGTGTGAGTATGCTATTTATATATAACTGGTTACAGGTTGCTTTTAAGTTAAGCTAACCTAAACATTGGAAGAAAAAATAACTAAAAAAGCTAAATCTTAAATGTTTACTTATTATAATTACTAAGCATTAATCAGTTATTTTACTGATATATTGCTATTTTAATAGCATAAATGTCAGTTAACTAGTGCATAAAATCTCCTGCATGCAAAATGAATTATTACATCAGAGGTGGTTTGGTTCTGTAAAGTTTTTTTTTTTTTCACAAAGACGGTTAAAAGATTTGTCAATTACTTTGGGGGAAAAGTTTTATAAACATATTAAATACTGATAATGTTTATATTTTGCCTTCCTACAAACTTACAGGTCACTCTCTTGAATCTTTAGATGGTAAAATAATGAGAACGCAGCGTGAGCTAATTGGCTAAACCTGAATAGCCTGCTCCTGTTCACAAACTCCTTTCACCTGTTGGGACACTTTTAATCCTGAACCTCAGTTCAGGTCAATTATGATACTTTTTTTATTTACTGTGGTGATTTATTTTCATATTTACACTAAAAAAATGTATAATTTCAAGACAAAACATTTTAGCACCTACTATTTTTGTCATCTTTTTATGATGGCGGCAAAAGTAAGTAATGCAGAAATAGTTTTGGGATTTAAGTTAAAATCTAATAACTATTAGCTGTAATTTAGTTATTTAAGCACAGTTAAATGTTCAGTGGTGCTGTCTCCTCACAGGGAAAGGAAGCAGCAGATCTTATGATTGCTAAATTAGCTGGAGGATTAAGAAGCATGGTGTCACGTTGGGCTTGTCTGGAGCTCAGAGCAGTGATTTGGCTCTGAACCCAGGCCTTATTGGGCTTAAAATCCTGCTTAGCCTGCTGATTACATTCACCTTTAAACACCAGTTATTAAACATTATTCAGGCTAAATGTTGAATGCTACTCTGTAACGTTTGTACTGAATGCAAAGAGTGATATTAAACTGAAATTGCAATGTAGCTTCAAGCCACAAAGAGATATAGTTTAAGGTGTGAAATTTATCAATTGCTCAAGATAGTTACAATCCCATCACCATAAAACTAACTAGATTAGTTGGTCTTACAATTAAGTTTAACTTGTAATTTCATTGAATAGTTAATTTACATGATAAGACTAAAATTGTCAAAATAGAGTAAGCCATAGAGAGAATGTTTCACCATGAAAAAATAATAAAAATCAGTGCCAAAAGACATTTACATTAAATGTATAACAGCTAAACATTATCCTCAATAGATATAAATTATTGCAAGATTCTCCAGGCAATCATGCTGAGAAATCTGATTATTTTTCTGTTTTTTTTTCTGTCTGTCTGCATTAAATGCATAAACACTCAAAATGTACCTCAGTTTCAATCGGTTACGGCAGCAACTACCCGTATCCACTTTAATATGCTACTTTTAATAACATCAGGTAAAGGTTAGCCTTGATGCAAAAATGGGGAATAACCTTACAATATCTTCAATTTTTCTTTTCTTTAAAATTATTTGGGCATGTCAGACCTCAGAGTAAACAGCAAATTGGTGTTGGCCAAAAAAAGCCTATGGGTGCGTCTAAATAGCTTTGCTGTGAGCAAATCCACGCATGTGACACCAGGCTGTGTCAAGTTCTCCTATTAGTGGATGTTCTGACTCCTCAGGTTTAAGTCTTGTGACCTTGTGAGAATAATTAGAAAGTATGAGAACAGCCCTTCTGTCATTGTGGTTGATTTGCCAGTGTCTTTTGGTCAATGCTACGTGTTTTGATCACGTTCTGCAGGTATATCTGACATCAGACCATGCAGTCAGTCCAGACAGGGTTGTGGGACCCCCACCCCCTGTATAAACATGCCTCACCTCTGCCTGCGCCCCCTACTTCCAGTTCGCGCCACGCCCATGTGACCACAGCTGCCCCGGCCAAGCGGATAACTTTTTACAAAAGCGGCGACAGCCAGTTTGGGGGCGTCCGGATGGCCATCCACAAGCGCAGCTTCAAATGCTTTGATGCCCTGCTGGACGACCTTTCCCAAAAGGTTAGTGGGATGGGTCTGATGCCGGGATCTCTTTTAAAGCTGACTCTTCAGATGCACTTTTAAGTCTTTCCCTAAGCAGAAGTGTTAGCATTATTTATTCATTTGTGATCCGTTGCTTATATTTACCTATGTATAGGTGCCCCTCCCGTTTGGAGTGCGGACTGTGACCACTCCCCGAGGTACGCACACCATCAAACACCTGGAGCAGCTCCAAGATGGTGGCTGCTACCTCTGCTCTGACCGGCGCCAGGCTAAGCCCATTAACATGGACCTGGCCAGTAAACACCAAGGCATCTGGTACCATCACAGCCGGAGGCCTCAACGTCCCGAAGCATCCTCTGGGACTCCACCTGGCCACTTGAATTTGCCTTACAGGCAGAGGCGGATTCTGCTGGTGAAGAACAGCGAGCCGGGGATGAGGCGCAGCATTGTGCTGAGCAGGAGGTCCACCAGGAGTCTAAGAGCTTTCCTAGACGAAGTGTCAGAGGTTATGCAGTTTCATGTTCGCAAGCTGTACACTGCAGAAGGACGCAGGGTGAGGGTGAATTTTAACTCAGTATTTACTTACAAATGAGATAAAACTCATGAGATAAATCTCTCTCTGTATATTTGCCCCTAGATTGACAGTGTGCAAAGCTTGTTGACTTGTCCTGGTGTTCTGGTGTGCGTTGGCCGGGAAGCCTTCAGCCCTATGCTCATAAACTTCATAAGGAAGACTTCAGAGGAAAAGTTGCCTGGTCTGGGGAGCAAGTCTCCAGGTCTCGGTCCAAGGATTCCTGGTAACGGTGCCAGATCTCCTGGAGCACAAGCCATAAGGTCCCCACCTCATGGAGCTCAGTCCAGAGCCAGTGAATATGATGAAGGAAATGAAAGCAAGAAAAATGGTAAGTTGCTTTGGAAAAAATTTGAAGGCTTAGATATTGAAAGACAATTTCAGGAAAACTCTACTAGTTACGGATATTTTTCCCATCCCCTTAAGGTTTTAGTTTGTTTTTCAGTTGTGTTGTACAATTTGTATAATCTGTAGGCAATAGTTAAAGTATATGCCTAATATTTGTTGATGTAGATTCAACACATTTAAGGATTAATTTGAAAGCATCTTGCCTCCACTTACAGGTCAGAGAACATTCTTTTCATAGCTCGTTTTTCCTTTTCTTTACAGTTAACTTTGGTTTGGAAACAAAGAAGAGCATCATCCACCCTCGATCCGATTCTTCAAATCGGTCTGCTCGCTTCTCTTTGTCGTCTGAAAAATCGTATGGCGTCTTCTCCCAAGCAAGGCCAGCTATAACGAATGACGACATTGAAAAGCGTGTCCTTGTTAATAAAGACGGCAGCCTATCAGTAGAGATGAGGGTGCGTTTTCGCCTCCAAAATGAGGAGACCGTTCAGTGGTCCACACAGATTAAAAAATCGCCCTCTCTCTCCAATGATTGTTGCCCCCTGAGCCAAGCTCAACCGCATTACTTGCAGCAAGGCACATCAGAAAGCTGTTCTGACCCCGATTCAACATCCTATGAGGGTGTGGATTATTCCAGCCGGCCTCTGGAGCGTGTGTTGTTGGAGAACCAGTGCCAATGTTGCTATCAGAGACACGAACGGCAGTTTGATTTGTGGGAAAACCCCACGCACAAACACCCTCCTGCCCCACCCGTTCATTCATCAAGTCACGCTGTGATGAGACAAACACACTCGTCAAGCTCCTCCTCTTCATGCAATTCCAGAAGAGTGATTCGGTGTCGGGCACGGGTCTCCGGGTCTCCAGGTGGCTCTGGCTCAGAGCAGAGCCAGTTGGTCCAGAAAGAGATGTGTCTAACAGAGCAGGTGGAGGAAAGAGTAGAAGTGGCCCAAGACGGGGACACTCAAGTTGAGGTCTGCAAAGTTAGCCGATGCTGCAGTCGGACAGAGGTGGTTGCCATAGATACCAACATTCGACCACCCAGTGGAAAGTCAGTGGAGGGCGAGGTGATGATGGGGGAAGATGAAATCCGACCACTGTCTACAGTCAGCAGCTCTTCGCGTATTTTACAGTCATTGAAAGAAGACCAGGATGATGAAGAGGATGATCTGCCACCCAGCGCTTCCCAGTGCTCCCACAGAAATGAGCCATCCCCCACTCCTACCCCAGTAAATCACCTGGGTGAAGGTCCGTCAAGCAACATCTCCACCTGTTCAGTCCAGTCGCTCAAATGCCAGGAGCAGGAAGAAAATGCAGGAAGCAGGGCTTTGTCTTCAGCTTCATCCTGCCACTGTGGAGAAACTAACCCTCACTCAACAGCTGAACCAGATCAGACGGATCAAGTCCCCAGTTCAATGTCCCAGGAACCCAAGTACCAAGCATCAGAAGAAGAAGCGGCAGCTGCAATTGACAATGAAGTAATTAACAGGGGTCTTAGTGGCTTATCCCATAACACAGGACTTTCAGTAGCTTCTCAGAAATCATGGACATCCAATGTTTGCTCAAATTGTGGAGGCTGCAAATGTGCAAACAGCGCAATGTCAGCTCAGACTGGTTTGTCTGCTAAGTCCAAGTGCACAACCGAAGCTCTACTTCAGAACACTGCAGAACGAACAACCAGTTCCATGTCAAATAAATCCGGTGCCTCAGTCAAGTCCCATAAATCTGGCTGCTTGTCAGTTGCTAAAGAGGTGTCCCCGTCAAACAAAACAGTTGCAGAAGAAGGCGACACAGACAAAAGAGCTCAGAGTAGCCTCTCTATGAAGTCAAATGCATCTAACAAGTCTGGAAAGGCCGAAAGTGTCCTGTCGAATAAATCAGATAAATCCAAGGCTTCAGCAAGATCCAGCTCATCTTGTAAGCAATGTGGGAAAGCTCTAACTCCAGAAAACAAGGAGAAAGATGAACTGAATGGCGTAATAGAAACAAGGGAAGAATCAGGAGTGGAGGACAGATCGGCAAGTGCACTGTCAGCAACATCAAAACTGTCTGCCCATAGGTCCACTGAAGCTTTGGAAAAATCCACTTCCCCCAGGTCAGAAACTGGGGAGGATGCAGAAGAAATCGCAACCAGTCAAATGTCTGGAAGATTATCTGTTCATTCCACAAAATCCTGCAAGTGTAATGATAACAGCAAAGCACCGTCTCCAGCCTTAGAAATGGAAAACAATGCAGAAGAAATGCAGCCCAGGCCAGAAAGCATAATAGAAGATAATTTAGAAAACAGGTCAACCAGTCCCAGGTCTTGTAAATCAAATTCTTCTGCAAAATCACACAAGGCAGTTGAAAACAGATCCCCGAGTGCTAATTCACAAAGATCACACACCTCTGCTAAGTCCTCACAGTCAAAGAGGTCAAACCAACCAAAAAAGTTTCAGAATGACCCCAATCTTACTTTGACTGAGACAAACAAGGAGGAGACTGACATTGAACATCGTGAGGCTTTGGAGAGCGCCATGTCTGCAAAATCAAAATCTTCAGTCAAATCTGACGTTTCTAGTAAAAATCCCTCAGCTACAAATGCTGTCACCATCAAAACACCAGAAGGAGCTGATGAGGCAAAAGAAGGAGAACCTGATTCTGATGTTGCTTGTATCACATCACAAGCCGGTGACAACGAGGATGATTCTGCAATAAAAGGCACATATACTATAGACCCTGATGGCCAAACACTCTCACCAAAAAGAAAAGCTTCATCCCGCTCACATTCCCCCTCCTCCAGAGGTTCTCAATCCCCTGTGCTAAAGTTGTCACCAAGCTCCGGTGCTGGTGAGCAAAGAGGGCTCAGTTCGTTGTCTGTTCACTCTGAAACCTCTGGCAAAGTAAGCAGATCCAGGTGTCGCTGTGAAACAGCCTCACCCGTTGAAAAGGAAAATAAAGAAGAAGACAGAAATAGTGAGGGAGCTCAGTCTTGCTCCTCAAAAAGACAAAGGAAAGAATCAGGATGCACGGATCAATCTTTGAGTCGAAATGCATCAGGCTTGATATCTTTAGGGCTGCAAGAGGATCAGGAAACGGCTGAATCAGACTGTGGCAAATCTAGTGACTCTTTTTGCAATGGCGAGAGGAAAAGCCCTTCTCTCCACAATCCTCCAGTGGTTGATATCCCAACAATTGAAACACCCAGAGAAGGTGAAAAGGGTGATGAAGACGATGGGGAACAACCCACTGAAAGACCACCCAGTGCAACGACAGTCCAAAGCAACAGGTCTCATAAATCCTGTTGTAACTGTAGTGTCAAATCAGCAGCTCAGTCTAAGGGGAAAGCAGAAAGCGTGAAATCTGCTGCAACAACAAATGCTCGCAAAATGGACACCCCAAAGAGCAGGAGCTCATCTGCAATGTCAGGCACACAAGTTTGTGGGAAATCCCCTTCTGATGCGACTTCTAATGTTCTTACAAGTACTGATGCTGACAACCAGAAAACCAGTAGACCAGGAAGTAAGACCAAAGGAGAAGAAGACAAGACAAGTGTCCTCTCCCAAAGTCCCTGTGGTCCTAGGCCTGAGTCAACAGCTTCGGTGCAGTCAGAGACAAAAAGAACTTCAGAGGAGAGGAATGTGGCTTTGGGGTCAGTCAAATCTGGAGATCACAAATCCCCCAAAGGAAGTGAGTGTGGAAGTACCAAAATTTCCAGTTCCAAGCAAAAAGAAACCCCTTCCAAATCAACAAGTCCTTGTTCCTTACACAGCCCCAGACCGGCCAGTAAAGTCAAACCAGGTAGCGGAAGCACCTTGTCTCACTCTCTGTCTGCTGCCGACCTACTGAAGGAAACCTTGGCTGCTGCTCGCCAGCAAGACTGCCAATCAAAAGCCAGTAAAACCAGTGAGAAGGCCCACAGCGAGAAGAGTGGGAGGTCTCAGAGGAGCAGAAGTCGAAAGGATCGGGAAGACGTGGTGGAAGTGACGCCTGAGTGTTTGCCCAACGCATCTCCCAATGAAGTTGTTAGCGACTGGCTACGGAGCATCCCTGCTAATACTAGCATGCTCACACTGGATAATGACTTAAATGATGAAGAAACTGAGGAGGGGGCAAAGGAAATGGAGGAGACACCAACAGAAGAGGTAGGAACAGGGGAGATGAGTCCGGAAGACGAGAAGGTGGAATTGGAGGAAAAAATAGAGCCACAAGAGGAGGAAAAGAAGGATGAAGCCGAAGGTGATGGAGTCGGTCCAACTTTAGGCAATACAGCGGAGATTTCTTCTCGTTCCAGGAATTGGCATTCATCTGCCGCAGTGATGAAAGTCCTCCTGAGCTCGTCTCTGGGTCGATGTCGGAGCATGCCTGAGGTAAGACAGAACCTCTGACAAGACATGAAACTTTACCAAAGAAAAGCACAAATAAAATTGGATCCCAAGTAATGCTTTGGGGCATTCTGACCATTTAATATCGCTAATAACGAAGCAGCTATCAAGATAATGTTGCTAGGTTTTCAGGATGAAATGTACAATAGAAGAATAAACGTTGAACATTTACAAACAACACCCAGAAACACAAAGAGAGGTGAGCATATTTGTTGGCACCTCAGGTAAAGATTGTGGGTGGGAGATTAAGTTTTTTTTTTAGCTGTTCAGTCAAATCTAGTCTCAGACTTGATCCTGGAATGTTCTTTTAATGTTTTTTTTTTTAACCTACTTCCTGCTGTCAGGCAGGTTATATTTAGGTCATTTCTTGGTTCCATAGGTGGTTTATTAATAAAAATATCATTTGAAAGCTGCTTTTCTTCAACAATCTTTGTCTGAGATTAGAATTTGTTTGTCAAAAAAGCTTTTACTCACTCTCATTTAAGTAATGTGCCCATAACTTCAGTATGTACCCATTTACCGCCCTCTGTAGGTGTCTCCAGTTTACGGCCGCAGACTGAGCACATCAGCCAGGGGGCTTTTGGACTGCTTGGCCCAGCTGCAGCTCATTGAGCCTGCAGTTAGCAGTCATGAACAGAAGGACCGCAAGCAGCAGTATGACGAGATTATGGCCATTCTTCAGTCCCTGTGGCTCACCGAGCCACACAGCATCAACATCAAGGACACTAAAGACGGCGGCACAGACCAGGTGACTCCACCGAGGTCCTCATCTGGAGTGGGAATGAGCAGTGGCTCGGGCGGATCAGGTGGAGAGAAAAGCAATGGGAACCGAGGAGAAGATGAACCACCCAGGAAAGAAACCGAATCGCTGCAGGAGGAAGAGGCGGCGGAGAAGGTTGTTGAAGAGAACGATGGAAATGCAGCAGCCGAACAAGTCGAAGCAGAGACAGAAGTTGAGGAAACAAACCAAACAGACACAGCTGAGGAAGTGATGAAGAGTGATGAGCAAAGTACTCTTCCTCCTGATAGCTCAAAAGCCACTGACAACCCTTCGTTATCGCAAATGAGCTCTCCCAACGACAGCTCCAAGTCCCCCACAGACAACGAAAGAGACACGCAGGAGGAATCCAGCTCAGGGACTCCTCCCTCTGCTCCTCGGCCACCCTTATCCAAACGACTATCCCAAGACCCCGATCCGGTTTGGGTTCTTCACCTCCTGAAGAAGCTGGAAAAGCAGTTTATGAGCCACTACATTGAGGCCATGGAGGAGTTTAAAGTCCGCTGGGACCTGGACGACAGCCTCATCCTGGACACCATGATCTCCGAGCTGAGGGAGGAGGTGAGCCGCCGCATCCAGAGCAGCATCCAGCAGGAGATGAGGAAGATCCAGAGCCGAGCCGGGAAAGTGGGGAGGTCGCCTCGGCCACCGCAGCTAGCGAACATGTCAAGGGATTCTACCATGACAGAGAGGAGGCGCCGTATCCTGAAGGTAAATATGCCACAGATGTGACACAAAGAAGTCACTGGACATGATGTTAGGGTTTTATTAGTCTGTATACTCCAGTTAATGATTAATCGATTGCTAAATAAGTTGACGATTATTTAAATCATCAGTTAGTCATGATTAATTGTTTCAGCCCAACGTGGATGTTGAGTTTCTGCAGTCTATTTCTGCTTCTCTCTCCCATCCAAACACCTAAAAAGGACGTCCTGATTTGAGTCGTAGGGCATCCAGCTAACAAGTAGAAGAAGGTTCTCAAGTCCAACAAGATCAAAATTGAACTTTTTGGCCTATATGCAGAAGGTTTATGTGACAATAACACTTATTCAAGGCCCTGTAAAAACTCAGTGTTCAATTTCTGTTTCAGGTGATGAAGAACCAGTCAGTGAAAACCGCAGAGTCTCTCACTGATGAGGAAATGGTGGCTGATTTCAGTGACCAGCGAAGCGACGACGAGTACTGCCCCTGCGAAGCTTGTGTCCGCAAGAAAATGGCCGCCCGGCCTTTCAAGAAGAATCCATTGGCGGCTGAAGCTCCTGTGATGATGGAGTTTGACCTCCTTAAGATCCTTCAGCTCAAGAAAAGCCCATTGCCTCCTTCTTCTGTGCCGAAACCTGCTGAGGAGGAACGGGCAGCTGCAGACGAAGAAGGAAGGAATCTAGAGGTAGTCGAAGAAGAAGAGGAGGAAGAAACCAAAGAGGATATAAAAGCTGATGTTGTGTTAGAGGAGACAATACCAGAAGAAGACGAGGAGGAAGAGCAGGAAAAAGATGAGGAGAGTAGAGATAGAGAACAGGAAAGAGAGGAGAATAGTGCTGAAGATGAGGAGCTGGAAACAGATGAGCAACAAGAGGCATCAGAAAATGCAGAGGAGGATGATGAAGGACTGTGCACTTGTCAGTCTGAGAGCAACAAAGAAGAAGAGGGCGAAGCGGGGGAAACGAGCAACTGCACAGATGAAGGAGAGACAGGAACGGGAGAAGAGGAGGAGGAGGAGGAGGAGGAAGAAGAGAGCGATAGAGAGACGGTGAAGGAGGCAACAACAGGCGACAAGGAGGCGGAATCGGAGGATGATACATCAGCGACTAATGGAGAGCCGACACCAGCGGAGGAGATGATGCGGGGAAACGTCGGCGCATCTGCAGAGGAGGAAGACGAAGGCACAGGAGAGGAAGAGGAAAAACAGGAAGAGAGTGAGGAGCAGGAAAGAGAGGCTTCTGAGGAGGAGAGAGCTTCACCGCAGGTAAGATTGCTAGACAAAAATCCGCCTGAGAAAATTGTCCGTAGGTTCCTAGTTAAAGTCTAATTTAGTGCAGAAGTGTGAAAAAGTATTTGCCCAGTTGTGAACACTGAGTTGAAGCTCATGCTACAAAATTTCAGAAAAAAAGAGAAAAAGCTACAGATGTTATGATGGTGTTCATTTTATGCACCGTTGTGAAAATCTGCATGAGGCATTGGTCTCGTTTACCGAATAGGAACTCTATTTTAAACCAGAGCTAAGTCTCTGAACATGACCCTGGGTTAAAATCTGACCTACTGCAGCCTCACAGCTAATGCTAAGCCTGTGGGAAAAGCTAATCTCGGCATCCAATTAGGCAGCCTGAACAAATCTGTTTTGTTTTGCAGGCACTCTGAGTCTCTGCTGTAACTGTCGGTCAGACAAAAAACTGGTAGTTTTTCACTATGATATTAAAGCACAACGAGTCTAACGTCTTTAATTCATCTCTTATGTCATGAAATCAGTGCTGTTTACAATGACTGATTATTAATTTTCTGATCTTTTTTAACCCTCAGAGCCAAGGTGTGATTCCCGCTGCATGCGTGACGGAGGGCGAAGAGGCAGACGTCGAAGACTCTGATGACAGCAAGGGTCACGGCGACGCCAGCGCTGACGAATCAGCACCGGAGGAGGCCGCCGGCTCCGGGGAAGAGGAAGCAAAAAGCAGCAGAGAAGATGGACAGGAAGATGCAGTGGAGGAGTTTAGACCTGAGCAAGAAAGTGAGGAGGAGGCAGCGGCCAAAGGCAAAAACGAGGACGGGACTCTGCTCCACCAGTTCACCAGAACCTCGGTGGAGTCCCAACCTGGATCGATGGAAGACGTGGACATGGATTTACCTTCAAACTCTAAAGTGGTCGACATAAATGGCCATAAAACCAAAGAGTGAGGAGACTCTTCCAGGAACTGCACTCAGACATTTGGTTTAAGACTCTCTTGAACACTTGAAGCACTTTAACTTCTCCAGATTTAACATAGACGTTGTCATCGTGACTTGCTGACGTTTTCACATGTTATCATGTTACAACCTCAAACTTCAATCTGTTTTATTGGAGTATGATACAATAGATCATAATTAAATCAGTTCAAATGAAAATTAAATCAGTTAAAATCTATTTCACTTAGAAAAATATTGTCTGGATTATTGTGGATTAAATGCAGATTATTCAAACCAGATTATACATAAATTTCCCCAAATTCCTCCAACATTGAATTTTACACGTTTTTTAAGAGACATATTTCTACTAAGTATTGACCGAATGGGATAAACAAATTCATGCCACACTTTTCTAATATTTTTGTAGATAAATATGGACAACTGTACATTCTTCTCCTTCACACAATAATCCCAAGAAAATACATTGAAGTTTGTGGCTGTAACATGACAAAATGTGAAAAAGCTTAAGAAGTATTAAGATTTTGTTTTTTTGCAGCACACTGATTGTAGAAACCTGAAACTTGAACTTGAAGAACTTTTACTGAAACCATATAACTTCTTATATTTGTTTCAAAGTTAATCACAAGTATTGAGAAACATGTTGAAATATTTATGGATATTTGACTTAGGTTTTGTTGACCAGAGGTTGAACATAAATCAAATCATAGCCAATCATATTTGAAGTACCTCAGATGTTTTGTGTTTTTTCTTTTAGTGAAGCTCGACAGAACCACTTCCTGCTGGTTCATTTCTTTTTCTTTTGTTTGTTTCATGAAGTACATGCTGTATTCCCAGGGGTTTGGACAGCCAGCTTGCTTTTAGGCAGATCATCTCCAAGCTATTACTTAACTACCTAAATCTGTACCCTGCTGGCAAGTCAGCTGCTTAAATCTGCAAAAAACTCTGTGATGTAAGTTGATTACCTAAAAGAAATTTGGATCTTGAGAATGATCTTCTCTGCTTTCTCAACAATTTGCTGCTTTGTTTGACGAAAGCCTCTTATTTCTGGTCTGATTAGGTGAGAGGGGGTGTGTGCCTACGCTGCTACTGGTTCTAATGTGTGTCCATTAATCTGGGTCATCACTAATAAAACTAAACATTGTGTACTTGGAGCTCACCAATAAACAGTACAACTGTAGTCGTAACGACCTCAATAAAAATGAATAAACAAATGGTCGTTTTCACATTCGTATCTTCAGATTTTATTGATGCTAAGCAGTTTTTAAACATTTTGTATTTCTGTTGAACTGGGATATTCACACTGCAATGAACATATTTCTTCCGTTTTTGCATTTTACGTCAAAGATCAAACAAATTTGAATGTCAGAGACGACCAGGATAAACACACAAGGCAGTTTTCAAGAGATTATTGAATTTATTAAGAAAAAATAGCCCCAGTAAAATCATTAGTTAAATGTGAGAATCTTTTTTTTATTTACTTAAATTCGTCACAGCCTACCGGGGCTGACTGCCAACATACCTGTACAATAATTGCATCACAAATGTCAACATTATCATCAGCTCTTGTATTTTAGTGCTTGTGCTAATATTTTAGAGAACTCCTATTTTTTTTTTAGAGAGAAGAAACATATTCAACTAAAATTCAGTCTTTTAATTGTTATGGATTGCATGTATGACATTAATGCTTGATCGTATTTGGTCACGTTATTGTTTCTATACCCTATTAGAGTTAGCATTTAGCATTTTTGTACAGTTAAACTAATCAGATATGATGAAAAAAAGGGAAAATTTGGAAAATCCCAGAATTTTTAGTATGCTAAGCTGTAGATTTTAAGGATTTCACATACTAAGCATAAAATCACAAGTTCAGCAGTTATGATTTCCTCATAATCCTGAGTGATTAATATTTTTCACTGCTAACATATCATGTGGCAGAGCTTTCTGATCAACACCTGAGTTGCTTTTGCTCTGTTCCTTCCTGTAGTGTTTGACTCTGTGCTTCCAAAGCTGCTCAAACATTTCAAGATACACACACACACACACACACGCACACGTCACACTAATCCAGTATCTGTGATTGTGTCTGTGTCCAGTCACAGAGGGTCACAGGATTGGGATTGACTTACATCAGCAGTGAAACATCACCAAAGTGTTAACTTTGAGATTTGAGATGTCGTATTTAAAAAAAAGTACTTTGTGCAAGATGTATTTTTTTAAATTTGGGGGGGGGGGATATACATTTTTCACTCATAAGGACATTATTTTGCTGATTTTTGACTCATCCTTCAGATTTCTAAAAGACACCTGAAATATTTTAGGTTCATAACGTCAACCTCCTTGACAAAACCCTTTAACCCCAAAGCATAATGCTTCCTCCACCATGTTTGGCTGTATGTATAGTGTTCAAATATCAGTTTGTGATCAGGTGTCTTTAGTGCTTAAATGCAGAAATGCATTGTTAGTGACTGAGTTTTAGTGATTTTTGTGCCTTTGGGTTTCATTTAGCAGCAGAGTTCATGGTCATATGATCATTGTGACCTTATGATGACTTCAAACACGCCTCCACTGCCTTTCTGACGATTGGCTGCTGCTCCAAGCGAGACTCCGCCTCCTTTATAGAGCAGCCAGTCAGCAGGCAGACTAAAGCCAATGGGACGACCTGAACAACAGACACGGACAGACGTTGATTCATTTCTACATCTGACTGCTTCCATTTGGATCTCAACGCTGCCGTACCTTCTTGGCCTTCCCGGCGGTGTGTGTGTGTGTTTCCAGGCTGCAGGTCGCTATGTCTTCACTGAGCTTGTCCACTTGATAAATGGCCTTCAGCAGGGCTTCCTCGCACTCTGACTCCGAATGACCGGACAGCTTCTAAAAATCAAACAGTTTTAGTCGATTTTATTTTATTGTCAGAACAGATTCAGACAATAAATTAAGATAAAATATGAAGGAATCCACCATGGCGATCCTGACCTGCATTAAACGTGCGGCTCTGCGGTAGAGCTTGCTGTTGGTGACTTGCAGGTCAATCATGTAGTTCTTAAACACTTTTCCCTTGAAGATGTGAGCGCCGGTGCTCACCGCATTCAAAAGCAGCTTAGTGGACAACTCCCGCTGCCGAGAAGAGAAAACAACTCATCCGATTTCTCAATCACAAATTGAGAAATCGGATGAGAAATCACAAATTGAGAAATCACAAATCACTAAGGGAGTTTTCTCATTCAACTGGCAAATGTTCCCTGTAAAGGAGGCTGCAGATAAGGAGACGTACCAAGTGTTGCAATCGTTCAGGTGTTTCTTGGGGCCATGTGAAGATAATGGTGGATGAACACAGTTTATTTATGTCATCCTACAATAAAAAGAGGATACAGTTGATAGACTTTATATAGATTCCTTTTAAAAAAACTTTTTCACGTTACCATAGATTTAAAAGAAACAGTTACTTGTTTTGCAGCGGCGTCTCCAGCAGTCTGGTGATAAGCAGCATGAATGTTCGATGTCTTTTCTCTCACTCTGCGCGCCAGCTTTGCCACCTCGTCGATGTCATCTGTGAGGAGAGGCTGTCAGGACACACGCCGACTCAGTTCAGAGACAACCCGAACGCGAGGGCGCGCTCGTCTCACCAGAGTCAGAGTAGAGGAGCAGAACGGTGTCGTCGTCCGTGAGACGGGGCAGGACGCCATCCAGAAAGTCATCATGAGAGATGCTGAACTCAGGACCCTGAGGAAAGAGATGCTCGGGATAATTGGACTTTTTTGTTACACCATCCCCCGTAATGAAACACAATTCACTTTTAGTAGAACAGGGACCTTAAATGTACAGCCAGAATAGACTCGTTTTTCTCTAAGTATCTCAATGCTCTGGTGCGGACCAGTCAAAGTTTAACTAAATATTCAATTGAGAATCATTGAAAGCACCCAATAATTTCAGATTCAGCTCTAAATGCTTGCAACTCTTATTACATCCCAACAAATTATACCAAAGTTTGAAGTTATAGTGTGAGAACATGTAGCTTAAATGCCGTTCAGTCAGTTGTTTCCGCTTCAAAGTTACGTCAAATCTCTCTATTATGAAGGCGATGCATTGTTAAAACCAAAACTGTTTGATGTGTTAATTGCTAATTAATTCTTTTTATTGGCCTCTGTTTTGCTCAAACTGAAGATAATTGGCCAGCAGCCTCCACATACCATCAAAGTCAAATCGCCCTCATTGTTGCCGAGTTCTTTGTAGCCTCCGCTGACAAAACCCCGAATGTCTTCATGGTCTAACAGACGCACAAATGGACACATTTACAAAATGTCAAATATTTTTTAACATATTTTTCCGAATAGTCTCACCTGCCCCGAATGTGGGCTTACATTCACTGGCGTCAATAAGGCCCAGCAAACCCAGGGAGCCCCAGCCCAGGTAACACACCTGCCTCCCACACTGCAAACTGAAACACACAAAGTGAGCAAGAGCAGACATTTTTGTTGAGATTATTTGATTGATTTAACATTCATACCTGCGTCCAGCGGCCTCCATCAGAGCAGCTATCTCCTGTGAATGCGAGTATGTAAAGTCTAGAGCTTTTTCATAAGATCTCATATGCTGCAGAATCAAACTGTGTGGAAAAGACAGAGCGACAAAATACCAGTAAGCATTTTACATTCACTATACCCACACATCTTGGACTTTTATTTCATTTTAATTGCACAAAGCAACCTCTAGAGGTCAGCAGCACCTTACCAAACACAAAGCGCTTCTTTGAAACCACAGCCTAGAAAAACTAAATCACTTCCTGCTATTTTATTTGCTTCTGTTTCATAAAGTGTGTTGGCAGAGACTTAAAAGAGAGCTGAGCTTTACTAATGTGTAAAACTTGTCCTTGTTTCTCAGGTGGACGGCTTAATGGAGACGACCGTAAGCTGTTGCCTCCAAACACAAAGAAGCACTTAGAGAGCGGCGGGCTGCTCCTCTGGGTGCAGAGAAGACAGACGACTCAAGGCGCCGTGAAGTCACATCAGGGCGACTGGCTGGTGACAGGAAAACTACAGCCATTAAATGGTTGTTTATTTGACTCCTTCAGTGCTTTAAAAGTGAAACATGAACGATTGTTTTTATTGCTGTGGCTGAAGCAATGAAAACTCATTTTCGTTTTGGGCCAAATCAAGATTCTGAATGCTCTTAAAGGGCCGGTTGTGCCAGAATGTACTGATGAAACCCGTTTACAAAACTGCTGAAATATCAATGAGTTGTTAAAATTAAACGTTATTGAACCTCTTTTCAGTCCCTCCAGGATTTCGTGATTCTTTGTGTGATTTTTTTTTGCAGTAAAAATCAAATTGTTTGTGGCACTAATTTGAAACTAAAATAGCAGCTGCACATAAAATCCTTTGGACCGCTCCTCCGAGTCCCCATTGTGCGTACTTGAATGTGACGGGCGTTCTTGAGAAGCTGGCAGAGAAGACGACCTCCAGGAGGATCTTGGTGGCGCTGCCTCCCTTCATCCTGGAGGAGCCGCTGATGGCTTCCGGCTGAGCGGACGCAAGCGTTCACACACAGAAATCTGAGTCACTGCTGGGACAGTTTAGAGCCTTGACACAAATGCAACCTGAGCAGCTAGTGGAAGAATGGGATGAAGCGTACCCCGAGTGCCGGGTTGATGAGGAAAGCCTTTTGCGTTTTGGCAAGCTCTTCCATCCTGGTCACCACACTGTGAAACGTTAGCGTGCAGCCAGGTATGGGCTCATTCCTACACAGAGAAACGTTCATTTCCAGTTAAACGTAAATCAGTAGATGTATTTATACATTTAGATTGATAGGGATGCTCACCTGGCCTGGTGTGCAGGATTAAATCCAAGCAGTACAGGTGTGTAAACATCAGGATGCCGGAGGCAGAAATCCAACTGACCGGCCACAAACGGAGCCTGCAGGGAAATAATCAACAATTACAAACAATTTATTCCTATTCGTGGACCTGCTGACATGCAAATCCAACTCACAGATAATCCACAGGAGACGCCGACGAACAAGACTCTTTTCTTCCCCTCAGAAACCTGCAGAGAACCAGAGGAAGAGATGCGTTCGCACGCCTGACACACACGTAAACACGTGATGGTGCTGACCTTTTTCAGACGCAGCGCGCCCAATGTGGGGTCATCCTCTGGAGCCTCTTGAGAGGAAAACAGAGCTCTAAGGAAAATGGAGAGTAGAGTGTGAAAAAATTAGACTAATTTTTCTGGGTTTTCTTTTACAGTAATCCGGCAGTAATTGAACCGAGGACAGGAGTCCAACTCAGGACTTTTACTTGCAAAATAAACAACTAAATATTTAACAAAATAAGCAAAGCTGGCAGATTTATGTAGATAAGCAAAGAGTGAATCATTGCAGATTTGAAACAAAGACGGGTTTTGCAAGTTTGCCAGATTTAAGAAAGAAAAAAAGACAGCAAACCATATACTTTTTCTAGATTTTTGACTGTCTTTTTAGCAAAAAAAACCCCCCCAAAAACTGGATTTTGCTCATTCTTGCTTTATTTTGCCATGTTTATGAAATTAGCATGCCCAAGTCTGCATTTTAGTAAAAGTCACTGGTTGATTTTGGTCCTTATTACTAAGAAATTCAATTTAATTTAATTCAATGAAAAGTAAAAAAAAAAAAAAAACTGTTTGAATACCGTCTTCCATTTTAAGATAATAGCTGTTTATTTTTTGTGAAAAGCCATTTAAAAACAACCATATTTTAAATGTGGATCTGCAAATCAAACAAACGATTCTTGAACTGTGATCAAGGGCCGCCCAAAATCGTTCCAAGGGCCACAAATTGCCCTCGGGCCACACTTTGGGCACCCCTTTGCGTATGACCTCTGAAAATGAGGAAAACTGAATCTCACCTGTCTCCTCCTGCAATGACATACGAATAGACGGGGACGTAATTCAGCCGCTGCAGCTCTCTGTTAAATCCTGACTAACGACACAAACACGACTTTTAAAATACCAAATATAGCTCAAGTATAGTTTTTCAAATGATGAAATCTTTTACCGCCATGAAGAATGCAAGTCGACCAGAAGTGCCACAACCACTCAGAACGACGAGGCTGTCCTGTGGATCCTGTTAAACATTTAAAAAACACTAAAAGTATTTAATCTTAGCCTCGTTAGCCAGTTAGCGACCTTACATCCCCCAAACCGGATGATACCTTAAGAATAAGCCGCACCCTCTCAGCCACCTCCATTAAGGTTTTCACCATTTCCTCGCTCAAAAGTTTCTGGAGAGAAATTTCAGTTTCATTACTTTCATTATTTTTCCACCAACCAGTTGAGCTCCTGTACCTGATATTGTGTTTGGGACTTTTCCAGAAACATCTCGGCGTCGCAGGCCTGTAGCATCTTCACGATGCTGGAGGCTGGAGCTCTGTCTATGTGGCGCGTTAGCGGGTTGGACTTCTCCGACACAGGAAGGGTCGGCTCATAATCTGCAGACTGAAACAGAAATTACGCTTTAAGGCTTGTTCAGACTAATAAGGTCATAAAAAGTTACAACTAAGTCTCATGGAGAATTTCTTTATATTATTTTCGCTCATTTTCAGCTTTTCAGCTGAGCTACGTAGCTACTTAAAAATAAACAGACTCCTCCAAACTATCTGAATACAACTGCTTTCTTCTGGGTTTTTTTTTTTTTTTTTTAGTTTCACTTTCAATTTTGTCTTTCTTTCACTTTGAAAGGCTGCAGCTCACAGTACTTTCCCAATCTTGTATATTTGCTTTTAATAAACCGCTAAAATTCGCTTTTCACAACAGGCAAAAGCCAACATTGGATAAATTTGTCTTTGCAACGTAGCTATAAAATCCTAAAGCTACCCAAAGCTAACAAACTTCCTCTTTTACCCCACCAAACACTCGCTATTTCCTTTTCCTTTACATTTCTGTCAGCGTTAACACGGTGTCAGACTTTAGAAAGTAAATCGATACTTTAGACTTACTTCCCAATTGTGGATTGTAGAAAACGTATCAATTCTGTCTGGTTTTGCCACAGCAGCCATGTCTGTCCTTTTTCTGCTAAAATCATAAAAAACTACCAGTTTCAGTTTGTTTAGAGGCAGGACTTAAAGTGAAAGTCACTTCTGTCTGAGGTAACAAGGTTCACTAATGGACCTTTGAGACACAGGAGAAAAGTAACACACACACATTAACAGAAAGACTTAGAGTAGCGGTTCTCAACGTGGGCGGTACCCCTGCTGTCCTCAACGTGTTCAGAGGACAGCAGGGGGCGCTGGCGGACATTTTTTACAAAAGGGGCTGGGATGCCTTTGGGAGGCGTTTGGTCGAAGGTAAACTTTACACCTTAAATGCACAACAATGCCAGTTTAGACTTTGAGCAACTTGGTAAAACTGTATTGTGTAACATTAAATCATGCTTGACTGCAACTGTATCGATGGCAGCTCTTCTTCTTCTTCTTCTATTCAGTGTTTGTTAGCTTCTGTTAGCTTCTTGGCGCAGCTCCGTTCTCCTGCTACTGGTAGCTAAAATCACGATATCCTCACTGTGTATCCCTATGAAAAATGAACCCATTTAAATAAAGAAATTTAAAAATCCCTCCATGGGTGATACCAGGATAGAGAACATTCATTTTATAGCGTTAACACCGGTGCTGTAAGTGGTCCAGTATGAAACGGGGGTGATAGATCAACACAGCACTTTAAAATTTCAATAATCAGAATGCATAAATTGTTTCCATTGTTTTAAAAGGTTTATATCAGTCTGCCTTTTCCCCATCGATGCGCTTCCCGACCGCCCTGCACCTTAGGGGCTAAAAAAAAAAAAAGACTTTCACATTGCGCAAAACTCTGAAACAGGAGAAGCGAGACATAAAACGGAGCGACGGAGACATAATACGGAGCGACGAACTAGATGTGAATTATGGCATAAAAACAGAGAATCCGACGCTGAACAGTGAAAAAATCAACACATGATGTGAAACACATGACGATGTGATGAGTGAAGATTATTCGTCTTATATTATTCGTCTTATAATGGATAAATTATTAAATAAATCTAGCAACAGGAAATTAACTAAAGTGGACATAGCAATAAACCAAGAGAAGATAATAATAATCAAATGAAACTAAATGGAAATGAATGAAGAACAAAATGCAAGAATAAACTAAGAAACTAAAGTAAATACAGAGGAATAAACTGGTATGGCAAGAATAAACAGACACTATTTCCAGATAAAAAGGTAAAATAATATTGTTGAAGTGCCATGGGTTTGTTGAGACCACATCTAGTACTGAGAATAAATATATCTTACAGACCATAACAGTAAAGAACTGATCACTTATTTATGTTTTTAATTAGATTTGATATATTTATTTCTTCAATATTATTTTTCATGTCAGTGTTAATGTCATGTTCAATTTGACTCATTAGGATTTGATTAAGAACCAAATTTGTTCTTTGTAATTTCTGTCCAGTAAAACTATTAATCTATAAATTAATAGACAGGTCTATATAAAGATATAATCCATGTTTCTGTCTCATATTTGTATGGCATTAAAAGGATCTGGAACTTTAGTTTTTCCACTGAAAGCTCTGGTTTGCACAATAAATGCCATGTGGGTGAAGTTTTATGGATGATACTCTGATGTCCCATTCTCCTGAAGGCAGCACAGAGCTGCACCACCAGAAACTGACAGAAACACTGAAGAGAAGAAGAGCTATGATTAATGTACAGTTCTGTCCATGTTTTAATGTTGCAGAGCTCTGTCGTTTGGCAAATAGATCAACTGGCATGTTGTACATCTTTTATCTGGTTATTTTGTGTAATATTTAACAACTAGAAAATGGCACAAAATAAGAATATTTTTTCCACTCTGTTAGGCCTACTAATTTTAACTTGAATGTTCATTGCATTTTTCGTAGACGCCTGTGAATGGTCAATGCAAAGTAGCCTGCAAATTCTTTAGTGGGGGGCGGAGATGGACCTGGATAAAGGCTAGGGTGGCGCTGGCCCAAAAAAGGTTGAGAAACACTGAGCTAGAGTCTTTTTGTAACATGGAAAAGATTACAGTTAGAGTTTAAGGTAGTGAAAATTTAATTTAAGCACTGAAATTTTAGGGGGGGCATCACTCTTTGTGTGTTTAGAGTGAAGAATAAAGTCAGGACTGGCTGAGTCACTTAAAAAAAATTTTATTATCGCTTCCAGTCAGAAAAAAACTACTGTAATCTTAAATATGCTAGGTTTTGGGATTAACTGTAAGGTTTCTTTTCATGAAATCCACTTCATGTGATTCAAGTTTTTCACAACTACAAAGTATAAACTACAAAAAATTAAAAAAACATGCCAGAACTAAAAAGTCAAAACCAGGCTTGAATGATGATTATTACACAGTGAGGAGGATTGGGAAGGTAAGAATAAAATCTCTAAAGTTCATACATTTTGCAACAAAAGCTGAATTTATTTTGAATCTTTCCACATATCGTTTCCAGGGACGTCTGTGCATATAAAAAAAATAAATAAAAAATTCTTGACTGCAGGAGCAGCTCAGATCCAACCGATTCCCAGGCAGAGAGAAAATATTTACACCACAGCAGATTGTGGAGTCTGATACATTTCATCACTCCCCCGAACTCCCACCACCGTCTCTCAGAGCTGCCGGCTAATCGCTGACAACGACACGACAACGACGTTTGAGTTTTTTTCCATTTCTCCTTCCAACCAGAAAGAAAAGACCAACAATTTTTTATTTATTTTATTTTTTTGCTTCACGCTCCACAATGTGCGTCATCTTTTCAATAAACACGACTCCTCAGGAGGCCTATGGCTCCATGGTGATGATTAACATTATTACCCATTACTAGCCGACGCTGATTATTAATGATATCTGACATCTGAAGAACACTTTGGTGTTAACCTTTCTGAGTCAAGCCGACAGCAGAGCTGTGCATGTGGGTTGTGTGATAAACCAGTCAGGACTTTTTCACCGTTATTGTCTGTTCTTTGCAACAAGTTTAAATACTTAAAGACGGTTTCAAAATATGTTTTAAATCTGTAAAAAAGGGCATTTTTTTAAAAGGATTCAGGAGTTTTGAAGTTTAAAATAACTTTAAGGACATGATATAAAACTAAATACATTGAAATGTGTCCAGTTTAACCAGATCCAAGTAAATTGTTCCCAGAAATTTCATTGTTCTTCATGGCTCTTGACCCAGGGTGGCATTAAGCTGAGGTTGGCTGGCATCAGCACTCACGGATAAACACTGAATTTTACTTAAGTTTTCCAATCTTTCAAGTGACTTTACTTTGACTGGACCATTCTAACACATGAATATGCTTTCATCTGAACTATTTCATTGCAGAGTTGAGCCTCCAACGTTTTTAGGTTTGCATTCCACATTCTGAACCTTTATTATGGATTTTAATTATCTGTCATAATTGAATCACAGTGATAACTTAAACCAGACCTCGCTCTCTTTCTTCTTCTTCTGCATCCCTACGTTCCGCCTGCCTCGTTTCATTCCTCAGAAACTGAACACAGCGTTCCCCCTAAATGATGCAGCAGCAGCAGAGAACAATGTCTGAACTGATGCATAATAGAGACACAGCCGCTCCAGCAGAGGGGTCTTTCTCTTTGCGCCTCCACCAGTGAACACAATTCACTTTCTTACAATGTAGTTTGTTCTTTCTGCTTCTCAACAAGATTAATTTAAAATCCATGTAATGCCTTTTTTTTTTGTAAAGCCATCCATCAATAAGTAAGGCTCTCTCCTCTTGCTGCCTCTTGGATAATCTTTGTGACCTTAGCAATTCATGCATACTGGAAAAATCTCTTCTGAATTATCTTAAAACCCAAAAAATTGTTATAAATCATCCCAACAATACATCCATTCTGTCCACTGAGGAAAAAAGATCAGATTTTAGGTATTAAGTGATATTCTAAATGTTCAGAAACTCACAACAGCTCTTCTCACCATGTGTGAATACTTAAACTTTCATGTGCAAGTAATATTTTAAGATTCAGCATTCAATCATTTAAATCACCCACACTTTCAAAAATGCTGACAAACATATGCATCTGGAAAAATGTGGGTGAAACGGCCAAATCACCTTAAAGTACACATGATCCGTCCACCATCTTGGATTAAAATATGGCCACCAAATATCTGTTGGTACGTGAGCATTTAGGGTGACAAGATATACTTTAAATATCTGGACAAGTAGAGTTATTATCAGCCAAAGTGTTTTACATAATACATTTTTTTTATGTTTTCTGAGGGTATTTGCAACGGTTTTTGTGAAAAACTGGGTTACAATATCACAATACAAACATATAAGCTACCTTTAGAAACAGCCTCTTTACCAGTTTTAATTCTTCCTAATTATCCCCTTCACTGATTTGTTTATTATTTTAGCACAAGTCCAAGAAACTTCACATCTTTCCAGCGACTTTACAGCTAAAATAAACAAACAGTCTGGATCTGCATCTCATCTGCACCTGGTGTTATTTAGTGGTTTGACTGCATTATATTTTCATTGTTAACTGGATCTGAATATTTTTTTCCCCCACTGCTTTCATAGTCATTTTTTCCAGGCTGGAAGCTGCCAGCGTTCTCCCCTGCCGTCAGCCCTACTGCGCTTGCATTAGCTTCAACAGAGTGAGCCTTAGCTACATACATAACAAGCCAGTTCACTCTTATTATCCGTCCTGCTTTTCCAGCAAAGTTGTGCATCATTAGTGCGTCTGTAGCTGCTCAGCTGTCACATGTGCAGCTTCTGGCTTTTTCACTTGTCAGTAAACTTCAGTAGACATTACTCTGCTTATATGACAAGTCCTAAAGATGGAAAACAGTTCTTAATCGGAGGTTCTATCTTGCAATGTGAGGTTAACTGATTTCACTGCTGCAGAACTAAATAATCACAGCACTGGATCTCAAGCCCTCTGGCGTTTTTACCAATTCATTTGCAGAAATATTGTGTAGTGGAGGGTGGGATTGCAGCTGCAACAAGCCTGCCTTTTCTTTACACACGTTTTTTTTTATAGGGGATACAGAAAAGTGGTTCAAAAATCAGGCAGGAAAATTTATCAACTCGCATAAAATCAAATGAAACATCTCAGTTATGCTTTAGTCTAAATGTCAGGGGCAGAAAATCCCAAGCTACACGAGCTAACAGCTGTACTCCTTCTCCCATGTCCTTCAGCCTTCCAGCTGTGGTTGTCATGACAACAGGGGCTAATCTCCAGCAGACGGCGAAAAAGTGCAAGGGATTGCATGAAAACGAGCTCCTGATTTTAAAGAAACATGAGTAAATCTTTCCAACAGGCATTTTGGTTTTCTTTCATTATTAATACTTAATTCCCCTCACCAGCCCTTTATTTTCCCTTAAGGAAAACCTTGATTTATGCTGTTTACCTTCCATTTTTTTATCCTGAGTCTGTCCATGCAAAACCTAAATGTCTGCTTTCTTTTCATCCCGTAACCATGTCCTCATTCTCAATCCTGCCACCCTTCTTCTCAGCACACTCAGTTTCCCTCTAAATCCAAAAGCCTCTGATTCCTAGCTGCTCTGCAGGAAACATCAAAGTATGTCATGGATGATTAGGGTGTGGATTACCGAGGAGTACAGCGATTATAACCTGGAGTATGGGAACATACCTGGAGCAGAATGTTCTCCATACGTCTTGCTGTTGATTACATTCTGTTCCCATTCAGTGCAAAAAGTCGCCATGTACAGATGTGCGCATGGGGTTAAAGTTGTTCCATCCAGCAGGGGGCGGAGTGAGAGCGTGTGAGTGAGGGAAAGTGAACAGTAGGGGGGAAACCGGAGCTGCAGAGGGGCTGGAGCTGCGGAAAGCAGAGGAGCGGACAGTGGAGGCAGCCGATACCGGGAACCTGCAGGCTGAACGGGGGCGGCGTGAGAAGCAGGACTCGGTTCCGGGTTATTGGACAAAACCAAAGTCTGGTGTCCGGTGGACTGTCACGCACACACGTCGCCTTCATTCACGCGCGCGCGTCTTAAGAACAGCGGGAGATGCATTACGTCATAACCTCCCATCGCCCTGGATGACCGCGCGCGCAGGAGGAGATGATGCGGGGCTGCTGGAGTAGAAGAGAACCAGATTCCGCCGCTGCCGCAAGCGAACGCCCGGGGGCGGTGTCCCGCGCGGGGAAGCAAGAAGAAGGGGAGCCGCCCTCGCGCGGCCGCCGGTTCTGATGGCTCCTCGCGCCCCGGGCGAGAAAGAGACACAGCAGTCGCCGCGGCGCAAGAGGGAAGAGGACAGGAGGTACCTGGGAAGTGACGTGGTGTCCGCGCCCCGCGAGCAGTCACCACGGTGCGGTTGTCGTGCGTTTCACAGGAGGGCAGGAGTGGGAAAGGGAACATGGCCGCGAAGTCGGACGGCGGCAAAGCCGGTGTCGGCTGCGGCGGCGGCGGCAGCGGCTTCGCCCAGCTGTACGACGTTGACGCCGAGGAGCCGCTGGACTCCGCCGCGATCCACATCTGCCAGTGCTGCCGCTCCTCCGCCTGCTACTGGGGCTGCCGCTCAGCCTGCCTGGGCTCCCTGCTCGGCGGGGGCCAGCCGGTCGGAGGGGTCGGCATCCGGGAGACCCACTGCCCTCCCCGGGAGCAGCTGTGGCTGGACTGCCTCTGGATCATCCTCGCCCTGCTCGTCTTCTTCTGGGACGTTGGCACGGACCTGTGCCTGGCGGCGGACTACTACCACAGGCAGAACTACCTTTGGTTCGGCCTGACGCTCTTCTTCGTGCTGGTGCCGTCCGTGCTGGTCCAGATTCTGAGTTTCCGCTGGTTCGTGCAGGACTACACCGGAGGGGGGCTCGGAGAGGTGGAGGGGCTTACGAAGAGGGGGACGGTGGTTCAGGGCTGCCTGTATCCCGGGAAGGACCGCCTGCAGCTGGCCACCATCTGGCTGTGGCAGGTCACCATACACATCCTCCAGCTGGGACAGGTGTGGAGGTGAGAACACACCTGAGCCTCTCCTCACCTCTCATTGCTACAAGAAGGGAAACTGACAGACAGGAACATTTAGAGTCACAGAAATTTTGAGTCATGATAAAGTTAAATTAAATGGTTTAGTTTACTACAAATGAAGCTTTAAAACTGGCGCTCTCCATGGTGCTGAATCCATTTCCAGTATATCAATGTTTTGTTTCTGTTAATTTGGGGAAAAAACATCTAGATACTAAAAAAAACACTTGAAAAATTGCCCTATAGTGGTTCAATCTAAGCATATTTATGTGTTAGAAAGGCCCAATCAAAGTTCAGACCTAAATCCAATTGAGAATTTGTAGGAAACAGATGTTCATATGTGATTTCCATCTGATTTGACTCAGCCTTTGCTACGTAATTCATCTGATTGCCATGAAAATAAATCAAGGTCTGTAGTCCTATATTGACAAAACATGGGAACAATTTCAGGCAGTGTCCAGCAGCGCCGCACCAAAGAGGTCAGAACTCCGTGTTTCTGTGCGTACGCGTGTGCGTTCATGTGTGTCAGCGTGTGTGACGAGTGGAAAAACGGTGTCATGGCTCTTCCCCACGAGTGTCAGCGTGCATGGAGAGTACAAAGAGGAAAAGCATCTGTGCTTCTGGCAACTCTTCTCTCTGGCATGCTCACTATTTATCTCCCTCCCCTCCCCATCTGACACACGCACACACAGTTGGACATGCTTAGGTGTTAATTGAGGTGCTAACAACACTGTCAGGGGAACAACGTGGAAGACACACAGACATGTCTCTCTCTCTCTGTTGCAAAGTAGTAGCAGCATATAAATCCCTCTAATGGTGCCCAGCAGCGGGAAAAAGGTCGAGTTTCTGTGTGTGTTTACGTCCAACTTCTTCTCTGCTTTGCGTTGTAGGGTTAAACCGACATTTGTAGGTAGGTAGGTAGGTAGGTAGGTAGGTAGGTAGGTAGGTAGGTAGGTAGGTAGGTAGGTAGGTAGGTAGGTAGGTAGGTAGGTAGGTAGGTAGGTAGGTAGGTAGGTAGGTAGGTAGGTAGGTAGGTAGGTAGGTAGGTAGGTAGGTAGGTAGGTAGGTAGGTAGGAAGGAAGGAAGGAAGGAAGTGGAATGGCCTGATTGAGACAGATTGCTTTAGAGATGGAGAGGGGAGTGAAAATGGGGGGAGGGTAAAGAAACAGAGATCAAGAGGAGGAAGGGAAAAGGGAGAGTGGTGGGGGTAGGGTGGAGGATCTACTCGGATAATTTAGAAGCACATCCTCTCATGTCAGAGCTAATCGAATTCGCCTGCCAGTCAGTATTCACCTGAGAATTACAGAGAAGACTTCCTGTTTTCCCTCATATCCTTGTTATTTAGTCAAGGACATAAAGCACTTGAACACAGTCGCAGTTGGAAGTTCACTCTTTCTCCCATAAAACACTAATAATTAATGTATGGAAACTTCGGAGCAGAACTGTATCCATGGGTCACATTAGAGCGAAAACAATCATTGTTGCTCTAAATTGCTTCAGAGCTCTTGTAAGTTTGTGTGTGTTGTTGAGAGTGTGGATGCTGCATTATTTATGTCATATAAAGCTTCTACTGTGCATTTAAAGCCGCAGAGGGGTAATAGCCGTACTTACAATAACATGTATATTGCAGAAATGCGCTACAGTACTATGCCTGGGTGATATGGCTTAAAAATAAAAAATGACCTTTTTACTAGATCCAATTTTCCATTTTGATCTATTTTTTTCTCAACTTCTTTTCTGAAAAAGAAACTACAAATGACAGGAAATCATTTTAAAAAGTGGCCTTTTTGAAAGTGGCCTTTCAAAAAGGCCACTTTCCTAGTGCTGTGCTTCTATGACACAGCACTAGGAATGCAAGCATAAAATTAGCAAAATAAAAACAGTTTTACCAGAAGAACATCTTAAAATTAATAGAAAAATGTTTATTGAGAATTAAACTTCAATAGAGTTATCAAGATGTACATATATTTTTGATCAGTCATTTTGGAGTCCTGTTGCTGATCTCTGCTTCATTCTTCTAACATCGAGACTTTATTCTCATATCACTTTACCTGATTTCTCGTAATTATACGACTTTATTTCTGGAATTTTAAAAAAAATCTTAGAATATTTGTGGAGTTGACCTGAAAGTCCAAATAAATAGAAGTTGCTTGTCAAACAAGATGGCGGTCTGGGCGCGCTGACTTCACTCTGAACTATAGAAACTCAAGAAGGGAATTGGTGGGGGGGGGGGGAAATCCCGATTTACAAAAGTTGCATCTTCAAAAACCAAAAATTCGATTAATTGATCAAATCGATAAATCGCCCAGTGCTATTTTGGTTGCGCTTGTGAGTAATACCGACCAGAAATCAAGTTAGCATGTATCGACCAGCGGATTTTAATTTATACTGAACCCATTTTTCTTTTGTCACTCCACTATTTGTAGTAGCTCATTCAATCATGAGTCATCTGCTAATTAGGTTCCCGATTAGTCAATTGTTTTGTCTAGAAAGATGTCAGAAAATAGTGAAGCTGCTCACCCTGATCGCCCACAGATGGTACAATCCTGGTTCTGACTCATGCGACCGGCCCCTGCCCTTTCCTCCCAGTAGACCTGACTGGTTTCCGATGTCGCCCGCAGGTACATCCGAACCCTCTACCTGGGGGTGATGTCGCGGCGCCAGAAGGAGCACCAGCGGCAGTGGTACTGGGCCATGATGTTCGAGTACGCCGATGTCAACATGCTGCGTTTGCTGGAGACGTTCCTGGAGTCTGCGCCGCAGCTGGTGCTGCAGCTCTGCATCATGATCCAGGAGAACCGAGCCGAGACCCTGCAGTGTAGGTGGAGCAAACAATCCGTGGCGTTAACTGCGTGTTTTGTTCACAACAAAGCGCTTGTTAGCCAACAGCTGCACAGGCAGTAATTAGCCATTTGCACACATTCCGCGCAGTAACGTGTGGCTGCAGATGGTGCGGGAGTGTTTGTTCAGGTATTTTGGTGAAGAAAGTGCCATCTTTCCTCCTCTTCCTTAATCATCCAGGATGTGTATCATCCAGGCGGCCACCCACTGGGATTATTCATCCCTATCACTCTTTGGGTTGGTTTTTTTTTGGGACGCTTTTCACTTTAATGCAAATACGTGACTATTACACAGGGGGGCGGATAAACACGTCGTCTGGAACAATCATAATAACTTCATCTCGTTGTGTCACATCTCTTAAATAATATGTCCAACGGTATTAACGCCTCCTGAAACTCCGAGGATGTGCTTGTCTCTGTTCCATAACCCTCCTCTCTCTCCTCAGGCGTCTCCTCCCTTGCCTCCCTCCTCTCCCTGGCCTGGGTTCTGGCCTCCTACCACAAGCTGCTGCGCGACTCCCGGGACGACCAGCGCAGCATGAGCTACCGCGGCGCGTTGCTCCACCTCTGCTGGCGCCTCTTCACCATCTCCTCTCGCGTCCTCTCGCTCGCCCTCTTCGCCTCCCTCTTCCACATCTACTTCGGCATCTTCGTGGTGTTGCACTGGTGCGCCATGGCCTTCTGGGTGGTTCACGGCGGCACCGACTTCTGCATGTCGAAGTGGGAGGAGGTGCTCTTCAACATGGTGGTTGGCATTGTCTACATCTTCTGTTGGTTCAACGTGAAAGAGGGACGAACGCGGTACCGGATGATTGCGTACTACACAGTGGTGTTGGCCGAGAATACCATCCTGACGGGCCTGTGGTGAGCTAAGGATGAAATCTCCACTGCTTATATAAAATCATGAAGAGTTTTGGTTACAATTTGTACTCGATATTATATCCTGTTCGACTTTCTTTAACTGAATTAAAGTTTACAGTTAACTGTTCAAAAATGCTTGGATGAATCCAAGTTAGGCTCTCAGCTCGAAGAGCTTTGTGGCAAGAGAGGCCCACTTTAATTGGCTGATTTTCAAAAGCAATCAGGAATACTTATTATTTAGTAAGATGTCAAATATTAAATCCATAGGATCAGGTTGCAATAATGATAACAGCTTTCAGATAATAAAAAATATTCGGTGCACTTTTTTTTAAGTAAACTTGCCAAGTCCTTAAAATTTTAAATTTTAGCCTATTTAAACTCTTTGGTGGCAGCTCCCATTAAAGCAGTGGTAGCTAGAGTCAGGTGTCACCAAAGTTGTGGCGGATGTATGTATATACATATGTTTGTTTGCTTTTTTTAATTGATGTCTTTTTTTGTGAACTTATTCATATTCAATATTAATATTCAATATTCTGCCACAAAAGCCAGAAGCTGACACTACTAAGCTGTGGCAGCTTCCGGCAACCGTGGCTGCATATTGACAATGAGAATACTGTTAAATTTGATTTGACAGATTTAGCGACAGACATCAAGCTCAAACTGTGGCAGCAGCAGCTTCTGATTGCAGCCGCAGCAGCTGCCACCGGAAGTACTACTACAGCTGCCACTTACACAATTTGAGCTTCTGTCTCTCACTAAATCTGTCAAATCAAATTTAACAGTATTCTCATTCTTAATATAGAAATCTAAAAATATTAGACATTTGGTGTGTGTTAAGATTCGAGCCTTGATGGTTTGAAGGCCATAGGCAGCAGCTCAGCTGCTCATGCCTTGGGCCGGCTTTGAGTGTAAGCTTAGTACTTACATGCCGTTTGAACCCGCGTCTCTTCTCTGCTGCAGGTATGCCTATCGAGATCCGGCGCTGACCGACTCATACGCCGTCCCCGCCCTCTGCAGCGTCTACCTGACGTTCGCCGGGGGCGTTCTCGTCATGTTCCTGTACTACGGCTTTCTACACCCGGCCACCACCCACCTCCAGCCGAGCCCAGCCTCCTCTTGCTGCGCCCAGCTGCTCTGGGGTCTGCCGCTTCCCCCGTCGGCCCCGCCCACTGCCCCGCCCACCCCGGCACACATGGCCAAGTCGCAGACGGAGGAGGACGTGGCCGAGTCGTGCCTTCCCGTCTTCCAGGTGAGGTCCACCCCCCCGACCTCCAAGTCCGAAGGCCCGCTGATAAAAATTGACATGCCCAGGAAGCGCTACCCGGCCTGGGACGCTCACTACGTAGACAGGCGCCTGCGGAGGACTATAAACATCCTGCAGTACATAACGCCAGCCGCCGTGGGCATCCGCTACCGCGACGGGCCGCTACTGTACGAACTGCTGCAGTACGAGTCTTCACTCTGACACACACACACACATACAGAGGAACACCTGAGCACATACAGCACTAGAAAATCTACATGTGGATGTTCAAACTTATAGAGAAGACAAAGGAAAAAAAGTCATGAGCAAAAGGTCTCACTTGATATAAGCACATGCACACTGAAGCAATCTCACTTTTAAGCACACACACACCTGCACACACTTCTTGTAAGTCCTGTGGCCGTGACTCAGCAAGCTGCTTCAGTCCATCTTCTTCTTTCTCACTTTTTTCTCTCTTGACTTGGCCTCGTTTTTATGAACCTCCCTTCCGTTCTCTGCCATGTAGATGGGAAAAAAACATTTAAAAAGAGAAACAAGCGCATTTCTACAGCAGCGCAATCATCACGCATTGAGTGACACAAAAGAGCGAAAAAATTGTCACTTAAAAAAAAAATGGGATCGTCAATATGTGGTTAGTCTAGTCAAAGGGTTGTGTAAATAATTTCTTTGTACAGAGCAGATATTTTTAATGTAATGTCACTTTGTGGCTGGACAAAGAGCTTAAGGGCAGTTTGGGGGCGATGAAGGTTACCAGGGAAGTGCAAAAGAGACAGACAACAGTATTAACGTCACAAACTTGAAAACAAATGTCTCATCTTACGTTTTAGCTATTCAGCGTTTATCAGATCATCAAGAACCAGAACAATAAAAACATAATATAAGCTTAGTTTGGTTCAGAATTACCAGTCATGGTTTGCCTGAATACATTCAAACAATGGCAACATAACAATATAATTTAGAGAAAAACATACTAAATAACTAGTTTTGTTTTGTTGTTTTAGTTTTTTGTTCTGTATAAATGGGATTACATGTCCACTCTTAAACCCATAGCTATTCACAGCCTTTGTAACTACAGAAGCTACACCCACTTTTCTGACTAGCTAGTCAGAGATATTTACAAAATTGAGAAACTACGATCAAAATATTCATTAATAATTCAACAGATTGATATAAAACAACAAACGTAATACCATTTTAATTCAAAAAAGATTAACTAAGACCTGCTTTATTCCTGTCAGGAACATTAGAAATTTGTTCTTTTGCCTTCATCACTGTCTTCATTAGCTTTGTTGTGGTAATTTAAGATATATTTTCGGAATACAGCAAATAAACCTAAATATTTTGGACTAAACGATACTGCCTGTATATTATGTAAAGAAAGTAATTATATACACATCAGCTCCACTATATTTAATGCTAGTCACAGAAGTCCCTGCCGTTGGCTTAGTCAGGAAAGAAGCATAAAAACAGAGAAACAGATATGAGGCAGCATAATATGCTGTGCATGTGTTACCTAACCGTTTTCCACATTTCCTTACAAAGGTTGTGGGAGGCTTTAATACTTAGACTGTCAAAAACTGCTAATACTTAGTAAATCGGTTCATGTCAGTGTTGGACTACAGCAAAAATCCCAGATCTGGAATTTACAACAGAGGGCAAAAAACACGACTAATTATTTCTGATCGCAGCATTTGTGTGTGATGTCTTATTCACGCCGGCCGTTCCTACGCTAACAGAAGCTGATATGAAACAGTTGTGGACCTGAGTCGTCACGACCCCCCCTGGATGACTTGTCTCCTCGTGCATCATGTCCAGCATCGACTCCTCCAAAAGCCACCCACGGCTGAGCTGTGATGTGTGGCTCATTATTTATTTATTTTTGGTTTGTTTATCCCTGGTATACAAGCTGTTACATTGGCAGGCGACAGCAAATGGTGCCGATGCATCAATCACGGCCCTGTCTGCAGGAACGGTGGCGAAATGACACGCTGTCGGAGGGGGGGTCACACTCGCACCATGGGGTATAGGGTAAAAAAAAACATGTTTTCACCTTGCACTTGCATATCAGCAGGAGAGCAGGTGAAACACAAATACATGCTTATTTTTTACATTTGCATTCCCAAAATAAATTAAAAGAAATATAACATTTTGACTTAAAAAGTTGGTATTTAGCCATATATTTTAGCTTTATTCTAAATTATCCTATAATTATTCATGTGTTAATTTGTTCCCGTGTATATAGACTTGAAAAAAAGCTGTTACTTCATTAAATCATTCATGCTGGTGCAGAATTTAGAAATAGAAACAATGATAAGTGCTTAGTCACTGAGGCTATCTGTTAGCAAACCGGTTTCTGATTGGGGAACAACAAAACATTACGGTTAGATTTCATTACTAGACTCAAGTTAAGATTTCAGCACAACAAAAGTGGCAATTGGGACTTCTATTCAGCTAATGCTGCACATACAATACACCGACATGTCAGACATTTTGACAAAAGCTAATGAACAGTTTGAGCAAAAAGTAGTTGGAAACACTAGCTTAGCATAAACCCCTGAAATAATCAAATATCCACATGGGTAAATATTATGAAATGTGTCAAGATATTTGATGAAGAGACAACTAGGACTCAAATTAATGAAAAATTAGCTTAGCAGAACTTAGTTAGCCTGTCTCCGAGTAATCTAATTAGTCAGAGCCTGACTGAGTGACATCAAATACGTCCACGTTTTTTTGTGAGAATATTTGAACTAATGCTAAAGAATAATTGGAAATTTCCACCAAAAATTGGGTTAAAAAATTTGCATTAGCCTGTATCTGACTAAGCTAAATAATTAGTCATGTTTTCAAATATGTCCACATATGTTGTGAGGCAAATATTTGGTCTCAAGCTAAAGTAGAAAAATAATTTTAAAAACTGCTCCTGTATGTGAACATTAGAACACAATGCAGGAATGACAATCTTCTGGTTTATTTGTATTTATTTTTCTTGGGTATAATGGAAAGGTTGCCTTCACTGACTGTACAAAATATTCATATACAGTCTATAGTTGCCTCTCATTTACACCAAATATTTCTGACCAATATCACAAATGAGACAGGAGGATTATCCTTATGTAAATGTCTCCATCCCAAGATTTAGATTTATTCTAGTTACTATGAAATTAGCATTTTTAGAAATATGCAGATATTCATGGCAAAGCGGGAAAAAACACGCAAAACTATTGATTTAGGCTTGGATAATGCAACTTTTATTATTTTTTTCCCTGGTGCTAGCCCGATTAACAAAACAGACGCATCATTTGCTACAATCCGGCGAAGAGATTCAGTCTTTCCAGATGTGCAACAGAAGCAGCTTTGTTGCTGTTCATATGGTGCAAATGCTCTCTAACTACAGAGTCAATTGGCTGCTAATCCCTTTTCATATGGTGCAAACATGAAACACACATGTACTTACGGTGCAATAAGGGCAGATTGTCTCCTGGAATTAAATGGTGCAACTTGAGTACTGCCTTCAGTTCTCGGCCAAGGCTGTGCCAAAGGCTCCTTCTAAGTGGACAACTGCTCTTCCTGTCTTGCAGAAGCTATGCAAGTCTCCAAAGCAAGGAGGTGTGCTTAGTGTACACACACACACACACACACACACGCACACACACACACACACACACACACACACACACACACACACGCGCACACACACACACACACACACACACACACACTCACAATTGCATAAACACAGGGTTTTCCTCTGCAGTAGGGAGATATGAACACAGCCACATTGTGAAAAGTAGGGTAACAACATGGGATGTACCTCAGTGCTCTAACACACACATATACACCTACAATGTTGAATATTCCTTCACCCCTTTATAATTTGGGAACAATATTCTTATGGTGCTATTGAGTAAACCAGAAAGATTTTTGTATAGTTGTGGTGGCAGTCGAGAATTTAGCCAAATATGTTTAGAAAACCTTAATGTTTTACATTCTGACTGAAATGTGTAAATCTAAGGAGTGTATGTGAAAACTGCATCACCTTGCGTATGTGATTAAAAAAAAAAAGCTACAATGCCTTATCCGCTCCATTGATGATATCTGGCTCATGGCGGGGTGGTGCTCCTTTCTGATACACTCTGATGTGGATGTGGAAAACAGCACACTGTGTCCGCATTGCAAACCGACTACGTGCCATTTTCAGAACACGGTCAGCCATTTTTCTGTCAGTTTCACAAACCGTGCTTGTGAATTTCTTGCATGAATGTTGTAGATTTGAGGACCCGACTGCACACGCAATGCGTTAACCAAGAGACTACGAAATCATTTTGAGCTCCTGAGCATCCAACCCATTGGCTTATCCTCCATCGTGCCCCTCCAGCCAATCAGATTTCAGGTCTAACAGCAGCCAAATCAGGTGTAAAACAACCAAATAGTAGTTTCTTTTATACATGGAAGCCTTCATCGGATCTCGACTGCATTTCATAAAAACAAAAAATCTATACTGAAACTGCAGTCAAGTTTCGATGCTACAAGTGAAACATTTTCTTCTTCATCTACAAAAACCACAGCCTTAGCTAGACCCACTTTGTAAGATATTTGAATCCAGCCTGTGCTTTGTCACTTCTTGTATGGCTATTCATCGACCGCTATGCAAAGTTACAAAAAGCAGGATGGCTCTGGGCTTAGAGAACCTTTAAGAAACCACCACATCACTGTTGGTTCAGTGTTATTTTACCTTTAATTTGTTTTACCTCAGATGGATGATAGCATTTAATATGTTAGTGTTATTCCGTAATCAGTAAAAAACAAGAATAACTATTGCTTTAACAGTAAAGAGGTGTCAGGTTCTCCTCACAGTTTCACTCACTACTTCTACATTTTGGTTTTCTATGTTGTAATAAGTCATGAGCTGAAGCCCATCTGATATGGTATTTACCTGTTTTTGACAGAGTGAGATATGTAAATCTTATAACTGAATAAAGGAGCACAAGGTTTCCCCCAGAAAACTTGATAATTCTGTTTTATTGAAAGATTGGAAAATTAACACCTGAACACCAACTATAAAGTCTTTAAAAATGCAAACATTTTAAAAAGACTTAAATAAGCAATGCTAAGCCTGGTGGGGGCAGAAGTAAAGCCTGGTGACCCGCCAGGCTTATAATACAATGGGGGAAATCCTGGAGCATTTGCCATAATGATGCATCCCCAAGTTTTGAATCTGTTTCCATGGCAATTTTATGAATTTGTTGTTTGTTTTTTTCAAGATTGATTTGTTGAGAGGCAGAAAAATTGCAATGTAACTTTTAAACGGTGAGAGATGAATGCTTCCTCCTGACTGAGGAATGTCTGTCATGTTATGAAAATGTAACCATAAAGCATTTCTTCTTTTGGTTAAACACAGAAAATGTTCTGCTATCAGGGTCTATGATTTTTGCTTTGTCTTAATTTCCGCAGCCAAAGTTTTTATGTTTAATCCGTAGCTGTGAAGGTGTCATTATTCATTATGGATTTTTAGAGGCTAAGCTGACCTGAGTCCAGCAGACACTGAAACCTTTTACTTTTTTAAACAAACTCTCAGAATCAATCATAGTGTGAAAAAGATTTCAAATGTTTGACTCAGGTTTGGTACTACCAATACAGAGCAGGGTCAAACTAAATGTTCACTTGGATGTATCTATAAGACCTTAAGCTTTTAATTTTGTCAGGGTCATGCTTTTTTAATGTTATAGAAATTTGATGTGCAAAAGTAGCATTTATTTTCTCGTGGTTGGCATTTGGATTGTAAATAACTACTTCTAGCTCTCCTCAGTTGTATCAATGTTCCATTAGTTTGCGTAAATGGTTCTTTCAAGTGTAACTGATGGTAAATGTTCTTAAAGAATATACAGAATGTAAGATCAAAGTAGGAAAAAAATACAGTTTAACAAGTGGTTTCGTAGGAACCTGTGCCATCTGTGTCGTCTCTAGTATAAGCACACACTGATATTAGAACTGTAGGTGAATAAAAGTTATGGCCAGACAGCCATAGCCATGGTTTGAAAGCAAGTTTTCCAAGTCAGGGCAAACATTTGTTTGGAATATTAGCATAAAATCATTAACATGTGTAAAAACATGCTAACTAAATAACCAAATTGTATCTGGACGTTGTGAAATATGTCCACATATTTGTGGGGAGAGTATCTGAACTCAAGCTAATGAACAATTAAACCCTGAGGGAACATTTGGTGCAAACATTAGCTTAGCATGTTAGCTTCTCTCTGTCCAGGGTGTTTCAATATAACTTGGCTGAATGTTATAAAATATGTCCACATATATTTGTTATCAAATATGTGCACATATTTGGAGAGAATAGTTAGACTCAAGCTAATAAACAATTTGATTCTTAAACAAAAACACTTTTTTGTTTAAGTGATTTTAAGTTTTGTGCTAAACTTTAGCTTAGCACAAAACTGCTAGCCTGATTCCAAATAGCAACGTAGCCTATTAGCAAATTTGATAAGAAAATTTGGACTAAACAATTCTACATTTGAGAAAAAAATATTGTTTGACACGTTAGCTTAATATAAAACCATCAGAATATCTGTAGATTAATCCATTTTGATGCAATAATCAACAGTTTGGCACTGGAAAAAGTAGCTTAGCATTTACTTAGCTGCCTGATTCGGCTAAATAAATGGTTGAATGTTACCAAATATGTGGACATATTCAGTGAGATTATTTTTAACTCTGCTAATAAATAGTTCAACACTTGGAAAATATTAATGTGAGAGTGGGCTGGCTGGCCTCTTCTGAATTCAGTGTAAAAAAGATGGCTACCGTCATCGAATGTGTTCAAACTGCTCCTGCGTCAGCACATCAAAACACCATTCAGGAATATTCCAATTTATTTCTCTTTTCCTTTTCTTTGGTAGGTTGGAAGGATTGCATCCATGGACTGTACAGTTTATGGTTGCCTTTAATTTACACCAAATATTTCTGACCAATCACAAATGAGACGGGAGAGAGGACAGATTATGGCGTCTCTGGTTTTAGTTTGTCTGTTCTGTGTCCACTATGGTGTTGCGGCATTCTGGGGAAGAGTTGACAAATATTTTTTTTGATGGTTCCAGGAAGCCAACATTAGGAAATGTGTTATTTTTGTTACAATACCTCCTGAAAATAAAAGTCTATTTATCTGTGACGAGACAAAGATTTACAGTGATACAAATGACTACATAGAGATGATTTTAAACGAGATAAAATATATGTACAGCTGATTTGAACACAATACAGAGATCTATTGTCAGTATTGAGTTTGATTTTATATATTTGCCATTTTATTACGTTGTAATGTTGTGACTGCAATGGAGAAAAAAAATACAAAGGGATATAAATTAATTTTTCCAAACGTGTGTTGCACTTTTTTCACTAAACACAACACAAAGATTCTAGTAATAAATCACATTTATTTAATACAAAAAATCTCTTTACAGGCCGGTATAATACCAAAATATTTTCCTTTCTAAAAGCAATAACAAATTTTGTGCAAAGGTGAAGCTGTCATAACATACCAGATTGTCAAAAAGTCACTTTTGAAATGTATTCAATCAAAAATGAATATTTGGAATTTTTATGGTAAAATTTAATTATTGACAGCCCTAGTAAATATGTACAAAAAGTCAGAAAATAAATAAAAAAATTCTGTTGCATAATCTCACATTGAATTCTTGGAAAAAAAAACAGAACAATAAAACTAGCTTTGACCAAAACACTGCTGTAAAACTGCCAAATGAAACTCTTAGAAACTGAGGCACTTTTATAATCTTTGGGGTTTTTTTTAATAGTCTTATTACTTCCTATATCTCTGGGAAATAATATTGAAGTTTTGTAGTGTCCCCATTTTTCTTTTCCTCTCTTCAAAATAGTAAAGACAAGAAAACATGCCAATCAAATATTGGAGAAAATAAATTAATCAGAATAATAAGGTTTAAAATAATGAGAAGTATTTTAAGGTTTTGTACTCATCTTTTCCAGGGGTGTCAATAATTAAGGAGAGGGATTTAAAAATAAATGTAACAAAATATTCTAAGAATGACCAAAACATCAACTCATTTATGCATTTCTTCTGTTTCAGTAACCAGATATCCTCTTACAAGTACATTGATGAAGAAAAAACATTATTTATACAACTACATATATGATTGAGGATCCACGCAATTCGTACAGCATGAAAAAAAAGTGTGAGATATTCAATATATTGGTTTCTGAAACATAATCCAAAATCAGGAATGCACAAGAGAAAACTCATCTTCTATTTCTTTCACTTTCAAAGACTTATTCATCCATACATTATGCAATTTTGAAATTACATTAATGATTCGAGCACAATGATTGCCTACTATCTTCGTAGGGTTTCCAGTAGATATGTTTGATCTGAAAATAAGAACATCTACACATTTTTTGAGCTTTCAGCAGCAACGATTCAGTTTTTGATCCCTGCAAAACAGTCCGCTGCCCCTTATTAAGGGAACCAGACCTCATCAAGTTTTAACCAAAAATCAGAAAGGAAGCCAATGACAAAATCTTCTTTGGTATTTATATGACTAACTTGCCAAGAAGCCCACCCTGATGCCATTTTGATTTCAGCAAGGAAGTCCATTAGTAGTCGTACATCTCTTAACTTTTAGTGCAATTGCTTTTAAAATAAAATAAAAAACTAATGGAAAAAATATATATTTTTAACTGACAAGCTTTAAGGTGATAAATAGGGTTAAGCATAAGCCACTGGCTCCCTCTGCTGGCAAAAAATAGAACCCACATGCCCAAATCCATGGCGCTCACATTGAAAGTAACCTGAAAAACCTGATAAATGTCAATGAAATACATCTGGGTCTGTCTTTTATCACATTATCCAAATCAAACAAACAGTATCCACTGTAACAGCAGTTCTAACTCCACTTCATACCGAGTGAAGCAAACCTGAGGGATTTCTCCTTGTATGTGATGAAGTGAAACAACATGGGAGGAGAAAACAAAACAAGGTGCACTAAGAGAAGCACAAGTAGATCACTCAGTGGTTCATGGGATCAAAGGTTCGTCATCGTCACAAAGAAAGTCCAACCTCTGGAAGGGCCTGGGGTCTGAGCTACGACGAGTGCCCATGCACCTGAAAAGAACTGCACAGAAGCAAGTCTGGTTAGCTTTTCATCAGACTTAATCTGTGCCAAAAATCCTTCCAGGATCCCAGATCATTCAGACTTACCAGTGATGACAGTGAGCAGCAGCAAGACGCCCACCACCAGACCGATCACCAAAGCTATGTCCCAGCAGGTCTCGCCGGCAAGAAGACACCGAGCCCTGGTCAAAGAGCCGTTGTTGGGCTGCGCCGGCACCGACAGAAGCCGGCACATGAGCGGGTAAACATCCACGCTCTCTAAACTCTTCAACCGGAGACCTTGATGGAAGCCGGGACCCGTTGCTGCCAGGAAGGGGTGCATGCTGGGCAGCGAGTTGTCGTACCCATGATCACCCACTGCGGGAGGGGAGTACCAACAATCACATCTGGGTAAGTTAACATCCCGTCATCACTGGCCGAAGACTAGAATCCTAATGTTAGGCTGACTTATCCATTGGTAAAGCAGTTTGGATGCGTGTTATGAAGCACTGTCCCTTTTCAACACACAAATGGCCTCCGTCTAGGAGTTAAGTTTCTTCAGTAAAACACTTTATTTGAAGCAGTAAGACTGACATTGCATGAACATGAACATTTACTGAAAGACACTTCATGACAACATTCATGAAGACTCCTTCAGGTTCATGGCAGTGTTAAGTCAGTCTTATGCACACCCCTTCAAATAAAGTGTTGCCGTTTCTTCTAACTGTGTGGAACGCACCAGCAAGCTTGTTGACAGTTGCTACAGTGTTTCTAGCTTTGAAAGCCATCACTTACATCTTGGTAGCTTGTTTCCCCGCTTCACTATGGTCCAGCCTTCATCAGCGATTAGTAGGATTGGCTGGATGCGTACATTGTTCCGATAGTGAAGCCTATCCGGTATGGATTTCTTCATGTACGCCGTCATGTGAGGATGGCACTTACTCAGCAAGCTGAAGACACTCTCTGAGTCTGTGAAGGAAAACAGGCAGAGGGAGGCTGTAGAAGAGGGAGATCACCGAACCCGACACTGTGTCATGTCAGCCTGGGTACCGTTTTTGGGGATGAGAGCGGCAACCGGCGTCAGGTCCACCAGAGTGTAGTTGTCAGGGTGGAGGCAGTTGTCCAACCGTATGAGACGATCGGCGGAGCACTGCGCCATGCCATGGTCGCTGGTCACTATGAGGTTGATGCGACCCCAGAGGCCGCTCTTCTTCAGCTCAGACATCAGCAGGCCGATGTTGTCGTCAACCTGGTGGAAGAAAGTTCCAGATTAGCTAAAGAACATTATTATTTCCACTAAGATTTTTACTTTATACTTAAAATATTTGGCATAAACATCATTCGTTTGGAGGCTTCCAATGATTTAGTTGACACAATTATGCAAACAAACTCAAATATATACGTACAACCCCACTAATATGTGGATAAATGTTCTTTGGCACAAGAACACAAGCTTCTGGCATAATTCTGGGTGGACATTTTACCTCTGGAAAGAGTTCACTTTAAATTAAATGAGACTCAATCTAGGCATTTTTAAATTTGCTCTCTGTCTTGTTGGAACACCTCAATGTGACCAAGTTCCCACCATCCAAACACCTGAATCATCAGACTGACGAGGATGTTGAGAAGAGCTGGACTTTTGGAGAAAGGGTTTATCATCAGTTATTAAGTTTTGCAACCAATGATATTAGTGCATTTGATAAATAATTCTGACGTTTGAGCCTGCATTTATGATTTTTGAAGAGTGTAGGTTAGCTTCCGATTGGATCGTTAAGATTCTGATGGAACAGTAACAGTGCAGGTGCCAAATACTAAAGCTTGAGGAAATGACTGCACCTCCTTTAGTACTTTAGTCATTGCTGTGGTGTTTTCAGGACCGAACGCATGACCCGACCGGTCCGGCTCCTCCCAGTAAAGAGTCGCGAACATCACTCCTGGCTCCTGATGAAAGAGGAAGAACGTAGGAATGTCACACGACTGCAACTGACCCCTCGAGACTTCTCAGTTACACATTAAGGAGACTGTCTTCACCTTCCCGTCTCCTAATATCCAGTCTGTCACGTTCCCCAGGCGCTGCTGGAACGTCACTGCTGGGTTGTATGGGAAGAAGTGCGTAGCCGTCCGATTGGTCACGTCGGAGCCGGGCCACATGGCGGACGCCGTCTTGTAGCCAGAGTCCTTCGCCGTGAGCCACAGGGGCTGAGCCGCGCTCCACCACATGGGGTCGCTGTCGTTCTGGAGGGTGAAGCGCTTGTGGCTGATGGGGTCATACATGCTACTGGCCAGGATCCCGTGAGACTCTGCATACAGCCCGGTCACCTGGACAGGTAATTCATCCTTATTTTGACACCAAAGATGCTGATATTGTCAGATTTTGTTGCATTACAGCTGATTACAAAGATGGTATGAAAACTGTGAAAAAAGTACTTTGGATGCATTTGTGTACACATTCTGAAACTTGCTTACCAGGCTGTAGTGATTGGGAAATGTTTTGGTGATGAAGACGTTGGTGAGTTGGTCCACCAGGACCCCCTGGCTGTACAGGAGCTTCAGATTAGGCATGGGGAACCTGTCCAGGTAGTCGGCCCGGAAGCCATCGAACGACACCAGCAGCAGCGGCAGAGTCTGCTGGGTTGTGTCGTTTTCAACGGCCAAAGCACTGACGCACCACAGGACGCCCAACAGCATTCTGGGAAACATCCTGAAACCAACGAGACAAAAGAAACGGTGAAAAATTTAGGTAGGGGTGTAACAATTTCACATCCCCAAAAACCTTTTTTTTTTCAGACTTTTATTTTTGACACCTGAAATGAAACAAATAACCACAAACCTGACTGAGACTGAAGAGTAAAATGGACAACTAGTTCTTCAAAACAATAAAATGCCTTTCTACTACTCAAAATATCATCAAAAGTAGTCAGGCGTTTAGGGAAAATGTCACACAAATGAAAAGCAGAGCAGCACTAGCAAAGAGAAAACAGAGAAAACAAGTTGTTGAATTCTTTGTAAAATGCTGGGTCAAAAAGTAAACTAAAAATTACCAACCAGAGCCGACTATTTCTATCGCAAGCTAAACCCAATGAAAGGTGCAAGAAACTGAAACTCAACCCAAAAATGTCCCCGATAAAACAAAACGCCACTTCCTCTTCCTACAACAGACAGACCCTTTTGACAGCAACATTTTTTATTTCTTGATCAGTCAGGATCGCTTAAATTGGTGCAAATTTGAAGAAAATAGGATTAAGTAAAAGAACAGTTATGAACCACCTGAAAAGCAGCCAGAAAGTGCTGCTTCCTCACGCCGTGCTCATTTGGTTTGATTGAATCACTTTGCTGCCAAATTGCTTTTGATACTGTAGTCTGACATTTTAGGCTTAAAACAACACATTTGCAGGAATTCCAACTATATTTGATGGACGGAGAAAATAAAGCTGTCACACAGCAAAATTTGTTTCTAAAATCTGGAGGATTGGTGATGCTGTGGGATTTTTGAAGCATACTTCTGGTATGAGCTAAATAGACGGACTTTCTGCATAATTTTAAGCTTTCCTTAAGGCACTAGTGACCTTATTTTGGTGCTGACCAACACAAAGTCCAGGAACAAGCCATCCTCATGGTGACAAATGGCGATATAGGGGATTGCTTTTCTCCAGAGAAGCTGACCTGAGTGGATGGGAAGATGGGAGGAAATAAATCCAGAGTAAAACTGGAAAGTAATGAGCCACACCTTGCAGAAGTATATCCCTAAACATTCAGCTAGAGCTATGTAGTTCAGAACAAAACATTTATTTGCTGGAATGGCCCAATCAAAGTCCAAACTTATTGCCATTGGAAAATTGGAAATGGAAAATAATTGACAAATTTAATCTCTATTGAAGAGCTGGAGCTCCTCTGCAAGTGTTGCTTTGCTGTTATGTCATACATTTGCAAGGCACTTAACAAATGGACAGGAAACGTGAATAACCACAACCAGGAAGTCGTTGCTCAAACTGTACTACACCAAAACGCGACCCACTGTAATAAGCATTCTGAAGGAATTAGTGAAATACTATCACAATTAAAACAATGTCACATTAACACACTAAACACAATTTTACTTTGACTACAAGCTGCACTTCAACCAATAGCTTTAAAGCTGATTAACCTGTTTACTTCGTCGGTTAAGGCTAACAGTCAGTAATGTTATTTTACCTGTTTTTAAGCTTGCAGGTAGTCCCCCTCCGGACTCTTAGTAACCTTGAACAACCCCGACACGGACTATTTTCGCACTGACATCCTCATTAGAACTCAAACAACACGAAGACTGACAGGCTGACTGACCAAAAGCCAGCGCTACTTTTACGAGTTTCCGGTCAAGAATTTCAAAATAAAATCTTATTGGGTATCACGCGTGTTGCAGAAAAGTAACTCCGACATTTTCTCTGCTTAAACTAAAACTAAAGCGGTACGGACTGTAGAAAATCGGCACGAAGCTGTACACATTCTGATAATATCACACATTTGTAGATTTTTAAAACATATTGGTTTTATTTTGTAGACGGAACAGACTTGACTTGAAGAAAGTTGACAGTTTACGCAGCCAAACAGCGTAGATTTCAACAACAGAGTAGTTTTTCTACGTTGTATGGAAAGAAAAATAATAATTAAAACAGCTAAATTTGCACAATTTACTAATATTGTCTTTTTACTACTTTTATATTCATCTGCTTAGGAAAGCATCCCCACAGCAAGATGCTGTAATCACCATGTTTTAACAAGGGAATAGTGTTAGGAAGATGTGGACTCAAGGTTTTTTGCAGAGCTCCTTCGTCTACCAGCAGCTGCCTTTTTTAGCTTTTCCCACATGAGTTACGGATGCCTGCAGCTCTTCCAGAGTTACCTATGGCTTCGTGGCCCCTACAGAAACGACAATGGCAGGTCACGAAATATTACATATTTGGGATCTCTGTAGATTGATTGTCATACTATTTTGAAACAGTTTAATGTTAATGATACTCCTGATTATGTTAGGTAAGATAACGGCCCTCTTTCATTGGGATTGCCTTAAGCCATGCCTGTCCAAAGTCCTGGGTTGCTCTTCGATAAGATAGTCCCAAATGGGACAACAGCACCTCCGCTGTACCCTGACTCACAGACTGTTTGACTTGTTCAACCAGGATGGATCCCTCCAAAGAGAATATCTACAGACCAGAAAATGGAAGCAGTGATTCTGAGCCAGAGCACTCTTACCAGAATCAGTCATCAGGTATGTATGACTTGACCAACCCGGTCAACCTGCCAGAGCAAACCTATCAGAACCAATCGGATGGTACCTACGAGGTGGTCAATGAGGCAGCTTATGAAGAGCTTTCAAAAGTAGAACACTCCTACCAGATTCAGTCGGATGGTACATATGAAGAGGCCAATGTGGCAACTTATGAAGAGCTTTCAGAAGTAGAGTCGTCCTACCAGAATCAGTCTTCAGGTATCTATGAAATGCCTAATGAAGAACCCGCAGATCAGACTCCAGAGTACGAGAACATCAGAGCTGCTGAAGATGGAGCATCGACTCCAAAGTCTCCGTCCCCAGAGCAGCCTCCTGCAGAGGAGAGACGAGGCAGTTCATCTTCAGTCTCCTCATCCTCAAGCTCATCCTCATCCTTGTCCTCATCCTCATTGCACGCCAAGACTGAAGACAAAGAGGAGATGCAGGATCACAAATCAAGTGAGATGGAAGAAGAGGAAGAAAAACAGAGCGAGGATGAGGAAATGGAGGCAAAGGAAGAGAGGGAGGTGGTGGAAGAGGAAAGCATCCCCAAGATGAACTCGGATGGGGGGTCTCGAGAGATGGAAGTGGAGAGGAAGAGGTCACTGGATAGATCTTCTTCGTCTTCTTCTTCATCGTCATCGGCCTCTGAGAAGGAGCTCGTGAATGAGGAAGATGAACCAAAAATCTTCCTTTTTGCAAGGGTAAGAAAGAAATTTTGATTGTATGCAAAGACACACAAATTTATAGGTTACTCCAGCAATCAGTCTGTTCTAGAGTTTTTAGAAGAAAAACATTAAGCAGAAGATTTACAAGGTCATAATTGCAAATTCCTCATATCTCTGTGTGCAAATATTCATTGAATGTGATAAGTCTATACCTGCCTGATTGAACCCTTTAATCATGGCGCCATCATGCAAAGTCATTGCTGTGTTTGTGTTGTGGAGAGGAGGCAGGCATTACTCTGTTACTAAATATAAGTTAAGTTGAGCTGACAAGAATGTTCAGACTCAGAGGTCAAAGGGTTCCAGGGTGGTTCCTGCCACTCGGCCTTGAGAATACGAGTTATCTATCCGTCCAGCAACAACTGCATCGCACATGCAGAGGAAATTATTACATTATCTGCAAATTATGTAATAATTTGCTGATTAAAGTCCAGCTGCAGTGGAAAAGTGTTATACTTTGACATTAATTATGGCAAGATAGCTGACAGGACATTGTGGTTGAACCAACCACCAACCAACCATATATATATATATATATATATATATATATATATATTCCACACTAAAAGATAATAAATATGGTATGTTTCATGCTGCCAGCTATACTATCAGAGCCTTAAAGTTCATTTCATTTATTTATTTATTTCGAACAGACATTAAAAACAGTCAAAAAAGAACAAGAAAACAAAATAGAATGAGACAAACTTAAATAAAATGTAAAACAAATTATTTTGCCCATGTGACATGCAATTTTATATTTTCTGTTCAAAAAGGAGCAGGTAGAAGATACATCTTATAATATCCTGCCCCTTTCATACTTGTCAATGTATTATCAATTAACTTTCAGAATATCAACAAGAGACAACTTGTTTCCATTTTTCATTATGTTTAACTATGTACAATTATTTTAAGTACTATTTAAATCATCATTTACATTATAAACTATTAAACATGTTATATAGCATATTTTGAAATGAGTTCTGCTTTAATCAATTTTTTTAATTGGTTTACATTTGTAATTTTTTTAAACTCGTCATTCAATCCATTCCAGACATTTACTCCACACACTGATAAACAAAAACTCTTCCTGGTTGTTCTAATATGTTGTTTTTTAAAATATCCTTCACCTCTTAAATCATAACCACCCTCTCTGTCACCAAACATGTCCTGTATATTGTGTGGAAGTTTTTGATTTCGGACCTTAAACATGAATTGTGTAGTATTAAATTTTACCAGGTCCCAGAATTTCAGTGTATTTGATTTGATAAATAACTCATTGTTAAAAATCATTGTTCAGTGGTGTTACTGATAAATCTATCATAAAAAAAACAATCTCATAATTAACTGTGATAAAGGTGGTAAAAAAAAAACAACCTAAACTTGATTATTATTATTAGGGATGATTTCGCTTAATTTTGAAAACAACTGATTGCACTAGATGGATGATTTTATTTGCAAAAACCATGACGATACAAGAAAATATATGGCTGTAAACTGAGCTGGACTTGGATGCTTCAGTTGAAATGTTTCGGTTTCATCAAGCTGCTAGTCAACACCAAATAAGAAGATCCAGACAGCATATGATTCTCAGAAGGTGACTCTCGGTGATTCAGAGTCACACAGTTATGACTCAAAGCTGCAGAAGCGGGAAAAGTGGATCCCTCTTTCCTCTCCATGTCACTCTCCAGGCTTGTTTGCCAACGTGGGGTTATTTTTGCCTGACAGCGTCACGCCTTGCAGCTGAATCTCAGGGTACGAACTGCACCCCTACACACTGACCCGTCCCACCACACTCTCTCTGCTCTTGTCACACTCCCTGGCATTCGTCCCCAGCTGATCCTCTCACAGAGCTGCCATGGGACAGAGCAGACCGCGCCGAATGGACCTGGATTAGAGTCTGCTGAAAACTGATCCTGCTAACGATTGCACAAGGGGAAAAAAAAAAGTCAATTTTTTTGAACAGTGGGTTTTTCTTGACCATGACGGATACTGTAACCGAGGAGGAGAAGGACCCTGATATTGAATTATTTGTTAAGGTGGGCACTTTCTGTATAATTTTTTTTCTGCAGACAAAAAATCAAACAAAAAAAACACACCAAGAAATAGAAACCACATGCTACACTTCATAGCAACTAAAACAAGCTATCAGCAGTGTGTTTAGTGCAGCTCCTTTAAGAGCGTGCATGCCATGTTGCTGTTGTTGTTGGGTGCTGATTTTCCATGTGTTAACCTGACACCAACCTGCATTCGTGTATTGACAATCTTTTTCTTTCTCTGCCCCACTGAATTATTACTGGACTCTTTTCAGCATCGAGAGTAAAAACCTTTGAATGGCTTCAAAATATGACCCGGTTAATGTTAGGATGATTTAACTTTCTGTCTGTTGCACAGATAGCTTCTTTGTTTGTAAGTACAGATGATAAATGTGGAAGCATTTTCAACATCAGATCTGTTGGGGAATGTGTCTTTAAATATTCAAATATGGCTAAATATTTGCTCAATCATGTAGTTATCTGAAACTCTTGAAAATGTTCTTTTATTAATGTTAAACTCGTACTTTTTTTTTTCGCCTTTAGCAACTCTTTGTTGACTACTTTAAATGTTTTGCATAATAAAGTTGATTTTACACAAGCATATATTGTGTAACTGATTTTAATAGTGTATTATTTTTGCTAACCTGTTTAAAATGGAAGTTATATAAGCTAGGTCTCTGCTTCTTTACACAAAATAAACAATATTTAAGCATAGCAGAAGAAAACTTGGGGCATTTTCTTGGGCTTACACACATATAATGATGGGACAAAAACTGATTTCAGTGGCTAAAGTGCTTAGCATGGTGCTAGCATGTTAAAACCAGAGGTTCAAATGGGCAGTGAGGCGGTTAATGGAAGCTGTGTGGATTATTCATGCTGGACCTTGTATCTCATTACATTACAGTGTCCAGTTGCAGATACACAAACAATCCCAGCACATGTGAACTGAAGACACCTTTTACAAAATTTCCAACTTACAAGCAGTTTGCTGTTGAATGTGTAGCAAGACAGAAATTTCCGGGCAGGGCTTTGTTACGTCAGAGGTATCCAGACACTGCACCGTTCTTGAATTAACTGGACTAGATTTGAGGATTTTGAAGGGTGTCTCAAAATATTTGGTAACAAATAATGTCATAATTATACAAAATATCCCAGTGGTGCGATATGTTTTGGGCTGTGTAATCTATGCTTGACTGAGATTCATAAACAAATCTTAGCCTTTAAGAATCTGGTTAGTAACCTACATAACAAAAATATTCAGATTAAGTTGTTGTTCTCCTATTGTTTCGTATTAACATGTGTGTGTGTGTGTGCATGTGTGTGTTCGCAGGCTGGGAGTGACGGTGAGAGCATCGGAAACTGTCCTTTCTCCCAACGTCTCTTCATGATCCTTTGGCTGAAGGGAGTTGTCTTTAACGTCACTACCGTCGATTTAAAAAGGTGAACGCGCCGGTTTCTAAAGCGTATTTTTACATTAAATAGTGAGAAAACCATTTGCTAACATCTGGAGCTGCCAAGCGAAGCTCATGCACATCTGGAGAACCGAGAGGCGAATCAGTGACATAATTTCCTGCAATGAATTGCCAGTCACATCAGGGACTTTGATTCAAGACTTTTAATGAGTCATTAAATGTTAGAAAATAGGCTTAAATGTCTTCTGTTGCTTCCTTTACTGTCAAATCGATTAAACTCAGTATAGTGAAGTGGCAAGATTGAATTTATTTTCTGTTACAAAATAAAAATCTGAAAGTGTGATGTGCATTTTTGTCAAATGTCTCGACTAAATTGTTTATTTTTGATCAGGAAACCAGCTGATCTTCACAACCTCGCCCCAGGAACACATCCGCCATTCCTTACCTTCGAGGGGAACGTTCTCACAGATGTCAACAAGATAGAAGAGTACCTGGAGGAGATGCTGGGTCCACCCAAGTAGGCGTCACAAACTTAAACATTAAATGGGAACAAACAGCATCCTGACTGCTGAACATCTGCCGCTCAGGTATCCCAGGCTTGCAACAAAGAACCGTGAATCCAATGTCGCAGGAAACGACATCTTTGCCAGGTTCTCAGCTTATGTCAAGAACACAAGACCGGAGAAAAATCGCTGTGAGTACACCAGTTATGTTGAACCTAACAATTGTCATTAAGAATATGTAAAATCTTGACAGGAGTCCAAAAACACCCTTCTTAAAATTCAAGGTTTTAAAAATAAAACTCAGAACATTTTTCACCTGGAGTGTGGCAAATAGTGACAGAAATGTAAAAAGTAAAAAAAAGTACACTCTTAAACAAAAACCTTTGTTGAATACCTTTATCTAGTCTTCTTTGCTAGCAGTTTGTTGACATCCCGTATAATGACTCGGACAGACAATTATGAATCATTCAGATAAATAGTAAAACAATTTTCTGTCACACTGAAGGTGGAAAAAAGTTTGGAAATCGTCTTACATTGTGTTACCGTTTGTTTTATGTGTTTAAGCCTTGGAAAAGAGTCTGAACAAATCCCTGGCGAAACTGGACGAGTATTTAATGAGGCCGATTCCTGACGAGGGTCAATCTGGACGGCACAGCGGCGAAGGCCCCTCCACCCGCAAATATCTGGACGGCGATGAGCTGACGCTTGCTGACTGCAACCTTCTACCCAAGCTCCATGTCGTTAAGGTAAGCTGCCTTCTCCGTTTATCTCCGTCCCCATCGTCTCCAAATCCTGCTTGCTTTAATTATTTGCCCTTGACAGGTGGTTGCAAAGAAATACAGAAACTATGACATCCCTTCTGAATTCAAAGGGGTGTGGCGTTACCTTGACAATGCCTACAAGCGAGACGAGTTCACCAACACATGTGCAGCAGATGTGGAGATCGAGCTAGCTTACCAGGCTGTGGCCAAGAGGCTGGAAAAATGAAGCAACGGCTAATAACTTCCGGTTATAGAGAACATTACATCTGCTCCTTACATGTGATTTAACATTTTCATGACTTATTTGTAAATATATCTCAATCTAGTAGTTCCTCTGAGTCAAAATGTGTATTAAAACAAGTACAAAAGAACTTAGCATATTCACAACAGATGAAGCCAATGATACTAGCGTCTAGGTTGCATCTAAATGCTAATAAGATAAACAAGATAACATAGCATTGGAAGCTAATTAATATTTATCAACAATACATGGATTTGTTGTGATTTTTCTTCAAAAATAAAGAATATGTGAACAGTTATTTTCAAACAGCAAACAGAACAGAAGTTAACATAATTAGCTATCTCGCTAAAGCTAACATGACATTAGCATTTAAGATGAGTGGATTGACAAGATTAAATATTATTCTTAAGCAATTTTGAAAAATCCCCCACATATTTTATTGCATTAACTTATTTATTATTTCATTTCCCTTTGGGATCAATAAAGTATTTTTTAATTTGAAATTGAAATATTTGCTAAATGCCAGAATAATTATATATATATATATATATATATATATATATATATATATATATATATATATATATATATATATATATATATATAAACACGGCCTGGTGCGCCTCACAAGATATATGCTATCATAAGAAAAGAACATTATGTGGATTATTTTCAGCAGGAATATGAGTGGACTGTTCACTTTTGTGGCGACACGAAACAACCGTAAATGTGGCCACGGGCTAAATATTTCAGAAATCTATCAAAATTAAAATGAGCATAAGCTTTTTTTCCCCAAAAAACATTTGATCAGAAGTTTAGTCGTCACTTTAGGAAACAAGATCAGTGAAAACAACATTATCTCCTTGCAGAATCTGACAGCTTTCAGTAACTTATTAGCTGTGATAATGCAGAAAAAAGAAAGAAATTAAAATATGTGTTTAAGCCAAAGTAGTGGAAGCTATGGTAACTTTGCTAACCTATTACCTATTACCTTTACCCCATTTTCCATTTAGTTAGAACCACTCACTACAGCTCACACTGATACCCTTATCTCAAAATGTCAGACAGACTTTCATCATTATTTATCACCATTTTGAAGCAACGACCACACTGATAATGTATTAAGAAGAACAGGATTATAAAATGAATGAAGCTTTTGAATATACTCTGTCTTGTCATTTAAATAGATTTAGGATTTAGAGCACAGTGTTGGTAGTGATGTATTCTGATCTCAAGTGCCTTAGTGGGAAACAAGCTCACCTCTACTGTACCTTCAGCTTTTTATATCTGTACAGTACATTTTGTGTGTTTTTAATTTATTCAGAATGATTTTCCACATTGGATTTATCATAAGGTGTGTGATGTCTAAATAAACTATAAGGTATAACTTAAGATTTTGAAATAGAAATTATATATATATATACATCATGAACTTCTTCTGTATTCATGTTCTTTCTAATGATTAGAATTGTGAACCTGCTGTGTTCACTGTTCTCATTTGAATAATAAAACTATTTTCACAGACTGAGCATGAGATTTGTTTTTTATTATTATTGTTGTTGTTGTGTTGTGTAGATAAGTGAGAGAGGGAGAGAAAGAGAGAGACAGTCTATGTAGATTTATTTAACAGTACATTTCCACTTTATTTTCCCTTTTCACCTTACATTTACAAATATATTTTTTAAACACAAATATATTTTTTAAAACATTTTATAAAGTCGCATCATTTTATTTATTTATTTATTTTCAGGGGAATGCTGAGTCACAGGTTCTGTAAACTATGGTGATAAATAACAAAGACCGCTGCCGTAAAATGTGACAGCATTGTTTATTGTCTAACAACCAGCAGTACCGGCAGATGACCAGCAGATGGCAGTAAACACAAAGTATTTGTCTTTCGCTGCAGAAACTATTAGGGATCGTCTTGCATTTCTATATCAGTAAAGAAAAACAATCTCGCTTTGTTCTATCTTTAAGGTTCATGCTGTACATTATTTAATATTAATTAAAAATAATACATTTAAAAATCCCAGAGAAGTGAAATGAGATGATCCACTATTATAATAAATAACACGTTTCTGATTTGGCACTAAAATTTAAGCTATAGATTTAGTCCAGTAAAAGTTTACTTGCTTAATTACAGAATACATGCCTCTAACATAAGTTTTTGCACTAATTTAAGTGATGCATTGTTGATATTTTTAGCTGTAAAAATTGTTCGGTGCTAGAATTTTTCAGATTTTAGATAACTTTAACAAAATTGAAACATTCAATTTAGGGGGGGAAAAAGCCACTTTATTGTACATAATGCTGTAAGTATTGTTTTACTTCTGCACATGATAAAATTGCAGTCACTGACTGTTGTGTAGAGAAATCTGTTTATCACCACAGTCACCGCAGAGACCATCCTTATGATGAAAAGAGATGATTAGCATACTTAGACTGTCAAAATAATTTTCCTTTTTCCTCCTGCATGTTTGAAAACAATTGCCTGCTTCTAAAAGTTATATATGCTTATTTTATATAGCCACTTAGCATGCAAATGAGTTAAGTGGCTGGTAAGAACCCCCATACCACCATGAGGGGCCAATGAGCACCAAGCTAGCATGATATATATATTTAAAAGAAAAAGGAACAATGCATACAAAATGCTATAACACATGGGAAACTGATTTGTGCTGCCTCTGTTGGGGGAAATATAAGATATTAAACTTCTTAACTTGTTTACTGTAAATTGAGTGTTTGTCAGCTGATGTTACTTTCAAATCGTTAAAATATTATGCATTTCAAAAGCCGATTTTTTTTTGTTATTCCCGTTAAGTTAAAATCAATGGTGATATTAACAACAACATGATGTAAACTAATTAAAATGACGCTAATGATAGCAGGTATGTTAGATACATAATATTATTTGTTGACGTGTTGGTATGTGGGGGAACAAATGAAATATGCACAGGGTCCCAAAAAGGCTTGGATCACCCCTGTATGCACACCAGGGTGTCAAACTCATTTTCATTTTGGGCCAAATCAAAAATCTGAATGTTTACAGGGCCAGTTGTGCCAGAATGTATTGATAATCTGTTAAAATATAAATAAATAGTTGCTTGTTTCAGCATTCAGTAAGTGTTTCTTTAAATTAAATAATATTGAACATATTTTCACACTAGTTAGGATTTTGTGATTGTTTTTGTGTTTTGTGTGGCGAGGGGGGGGGGGGGGTATTTTTGGCAATCAAATTCACAGATTTGGTGTTACTAATTTAGAAATATTTGTAAGGAGTTTTTAAGATATTTGTGGTATTTGACCCCCGGACCTTGAGTTGGACGCATGGAGTATAGTATACTATAGTATAGTCGTGTTTTACGTTTTTTGGGGGAACTGGTAAAACTCAGACGGTCCCTAAATCTGTGATTGGGCAGAGCTAACACAGGTGGGAGGGGGAACCAGTACGCTGAGCCTGCCTGGGATCCAATCTCCCCAGACCGCTCCGCACGCGCGGACGTGTTCTCCCTGTTCCTCTCTGATCTTTTAACTCTCCCTTCTTCCTTTCTAGCAACACCGAGGTGGTTGTGGGTGGATTTACTTCAAAGGTAAGCTTTTTTTTGTCAGCTGAAAGCCATGGCGGGCATTGTTGTTTTTTTTTTCTTTTTTTTTTTGCCAAGGCTTCTGCTGCTGGTGTTAAAGGAGGCGCAGTGTTTTAGCCGCGCGCGTGAGCTCGGGAGTGGGCGACTTGTCATTGCGGTGATGCGTGTTTTGTTGGTGGTCGACCGAGACGGTACAAAACAGCAAGCCTGCTGTAATTGGAACACGTAGTAGCTCAAATATGTGGAGTAAATGAGGAGAAATGGGGCGGTAAAATGAACAAAGTAGCTAACGGTTATTTAGCCATTTATGGAACGAGGACGTAAGTCGCTGCGGCGAGCTTGGGGTCCCATTGTTATGAGACTACCGTCTCAGCTAGCTTAACATCAAACTACAATATCGTTAAAAACACACTGTCGGCGCAGGGTACAGAGTGTTTAATTATAACTGAATGCTCGGACTGTTTCGGGCAATGTGGTTTTCACACCAGCAGTCTGTAATTCACAACAAGTGCTCGAAGCTGTGTTTTGAAGCAGCTCCACCTGTGTTTGACAGGTTTTCAACAAACTGGTGGAGACGGGATCGTTAACATATCGCTGTGCCTCAAAGGCGACCTTCCTGTCACCATATCGTTGCTTACTTCCTTGTGTGCTTGGAGAACTTTGAACAGACAGCAGCCGGTTCGCCTGGTTCTGCTGACACCAGAGAGAGGGATTGTTTTGGTCCTGCTTTTGGTAATGCTTTGGAAAGCAAGCCTTTTAATTCGTGGATTTTATTTGTCTCGGAGCCGGCCCAAGGCTTAAGCGAACTTTGCTGCTGCTTGGGGACGTTTATAAAACTTAACATATTTCAGGGACATTTTTTCTCTCTCTTTGATACACAAAAAAATGCAATCTAAATTCGCTAAATGGTTGTTACATTAAGTAAAACATAAATTAATGGGTATCTTTCCATTTAGTAGCTGTAATTTATTTTGTTTTTCTCATAGAAAGCATTACTTTTTTTCTCCAATTAAAAACAAACGGCAACATTTCACACATTTTTACCATTTTCTGTTTTCTTAGCATACTAGCCTTAAAAATTGTTAAAACACCAAAACTATGTTTTGGTGTTTTAACTTTCAGACCAAAGTACCTTTAAAAAAATTAACTGATCTGGAAATTATTTTTGCTGCCAATCTCAAATAGTAATATTTATTATTAAAGACTTATTTAAATGTAAATTGTGATGGCATTTTTAAACTAGCTTTAAAAAATGTGCCTCTTTGAAGACAGACATACTTTTTTGAAGGTTGCATTTATTTATTTTTGTTGTACTTTTGCATCCTGGGGATACATTTGCCAGATAGTTATGTGATTATGTTAATTTTTGTCCGTTTGAGAACAAGCAAGCCTAATTAGTAAAATAACTCTTCTACAAAGGTGCGGTAACTGTGTCAGATTGAGTAATTTGGCTCATTGCAGAAGCACTTAGCAAACCAGTTCAGCCATGTTTGTATCTTCTTGTAATCAGGATGACATAATGAGTTGTTTATAGGACATTATGATTGAGGACTGTTAAGATATTTGCTTTGTTTAATGGGAGATCCTCGACTGTATACATTGTAGGCTAATACTGACTGTCCAGAGGTGAGCCTCGGACTGACCCGACTTTATAAAGAGCTCTTTCAGCTGCTATTTTTTTTATTTGCCAGGGCTTTTGGGATTATAAATCCTGCAGAAAAGGAGCTTTGCTTCGGTGGCATGCTTCACTGGCAAGGAATCGTTTGAGGGGTGTTGGTGCGAGAGGGGTGGGCTCTGGTTGAGAGCCAGCGGAGGGTTTGAAGACGGAGGGGAGCTGAGCTGTGGTGACGGAAAGTGAACGCTTTTTGCTCCCTGTGATTAAAGGGCTCCTGTTCTCTCTCCCTGAACAAGCGAACGCATTCACACACAGGCAACACCTGCCTTTTCTTAAAGCAAAACTATTCCGTATTTCCAAAACAAGCACCTCCTCTGTAAGGGATTTAGATTTTAGTGTTAAGTTTCAGATTGTGTAGACGGGATACTGAGAGAGATCGAATCATGGGGGAAAATTTGGGCCACATTCTCTCCCAACATTCAACTCTTGTGGGTGTTTTTTCATCATCTGGTATGCATTTCACTTTTCTGAAAGTTGGCCTAAAGTTGAAAGTTGATGAAGCATTACCAGATGCTGGCATAATAGAAATCCATTTATTGTTTCTTCAGCACAATCTCACTAAAAAATCCAACTTTTAATTTGAGTACAGTGTGGAAAAGATGCTGAAATTGGCCCTAATTTATTTAAATTCTGGGTGATATGGACTTAGTTTTACCATGATGTTTTGTGGTACTTTGTGATAAGAGCTATTTATTACTCTTTTAGGGAACTGTAAGGCTGCGACTGTCAAAGAAATTATGGCCAGGGTTTCCCCCAATGTTTTATAAGTCTGGTGGGCCACCAGGCTTTACTTGTGCCCCCACCAGGCTAAGCAATTTCTTATTTACTTAAGTATTTTTCTATCCATCCATTTTCTTGCACCCTTGTCCCTTAGTGGGGTCGGGAGGGTTGCTGGTGCCCATCTCCAGCTAACGTTTCGGGCGAGAGGTGGGGTCACCCTGGACAGATCGCCAGTCTGTCGCAGGGCAACACAGAGACACACAGGACAAACAACACTCACACACACACACACTCACACCTATGGGCAATTTGGAGAGGCCAATTAACCTGACAGTCATGTTTTTGGACTGTGGGAGGAAGCCGGAGTACCCGGAGAAAACCCATGCATGCACAGGGAGAACGTGCAAACTCCATGCAGAAAGACCGGGGCCGAGAATCGAACCCAGAGCCTTCTTGCTGCAAGGCAACAGCTCTACCAACTGCCCCACTGTGCAGCCCCTTAAGTATTTTTAAAATGTTTAAATTTTTTTAAACTTTGTTTGTGTTCAGGTGTTAATCTTTAAATTTTTCAATAGGACATAATTATCAAGTGATATTTTCAAATTTCCTGTCAACTTTAAAAAAAATTTAGCTCAAAAATATGATGGGCTGCAGAATAAACGACTGCTCCAGCATCCAAACACCGGGCTTAGCATGTTTTCTGGCTGGAACCTTGGATAGCGCTACAAAAACAACTACTGTTTTTGAAATTTGTAATACATTCAAATTAAATCTTTTAATCATATCTTGAGATTTAATTATATTTATTGAACAGACAATGGGAAAAAAAAATCCATTTATGTCAGAATTGTTGATTTTTAGGTTTTTAGCTTTAGAATTCAGGAAGCCACTTCCCGAATTCTAAAGAAAATAATTGCCTATCTAAACCAAGTTCCTCATGTCACCAAGGATGGTGAGCAAAAGGAGGTGAAAACAATCAACAAACCTTGTTGTTGGGGAGTAGCATCATGGAGTCTCCATAGCAACCATTAGACACGATTGACATGCTCTTTGGTTGGGAGGCATGCCTGTAACTTCATTGGGAATTTAATTTTGAAATGTGTTCAGATGAAAAATGAACTTAAAAGAGCAACGATAAATATAGGATTTTGAATTAAAGGTTGGATTTTTTTTTCCAATGCAAAGGCTTTTTATGTAAATTTTTATCATATCTTGAGCAGAAAATTTGTCCAGATGTGTATTGTCAGGTGGATCTGCTTTCCGCACCCACTCTATAAATTCTCTTTGGCTTTAGCACTTTGACCGACTGACTTGCACTTTACCATCATTGTGCAGTTAGTTGCTGTAAAGCAGGTCCGACAACTTCCTCCTTTGCGCCGTTGCCGCAAAACCAGCGCCCAGGTGCTCGTCTTTCCTCCCTCCAAACCTCATTTTCCATGACGTCTTTGTATTTCTTCATGAATCTGGGTCGTTGAAAGTTGACCTTAAAAGTGTCTGCTTTAATCTAAAGGTTAAAGTTTGGGTTATGTTTCAGATAATTACCTACAAGTTGTACCTGCTCCAAAAATTCCCCACAATTACACTCTTAATAGAAAAGAAGAGGATTCTGATTAAACATTCATTTCTGTTGCTCTAATGATACTTGTTTGAAAATGTTTGCTGTATTTTTATTCATTTCATTTTTTATCTGTTACATTTAAAGGATTTATAGGATTCGAATCTGTATTAAGAATGAGGAGCAGAGGAAGGATTTGTTTGGTTTTAGGCGGAGTGTTTAGTATTAGGCCTAAAGTGCAGGGGTTTAGCGATTTAGTGTAGTGAGGGAAAAGCCTCGCTGGCCTTTTCCGTATCAGTGTGTGTTTGTACTGTTGCTTAACGGCCCCCTGCCCCTAAATGCTGCCCTTAATTTATAGAATAGCCACGTCAGCTAAAAATTATTTGCTCTAATGTGTTGAGACAACTCGTGTTATTGGAACAGCAAAACCTTGTGTGGTGGTGACAGGAAAAGGGGTGGGTGTTGTGGCTAGCTTCAAAAGCTCATATGCAAGTCTGCGCCATGCTTTGTCTGTGAGCTTGTTTTGAACATGCAGGTTCTGTTCTGGGTGGTCTCAGCTTCGCACGTCCAGTTGTGTCTGGTTAGACTCGTCAGTCTAAAGGTTCCTTACCTTTGCAGCACTGATGATCCAGAGGTATTTTATAGCTTGAAACTACTTCTATTTTACTTAAATTTTAGCTAAAATCTTTTTTTTTTACAAGATAATTGTAAAATTAGGAATGCTTTCCACTGCTTTCCTGGTGGTAATAAATTATCTAACTGTAGATCCTTTAACTAAAGTTTATTGTGGATTTTCTCTAATCTACACACATCCCCAGTAATGTTTGGATAAACGTCCCTTTGCCAGTTGCACCAACTCTAACATATTTCTTCTGCAGCCCTACAGGAACAGGACAGGTCTGGCTGAATATTCGACCGGTGTTCTTGGCAGAGTTGATGGTTCATTTAAATTGCTTTGCATCTTTGCACAAACGTGTCTTTTGGGCTTTAGACTTTAAAGAGTGTTGAGGTTGGGGCCTTTCCAGACTCTAACTGTACATTGGTTTTCAAATCTGGAACACCAGATTCACTGCACACAGTGAAGGTAGTTAGACTTGCCCAAGGATTGAGAAGGTTTGATCAGGAATGAATCCAGTTTTCTGCTCGGATGAAAAGGTAATTGATCAGTGTTAGCATCATGCTAATTACACCGTTGCATTGCAGAAGGCAGGTGGAGCAATGAAAAGCAAGACTACCCCCAGATTCTTTAACTTTTCCTCAAAGTCTAAATGATTTTCCCCAGAAAACTTGCTAAGCCCGGTGTTTGGGTGATAGGGCAGTCATTCATCTGGGGGCCTGTCATGTTTTTGAGTTAAAAAATGTTTGAAGTTGACAGGAAATTTGAAAATATCACTTGATAATTATGTTCTATTGAAAGATTGGAAGATTAATACCTGAACACCAACAATAAAGTCTTAAAAAAATGCAAACATTTTAAAAAGACTTAAATAAGTAAGCAATGCTTAGCCTGGTGGGTAGTAAAGCCTGGTGGCTCGCCAGGCTTAAAATACGCTGGGGGAAACCCTGCCAAGTTGGTCATATAATCATCCAGAATTATGCCACAATGTTTCCTGTGAGAAACCACACACCTTTCTGGTGAGGGTCTATGAATATATTTGAGCTTGTAATAGTATGTAAAATATCTTTCTTGTTTTTAAAATAAAGTCGTAATGGGATTATTAAGTACGGGTTTCAAATAAACCATTAAAAGGTCCAAGTTGTTTATGTAAACACCATTTTACCATCTTTGTACAAACTCACCACAAACGCATATTTCTTATGAATTTTTGGGAAGTAGATTAAAGAAATGAAACCAGTTTTCCACTCCTCAGTCACACTACCCGTCTGTTTTCCTGAAGACTGGTGAGATTGTTTTTATCGCCCTGCTTCAAAACTGCTGAGGCAATTCCTATTGTGAGGAGTCTTTCAGGGAATCTGCCTCAGGGTGACAGTGGATGTGGTTTCACCCGCCACCCCGCTCCAGGAAAAAGCTGTGCAACTTGTTCTAGATGTTGTTTATGATGAGAGCCAGGTTTACTAACTGTTACTGTCACAATTCATTAAAAACCTGCTTGAATGCGTCTGGATATTTAGATCAGTGCTAAAGTTGATTAGCTAAAAAAGGCAAGGATGGCGTGTTGTGCTTTTTAAAGGGACAGTATTATGTAAAATCCACTTTTTTGAGCTTTGCATCATGATATAATGTTATACACTCATTGAAAACATACCTGGAGAGTTGCCTTGATTCTTTCACACATGTTTGAGAAATCCTTGAATCAACCATTCAGCTGTTTAAAGCACCTGGTTGGACCTAGCCCCACCTTTGAGACAGAGCTCCTCCAGAGCTGCAGTTTCCCAGCTTTTGCCTCTCAGAGCAGGTCCTTCAGACTAGTCAGTAACAATTAGCAAACACCTGGTGAAAACTGCATCTGCCGACATCATAATAGGAGTTGCTTCTCAATGAAACACTGGTAAAAATGTTGTCAGAGGGTAAATAGAGGAGCTATGTTGCCCCTTAGTGTGATTTGTTAATTTGAGTTTTTTCATAAGATAAAAAATAAAAATGCAAATTTTCTTTTTCCCTATCTATTTCTTTTTCCCAATTGACGAGTTTTTTTCTTACAGTGAATGCAGTGTCACTGGAAGTGGAAGTTGGGTGGACGATGAGATAATTTATTTTTTAAAATGAAAAGCTCGTGTAAAGAGAAATTGTTAAATATTCTGTTCGTTTTATGCTCCAGACTTTGTGCTTTTCTCTATTTGGACTGCCTAAAGGAAAATGATTCCTTGTACATTTAATACCTCTTGTTTAACATCTGCACGGCTGCGACTGGATAAGGTGGAGGTAGCTCTGATATCCAGTTACGACACCAGAAATGTGGCGAAGCTGCAGCATAGCCCGTTTCTCTGGAGGACCGAATGAATAATTAAGGAGCGGTGCTTATGTGAAGAAGTTCATTAAGATGCAGACTCACGCCGGTCTCCATGGCAGCAGCGCTGCATCTCTATTGGGCCAACAACCCAAGCTGGCAAGGTGGCGATGTGGGTGAGGTAGGAGGTTTCCCAGAATAAGGGATGTCCCTCGGTTATTACTGCAATCTTCACTTGCATTTGGTTGTGAGATATGAAACTTAAAAAATAATTACATGTCTAAAATCGGCTGGTTGTCACCACCTCTTAGCTCTGCAGCCACCTGGGCATTACATTCCTAGAATCTATTTATATTTCAGGGTAAATGGATGCTTTTTCCAATGCTGATCAATAATAAATAAAGAATATGTCTGAGGCACATTTCTAGTGGTTGTGTTCATGCAACCAGCAGTCAGAAAAAGTTTTTTTTGCAGTTTGTTGCGATACTCTTTCATAATGCACCCCTGCTGTATGGAATATCCCCTGAACTCCACGTAAAAGGAAGTTATTTTCAGCTGTGAAATAAACAAATGGAGACTTTATCTGGGTGGACTTAACAGGTAAGTAAGCAACAGAGGGTGAAGGTTACATAGTCGGGACTCCTGTGGAGCAATATTAAAGCCTAAGATTATTACAGAGTGATTTGGGGATATTGTTCACTCGTAATCCCAGTGACATTTTCATTAAGCCCTCACATCTGGGGAAAGCAGCCTAGGAGTCACGATGGCTGCAGGTTAGACCGCTACTGTTCATCAGCAAGCGTGCAGGAGCCCTGTTGGAAATTAATCTGCATTGTTCCTGCTGTTTCTGTATTCTTGTCACAATCTGTGCCCAATATCGAATCTCAGCGCTTTCGGGATGTTCATCTTTCATCCTGTTTTAGCGCTGCTGCTGTGTTATCTATACTGTAAACCCAACAGTTAAGTTTAAATTTCATTGCTTTTGTCCCCAGCAGAAGGAAATCCCTTTAGAGCGGGCCGGAGAGTACACCGAATCCCCCAGGCTTCAATCGTTCAATTGCTTTTTGTCTCTGCTCTTGAGCCTGCCGTTCAGTCCCTTCTACCAGCGTGTCGTTGTTGCAAAGGATCATATCCTTTTCAACCTCCGCTGGCTGTCATCGTCGCTTTGCTCGGCTTTTGTCGTCGCTTTTGGCCAGTTAAATTTAGACCCTCAATCAGAAAACGACGAAGGGCAACCGAGACGGGAATTACGCATGTCCTCCTTTTCTCTAGAGATCACAGAGCACAGCCTGGGTTTGAAAGTCTTCTTGATGAAAGTGGGAGGTTCTCTGTTGAGCAGGGAGGATGGATTTAGGCAATCCAGGAAGACAAGAGGGAGACTACAGTCTCTGAGAATCTGCCTGTAGCGTTGGCAAAAGAGAATAAGCGTTGCATGGCGTTGCATTGTACTGCAGAGATTTTCCCTTTATCTTTGTCATGCAAACAGTGTAAAGCAAATACTGCTGTTTCTTATGAAATGCTTGCAGTAAATTCAGTGGAATCTGCTTCCAGCTTTCCTTGGCGTATTTATGAATCTGATGAATGGAAGGTAAAGACAAGCCGATAGCTGCTGAAACCTCCCATCCTAACCCAGAGATGATGATGATGATGCTTCTGATGATGATGGTATGGACGGGCAAGAGAATAGTGTGTCCGTTAGGGCGATTATTGCTCTGTCCCAGTTAGAGGCAAATTTATAGAGCATAAGAAAGATGCAGCTGAAAAGCACGGCTGCAGTAATCCCCTCCACACACTTAGCTGCCTTTTCAGCGACATCGGCTGAATGCAGATGAGAGAACATCTAAGATTTCTCTTTCTTTTTTTTTTGTCTTGGTTGCATGGTTGAACAGTTTGCTATTTAGTTATTGTTAGATGCCTGTAGCCAAAGGCGGTTATTTGGCTTTGCATCGACTGCCCAGGGGTGTCAGTTATGACTTGTTGAACAATTTAATGGCTTTAACAGTGCTATCGGCTAATTCACACACACACACACACACACACACACACTCTGTCTGTGCTGTGTTAATTTATTTAGCAGGAAATCCAATGGAACTTATTTCTCTAAATATTTGCATTCAGTTTGTGCTGTTGTCACTGAGAAAGATGAATTTAGATGATCAAAGTGTTTGTTTTTTTGAGCTGACTATAAATTATCTCCATGTCTTGTTTCTGCATGGCTGCATCAATCACTAAAATCACAATGTCTGGATTAAATGAGGAAGTTCTCTTTCACTGTCGAAGCAAAGACGAGTTTCTGAGAAATTATTGTATTTTTTCTAACTGCTGCTTAAAATATATAGCGTCTGATCAGACAGATATGAATACTTGTTTCTTATTCTCTCTCAACTATTTTATTGTCATGTGATGCCAAAATATACTTGTTTTAGCAGTAAATGAGTAAAGAAGTTGTCTTGTTATTCCGATCATCTATAGTTGGTTGTATTAGGTTAGAAGAGGTGGATTCTCTCGTCATCAATGTTTAGCGAACTAATGAGCAGAACTGTCCTCTGATTTTTCTACAGGAGGATGCAGCAAACCCTCTGAGATGTTACTGGGAGGTGATGATGGGCCAGCGACGGTTGTAGTGGTTTGCAAACCCCCGGACACGGCCCCAGCAAGCAGCTACGCTAAGCGACACAGCCATGCCGCCGCTGGCGTCCTGATCCTCCTCCTCCCCCCTGACTTCCTGAATCTTTCTCCAGTCGCGTAAGACTCGCAGCACGCAGCAGACTGTCCAGCATGGCCTCGCCCTTCATGTGGAAGCTGTCCTCGCAGAAGCTCGGCTTCTTCTTGGTAAGCTTTGGCTTCATCTGGGGCATGATGCTGCTGCATTTCACCATCCAGCAACGGACCAGCCACGAGAACAGCGCCGTGCTGCGCCAGCAGATCCTGGATTTGAGCAAGCGCTACATTAAAGCGCTGGCGGAGGAGAACCAAAGTGTTATGGACGGCCCGTATGTTGGAACCATGACGGCTTACGGTGAGTCCTCGGCTTACTGTTTCACATGATCTGACTGACATGTTGCATCACGCTAAAGTATTCATATTTGAATTTAGAAACATGCACCTTTAGTGTAGACAAAATGTAGGAAAAGTCTGTTTCCTAGGTACTTGCATAGTTATTCTGCCCCCAGTATAATGGTTTTTACCAAACTTTTCCAGATTACAGTGACCCAAAACTGCACGCTAATAGCTATAATCTAAAACTCCCTCTGAAAATGCTTGTAACCAAATATAGCTACAGTATCGCAGAAGCTAATATCAAAAATTTCTCTTGGAGCCAATCAGCAGCAAGAAAAATAAATCGCATTTCTGGATTTCATTTGCAAATTCCAGTCAATTACTTGTCAATAAATTTCTAATAAATGTCAGTTTCTGATTGCATGACTAAATCAAACTCCTTTTTAACTCTCACAATGAGATTGAGAGCTTTTATTTCTGTTTTATTTATTGTTTTTGGTTGTTGTACATTACATTTTATGTGTAAAAAGAGTGCAGAAAATGCTACAAACCTAGTAACAAGTCGTATCAAAATGGAGAGCAGGGTTTCCCCCAGAAAACTTGCTAAGCCCGGTGGTCGGGGCGTCGAGGCGGTCCGCCGTGTTTTTGTATTAAAAGATGTTAAGTTGACAGGAAATGTAAAAGTATTGCTGTGTAATTATATGTTACAGGAAAACATCTCCAGTGAAATGCTATTTAAACCCACAACTAGTCTAAAAACAACAAATTTTCACTTCTGTTTAATCCAAATTAAGTCAGCGGCTCCATCAGGCCCCAATGGCTTCAGGGGCCCCATAAACACTATTATTTTAAAACAGACCACAGATACATAAATCTAACACTTGTTTATTGAGATTATCAATGCTGTTAAATTTTATTCAATTCTTTAGGCATACATAAATGATTTTAAATTCTTTAACATTTAACTACAAGATTTTAAGGAGCTGGTAAGTTTACTTTGTAAAATTTCAAAGAACAATATTCATAGTTAAATTGTTTTGTTAAAATACCAACAATCTGTTGCTGTGAGTTTAATCTTTGAATTAACAAATACAAATTAGTAAACTGCAATTATAACTTATTGCTTTTTAGGCTGGCCAATTAAACTACTCCCTTCTCCCATATTTCACTAAATCCAACACAGAAGCTGTTAGAGGTGCTGATATTTTTAGCAACAAAAGGGACCCCTAAATCAGATTCTGCTCAAGGTCTCTAACAGCCTTGGACCGGCCCTGTAATCTGCTGCACTGCGCAGAGATGTGCAACAAACGGGAGATTTAATTCACTGCTGCTAATGTGGCTTTAGTAGCTCTTTCATTTCGTGTCTGTTGAGTTTTTAATAAACATCACAGAAACTATTTTGGTTGGTCGAGTTTATGGGACGAGTTTCTCAGATCTCTGTCCGGCCGCGCACATTAATTCTAAGTAGACAACGCATTTGATATGGTTTGATGCATCGTGTAACCTGAAAAATACTACTACTAATAATAAAATAATATAAAATCAGGGTGATGCTTGACTCCGAGGAGAGCGTTAAAGCTCCTCACCGGGCTGAACCTGCATGATGAGGTTAGCGCTGCTCGTTATCCACAAACTCTTCGGCCACAGACCTAAACTTTACAGAGAAGGCAGACACAGAGCCACATGCTGGGCAGCGTGTTGAGATGTAAACGCCGCATATAATTGTTCGTTAACAAAGATAAATCATTCTCACTGCTCCACAATGCGACCTCTGAATTCGCTACAAGTTATTCCTGCGGTTCACATAGAGCTGGTTTTAAACTCTTACCTAGAGTTCTCCAAAGGATCATAATTCCTCACAGTAGGTTGATGTAAACATCCATACAGGTCAGCCTTTGTCCAGTTTGAGTGAAAGGAGGCACGCGCGATCCTGCCGAGGCAAAGCGCAGAGGCGCCAGCTATGTGATTAGTCCGCGCGCTGTTGGGTTTAAATGCATAAACTATAAAACTATCTATTTTAAACCTATCCTTTAGGAATAAATCTGCTCTGCTAGTGAAATGCCAATAGCAAAAGAAATGCTTGCAGTCCGGCTTTAAAAAAAAAAAAAAAAAAAAAAAAAGCATTACAATTTTTATTTTTTTATTTTTCTAGAAACGTAAACAAGCAACGCTTAGCCTGGCGGAGGGGCTAGCAAAGCATGGCGGGCCGCCAGGCTTATAATACACTGGGGCAAACCCTGGAGAGTAATTACGCTAACCTAGCACTGCCGCAGTAAAAAAAAAGCTAGCTGTATGTCTTGAGTCAAATCTACGTTTCAGAATAACTGATAATTAATTTTATGTTTTAGTAAAATGTCAAACAAAAAGATGTAGTGCTGACCCAGCTGCACTAGAGTGTAGTACTGTTTTAGAAAAGGTCTAGAAAAGCCATCAATAACTTATTCATGCCATTAATAGACCTGTGCGACTCGATGGGAGTCTTCATTAGAAACCTGAGATTGGAATTGATTGCAGTCTAATTCCCAGAGAAACAACAGCATACAGTGAAGCTCCTGGAGATTAAATCAGCTCTCCCACAACCTGAAGGAGATGCAGAGGTATCGAGCGAAATGGGAGCTGCACCAGGCTTATGGATTTCACTTGGATTTATTTTCCAGGACTGTAATTCGATATTTGTGTTTTTTAACTTCTGTCTTATTGGTAGTGTTTTTCAGCAGCTTTAAAGAATTTTCAGACTAAAATTGAGTGAAGAATTTCAGACATTATCCAGGGATTATGATTCTCTTTCCATTTTCAGGGAATACTTCCTCGTCCTGTTTGTTTGTTTTTTGTTTTGTTTTTTTCTTCCCGTAATGCGATTGAGTTTCTCATCGCTACAGCTGTGTGTCGTCCACTGTCCAATATCATATAAAAATCCATTTCAAATCCTTGATTAGGAAGCCAGGCAGCAGGATGCCCTGCGCTTCCTGCATTTGTCTTGATCTGATTTGTAATGACTTCAAGAGGCCGGCTGGGGATCCTCTTTGTTACCCATGAAGGACCCATAAAATCCATTTCAATTTAATTCTGTGAATCCCAAAAGCTCTTTCAGGGACCGAGGCAGCTTTATCTATATAAAGAAATGTCATTTTGCAAAACAATTGGCTGAAACTTAAAAAAAAAAGAAAAAAGATAACATTCTTTTTAGACACTTATTAACAACAGCATCTGTATTTTTAAGAACTGTTACTAACATTGTTAAAAATCTATTGCTAATATTGAGATATTTATGTATCTCAATTTATTTATATATTAAGCAGTATTTATGGCTGCTTGCCAGTTAAAGCAACTCTCTGTTAGACTTAACATTTTCCTCTAAATGTCATCGCAATCGCTGCAGGTTAAAGTATTGAGGAGGCCAGAGAATTACGCCAGTACCATCCTGAAAATGTCCTTTCCATCTCATTACCGTTCAGAAATATCCCTATTTGATGTTTCCTTTGCAATATTAATGCAGAAAAAGACAGGAAAATAACAACAACAAAAAAACAAACCTGGTGATGATAAAAAAGCTCTCTTGTCCACAATTCGACATTTCCTGCTACATTCAGAGATCTTAAGATACTAAGGGGTCGATGTTGATGCTCTAAATGTTCTCTGAAGGAGAGACGCAGTAGTACACCTGATCCAACTTGTTCTTAAAGTTGATATCTCTGACTGGGGAGGGAAATGAAGTTGCCTGCTCTCGCCTGCAGACTTGAAGAAGACACTCGCAGTGCTGCTGGATAACATCATGCTGAGACTGGGCAAGCTGGAGTCAAAGGTGGAAAGCATTTACAATGGCACCGGAGCCAATCTGACCAATGGCACCGGCACGGCCACCCCCAGCGCCTCCAACTCTGAAAAAGTGAACGTAGCCGGTACGTACTGGACTTCTTGTTTTTCCTCGTGTTGCGCTAAACGTTGCAAGCATTGCACAGTTTGATGCATTTGGACTTGATCCAGATAAGCTCCTGCTCCTGCATGCTGAGATTTGCTCAAACTTGCAATGAATCCTGAAGGTCTGCCTGCAGATGTTTTCATTGTTTTGGTTTGTAGAAGCAGGGAAATATCTCATGCGACTGTTCCTTTTTACGATTTAAGTCAATAATTACTTTACAGATAAGAAAGGTTTGGGATATGTTGCTAATCAGAACAGGTTTTTCAGCTTTATTTGCCACTACATGGTGATGAAGGCTGTTAATCATAATTTCAAACATTTATTTATTAACAACAAATAAATGCAACAAAAATAGTTGAGGTTTTCCAACCATATATTAGAGCATCATTGTCATCATACCATTTTTGCCATATAGTGATAAACACCATAATTATCTATTATTATGGAAGACAGCATCTCCATGGTTGCGTTATGCTTTGGCTTTTGTGATTTTTGCAAATTTCTTTTGTTTGCCAAGTCTCTTTAACATATATTTTTCTTCCACTTCTCAGTTATGCATCACATTGTTTTGATCTCTTAAAATTACAGTAAAACACATTAAAGTTTGTGTTTGAAATGTAGCAGAATGCAAATATTTTATAAATTTTATTAAAACATTAATTTATCTTTTGTTTGAGCTCCTCTTCTGTTACCCAAACCAGCCACACAACGTCTATAAGGATTTGCAGCAATAGCCTTGCAGAGAACTTTCTAATTCGCAGTTGCAGGACAAAGTGAGGCCTGCGGCTCTCCTGACAGTGAACTCCAGTCCCTTGCACTCCGGAGTGTCCTTTGAAGCACGTCTCCTGTGTTGGAGTGGGTAGCAGGCAGAGCTGTTGTCAGCTCCACTGGCGCTCCTCCCCGACTGGAACGCAATTACACAGATAGGAATCTGGACAGTGAAGGGAACACGCCTGTCTTTCATGGCGGCTGCTATCTAGATGGAGCTGAACAGCAGCCCTGGGACTGAACTGTTTCCACCCAGGATGCTCTAAAGCTTCCCAGCTCTGGACTCCGGCTTGTCACAGACCAAAGCTGGGGCTTTTCAGTCTGATAAGTCCATGTTTTTACAGGAGGAAAGACCCGAAATGTTGGGAAAAGTCTTTTTTGTTTTGTTTAGGTGAGTGTACATATTATATTTTCACATGATCTGCTGCCCTCTGTTTTTCATGCATGTATGTCAGATGTTTTCATCACATACAGAAATACAATTGCAATCATATTATGAGTAACAAAAACTTTTATTGACAGTTAGAATTAGTTAATGCAGCAAGTCAATATTTGCATTGTTGACCCCTTCTTCTTCAGGACCTCTGCAATTCTCCCTGGCATGCTCTCAATCAATTTCTGGACCAAATCCTGACTGATAGCAGTCCATTCTTGCACAATCAATGCTAGCATTTTGTAAGAATTCCTAGATTTTTGTTTGTCCACCCGTCTCTTGATGATTGACCACAAGTTTTCAATGGGATTAAGATCTGGGGAGTTTCCAGGCCATGGACCCAAAATCTCTATGTTTTGTTCCCTGAGCCAGTTAGTTATCACCTTTGCTTTATGGCCATGGTGCTCCATCATGCTGGAAAAGGCACAGTGCATGCAGATGCACTCACACCTGCCTGCTGCCATTCCTGAGCAAGCTCTGCACTGCTGGAAGTCCGATCCCGCAGTTGAAACACTTTTAAGAGACTGTCCTGGCGCTTGCTGGTCTTTCTTGGGTACCCTGGAGCCTTTTTGGCAACATTGGAACCTCTCTCCTTGAAGTTCTTGATGATGCGATAGATTGTTGACTGAGGTGCAATCTTTCTAGCTGCGATGCTCTTCCCTGTTGGGCCATTTTTGTGCAGTGCAATGATGACTGCACGTGTTTCTTTAGAGATAATCATGGTTCACAGAAGAGAAAAAATTATGCCAAGCACCAGCCTCTTTTTAAAGTGTCCAGTGGTGTCATTCTTACTTAATCATGACAGATTGATCTCCAGCCCTGTCCTCATCAACACCCACACCTGTGTTAATGGAGCAATCACTGAAACGATGTTAGCTGGTCCTTTTAAGGCAGGGCTGCAATGAAGTTGAAATGTGTTTTGTGGGATAAAGTTCATTTTCTAGGCAAATATTGACTTTGCAATTAATTGCTGTTAAGCTGATCATTCTTCAAAACATTCTGGAGTATATGCAAATTGCCATTATAAAAACTGAAGCAGTATACTTTGTAAAAATTAACATTTGAATCATTCTCAAAACTTTTGGCCATGACTGTAGTTGATGACTATTTAATTAATTGGAAAAATATTAGGTTTTTGAGATTCCAGCTAGTTTATAAAATTGGATAATTTCAGTCACTGTCCAGTTTTTTCCCCAATGCTTCTCTCTAAATTTCATAAAAATCTCATCCATTTTACAAATCTCACATTTCACATGTCAGAAGAATACTGCATGGATCAGTGGATGACAAATTGACATATTAAGTATATTTACTTGTATATAATTATATATGTTTTAGCATAAATTGCAAGAAATTTAAATGAGTTATTTCTAATTTTTAGCACCACAGTGAACATCATATATAGACATTCGTGTCATACTTGAGGCAGTAATTTGGAGAACAAACACAGGCCAATAAATGACAAAACAAGAACCAAAAGTAAAACAAAACACACACACAAACCCCAGCAATTCTTTCCATAAGTAGGTGGATCAAAAGTAGATTACTAAAAAATAAACAGAGGTTAGAGAAAATAAATAAAATGCAAATGAAACAGAACGCGAGCCTTTTCTCTGAAGATGTTAAATAGTGTAAAGGGAAGCTAAAGCTTTGCGACTTGCTGAATTTAGCTGTAATGGGAAGTCTACACAGATATGCAAACATGCACAAACAAGCAAAAGCAACCTCTAACGAGGAACTTACCTTTCAGCTCTGACTGATGCGGTTTCTCGTAGATTCACATGCTGTCGCTGCCTTGGTTCTCACATGCCTTACACAATTCATAACTGCCAGTTCCATTAAACATGTTACCAAAACATCTGAACCAAATATTGGCAAACATTTGTGTGTTGCATTGTGATTAGAAATGCACCAGTTCAATAGTTAAACCTGTATTGGTCTTGATGTTGAAAACATTGATCCATAAGAGCAGATCTATTGGGTCTAATTCTATGCTTTGTGATCAGCTATGTTATGTATTATACGTTATATTTAAAATTCCTAATTGCACTTTCTGAACCATTTGAAACAAAGTTTGCGGCATATTTTTGCATGTTTGACCAAGTTAATCAACTTATTATCAGTTTATTTGTTTCACATTGTCTGTTAAACTAGTTGCATTGACAGAAAAATTTTAAGTTGTTTGTAGAAGTTTGACCAAGCTTGTGAAGGTAATCGCGTATTTAAGTGTTATCAAATCAATTTGTAATCCAGTATTTTTATTTTAAAAAATGAACATTGAAGTTATTTCAGCGCTGTTTTTCTGTGTCGAATCGGCATCAACCGATACTAATCCTCCAATATCGGTATCAGTATCGGAAGTAGATTGGTGCATCCCTAGTTGTGATGTCATCAGTATGTTTCTATTTTCAATTTTTTGGTCATTTACCTAATTTTCTGTATTTCTTGTGATAAATCTGAGTAATTATTTAGAGGGTGTTTTTTTTTCCTTTTCGAATGTGGGCGGAGCCTGCGTCTTTAAGACGTCGCATGATGTCAGTCTGAGTCTCCAAACAATTCAGCAATGCCGTGTGATTGCTGAAATCAGCCGCCAAATCCAATTTGACAAACTGCTTTTGTCTTTTATAAATGCAGCGAACATTTATGGACTGGACCATATAGATTAGATTTCCTTGAGGAAACCGGGGAGGTTGCTGCCTCTTCTGGCTTGCACAGGAGTCTCTGATAGGATCAGATTGTCCATCCAGCTTTGCCCAGCAGGAGGCAAATGGAACTGGACCCAGTGGCGGTGTGTGAGACGCCTTGTCTCCCTGTGTCTCACTGATGTGGATAATCAACCTACCCACTGGTGCTTCATGTGTGGTCCTGCCAGCGGCGTTTTTAATCTCATCCCACGCTCACACACTCCACGGCAAACAGACAGATGTAATTTATACCCAGGTTGTGATTTGCAGCTAACTGGATCTCGATGCTCTCTTCTCCCATTTAAGCCCCCCTTGCAATATATTTCTCTCTCCCTTGAGTGTGTTTAACTTTATTAATGTCCTTTTCATCTCTGCTACATTGGTGGAGATGTCACCTTTGGCTATTTCTGCAGAAAGAGATGCTTCACAGCTTAATGTGTTTGTACCACTTTGTCTCTCAGCAGTGCTATCTGCTGACTTTTTACCATTCGCAGCAAAAATGAAATCCAAGGACAAAATGGCAGCACTTTGGCTGAGAACAATGTTAATTTTATCCTTTTGACTAAAAGTATTCCTAATAGTACATCCTGCTGTGTATGAATTATTTGTCACTTTACAAGATGGATTTTATTGAAATTGTATGAGATAGTTTTCTCATACATTTTGATTTCTTAAGGTTAAAATATATCTCTACACATAAATTGCATATTTTTCATTTGATTTGCTGTATCGCACATTAAGTTTAATTTCTTATTTGACTAATTAATGAGCACCCAAAGACAAATATAAAAATATTCAGACTTTTAAATTGCTTTAATTCAGGGTTTAAAGGTGGATCTGTTGTTCTTAAACATGATTTAGAGGCCAAGCAATTTGTTGACTGGCTACATTTCACATTTTGAAATTAATCCAGTCCAGATGCAACAATAATAATAATAATAAAAAACTTTCAAAATTCATCCCCAAGCTGTCAAGAACTTTATAGGAACTACATAAATAGATCTATAAACTCAAGTCTGGAGAAGTGTGCAGTTTTAAAAAGAACATGTCACAGCCCTGTTTTTAAACCTCATGTTTAGTATGAAACCACTGCTGTAGCTAACACCTACAGTCTCCAAATGTACACATAATGTGTATTAATAGGACTGGCAGACAAGACTAGTAACAAGACTAGTAACAACAACACTGCAGTCATAAACACGTGGCGCAACTTGCTCATTATTCCTAATAAACTGTAGCTGACATAAAGTTGAAAGCTAAATTTAAATGCTTGTTTAAGTAGCAGCTGGTGCAAATGGGAAAAATGGTATTTTAAATGTAGCAATCTCTAATCGGTAGCAGACCGGATTGTAATTCTGAAGCTCTGGGTCTGCTGGTTGGACTGGTGGGACCTAAACTGAGTAAGATTCCTTTTCGTTTCATTTTCCCCCATGTGACTGCCGCTCAACAGAAACTTGTGAATCATCAAAAGGACAGTGATGCAGATTGAAACATCCTTTGTTTCAATCCCTTTGATGTGGAGTCGTTGAAAGAGTTTCCCCTCGTATAAGAGCAAGCAACAAGTACACCCAACTACTTTCTCTAGCAGACTGTACATCTGGAGAACTCCTCCTACATTTTGATTAAGAAAGCATGGTTGGAATGGGAGGAACATCTGGACCTGACTCCATTGGATGCGACATGTTCTATCTAGTTTCTCTTTCAGCCTAAGTTTCCTTTCGTGCTTTTTGACTTTATTTAATCTGTGGTTCAATGTCAGAATATGTGATCAGATTTTTTGTGTAATGGCCAAAAAACTTCTTAGGATTTATATCTCAGTTTTCACAAAATTCCAGTGTCCAGACTGTCTCACCGCCCGAGCCTCCTCAGACAGTGGAACATTAGTCAAACCTGAGGCCTCTAAAAGGTTTTCTGGATTAATCTCCTGTCCTTGGATTGCTCTCGGTGTGAAATCTGGATCTCTTTCCCGGATAATTTTGTTCAAGCCGATCAGATTGCCCGAGCACAAAAGGCGGATTGGTGGCAGCCAAACTTTGTGCTCACCGCAACAGAGGGGAATGAGATCAGGGTTACGTAGCAGAGGGGGGGGGACTTGGATTTGGTTTTCTGCCTCAAGGACTTCGCTGTGGACCGGAGGTAGAGGGAGACATGTGTTGACCAGCTCCAAACACGTGCTCGACAATCTGGGAAGCCCCTCTGGTTTATGTTACCCCGCTATGTGTCTTTAGGTTGTAGACTGACCTGAAAAAAGCTTTTATTCTACCTCCTCTCCATCTGCTATATGATAGCATTCAACTTCTCCCTTTTTCATGAAGTATTCTTGTCCAGTTGCATTGTCACTGAAAACACAAGTGACTGGAAAGTGACTTTATCATATTTCAACTTCTAACACCAGTTGCATGTGTTAAATGGCTTAATTGGGTCAAAATAGTTGTCATTCTCTTGAACATTGATCTGGGTCTGAACACTATAGCATCAAAGATGGAGTCATAAAGGTGACTATCCAAGAGACCATCGACTCTTCGGTTTGGTCTGGGTCTTCCCAATGGAGGTCCTTGAAGCTTCCCAGTCAGACCGCCTTAGCAAACTTACTTGAATGTGAAGAAGCAGCAGTTCTCATCCAAGTTTCTTCCATATTGTCCATGGATAAAGATTTGGAATGTAGACTGACTAGTAACTCACCACCACAACCGTTCAATTTATCAGTTTATCTCCAATTCCATCCAAGCATCACTAAACAAGACACTTAGAAACCTGAACTCCCACACTTGAAGTAGAGATTAAGTTGTAAAGACCAACCCACTTTTTTCCGGGTTGAGAACCATGACCTCAGGCTTAAAAAAACCAACTCCAGTTTAAGGTCACTACTTGAAAAATGGCAACAGAACATCATCTGCTGAAAGGAAAGATGAAGCCCTGACATTTCCTAACCAGACACCCTCCAAACTACATCTTGAGAAGTGGTCATAAACAGGATCAGTGACGAGGGGCAGCACAAATGGAGTCCAACATGTACTTTTAGGGAGCTTCACTTGGTGCTGAGGCTACAGGCGTACCTCTCGATGCGGGTCATAGGCATTCTCTGGATCAACAAAACACACGTGGACCGGACAACCAAACATCCATGACCCCCATCAACAATGAATCAGGGATACAAACCTTACCTACCAGTTCTCGGACTGAATCAGAAAGCCGTAAAATCAGTTCATTCCAAACACCACAGTCAGTTTTTCCAGGGAGGTTCAGAAATCCGAAAACACGATAGCTGGAACACACTGTGACCTTTTAAAACCCCATCCGCAATTGTCAGGGAACATCATGTACCTTCAAGAGGTTTATGAACTACAACAGGTTCTGCTTGTCATTTCAGCTCCTCTCTCAGTTGTATTTAAACTGGAACTGGCATCGAGTCGGGTTACGTATTTGTTTAAGGATGTTCTAGATATTCACTTCCATTTCAATAAAACTTGTGAGCCACTCTGTTATATTTAGTGTCATTATAAGTTATCCAGGATTCTACCCTCTAATCTACAAGGATCCAAGCGGGACTTCCTGATTATATCTCCTGATCTCTCCACTTGTTTAGCTGTCAGCGCTCTGCAGTTAGCTCTGCTTTCCTCCTGTCTAACTGAGCTGCCACAATGATGGCTAAATTTGCGCACATTAATATCTTCCAGGAAAGTGCCTCAAAAGTGAAGGTTGTTTCGCTTGAGGGGGAAACTGCACTTTTCACCTTAATTTTTTTTATTTTTATTCTGTACAATTACACTCTAAATAAAGCTGTGAATCTTTTTCAGTCCATCTCTACCTCAGATTCCCAGTTAAATTTAGGTCTGGACTTTGACTTAGCCACAAATACGTTCATATCTAAAGGTGTAAACCAGTATTCTATTGTTTAGTCGCAAAAGATTCTGGTCGGAACATTACAAAATGGTGGAAAGTGTATAAAAACTATTGAAGCTTCATTTTTGTTTGGGGACTGAGGTTAAAAACTGAGTGGGAGTGAAAGAATAACATAAGCCAGATTTCCACTGTCCACTTCTGTAGTTGTCAAATGACTTCATGAAATCGGACCAACACATGCAGGGAAGGAGAAGGGGGAAAAGGAAACGTGTGGAGTGTTGCATATCTTCACAGATGAGGCCATTAAAGTGCTATCAGATGAACAACAGCGAACTCTAAGTGCTGGGTAACGGTGACTTCAGTGCAGTCAGATGCCTCTGGATACACCATTCAAGTTGAAATGATCTCATTTTTCTCAGCTGATTATTTGAATGTTTTATAGACTGCTTGCCTCATTTTCTTAACTTTCATACGCTTTCTGCCCTTAGTTTTATTTTATATGCTGCAGCTACGTATAAACTTTTGTACTGGCATGTTTTCATTTGTGGTTTCAGGCTCTAAGAAACCATTTAAACACCATTTTCAGCTGTGTGCTGTTGGCTTCTAGTTTTGTTTGTTCTTCTGTTGGCAGCTTAACTTGTGGTCTTATATATTTTCTTGTTAACCTCACCTGAGGAAGCGTATGTGTGACGTTCTCGTTTGGTTACGTTTGCATCTGACATTTCCTGCCCATTCAAAGCATTCAAACTAATGGGCCCAGATTCCCTGCTGTGTGATACTTTGGACTTGTAGCGAAACAGTCGTCTTAGTCTGGCGTATCCAAGAGGTAAAACTGCCCCATCTTTCCTGTTTTTGATTATGAAGGCGGCTATATTTAGCTTCCTCCTTGGAAACAGCTTATGCTTGATTAAATCGAGGAAAAGATTTGCCTGGTGGCGTTTGTGCGAACCGCTTGATGACAGCCTGCCTTTCCTGGTTGTTCATTTGGTTGGCTGACTGGTGCGCTGATGTGGCCGGGTGACTGAAGGATGGAATAACAGCGGCTCACTCCATGGCCTCTGTCTTGGGACATCCCCTTTACCAAACAGCTGAAAGCTCCTGTTTAATTAGGCTTCTCTTTCAAAGAACACAGCAACCCAGTGTTATTTACTCAAAGCAACTCCACAAATACGGTTGAAAGTTGTTGTAGACTATTTAGAAAGGTGCAGCCTTCTTCGCGCTCCCTTAGACGTTGCATCAGACTAAGCATTTCCTGCTCTGAAGAAGCCGGAGAACCTTTAAACCTTCTAATTAAAGAGTTTACAACCATTTTGTTTGTATTTGGGATGACTGTCTCACAGTAGTTTACTCTAATTTTGGCCCATTCCTCCTGACAGAACTGCTGTAACTGAGTCAGGTCGAAAACACTCACTTTGTTCTCCTTAAGTAACTTTGTCAACCATTGTTCATAAAAAAAAAGACATTTATCTCGAAGATGATATTGTCTCAATATTTCCGCTTGATGCTGTTTTGTGAAATGCACCAGTCCCTCCTGCAGCAAAACTGACATCATCCTTGTTCAAAGTTATTTAACTGCAAGTTAAATGTCCTGTTTTATCGTGTATGTGAATATGTGGTTTTAACTACATGTAGTTCCTTCACACTTTTAAGGACGTGAAAACAGCCTTAAAATAAATTCCTCTTTTAATGTTGTGATTTCATTGAAGCTTGTTTAAGAAAAACAACAACCTTTGACTATTTTGAATTTATTTAGCGCTTATCAACTCTCAGCAGTTAGTGCAAAATGTTGTTTAATGTATGCATTTTCAACCTTTACAAACTGTTTGAGTAATCTTTTAAAGCAGATGTTGGTTATCATAAGACATTGTTTTGAGCTGATGTCATGCTGCTCCTCGTGTCATGGTAACCAGTTATTAGCTTGCATAATTCCAGGAAAGCACCTGCAAAGCCAGCCGAGCAGGTCCACCCTGTTTCCAACAATAGCCTCGCTTTCCCCCTCAATAAATGTGTTTACTTTTTATTTATTCATATAACATTACCTCTTTACCTCTTTCTTTTTTTTAAACACGTTACCTATATTGAAACCATATCATTCTGCTCCAAATCTTATTTTGACACAGTTTTCACCTTCTGCCAGTAAACGTCAGTTCTGATGAAGCCAGCTCCTCTGAATGACAGGCATGAAAGAAAACCCTGCAGGCTCATCTGATTGTGACACTTTCAGCATCACCTTTTGTTGTGAGGAAATGGGTTGGAGAAGGATGAAGGTTTTTATCAGTTGCTGGGTTTGTTGGTGGTGAGTGGTTGTTATTGTGATGGAGTCTAGATTATTTACCACTTGTCCCTATCACATTTTAATCTCTCACACATAACAAGCTCTTTACCAGATAAAAATTAGCCATGTCTTCCGTCTTTTGTTATCATAAACACATTCCCACAGCATTATGCTGCTACCACCATGTTTAGTGTACTATTTAATGTACTTTTTTTCGTTCCTAGCCATCTTATTATCTCTCTGAAATGTAAGATGCTCTGTCTCCGCTCCATCCTTCCTCCAAACTGCAGCATCCTAAAGTTTCTCCTCTAAATTGCCATCTCCAGTGTGATGGTGTCAAAGTTGCAGACCATAAAAAAAATAAACTTTATGGCTGACCCAGTCGACCTTATTGATTTTCTTCTCCCGTTTCCCCCTGCGTTCCCTCAGACCTCCTAAACGGAGCCCAAGAGAAGTGCGAGCTGCCGTCTCTGGATGGTTTTCCTCACTGCGAGGGCAAGATCAAGGTAAATCACAAACACACACTCATCTTTCCATCTGCTCCTACGTTTTTGTTCTACTCCCTTCAATTATTTTTTGTGAGATGTTTTTATTTCTTTATTTAAAAAAGAGGCTGACCTGGAAAGACCCAGACTGTGAACTTGATACATATTTGCACACACACAGTTTGCAAGTTACCACCCACTTCACACACTAGAATGATAAATTATCTGTTGCAAGGGTATGCAAATAGAAAACAGAACATTTTTATCACTGCCATATTGAGTCCATTCACTATTTAATTCCAGGCAGATGACATAGCAGTTCAGCCGTTTGGGTTACTAACAAGTCTGTTTCATTCATATCTTCTTTTTTTTATTGCTGGATGGATTTTTATGTGTTCCTCCCAGGGAAAAATTGAACATTTTGTTTTGTATTTTCATTGAAGATGAATCACAAGTGTGCTTGTTAAAGACATGTTTTTGCTAGGTACTATCATATTTTAACATTTAACCATTTGGTTTTAATATTTAAATTTAAACAGTTTTTTTCACACAAGTGTCAACACACACCCAAACACAGCCAACATTGCATACAAGCTTGAAAAGTCCCTAAACTGCTGTCCCACTGCAGTCAAATCTTCCTAACTTTCTTCTTAAACATCTGATGAATCAATTTTCCTGCAGTTTTATGGACCTCATTTGGTTGTGGTTCAAATAAAACGCCACCCAGACAACCTGTGTGCCAAGGCCTGATCAGATGTGTCATTTCTCCTATACGCTGCTCCAATAGGGTCACTACAAGTCAGTGTGAATGAAGTAGTGAGCTCACAGAAATCCGACTGCTGGAAGGATTTATATTGGCAGCGTTCATACAGACAGATTATAAACAAACAGCAGGCATCAAATGGAAATATTAAACTCCTTAAGGGCTATTATGGTCCCTTTACATTGGTTTCAGACTCTGTGAAAAGCTTGTGAATTTCTTTAATTTGCAGCAGGCTAACGTTTTATTTCTTCTCGTCTTTTTTCCAGTGGATGAAGGAGATGTGGCGCTCTGACTCCTGCTACTCCAACTACGGCGTGGACGGCTCCACCTGCTCCTTCTTCATTTACCTCAGCGAGGTGCATCTGCCATTTACAGCTGTTTAAATTCAGATTAAATTTAAAATCCAGAATAAATATCAAATATTTGTGCTTTTATTTCTGCATCTTAAAAAGAAAAGGATGAAAATGTAATTTTTTTTGCAGAGAACATGAAAAACTAGATCATATAAGAATTACATAAAGGATTCATTTTTTATGTAAGCAAATGAGTGTCCTGCAGAGAAGATGACAAAGGAAATGATTCACTGACTTTTCTATTTGAAGGGATGAGGTTTTAGCCTGCAAGGGAAAAACATGGAATGACTTCACATTTCCTCGGCACACCGGGAAGAGATGGAGTCATTCATTATTGACAAGCCTTAAAGTATAGCGGCTCATGTTCCTTCAGGGGACACTTTTAGACTTTCTGTTTTCCAGGTGGTGGAGTGAAATATTATGAGGTTTAGTTGAAGTCTTTAAAGCTGAAGAAGAAATGTTTTAAATTCATCGCCACCACTGATCTCTAACTCATCCAAGTATATGCTAATTTCAGATCTGCTCCTCTGGCTTTTATCTTCTCTGCTCCAAAAACCGATGCTGCTTTTCGTTATCGTCTCTGTTTGCTTTTTATTCCTCAAATTGCCTCTTTTTTTTTCCCTGCACTTCTGGCAAAGTTTTATCAGTTGATCTAACATCTGCTATTTCAAGTGAGAGCATTCTTTTTTTTTTGTTGACCATGAATAATGGCAGATGGCTGAATGATTTTAACAAAAGTAAGTTTTCAGTCGTGGCTCCGGTTCTGGAAATAGTGTGTTGTGAATATTGTATACAAGCTAAAAGCCTTTCAGGCGGCAAAGAAGAAAACCTAAAGCGCAGCGGATGAAAATAGTGATGGAAACGGGAAACAGGAATGTTTGTGATAAAAACTCAAACAGAAGATCTCTCTCTGCGTCTCTGTTGTTTCAGCTAATCCAAACCCACTCCCCTGCGCTCGGAGTCATGTGAGCGGTTGCCACGGTGACGCGCATATATTTCCCATCCAGAAAACGGATGCGATCAATCTCCCCAGCGCATCTCCTGCTCATCTGTTAACACACACACACACTTTAAGCGCGTGTGTTAGCGTGCATAATTCATGCGAGGAGTGCCGTGTTAACCTTGCACAGGGGCGAACCGGAGAGGGCGACTTATCGCGATGGATGTCAGCAGTGGATGGCTGGGGCTTAATCAGCATGATTTGCAGGAGTTGTGGTTGGAGTCGGAGGGTAAACAAACATTACTTCATAAAAAAAGAGAGAAGCGTGGTTTTCCCCCTGGTATTGTTCGTGATTTGCACGTCAGTGTTGGCTGATCAGAGAGGAAGCGGATGCAGACACTGACAGCTGGGGAACGACTTGATTTGATCTAATCACAGTTCCTGAAATGTGACGAGTATCTATTCTTTATCGTACAAATTAACTACCGCTTGTGGAGGGGTGGTACTTTCTCGTTTACTTTCTATCAAAAGCAACATTTCCAGCTCGTATGTTTACTGTCGGCATATAAAGGTCAAAGTTTCCCCCAGAAAACTTGCTAAGACTGGTGGTTGAACTCTAGAGCAGTCGTGTTTTTCAGTTAAAAAAATGTTTAAAGTTGACAGGAAATTTGAAAATATCACTTGATAATCATATGTTATTGAAAGATTGGAAGAATAATATCTGAACACCAACTATAAAGTGTTAAAAAGTACAAACATTTATATAAGTAAGCAATGCTAAGCCTGGTGGGGGTACAAGTAAAGCCTGGTGGCCCGCCAGGCTTATAATACACTGGGGGAAACCCTGAAGGTTATAGCTTTCCTTGCAAATATATTTCCTGTTTTGACATGTTGAAACTCCGCACTTTGTTTGGTATTTTACACAACAGAGGAACAAAAAAGTGGTGACTTCTTATGTCACCTAGTTAATAAATTATTGATCCTTAATCTCAAAGGATAGGTAAGCAAACAGTATCACCAGCGATTCAGTTGTAGAGAAGTTTAAAACAATTTTGGACTATAAAATAACATCCTAAACTAACAAAGTATTACTTATGAATAAATCTGACGTGCAAAAGATCCGTCAAAAATGTAGTCATTTTTTTCGCGGAGAGGCAGCTACGATAAATCCCTGATGGAGCTAAATGCAGGAAGAGAATCTCGCTAAACATGGAGATACAGCTACAATTATCTAGTTAAGCTCCAGACATAAATCAAATTTAGAATCTATTGTGACAAATTGTTGTCTATAGATGCTAACAATTAAATCTGACTTTTGCAAAGAAAAATTAACAGAAATTTCAGCTACAAGACTTTCAAAGCTGATAAATATCCATTACGGTCAAAGCTGTGACTCAGAGGAAAGTGAATGCAAATGTAGATCACATTAATAGTATTTAAATTTGTAAAGGATTTTACAAACCTTGTAACGTTCCCTTCAACTTCACACAAGTGTGCTCACTTAAAATCCCAGTGAAATGTTTGATTACAAAGTTAGTAAAGCTGCAAGGGAAAATTATGGAGTATTTGTTAATAAAGCTGCAGAAATTCTCTGTCATCCCACAGATGTTTTAAAACCGCTCCTTGCTTTTCTTGGGAACAAGTGCAGAAACAAAGCGATGTTTTTCTAATGACCATATGATGTTGTGAAAACTCTTGCAGCTGTGCTTTACAGTTCACCGTTCCACGTTCAGAGGCAGAAAACAGCAGCTGGCCTCATTAAAAAAATCTACAGTTTAGTTAAAACATGCAGGTAACTGAGGATCTGTCTTCTTTTTCTACTTTAGGTGGAAAACTGGTGCCCTCGTCTGCCCTGGAGGCTGAAGATCCTGAATGAGGAAATTGACCGGACTGGACAGGTGAGAATCTGGTGGTTTAAAACTCCTCAGCTGCTTTTCATCATCATGCTACATACACCTGCTTCTGAGCAAAAATCTGTATTTCATATAATTGATTTGAAGCTATATTTGTGATATTTTAAAACAGCCCAACAGCAACCAGTCTGCTCTTATCAAGGCTAGCAGGCTTGTGCCCGGTCCACAGTAATCAGCACTTAACAAAAACACTCCCCCCCTGCACTCCCCTTCTTCCTCTCTGCTGTGAATGAATCAATATTAAGCACTCTTCATCTCCCTCTCTGGATGCCTCAACAGCCCTGAGCCCTCGGCGCTGGAGAGGCGGGCTTTAGAGATTTTAATTCAGGGCTGGATTTTAATTGGTTCAGTCTGCGAAAGTGATTTCCTGTCGTGATGAGGGATGCTAATGCCCCACAACAGCCTTGTTCCAGCCACCTTAGCAGCTGGTAATGGCTCTGTGGTTTTTCCTCTCGTTCGCTGAGGCTTTCCACCGTTGCTACAGTTGCCTCTGTTTCATTTCCACATTTTTGCACAAGTTTGCTCATCAGGATTGTTACAACACAGGAAGACATTGACATGTTGCAACATCATGATTAACAGCAAATCTCTTTATAAAAAGAAATGCTTTATTCATCATATTGCAGCTCTGATCTGAGCTGGGTCTTAAAGTTGCTTTCTAGAGTGGTGTAAACTGTGTGTGTGTGTGTGTGTGTGTTTGTGCGTGTGTGTGCGTGCGTGCGCAGGCGGAGATCCGGACCAGCTTCGCGGGGCTTTACCACTCCATGTCACAACGGGAAGAGTTTCGCTGGATGATGATGAGAATCAAACGGATGGCCGAGCCGTGGGTCAGCGCCATCCGTTCTCTGGCCGCCAAGCAGAACCTGACCAAGCGGCGGAAGAAGAAGGTGAGCTCGATGCGTGGCGCAGCTCCCAGGATTTATCAGAAGATTCTTCAAAACAGACTCGAGCTGGAGATTTTCCCGGGAGTTGCGCAACCGTCCAATGGTGTCACGTCTCCAGAGAGGACACAAACACAAAGCCAAGCACTTATTCACACTTCCAGACTGTCCTACTTTAGCTTGAGGGAGAGCGGAGCGATATGGATGATAGATCTAGCTCTGCATTATGTACTCCACACTTTCCTCAAGCCTTAGGAGGAATTGGTGGTGCTGATCCAAAGCACCTGACCTGTGCGGTGAACCTTAAAGTATAGAAAAAGTTGACGTGTTGAGGGTTTTTGAAAGCATTACTGTTTAACCCTTCCAGGCCAAACGTATCGGCAACGACCCATCTGAATTTGCTGTACCGTAACGCTGCCACACGTTGCACTAGCTGAAAAATTTCAACAGTTTCTGAAAGGGGAGACGATGCTCTTTCCAGCCAATATCAGGTTATTATGGTAGTTTCACTCCCGCCGAGTGATCTGATGAGACACGCTTTTAATACGCAGTAAATTGCTAAAATAATAATTTGTTAGATATTGAACGTTCCAGTTGTTATGGATAAATGGGCAAATATATTTACTCACAGGACATTTAAACAATTAAAATAAGCAAAAATATCCAGGTGGAGATTTAAAAATTGGGTCTTAAATTTTTAAATTTAAAAGTGTTAAAGCCTTGTCAATTAATCAAATTAAAATGAGATCAATAATTTCCATTTGCATGATTTATTGTTTTTCTCTTTCTACCAAAAACTGGATGACAAAGTCTTCAGTCTGGTGTTTTGGTCTCAACTATCCTTTTTTTTTTTTGAAGAACAGTTTTGTCATTTTGTTTATTTATTTAGGATATTTACAACATCTTGTTCATTAGAATTTTTAATGTATCTTTGAGAATCCATTCTTGCCATTACTTTTACTGTACTTGAAAATGATCTCAAAACAATGTTATTATCACTTTAACTTCTGGGATAATTTACTATCCAGCAAAGTTTAAACGTTAGCTCTGTTCTGCTTGATTTCCCGTAGTCACTTCTCTGTAATCCACATCCTCAGTGTCAGGTGTTTAATCTTCTGCCTTCCTTCCCTGGCAGATTCTGGTTCACTTGGGCCTGCTCACCAAAGAGTCGGGCTTCAAGATAGCAGAAAACGCCTTCAGCGGCGGCCCGCTGGGGGAGCTGGTCCAGTGGAGCGACCTCATAACCACGCTGTACCTCCTAGGCCATGATGTTCGCATCTCAGCATCGCTGGCTGAGCTCAAAGAGTCAGTAGCCGAGTTTCTCCATAGCTACAGATGTTTTATTAAAGGAGAAGTGAAACATAAAAGTTCAAACCTATTGTAATATAAGCCGCTTTTTTTCCTCTGTAAATCTTTGTTTACAACTCATGCAAACAAAGATTTATAGCCTTCTTCAGCTTAGTGACTTTATTTGTTTTTTTTTATTGTTGGTATAGTCAAATATTTATTTGTTCACTGCAACCTTTACTCCACAGGATCATGCGCAAAGTGATGGGGAACAAATCTAGCTGCCCCACTCAGGGGGATAAGGTGGTGGAGCTCATATACATCGACATCGTGGGTCTGACCCAGTTCAAAAAGACCCTCGGCCCTTCCTGGGTCCACTACCAGTAAGAGCTTCATTTGTTTGCCATTAACCTTCCATGTATTGTTAAATAACCCAGGAAATTCTCAGATGGATGTATATACAGCACTTTAAATTACTTTTTATGGGTATATGTTTGAATAAAATTAACATTGTTCTTTTATTCTATGAACTACTGACATGTCTCTGAAATTCCAAGTAAAAATTTAGTATTTATTTGCAGAAAAATAACGAAAAAAATGCAGTGCAAAGAAAATTTCAGAAAGATTTCAGAAATCCATTTTTGGTGCAACAACCAGGAGGTTTTCAATTAGGTTTCTTCCAAAGCTGTATATATTTTTTTTCGGTAACTCTTTATTTGAAGGGGTGTGCATAAGACTGACATGACACTGTCATAAATATGACAAAACATCTGTCATGGACATAAAGAAGTCTTTATAAAAATGACAGTTGTTATGAAGTGTCATTCAGTAAATAATGACACTTTTAATGCAAAGTTGCTCTAAAAGTCCATTAAAAGTGCCAACTTTGGATGACTTTGTAAATGATACTAATTTAATGCAAAGTTGGTATTTTTAATGGACTTTCAATGCAACTTTTAGAGCATGTCAGTCTTATGCACACCCCTTCAAATAAAGTGTTAACTTTTTTTCTATATAAATGGAAAAAATACCTTTTTATAGTTTGTAATAATCCACAGGGTTTGTTGAGAGTGTTATTGTTTCCGTCTGTTTCCATAGAAATGTGTAAAGTCAGCGCTCTGTTTTAATATTTACCCTCAGGTTGGAAGATTTTATCAGTGTAATTGAGTCCAAATGCTGTAAAATACTGTTTAAAGTTTGTTTGCTCACAAAAAAACACAGAAGTTATGAGAAAATAAAAGCTGCAAGAGATGACTGAAATAAAATAATGGAAATATTCAGCCAACATAAAGTGCTTAACTTCATAAAATCAAAATGAAGCACAGGTAATGTAACATGTAAAAATGTTTAAGGTGTAAATACTTCTGCAGTGCATTGTGGGTATGTGCTCTACCCTCAGTGGTTAAGCTGTTGAAGTCACATCTGCCCATGTTTCAGAGAGGAAGTTTGTCTGTCGGTACAATGGGTCTATTTTCTGCTCACACATTACTGCAGCGTCCCTAACGGCCCGAGGTCTACCTTTTGTTTACAGCACTGTAACCGGCCCAGTCTATTCTTTCTCAAAGTGCCCCATCGAGGACTGTAGATTAGGTCGCCCTGGTTTGTTTGGAAAAAGCTCCTGCCTGCTCCTCCTGACAGGAAAAGAGGGGCAACAATAAGCCTGGGGGCACTAATGGCTCCGCTGGTTCCTCTTTGCTTGTCACAAACCTTTTGTTTCCCTGTGAAGTAACACCTTCAACCCCATCTGCTTGCGCTGAGCCCAGAGGAAATTGATTTTGCCTCAGGCTTAATGGGAGGTCCAATTAGTGTTTTTCTGCATTGTTGCTACACATTCATATCTGAGCAGTTAATGCCACATTAAGCTGTTTATGTGGTTTTATGAAGGAAGTGAAGAGCTGCTAGAAATGTTATCTTTAATCACAAGAAAAAAAACTAAGTTTGCCTTCTTTTATGTTAATTACTTTCCCTATAAATCCTTAGGTGCATTGATATAAAGATGATAAAGAGGAGAAAGCGTTTTATTTATAAAACTAAAAAGCTTCTTTGTAAAAAAAAAGCTTCTTTCATCATTGTAAAATATGATGTTTTTGTTTACCTCCTTCCTCCATTTTGCTTATTTCTACCATGAAGTAGTTTTCCATTGAGAAAACTGAAGCCATTTGAGAGATTTTTATCTGTCATTTCCTTGGAAATTTAAACTCTTTTCCATCAGCTTGGCTGCAGGAAATATGATTGCTTTGCGATTGCACCGTAAGCAAATATGAAGCCAATAAACCAGCTTACAGAACCTACCCAACTTCAACAAACAGACTAAATGTTCACATTTCAAACTGATGTGGATGAAAATCAACACAATGTGCAACAGCTACTATTGTTCATAAGGTTTAGCATTTTATTAGAAGAAGTAAATACAGGATGTTTCATGTGGAAATGACTGTATTAGAAAACATCATTGTTTCCGTTTCCTCTTTCAATACCAGCCAAATACTTTCCTCGTCAGGCAAAATGATTCAAAAATAACTGAAAGTATTTAAATGCGTTTAGCCGATTTAATTAATTTGTTTTAAACCACAAAAACTGACTCTAAGAGTTCCCATGCGGTGACGCTGGCTCAAGTTTCCATGACGTCCTCACACATTATGGAAACGGGAAAATCTTTTGAATTCATCAGGGATCACTTCATCTGGATTACATCCTTTACTTCCATGATCAGTCAGGTTAAATTAAACGTTGCCATGCATTTGTTGGCTTTCGTACGATTCAGGCCGGCTGAAGGTCTACCTACCACGGACAGATGAAGGTTGTTTTCCTCTGGAGATGGCATGTGGGCTCTCTGTTTATGCTCTACTTTCAGTAGAACGGTTCCTTCTGGTGGATCTGCTCTCCCAGGGGATTCCCACGGTTCACACAGCCAGATGTATGTTATCAAAGTGGGCAGACTATAACTGAAAAACGAGATGTTTTTCTGCTCGAATTGCTCAGGGATAATAACGCCACTAACATGGAGAATATTCAACCAAAACATCATCTAGAAAAGCTAAAGCGAGTATCAGGGAGTGAGTTTGAGTTAAAGGTCAGCAACCAGTTTAAGATTTCCTTCCCCTGGATGTGGGCTAATTAATTGCGTGCCGTGACCTTTGAGTTTGCCGTGTTGCTCACTCAACGGTGTTTTCATCTGACAATTAAATGTTAAATTTAAAGACATTATCAAAGTCTTTAAATTGGCTGGTTTTTTGCAACGTAAAAATATGATTTTTAGGTTTTGTTGAGTTTTGAGGATCTTCTTCCAGTCACCAAATCAACAAGAAGACAATCATGACTAACCAGTAGCTAACATTGTAGTAAAAAGGCAGCTTGTTTTAACTAGTAGCTATAAAGAGTTTCCGATTGGTGCCAGAAACTAACAACTTTGATCGTAGTTGTAGTTTCTGCCAGCAGTTAGTTTAACTCTGATTTCTTCTCTCTTTTGTTGCACTACAGGTGCATGCTGCGCGTGCTGGATTCCTTCGGGACGGAGCCAGAGTTCAACCACGCCCACTACGCCCAATCCAAGGGTCACAAGACGCCGTGGGGGAAGTGGAACCTCAACCCACAGCAGTTCAACACCATGTTCCGTAAGTCCGGATTTCCTTCACAGCCCGGGAAAATCCAGAAAAGTCTGGAACTTAATTGTTTTCCAGGTCTTGCTAAGTTTAAATCCGTTGTACTGTAAAGCCCCTCTTGGTAGTTGCATCAACTCCATTTCCCAAGGCAGAGCAAGAGCCATGTTTTCAGGAGGAAGAGGGCAAAGCCCCCCTGGGGTGCTGACCTTTTCCCCACGGCCAAGAGAAAGTGAAATTTTACCCCTGCTCTTCCAATTTGCGAGGTGAAGCCAGGAGCTCAAGCGCACCTGAATAGCCCCTTTGTCTGCTGAATAGGGTATGTCTTTCTCAGAAAACACTGAAGATCCAGCTAAGAGGCGCTAGGTTAGATGATATCTCGGGTAAAACAAGTGCTCTGTGGTTTGGTCCGAGTGTTAAACCCACAACGTGGCATCAGTTCCAGATACAAAACGCTGGGGATTTTTCTCCCTTTTCTCTTCTGAGCTGCGCCTTACCTTCAGGCTAGAGATTACATGTTCTCATTATGTTTTCACAATGAAGTAATCTTTAATTGTAGGACGATATTAAGGACTGAATTAATTGCTTCTAGACATTTTTATTATTGTATCAGGATGTGCCAAGATGACGCTGTCTCAATTCTCATGATGTTGTGACTACAAACTTTTTCTACTTAAAACGGGCAAATTCAAACTACAAAACTTTCCTTATTGCCTTAGGTTTTTTTATTTTTTTATTTATTTATCTTTCTAGACTTGCAGTTTTGAGCCAAACAAAATAATTTCATGGGCCACAAATGGCCCCCAGGCCACACTTTGAACAGCCCTGATGTTCAGCGTTTGTTTTTCTTGACGCATCCTTTTTAGCCTCGCATGTTTACTTGGGTCAAGAAGGTTCTGGGTTTGAAAACACCTCCTTGTGGATTCTGATTGGTTCATTTGTTGTGATTAGGTTTGGCTCCATAAATCACAGAGTCTGGGGAATTTGGACTGTTTGGTCTCCGGTCAATAAGACAAGACCGAGTTGAAACGACCTCATTAATCTATATCACAGTTGGGATTGCAGCGAGTGTTTTCTTGCTGTTTGCTTTCCGTTCGAATGACCTGCAAGTCCTTTTAGTTTCAGTCTGGAGACAAAAAGGAGGGGAAAGTAGTTTGGTTTTCCCAAGCTGAATGTTTTTCTTCTAGCTTGTAAAATAAAATCAAATTTCTTGGTTATTTGCTGCTTCTAATCCCTTCCAGACTTGGAAAAGAAACACATGTAGGAGATTCAGCTGCAGGCATTGGCAATCTACCAGTCTGATTCAATCAATTACATTGTCTGCATACCTTTTTCCCTCTTTTAAATATTAACTTTTCTCTCCAACACATTCTTTAGAAGTAGCTCCAGAAATCTTTCCCTGAATCCTGGAAATCCGTCTTTTTTTCTGCCTGTGTTTATTTCACGTCAAACCGGTGAAGGAAAATGAACTTCCAGAGAAAGTTGATGCTTTATCATGAAGCAGATTTATCTCCCGACTCCCCAAGTTGATCAGTAGTAACCGAGCAGCTGCTTCTCCAGCAGCGCTGTCCTCCCAGGCTGTTTGTTAGCTAATAGCGATTGAAACTGTAGCAAGCTGAGTGACATTTTGAGTGGCGGCTCTTGTGGGAGAGGAGGCATCTGTTGCCAAAAGCATCAAGAGGGCCGAGCGCTAATTAGCAGCCCGTCCTGTTTACACGGCCAGTTTGCTACGCGAGTGCTAGCGTGGCCTGTTTGTAGCACTGCCTGTTAACCAGGCGTAGTGTTGTTTTGAAAGACGATGCATACGAGGAGCGCGGTGGAGCAGATGTGCTGAATCACGCTGGTGTTGATGTTTCTGTGCCGTTTTGGCGTTGTTGTGATCCTTACATTCCTGCAGGTGTTGATGGGAGTTGTTTTTTTGTTTTCACGTGGCTCCTGCTCACACTGATATGCCGACATCCTCCCACATTCCTGTTTCCCACCCACACAATCCACATGCAAAGTTGGAGCGACCGCGCTAACCAATCCAGCACAATCCTTCCTTTTTGAATGCGAATACTTTGGATTATATTAGCTTAGATGTAATGTGGCTTCATGCTTTCTGTCAGAGTAGAAACATAGTGATTCATTTTCATTCATGCAATACACATTTTTGACATTGCAAATTGCTCAGGCTGTTTTTTTTTTTTACGTAAACCTCAGCTGAAGAAAGAACCCCAGAGAAAATAACTTTCTTACTGCAAACACTGGTTCCTATTTGAAACGATATCATCAGGCTGGTTTCGCTCTTTACTGCTTCTGTTCCGGTCCAGACTCTCATTTGTTTTACAAGACAGATGGCAGCAAGGTGAGGCGCTGCCAGCTTCGGCTGCCGCTCTTGACCTGCTCATCTTCCCGTTCCCATAGTTACCAGTCATTGCTTGGCAGTCGAAGGGAGTAGCATTCGTGTCCCTCAGAGTTTACGATGTGTAGATTTAAACAGACAACTTTTCACACAGTTTTGAGATTCCCGTTTCTTTTTTTCCCCTCCACTCCAGCTCACACCCCAGACAACAGCTTTCTGGGCTTCGTTGTGGAGCAGCACCTCAACGCCAGCGACTTCAGGCACATCGACGACATCAAGAGGCAGAACCAGTCGCTCGTCTACGGCAAAGTAGACAACTTCTGGAAGGTACGGTGGACGTTTTTCAAACCTGATGGCATTTTTAAAGCTACTCCAACACACTTGAACTTGCCCATCTTTCCGTCTGCCCAAAGTCCAGCATAAAGTGAATAAAGTATCATTATGAGGGTATGAATGTGAAGGTGTTGCTGGTTTTCAGGCTGTGAGTCTGCCAGTCGGTGAAGCTTTAAAGAGGGCAGGCAGAGAGGGGGAGCCCATTGCTCACAGCAAGGGGCATTAGCTGCTAATCAGACTCCCGAGTGTGTTCATTACCTCCTGCTTTTAATTAAAGGGCCGTTTTAGGGCTGACTGATAACGAGCTGATAGACCGACTCTGTTTCCCTATCTTGTCCCTTTAGATTGTGCTCTTCTCGGATCTCTTGCTCTGCGCTCCAGAGGGTTCGTTTTGCTAACTCATGTGCATTTTTTAAATGATGCACGCTGGAAATCTGCTGCGATTGTCGGTGCCAGTGGCTCGTTTCAGAAAAACTCTGGTTTCTGCAGAGGTCAGGAACAATACGCAAACAGAATCGTTAGCTTTACTGGAAGACCTTTTACTGCCACGATAAACAGCGGAGCGTTGCTTTGTAGCATATAGATAACCTCTTCCTGTTAGCTCAAACAGGAAGTAGTGGGTGCTGTGGGTTATTGCTCACAAAGGTCTAATGAGATCATTAAAGAAAAAAAGCTTGTTGTTTTTATTCCTTGATAATTGTATGAATAATCGTGTTGCAATCTGTTTTAATATTTCTATTTGTCTATTAGTTTCCGTCTTTTGTCTTGGCACGCATTGTACGATTTTAAACATCGGTTAAGACGTAAACTTGTCACACCGCACAGCTGGTTGCTGCTACGCAACCACATCACACCAATCAGTTAATCAATACTTGGACAGCCAGATACACTGATTGGAAACAAAAATCAAGAGTAAGAAAAACATGAGTTTATATCTCTGTAATATACCACAGCAGTGCTGGACATGTCTGAAAAACATGTCACAGTAGAAGTGTTTCAAATTGATCAATATTGATAACTATTGATTAGTTTTTTGTTTTAAATATCTGAAATCCTGCTGAATTGGTTAAACTTTCCTCTTGTATCCAAAGTTTTCATTCCGCTTTTGTTTTTAATTTTTATGAAACTGTAAAACTGCCGCTGTGCTAGTTCTGAACAGGTTGTTGCTAGGTAACCAAAGAATGAGAGTTGCTAGGTAACCAAAGAGTGAGTTGATTCCACCTAGCTAAGCTAGGTTGGTGTGTAGCCGAGCAGATGCAACCTTTCCTCTGTCTACATTCCCCAGAATCCTGTGCGGTTCTGAATCAGAGTCGAGTGAAATTATTGATTATTCAAACAGAAGTGTAATCTATTGATATGTTATTGGCCTCTGCAGCGGTAGAATCCTAAAGCCTGTTATTTTGATTAAATTATGCATTTATGCATAATTTTATGCATTTATGCATTTTAACATCCAATTTTTGTGAAGCTATCATGGCATTAGGTAGTTTTCCCCTGTTATCTTGACTCTCGCCTGGTTTCTTTTTCCACAGATTGGATGTTTAGCTGAGAATGAATGTGTCTTAGTAAAGTAATAGACCTCAGATAAACTCCAGCCTGTTTGGATGCCCCTCTCTCTCTCTGGCTGATCAGTATGCTTAGGAGCACAGGTGCAGCAGCCACATTCATCCTGCGAGTGTACAGAGAGAAACGCTGCGTGAAGGAAGCAGCCTGACGAATCACCAGCGCTGCATACACACCGTCATTTACACCCATGTTTTCACCACACGGTTTTAGCAGCAGCAGCACTGATGATGAACCCGTTCTATCGTTCTTTTCCTTTTAGAGCAAGTCCTCTGAAGCAGAAACACAAGAATCTAACTCCGAAGCACCTCGGGGTGGGAGTTATTTACAGAGACTGGAAAGCTCGTAAATTGAATCTTGTGCTTGTGTACGTTGGCGCTCAGGAGCTGCCATATTAGATCAGGTTAGAGTGTGTGTGCATGAATCTGCTTGTAGCGCAGGACAAACATAATCTCCCTGCTGCGCCACGGAGGGCTGATGAGCAGCAGAATAACACATGACGGGCTCTTCCTCTGAAGCACCTGCTGACCTCAGACATAAATCGCGCTACGGCTGCGTCTGGTTTGAAATGTGCAGCTTTCCACGCCACTTCCTGCTTCGTTTGCATCCGCGTTGAGGTCAGCGTCATCATTAGCACTGAACTGCTTCCATTAAAGATCCAGGATGTCGGCAGAGAGACCTAAAATAAAATGGCCAGACCACCTCTGAGATGTCCGTTTCCATGGCAACCCCAGCTGAAGAGTAGAGATGCAGAGCGAGCCAGCAGAGAACGACTTCCTGCCTTTTCTTTACCCTTATCTTTATCTCCCCCCATACACACACAAAACTGATCGGTGAATAATACATCCATCTTTAGTAAAATATTGAACAAAATGTAAAAAAAAAAAAAATAGCTTAGGAATGTTTTTTGTCAGGTTTTAAGCCCATGTGAATTCTTCAGTACATCTTATTTTGGCGGTGAAAGGGGGCATTCATGGAGGCAGAAAGGTGAGAATGAGCCGGATACACAGAGAGGTGAAAGCTGCAGGCCTCTGGCTCCAGATCAGAGAACACGATGAAGAAAGAGGAACAACACACACGCACACACACACACACACACACAGATGGCTTAAACAAAGTAAGGTGAGTCAGGCTCATAAACACACACTCAGGTGTGTTTACTGCCAGCTTTATGGTGGGTTATTGCGTTCAGCTGTAAACCTGATCTGTCATGTTGTCTTCTGCACTCTCTCCATTGTTAGTTTTTTTTTAACTAGAAACAATGGAATAGTGGAAGAAAAAATAACAAATTTGCACTTTAAGATGATTAAATGATTAACATGACCACTAGCACAATATTCAAAGTGATACAGGAGGCGTTTCGGGTTAAATGTGAACTAAGAAAGGCAGATAAGAACGTAATCTTTGTATGAGCGAAGCCGTGTTCGGTGTTTACTCCTCTTCCTCACATATGCTCAGCTTGGATGCTGGAGCCCACAGTCGCACAGCGGGGACCGAGCCATCAGCCATCACAGAGCTGCTGTTGCTGCTGCTCCACCGTCTCCCAATCCAAAAGCAGAAAGAAAAAAAAAAGAAACTCCGGCTCTGGCAGAACACCAAACACCAATAGATTCTGGGCTATTCTGTCTAATGGGCCGTAACAGAGCGTTGAGAAGAAACAGGGTTTCCTGACTGCACTCCAAGCACCTCTGGATATTATTACACCACAACTAGTTACTGGACGACTTTTAGATGGTTATAGATGTGCTGCTGGTTTGAATATGCTTCATTTATCAAAACACAACAAAATATTTGATTAATAGCCAAGATATGAGAAAACAACAGTAACATTTGCAAAGGTGGTTGAAGATTATTAGACTAGAGTTTCTCCAGGTCTGGCTTCAATATTAAAAGGGTAAAGATAAATGTTGGTCTAAAGTAGTAAGTACTCCATAGTTTATAAAAGTAGCTAAATGTTGATCTGAGGCACATGTCAATCTCGAGGCCCGGGGGCCAAATCTGGCCCGCCGTAGCTTATTATGTGGCTCTTTAGACTCCCGATTGAGATTGCATCAATAAAACCCTCCAGTTTTTCATAAATCTGCTAAATTCACACAAAATCAATAAAAATCAAAATTTTTCCAGATTTTACTGCAAATTGGTCAAATAAAAAGTCACATTTAACATTTAGCAAACATTCCTAACAAGCATTTTTAATTGGCACCACTAAATGTGCAATTTTGATTGTAAAATGCTGAAACAAACAGCTGTTTAGTGATACTTTAACTATTTAATTGGTTTTATTAATATATCCTGTCACAACCGGCTCTTTAAGAACATGAGTACCGCACAATTTCTAAAAATAATAAACAAAAGTCACCATTTAAACAAGTTGGTAAGATTATTAGAAGGTATTTAACAATGATGTTCTTTGTAACTTGGAGAAAGTTGTGTAAATCCAGTCTGTAATGGAAAGTGTCGCGCTTTTCCACCATGTATGATCAAGGTGCGTCAGTCAGTTATTGATTAATGATGCTTCTTACGGTTCAAAGGTCACACACGCTTGATATGAAAATCTTCAGACTCTTAATCTGCAGCCAGATAAATGACAAGTCGGACCAAAAGTCACTTCATCGTCCAGAAACGTTTCCATATTTCAGCTGCAGCTTTCATCCTGGTGATCAGAGACGACGCGCGTTACGCTGGGAAAATAAAGGTTTTTTTTTTCAGCTGAACTCCAGAGCGTCTGAAGTGAATTTTCATTCTGGCCAACGAGATTCCAGTTCTGAGTCTGGAAATGGCTGCAGACTGTTTGATGTTGAACTCACCGAGTGCTGCCGTCTGCATCCTAATGATCCCAGACTATGTTGGTCGACCCAAAAGTTTTGTAAATTACAAAACAAAAAGTTGTTGCTACTTAAATAAGTTTGTAATCTAAAGACTTTAATGCGATTCCCGGCTCGTTTCTGAGAGGCTGTGCGCTTTCCCTCCCAGGACGCTCGTCAGTCAACCCTCCCGTTTCCTCAGAGCCAGAGTTTACAAATTCCCCCTGATTTACACGACCATAAAGCTCCGTCCCTCCTCCTCCTCCTGCAGCTTCAACCAGCCTCGCCAGCTCAAGCAGTAATTTTATAACTCTCTGAGCATGTATTCGGCTCAGAGCATCCATCCATCTGCTTCCTGCTCTTACAGCAAGTTGCAGGCAAAAGCCTGAGATGACAACATGAATTTCTCATGCATTTACCTGCATGCACCCGTTTCCATTTCTGACTTCTTTATTTGTAAATCCGCCCTTCACAAACACAAATCCTTGCTCAGTTCTCCAGAGTGAAAAGATTATAGGATTGTAATTTCACCTCCTAATTAGGGCTTCTCTCTCTCTCTCTCGCACACACACGCACACACACACACACACACACACACACACACACATCAGGCTGCTTTAGTTACAGCAGGCTGGCTGGAGGCATCTGATAGCGGAGCCTCCAGGGACCCGGACGAGCGGCTACCTGAAATTTAAGCCCCTACAGGAAGCTCTGAAGTCAGCATGAACACACATACAGAAGGAGAGAGAGTGTGTAAATGTGTCATTTAAAAGGTGTTGCTGCCTCCTGGGTGCCTTTGCTATTTTTAATCGATATTTCCGAGGTGTTTGTGCGACTTCCTGCTCTAAAGAAGGAAATGACACAACTTTATCTGCCGTAGAGTCTCAAGATGTTTGGAAAAACATTTTACTCTCTGCAAGTGTATTTTAGTGGGATTTTATGGAAGATCAACACAAAGGAAGAAGCAAAACCAGTACAACCAGTTGTAAAACCTGGAAATGGAAACTGGAGGATGGGGAAAAAAGCATGCCACACTTTGCAGATTTTTGCTCTCATTCAGAATGCTGCTGTCCCTGTAAAGTAAATAGACGTTGGTGGATGCAACCAGAAGATGTGAATGTTATCTTATACAACTGCAGTAACCTAAAAATATAAATACATTATTTTAAAGAACAGGTGTCAAAGTCGAGGTTCGGGGGCCAAATCTGGTCCACTGTAGCTTTTTGTGTGGCCCTCTAGACTCCAAATTACATCAATAAGTCCCTCTAGTTTTTCACAAATCTACAAAATCAACAAAACTCCACTTTTTTTCTGAGTGTTACTGCAGTTTTTTCCAAATTTGCCAAAATATCGGGTTTGCTGAAGCCTCATCCTGACTGGATGTCAGCTTATAGTCTGTGATGCAAAAATTAATAAAAAGTCACCTTTAATGTGATACATTAGCTCAAATATGAATGCTGAAGCAAACAGCTGTTTATTGTTATTTTAACAGTACCAAGACATTCTGGCACCTTGCAGAACATTCAGCTTTTTGATTTGGCCCAAAGTGAATATGAGTTTGACACCTCTGCTTTACAGCATCTTGTCTAACGTTAAGATAATCCATAAAGCCAGCGGCTCTGATGGCTGGAATTTAACTCCGGTGATCTTAGATGAACTCTGACACAAGTTGGCAGAGCTTCCTGGGACGTAAATGTTTTATTAGCCATAATGAAAGCAGATTAGCCAGACTGTAACAATAATAATAAAGTAGTGTGTGCTCAGATTTTCCTCCACAGTGTTGCTATTTTTAACTCCTCCAGATGGTCAGTTCTGTTTCCACAGAAGTAAAGAACCCATTTCCTCTGCTGCAGGGTAAGGAGCGCTACCTGGACATCATCCACAGCTACATGGAGGTCCACGGGACGGTGCATGGCACCAGCACCGTCTACCTGCCCAGCTACGTCAAGAACCACGGCATCCTGAGTGGCAGAGACCTGCAGTTCCTGCTGCGAGAAACCAAGGTGAGGCGGACGACTTCGCTTTGAGCTTTTCAGAGGAAACCAATCGAGATCGAAGGAGCTTTTCTGTAGTTCTGCTCACTGTGGAGCCGCTTTAACCAGACAATATTGTGTTTTCCAGAAACAAACCGAGACGTGTCTGTGATCAAAGATGTTTTGCATCAAGGATTTCTCCTTCCTCTCGTTACTCTCTTATACACTGATCAAACATTTTCTGTTGTCTTCAACAGAAGAAGCGAAGCTTGATTACAGATCAGAAGGAAAGACGAATTCAAATCTGATCAGTCTGCTGTGGATTCGTATAGAAAGTGGTAGACATTTACAGATTCAGTGTTTTTTTTCCAGCATCTGCTGCATCCACAGCTGTGGAAGCTCTTTGTCACTCGGTCACAGTTTGCATAACGGCTGTCGTCTTTGTCACCTTTATGGTGGAGAATTTACATATAGATGTGGAGAGGACTTTTTTCTCTTTGTCTCGTTCCTGGAAACATTATCAGCATGTAGTCAACGCAAACAAAGGCAGAAATAACTTTTATTACCTCAGCAGCAGTGACAGGATCCACTGGTGTTGAAATATTTCATTTTGCTATTATAATAATCTGCTTCACAAAGCACAAAATGTGATTAAATCTCACATGTTGATTGTTTTTGTTGAGCTGTGTTTTATTTTCCTTCCACTAAACTTTATGCATTAATTACAGGGTTTTAAACAGAGGTTGTTTTCCCTGTTTGGAGCTGCGGATGTTTTACACCCATCTGATCAGCAGCAGGCTGATGCAATAATTGCTTTAGGAGGAGAAAGAGTGTGAAAACACACACGAGACACTTTAACATCTCCTGAAAGCGCGTCAGTATGGTGCATCCTGTCGAATGCGACGCTGCGCTCTGCCTCCATGTGAACAGGATTGTTTAATGTGAGCTAATGGGGAGAATGTGGGTCAAAGCCATATTCCTCATTGATTGCTGTAGTTTTTTTTTTTTTTTTTCTTTTAATCCACAGCAGTGGCATCAGAGATGCTGGCTGTTCTCCATGAGCTCCTCCCTCTGAGTCCTTCAGTCTGGTTAGATTCGCTCCTCTCCCTATAAATAGAGCTCCTCTGTTTCTCAGCTCTGAGGAGAAACATTCAGGAAGGTGTGTGTCGCGCTGCCACCTGCTGGTGGAGCGTGGAATAGACACTGCAGGAGCCCAAAGAGCAGAATGATCAGCATGAGACTGAGGCGTCATGTGAGCAGCGGCATATTTTAACCTACAATGTAGCATTGTGTTGACAGCAGGCTGTTGTTGTAGACAAGCTTGACTCTGGACATACGAAGCATTTTCTAGAAAACTTCATTATGTCTCCATCTGAATGCTGACATTCCTGTAGCCCCCCTTCCTTGTTGCTGTAAGGAAATGTGCCGCCTCGACTGTATTTTGTGCTGATGATTTTGTTTCAAACTACTCGATAGCAGAAACTCGTTGGAGACGGGAGAGGTACTTTACTGCTGCTGTAGCCTGGTTAGCATCTCAGAAAAACTGCTAGCACAAGAACTAGAACATCATTTAATTGGTAAATACTGCAGATAAAAGTAGGACTGCATGGATGAGTCTAAACCAGCAGAGGTGCACCGATAAATCGGTGATCTTATTGCAAAGGTCAAAAAATCAACTTCTGTCCTCTTTTTCCTTATCAGGTTATTAACTACATGTTTGCAGTTAATAGTCACTCAGAAACTTTCTTGCTATATTTTGTGACATTTGAGAAAAAAAGAAAAAATCAGAATCAAACAGAAAACTGCAAACAGTGTACACCAATTTATCGCTGCCCATTTCCTTAACTTTGGGAAATAAGTGATCAGTTGATACTTGCAGCAAGAATCAAACTTAGAACCTTTAGGAAACTGATTTTCTTCTTTTATTTCAGCTTTTTGTGGGTCTGTCCTTCCCCTACGAAGGCCCCGCCCCGTTGGAGGCCATCGCCAACGGCTGTGCCTTCCTCAACCCCAAATTTACTCCGCCGAAGAGCAGCAAGAACACAGACTTCTTCAAAGGCAAACCCACCCTGAGGGAGGTGAGCGGTCTCAGCTGTGTGGTACAATGACCCGTCTCTGGTTTCTCCTCCTCACCGCTGCTCTCTTGTCCGCAGCTGACGTCTCAGCACCCATACGCCGAGGTGTACATCGGTCAGCCCCACGTCTGGACGGTGGACATCGAGAACTCTGCCGAGGTGGAGCGGGCGCTGCGCTCCATCCTCAGCCAGAAGGTAGGAGAACAAACGCCTTGTGTTGTTGAGCTCTGGAACAGAACAAAAGCTTTGTTCTCGCCTGAAACGTCTCATATGGTTTGTGATCCATAGCGGCCGCAGCTCCAACTTCACTCACTGCAGTTCCTTTAACATCAGACACAAATCTGTCCAGGTTATCTTGGATTAATGTGTTGTGTTTTGTGGTCAGATTGAACCCTACCTGCCCTATGAGTTCACCTGCGAGGGGATGCTGCAGAGAGTCAACGCCTTCATCGAGAACCAGGTACAGATTCCTCAAAATGAGACCAGAGCCTCTTCAGTAGCTGCTTTTCCTCAGGCGCCATGAAGAAGTTATGGTCTAATCATCTTAGCTTCTAATTAGCAGCATGAGGAGGTTATTAAGGCTGACATCCCTGCAGGGTGAACTCTCTTTGTTTGCTTCATAATGTTGTGTTTTCACAACAATAAAACAGCAGGTCATGAGGTTCCTGTTTAACTTTCCACACACTTCCTCTTGTCTGCTGTCGAGGAAGTCGATGAACAACAGAGTGAAATCAAGAAGTAACCAAAGATGGATTTTACGTTTAGTCGCATTAAAGACATAAACTATGAACACAGGCAGGTCTGGGAGAACTTTAAAGCTGCAGTGTGTAACTCATGAAAGTGGTCAGCATGAGAGATTATCTGATGGGGAAAAAATCAAACTCCTCCCTGTGTTTCTACTATTGCTGTTGGCAGATATACACTGAAAAAACAATCAGAAGCGCGGAAGAGTCTTAGCATGTACCTGAGTGTGATTAACAGCGCTAAGGCCCGCCTCCTGGCTCTGATTGGTTGTTTTTAGTTGGCACAGGAAGAAGGCAGAGGAGCTCAATTTTCACAGCACAAATTTCTCATATCAAACTTGTTTTGTTTTGTCAGGACTTCTGCCACGGTCAGGTCATGTGGCCGCCCCTCAGCGCTCTGCAGGTCAAAAAGGCCGACCTGGGTCAGTCGTGTAAACAGGTGTGTCAAGAGGCACAGCTCATCTGCGAGCCCTCCTTTTTCCAGCACCTGAACAAAGACAAAGACCTGGAAAGGTAGGACTCGGTGATGCACTCGCAATACTTCAAACAGCCACAAGAAGAAAGCAGAGACCACATGCTGGTCGGTAAAAATGTTGATTCTCAGCTGAAAATCTTTGTGTGTCAGGTACGGCATCACCTGTAAGACGGTGGAGTCCAGTGCCGACACGGTGGTCCCGGCCTACAGCGCAAGCCGCCACCACTGCGCGTTCCAGTCGGACCTGCTGCTGTTCAGCTGCGCCGGCGCCCACCAGACGCTGAGGCGCATCTGCCCGTGTCGCGACTACATGAAGGGCCAGGTGGCGCTCTGTAAAGACTGCCTATAGCAGCTACAGCCTGCTGGAGTGAAGAGAGGCGGGGGCCGACTGTGGGACGACACACAAACTTTCTAAACTGTGTGTGTTCATATTTATTATTTTCCCCCAGCTGCAGGAAGGGACACTCCTGTAGCCAACCCGAGCGCCCGACTACTCTGATTCACCAGCAGGGGGCGCCGAGGCTCTTTACTTGAATGAACAAAGGGAGTTGAGTGAGTCAGACTGTAAACCCGCAGCTCATATCAGAGACACTAATGGACTTTACCGCCCCCTACTGGCAGCCACTCCAACTGCTCCATCCATTCCTCCCGTCTTGATCTGACACTGTTATTCTGTAGGTAGGTTTGCACTGGACTGGACACACACACTTGCATAAGCTGAAGAAGAACTCAGTTTCACACTGTAACCGTCTCTGTGAGGGCAGACATTTAGATTTTTTTAATTTGCGAGTTTTAAAGTGGAAAAGTCGGAGTTGCTCTACGTTTTTTATTTGCTTAAGTTGCACATTTAGCGGCAGAGCGGCTGACTATTAGTGAGTCGGATTCTGCAAAAGGCCAGTAGCGTGCGGGTTCGCCGTGCAGTTGTGTCGTAGCCGATAGAGACGTGACAAACACTATGACCTTGCAGCCGTCCAGCAGCATCTCCATGTAGGACCAACCAGCTAAACTCGTAGAAAACGTTTTGTCCAGCAAATGTAAGCAGTGAAATCAGCGTTCCTGCAGTGCAGAACCTCCCTGTTCTTTCTTGGATAATCACTAGGATTTTAATTTGCCTGCAAATTATAGGAAAATTACAGAAAAAAAACTTTGTAGTTCTTGTAATAAATGGAAAAAATGCACTATGGTAATCAGAGGTTTATAAAAAGATTTTAGTGACACTGTATATTGTTTATAAGTTGAATTTTTTTTCTTTTATATTTATTTTGTGGGCAGATCTCTGTGGCTGATTTTTGCTGGAAATGTCTTTTTTTTATTTATAGTGGGGTTGTCTTTATTTTCCTTTTTTCTGTCTAAAGATTTTTATTTATCGAGGGTAATTTAAAAGTGAAATTATGAAATGTATGATTTAAAAGGAGATTTGTCTGCAACTCCAGCTTTTAGACATGAGATGGGACAAAATGAATCTATTAGGTTGACTTCTATACCAGCTCTGCTCAGATAGAAACTGAAGTTTTTATTTTTTTATTCTATGCAAAACAGCTCAAATTCAAACATGAAGTCTGACAAGATTTTCTGTCACTCTTGAAGAAAATATTGGGGAAAAACTTCAGCAGTTTGATCACTTTTGAAATAATATCCTGTCTTTGTCTCATCTCTGTCTCTTTAAGACGGAGACTCCCAGACAAATATTCTTCTTTTCACCCCAAACATTTTGGGCTGTTTTAAACATATTTGGAGAAATTCACAATTCATGTTCACTTGTTTAACAGGTCAATGATCTGCTGCCAAGTTAGTATTTGAAGTTTTTAGAGACATAAATGTGCCTTTTGGTGTTTTCAGTTTGGTTCTGCCTCAATCATCTACATGTCTGATAGTAATGAGATTAACAGTAATGAGAGTAAATTGGATCCTAGCAGCAGATGTGGAATAAACTGATTAATCAGAAGTCTGCAGCTGTGAGGCGAACCTGTTTTAAGTTGCAGCCAAAAGCCTTATTTACGTTACTCAAACCTCACATCCTCAGTTTGTTTTCTAGACCATCTGTTCTAGGCACAAACCATATCTTTTTTTTTTTTTTTTTTTTTTTTTTTTTGCTCGTTAGTGACGATTGCAGTCCAATCAGCCAAAAGGTGAACAGTGACATTTTGTTTGCTCTTTCTGAGTCAGAGGGAAACAGCTTTATTTTTAAATAAATCTTCTTTCTGTGACCAACAGCTCAGCGTCTGCATTTCTTCAACATCACAGAAACGGTGTATGATGTTTAGGATGCATCTGATTGGGTTAATTTGTTGAAAGCAATATGTTACCCGCCTCTTAATTTATAAAACATGATCAGGGCACAAATTAGTCATTAATTAGTATATTTAAGTACAAAGCACATCCTATTTAATAAAAATAAATAAATTGATCCTGCAGGTGACTGAGACCTTCATGTGGTCCATTAGTGAGAAACCGAAAAATAATTGCTGTAGAGGCTTAAGGTGCTGTGCTTCAAACCTGATGGTTGTGGGTTCAAGTCACCCTTATTCCTCAATGAAGTAAAAATCATAGTACATTTTTAGGTCTAAAGTGCCCGACTTTGAGCCGTTAAGCGAGTTGTAGCTGTGCATTTCTACAAGGTGGTTATAACATTATTGCTAATGTTTATCACATGTCTAACTTCATCCATCTCCAGAAAAGTTTCCTTTTGCATTAAACGCTGGAGATAAAGTAAAACATTCCAGATACGGTAAACAACAATGTTGAGCACTGGAGATGAAATAAACTGGGGACAAAGTTGGACATCCTGGACAACTTTAAACATTGAAGATAATATTAAACACCAGGAGTGGATGAATGGATGAAGGGAACATAAATGGATGAAGTTTTCAAAATGTAAATTTTTCTGACAAGTTTTAGAAAAAGTTAAAATGTATTATCCATATTTTTTAACCTTAAAACTATGATGGATAAACTTGACATTTGTTTTTTCTAAGCTTAATGCCAAACTGCTGCTCTATTATGGAGTCTGAATTGTGTCAAATGATAATTTATGTAATAAGTGCGTCATTAATTTATTAAAACTTTCCACTAGTTTTTAAATGCAAGTTTATTCATAAATTGCTTGATTAAAATGTTCTAGTTTTGTAAAATATTTTTCTTTTTGATTAATTTATGCAAATATAAGTTAACAGATCTCAACTAAATGTTCAGCTTGGATTTAATTTAAATGTAAATCATGAACTTCTTGTCGTTTTGATGTTTCTGAACCAAAACTTTATTTACTAGTGAGAATCTAGGTCTGTGCAGATCATTACCAACTTCAGCTGTGATCTCTATAGAAACAGAGACACTCATGTTTTCTGATAGATGGTTCAATAAAAACAAGTTCAGACAAAATGGAAAGATTTCTGAATTAAAAGCTCCTGTTCCATCAATTTTCCACAGGTAAATCTGTAAATGTAACCGTCAAAAGCCAAATAAACTCGTATTTTAAAACTCAAAATGCACGTTTCACTTTCGCTTCAAACGGCCACAAGGGGAAGCAGAGGCCACAAGCTAGTCAATAATGTCAGTTTTGAGTTGAAAGTCCGAGTGCGTCAGGTGTGGAGTCACCAGTAAGTGCCGACACGGTGATCCCAGCCTGCAGTGAAAGCCGCCACCACTGCGTGTTCCGGTCCACCAGACGAACAGACATTCTGTTTGTTTTTTCTTAGTCAGAGGCAAACAGCTTTATTTTTCAATAAATCTTTCAGTGACAAACGGCTCAGCTTCTGCATTTCTTCAACATCACAGGAATAGTTTACAATGCACCAAGCTAAACTTGTAAACTTTCATTTTTCATCCCACGTTTTAATGCTGCACCATAAACTACAGTTTTCAGGTTGAGATTACGCTGCAATAAAAGACGGATTCATTTCAAAACCAAATCAGCATCAAAGCACAGTGTTTACATTCATTTACAGCCATGAGGAAAATTCATAAAAATAACAATATCCTGCTGTAACCGGACCTTCACATCCAACAAATTAAATCTCACTTTCTACTAATATTTACATTTCAGCAATTTGCAAAATTAAGGCTTTAGATATAAATATGACCACAGACGGTTAAAAGCTTGGATGAGATATTTCCAGTCAGGAAAGAAGTAAATGATGAACATGAAGGAAGTTTTGATACCGTATCATTTGTTCACGCATCAAGATTAAACTTGGAGCTTCCCGTTTTAATGCCAAAGCAAACAGCTCACATGTTAAATGATTCAGTTGATGTCCAGAACAACTTTGTCAAACCACAACTTGGGAGTTAACTATTTAACTTTATCTTTCTCCTTACTTTAGAGTTCATGGGTTAGTTTCAGATTAATAATTTAAAAAAAAAAAAGTTAACAGCTGAAAGAACAAAAAAAAGAAAGATTTAAATGGGTTTGCTGTATATGTTGTAGTAACTGTTTTTGGTCAGCAGATGGTGCAATTGCTTACCCTGTTCAGTTACTTTCCAACATAACATGAGATAACAGAATATAGGAAAAATATTAACTTCTATTTATTTCCATTTGTCCGTCTGTCTCGCATATATAAAGTTGAAGTCAAAATTATATCTATCAAATTTGAAGTTTTTATCAAATATTTCTTAAATGCTGTTAAACAAATCATTCTTCAATCCATTTTTTCCCAAACACTTGTTTTTTTTAAATGCCTACATTAGTTTGCTTTGCACATAAAAACCAAATTCTTTCACAAAAACTAAAAACTTAAACACAGCTGTGAAATTTTTATTCCATTTTGTAATGCTCACAGCTTCTAATCAATCAATTACAATAAAACTAAAGAGACCTTTTGGTTTAAATAAAAACTAGGATCTTTAAATTATTGATCTGTTTAAAAGGAGTTGAGAAATCTGACAAAAACTTTACATTTCATAAGGAGTCTAATAATTTTGACCCCATATTTGAATCTTTGCATTCAGATTTCTGTTGAAATTTCTGGATTCTGAGAAAATGAAAATGTTTGACATAAAATGTTGGTTGTCAGAATAAAGAAAACATCTTGGACCGGGCTGAGAGCTGGAGCTGAGCCACCATAATGTCGTCCTGCTTCCTTTGCCTAATGGGCTTTTGCACTGACACATCCTCTCTGTAGTCATAAAAAAGTCAAACTGTGGTAATAGAGAGCTGCTGCATCAATCAGCTGCAGCGTTTTACAGCCCAGCTCAGCGCCGGCCTCCTGGAACCGTGCGCTGCTGTTACAGCTGAGCTACGCTGAATCTCTGGACACGAATAAAGGCGTGAAGAAGAGGAGCGTCCATCCACTGTGACCCACAGGATGAGAGATGCTGTATGTACACTGAACTGGAAAACACGGAAAAGTTCCCAAAGGTTTCATCCGTCATTGCTGTCCCTGTCAGTCCAGTCGTGAGCAGATGGAAAAGTCTTCAGCTCCACGACTGAACGAGTGTCTGTGGACAGTGTCTCTCCTGTCTCCCCCTTGTCCCTTTGTGTCCTGTGTGACCCGTCACTCAAAGCGCTCGTAGTTCCTGGTCTGCCTGACCCGGGGGATCATGTCCCGCAGCAGCCTGGAGGACAGAGACGACACTTTGAGGGGAAAACTCCATATCCCAGCATGTAACTCTGGGAAACCCTTTGCTTTTTTGCTTTTACTTTTCAATCAGTTCTTTTGAATATTATACACTTAACATATTTCATCAGAACCAGAGACATTGTTGGCACTTACTTGACTCCGTAGGCGAGGATGATGAGGCCCATGAGGACCCCTACTGTTCCGTCCAGGTACCACACTTTGGGCTCATGTTTGAACACTTCAGCACTGATGAGGATGGAGAACCCCATGATGCCTCCAACCAGAGAGTTAAATCCTGGAAACAGGAAACGCAGTTTGGTAGAAAGCTTAATTCGCTCACACACTGCAGATGCATTCAACCCAATTCAACGTCTGAAGCTTTCAACACATTTTGAAATGTGAAATATGGCAGTGGCAGCACCATTTATGTACCCACCCTGGATTTTATTTTATTTTTGTTGCACATTTTTCTTTCCAAATTTATGCTAACGTATCACTTTAAAGTTGCCTTGCTTCTTCATGCAAGCTTGAGAAATCGTTTAATCTCCATGGCAACTATTCCGCATCAAAAATGCCTAGTTGGACCTAGCCCCGCCCCCACTCCGTTCCTTCAAATTAGCCAGAAGCAATTAGCAAACACCTAATTAAACAGCTGAGCTCAGTATAGGAGCTACTTCTCAGTGCAACACTGCTAAAAATGTTGCTAAAGGGTTAATAATAGAGGAGAAATGTTGCAATGACTTAATGAAGGCGGAGTTTCAGAAAGAGCAGGAGCTTCTTAAAGAGACAGAAGTCCAATTTCAAGGCATTAAATTACAAAGTCTAACTTCTTTTAAGTTATTTTTTATATATGCAGCATTTCTGTAGCAACTAAAGGCAACAGTAAGTTGATTGTACCGTAAAATGGCGCTATGCGTCTGGAACATACACAACACTGCTCCTTTAAGCTTGTTAGCAAGCTACTGACAATTTATGTTCAGAGATACTGGTAACTTTTGGGGGGAAAAAATGTACTTATACGAGTAGCGTTACTGCACTTTTTACTTTTGCTTGAGTAATCTGGTAAACTATTGCTACTCTTACTTGAGTAGCTTGATTTTGAAACATTAAATTCTTACGTTTATGCCAATCTGATCATCTTCTACACGTCACTACATCTTTATTGTTTGTATATCGTTTGTCTATGCATTTATATGGCATGTACTGACTTCCTGTTGGCGAGTTTGCTCACCGTCGGTGATGAGCGCTCGGCTGGTCAGCACTTTGCCGAGCATGAACTTGATCACGGCCAGGACGACGCACACCAGGCCGCTGACGATGGACACGCTGAACAGGAAGTCATCCTGAAAGTGACGGAGGACAACAACGCAGCTGCAGTTTTATTCTGATCATGCAGAAATCTGATAAAATCTTTCTCCTAATGACTCTCTTTAGCGTTTCTTTAACTACTAAAACCTCTGGATGCTGTTTAGCTTTAATAACATCCCTTCTGTAGCTTCTTTAAGATTTCAGAGCAGAGAAAGCGAGGCAGCATAAAAGCTGGAGCACAAAGAAAGACTGCGGAGCTCTCAGCGGCTGTGCGGCAGCATTAATATTGCACTACAGCCTTGGAGCCATGAAAAGCTACTTTGGCTCCCTCGCACATCAAAGAATAGAGAAAACCTGACTCAGTGCTGGAGGTGAAACCCACAGAGCAGATTATGTTCACCATCAATTACATTCTTTAATGGGGAAGACAGGTGAGCCGTTCTGTAAGATTTAAGCTCATTTTGATGCTTAAAGCTCAAATAAACGCTCAATAGCCACAGGAATCAATTATAGTTCGACTTCCTCCAAGAGTGGAAGCTTCCGTTATGAAAATTATTCATATTTAATCGATAATTATGAGGCATGATTTAGAAGAGTTTAATTTTCTACATCAAAAAATCTGTAAAATGAAAAGGTGCATATCAAAAAAAGTGAATTTTGTGTAAAGAATAAAACATTTCTGCCCCTCATTTCAGAAAGAAAAACTCACTAGAGTGAAAGATTTTAACTCTGTTCAGCTTTCTTTTCCTTACTGAACCCCAGAGAATAATTAGACCACCACCATGCTTGACTGTGGAGTTCAGCTTATTCTGCAAAGTTACTGTCTACCAAACATAGCGTTGTCATTTTTTCAATTTTCAGATGATTAACAGTGATCCATGAGCTGCTCAAAGCTTTGGATGTTGTGTCATAACCTAACTCACAACTTTACCTTTGACCTCTTTGTTTTGTGAATTATATAAATCATTCAAACACTTAGGATTTTAGTTTTCAAGCATTTTAAAACCATTCATCCTCTTCTGATTGGTTGATCAGTCCCACAGGACAACTCCGCCCCAAACAGATGTTTTTAATTATTTTAGGAGATGAGTTCAAACTCAGACATAAATAAGAATTTTAGGCTTTCACCTCGATGCAGAGATCAGCGTTGTTATGGGCGCTAGCTGACGCTAATTGGGAGCAGCCCGGTGTCAAACCAAACAACCCAACCTGCTTCATCTAACCTGCATATTTAAGCAGCTGCTTACCTCATTAATATTTCATGAAGAAGAGAAAAAAGAGGTGGGGTTAAGGGGAAAAATGTACCTAATTGTGGCACAGTGAGGAGGGCTGAGCTACTAGACGAGTGTGAGAGGAGGACGAGGAGGAGAAGAAGGAGAAGGAGAATAATAATAATAAGAAGAAGAAGAAACAGAAACAATCTGTCAGTGTTTGTTTATGCTTTGGTGGCGGCCATGTTTCAGCCCCGTCTGTCTGCTTCTCTGCAGCAGCAGATGAATGGTGTGAAAACTCAGTCAGGAAAATAAATCAATACAGGATTTGGAAAACTGACTGAGTTTCTAACAAAGGCTTGGTAATCCATTAAAAACATGATTATTGTAGATCAACAGATATAGATTTGTAAATTTAATAACAGGCAATCAATGTTCAATCACTGCTTTCATTAAATATTAACACATAATCACATCTTTTTAGATTTTATTTGCAAAAGCAATGCAATGTTGAGATTAAATGTAGAGTGTAAATAAAATGTTTTTTCACACTGCATTTGTCAAAACAATAAAAATACAATTACAGCTAGAAGTCTGTCAAACGCAATGCATTTAATTTTAACAAACACATTCTTAAATGAAGTATAAAGTACTTCATTTAAAATACTTAAATGAAGTAATTTATACTTCATTTAAGAATCTCTATACATTCTTGTATATGGTTATTTTTAATAATTTAATTAAGATGCAAAGCTGTTTCTACGGCGACCACTACTGCCTAGCAACAGGGCGATAAAGCTATTTACAGAAGTGTTGAAGCTTGCAAGTCTTCACACCTGAGATTTGTGACATTCTTCCTCCAGCAGCACCGGCAGAGTCACACCTCATCCTCACAGTTAGCGAAAAAAAAAAAAAAAGTTTGGAAAAACAAAACCCAGCACAAAACTAGAGAATAACCTCTAAATGTAGCATTTTTTACTCCAAGATCTCAAATTTTACCTGATAAACTTTACAACCAAATCCTAAATGTTGATCATGATGGTTTGGTTATTGTAACAAACACTTAATGCGTCACAACGCACCTTTAAGTGAGGTTTTTAAGGAAATTTATTAAATGGCTGAAACAAAGATTTCTGTTGTGTTTTTAAGGAAAAACTTAGTTTATGCTGTAATTTTAACTGAATATACTCAGGTCACAACTCTCAAAACTAAGATTAATCTGAGGTTTTTATACAGTCCGATTTTACATTAATATGCAGAAAACACCCAATATGGAAGGCCCAATGTCAGCCAATATGCTTTAACGATGAAGATCACACAATCTTTTATTTCTTTTGACTGCAGAATTAGTAAAAATGTGCAACATCCTCTTTTTCCACTACTGAAGTTCCAGTAGTTTGATATTACATTTGTTGTAGACTGCTGAAAAACTAAACTAATAAAAGAAAGTCAAAAGTGACTGAAATTACAGAAGTAGTCAAAAGGGTGGGTTTCAACTCAGAATTTCATTTTGTTTTCTGATAAAATATGGCTGAAATATGATTCAGCCATTATTAAATACAGCGTATATAAGCAAGAACTAGTTCATGTTGGAGTAGTGAACTTAGTGCTGAACTATGAACACGAATCAATTCGTTTTTACCTGGCTGAACTGAATTAAAACTAGTTCTTGTTCAGGATGGACTTTGTGTTTATGCCAATATATGACATTTAATGTAAAGAGAACCATATACTATATACAATCTGGTTTATTTTTGTCTCTTAAAGACAGAAAGTCATCGTTATGATAGTCATTGTTTTTATTTATTTCCTTCAGCAGGGTCTGATCACTGTCTGAATGCTGTTTATTTTGGATTCTAAAAGGTACGAATATTAGACAGAAACAGCTGAATTTATGTTTATAACTCTGAAATCTTTGGCAGAAAGTCCTTGTTTCAATCTGACAGAGCTGCAAAAATAACCACAGATTCCACTGAAAAATCTGATTATGCATGCAGCATTTGTCTTGCATTCCCAAATTCCAGTTCATGTGTGCAGGCAGAAAGTCAGGAGACTCTGGTTAGCCATGCAGCTGTCACCAATAGTTTACAGTATTCTGATTATTTTAAGTCATTTTTACCCCATAACGTGAGTTTGACAGCGTCATCTCCTGACATCCTGGATGTGTTGATCCAAATTTCTCTTATATGAATCTTTTCCTGCATGTTTTAGTATTAGAATAAATTATTTCACTAGAATATTTATTTATCATGGATTTGTGATTGATAAATTCTCACCACTTCTGGCAGCAGCTTGGTGGCCAGGTCATGGATGGCCTTTCCCATGATGCAAAGGGAAGACAGGATGAAGATCACACCCAAGATCACGCAGGCGCTGACAGGAAGAAGAAGTCAGATGGTGATCAGAAACAGGAAACAAAAAAAGGACAAAATCTGAACAATGTGGGGTTTCACATTCAAACAAACCAACTCAAATCTTCCTTACATTACAATAGTGTGACAGAGTGTATATATGTGTGCTTTGAGTATTGATTGAGAAGCAGCAGATGTCCTTTAACGACCTTTATCCAATTAACCGAGTCTGGAGGGAGGCAGGAGCCAGCTGGAGCATATGTCCTGGTCATGCATGGTTACCAGAGTGAGTGCGCTCAATGTCTGAAGGCTCCTCTCGAGCAACACTGGAGAGCAGGGTTTTGACTGGATGAGGTAACCACGGCAACAGCCAGCATCCCTTTGGGAAGTCCGCAGCAGGACAAACATCCCCGCTAACTGGCTCCCTGTTGTTTCCCGCACAATGCCGATGCTGCTGGTTTTTCTGCGGCTTTCAGATAAACTACCTTTCTATTTAGATTCATAAACAAGCAGAGAATAATTACGATCAGAATGACGGTGTCGGATTCTGGGAACAAAAGGTTATTTCAAGAAAGCTTCAAATTTGATTTCCGAGAAAGAAAAAAAAAGTCCTTAATATCTTCTGCTATCAGACCTCAAGTGTGTTACCGTGGTAACCAGACAGTCTCTGGGGTTCACCGTTCAACCGAGTCTCGTTTATGAAACGCAGACAGGTGGACAAATTAAAAAGAATAACATGGATCCCTGGCAGGCTGATAAAAAAGAGCGATGCCGTCTGCAGAATCAAAAGCAGACTCAGAGCGCGAGTTAAGGTGCATACCACACTGCAAAGGCACAAATATTACCAAATATTTGTCTAGTTTCCAGAGCAAATATCTTCATACACTTGAAACGAGACAAAACTAACATACAAGGAATTTTCATCAAGATAGGAGTTTGTTTTAGGTCAATAATTCATTAATATTGATAACACCAGTTCCACTTGCTGAAAATGTCTTGTTAACTATTACTTTTTCAATAATATTAAAGAATTGTTAACTTAATACAAGCTCATATATTTTGCTGAAAACGTACTTGCAAGTTAGGTTTGTCTTATTTGAAGTGTACTAAAATAGACAAAAATATTTGGTAAGATTTTCTGTTATTTGTAGTTCATTTTGAACTAATCACCAGCTCCCAGCTAGCAAGAAAATGTCCGCACGACGTCCGTGCACGTAGTCTGAAAGTCGAATGTTCGGACCCGACGTTCAGCAAACGTCGTCTGAACATTCGTTCCCAATTAATTTTCTTTTTTTGCTGTCATTTCACTTGATTTAGTTTTTATTAGGAGGTGTGCCGACCGATCGGCCACCGATCACAATCGGACGATTTTTGTGAAAAAGTGCATGATCGGTGATCGCAGATCACGGTCTCTTGTTGCCAATCACACAAACCGATCACCTGCATCTCATTTCGCAGTCTGCTTGTGCAGCTGGTCTCCTCTTTCCTTCACTCTGCGCAAACGCGCAGCAACAAATCCTAAGCGATGTGGAACTATAATGCACTGAGTGACTGGGGAAGTTTGCGTGTTGCGGCGGAAAATTGAAGCACGTCAAAATGCATCAACACGACAAATCTAATATGGCATAAAAACAAGTGGCGGAGTTTGGCTACATCGAGGCTCACTGTAGTAAAAAAGACATATGGAGGATCAGATAGCAGGTAAAGCAGCGCACAGCTACAAACACTCACCCGGATTAGCATGAAGGTCAGAAAGCTAAACAAATAACCCGCAAAATTATTTAAGTCTTCGAGCTGCGATGTAAGACGCTGGTTCTGCTCTTGCTGTTGAACCGCTGCTGCGCTACATGTAGTAATATTTCAGACGGAGCGCCGCTTCTGCTCCACCTGGTAGTGACTCTCACACTGAACTTCTGCTTAAAGCTGCAGCATCTAACCTAAAAAAATACAATTTATTTGCATATTAAAACTTTCGCTGTCCTAACATGACAGATATCTGAAAAAATAATCGATCTCCTTCCTGTTCTGCATAATTACTCCGCTCAGTCAGAAACAACCAATCAGAACTAGCAGTAATCAGCTAGTCGCCATGCTAGCTGGCGGCTAGCTGCTTACTAAGTTACTGAATGAACTCAGAATCCTGAGTTCATTCAGTAACTCAGGATTGTTTATTGTAATGGAACCTGTATTTGCCTTTGAATGTTAAGTTTTATACTTGAATTTTTTGGCAATGTTGAGAGGTTTTATTTTGACTTTTTGCATTATTTAGCCTCTTCAGAACCTTCATATGTTTTCAGTCTGTTAAAGATAGTATTACCGATAGCAGTACAATTTGCACAATGCCCATTTTGGTTTTTTTTCTTGGAAAAAGTTATTAAAAGCAAGTTTTTGTCTAAATTAAGGTGAATTCATGGTTCCTTTTTCCACATAATGTATCCAGTAGTGCTTATGATTAAAAAAATAATAATTATGTGATCGGTATCGGTGATCGGCCCTCATGGGTGATTGGAATCGGCAGGAAAAACACCTGATCGGCACATCTCTAGTTTTTATATCTTTAAAACTTTTATGACTGTTATTTTTTTTAACAATTTTTTATTTTTCACTTCTTATACAAAGTGCATACTTCCGAATGTTGTTTGAACGTTCTTGAACGTCTTACGGACGTTTTTATAAATGCTGCTTTAAAAAACTTCCAAAAAAACAGAGGCATTACAAAGAGCTTTATTTCTCCCTACAAAATAAATGTAAGATTTTTTTTTTGTTACTCTTGCTGTTATTCTAATGCAAACGTCTATTCTATGTCTTAATAAAAAAATTAAAAAATATTCTGACTTGACGTTTGCCGAATTTTAATATATTTAAAACCTTTATGGTGGTTAATATTTCTGACAAAATATTTTTTTTTGTCATTTTAGAGAGTCTGAATTTTGTCTGAAAGTCATCTGTCCGTCCGTGTTTGTCGTTTAAAAATTGGGTTACTAGCTTCAGTACCTTATTTAGCCAGTAGGGGGCTTCACGCCCGTCCAAACATTATCCTCGCAATTCAAATAATGGTTATAAGTCCGATGTTTCTCATTTCCGTTCCTGCATAATCTACGTTGCTAACTGACAGCAGAATCTAGAGCAGGGGTGGGCAACTCCAGGCCTTGAGGGCTGGTCTCCTGCAACTTTTAGATGCGTCTCAACTTCAACACACCTGAGTCAAATAATGAGGTCCCATTAGCAGGACTCTGGAGAACCTGACTGCACTGAGGAGGTGATTCAGCTGTTGGATTCAAGTGTGTTGGACCAGGGAGACATCTAAGAGTTGCAGGACACCGGCCCTGGAGGACCAGGATTGCCAATCTAGAGGACCAGTAAGCACTGAAGTTGTCTAGTTAATGGTTTCTTGTGGATGAACAAAAAATCTAAATGTTCAGTCTGATCCATAATAGTATGTTGTTGTTGAGCCTGTGTTTTATCCTGAGCTACTGTAAACACTGTCTGTCTTTTCCTTCACTCTGGATCATCAACTACAAAATAATATGCAGCTGGACATATTGATAGCACAACATTCGTTGGTATCCCAGCACAAACTACTGGGTGATGTTCTGTTTTTTTAAACAATGTTTGTTTTGCTTATTTATCTGCCAGCTAATTTTCTTTTACTTCAATATGTGGAGGTATCTGTATAAAAGTAACTATTAAACAAATTAATTATCCAAATTAAGGTGGTGCATCTGCTGCTTCAGGAAATTTGAGCATCGAACAGAGCACCTCCCAACACAACAGCCTAGATTTGCGCTTGCAATGTGAGAAAAATGCGGAAACGTTGCACTCACATGTAGGCCTGTCACAATAACAAATTTTGCTGAGCGATTGTCTAAAAAATTATTGCAATAAACGATAATATTGTTTCAAGACCTTTTGACGCTGATTTAATGGAAATGACGTAATAATGCATGCGATTTCTTGCCATAGATAGATACACTTTATTTTCAAAAACACATAACACTGGAACTGATGAACTAAATAAACAAAACAACCTAAAACAAAAATAAAATACATTCTCAGTCTCCATTAACAAAAAACGTACTCGAATAAAAACTAAGCAACATAAAGCCAAAGTGGAAATAAATACGCCATTCAACCAAAAGAGTCCAGATTATGAAGTCTTATTGCCCTTCAGTAATCACTAGACTAGAAGATGGGCACATCCGACTACCTAATGCAGTAGTTCACACTACACGATTTTTTGCTTTCCCCTTACAACAATCTAAGAACGTTGGCAGATCTAAGATTGTTGCTGGTGATTTTGTAACCGATCATCCTGCAGTGTGATTTAGGTCGTCGTGGCCGCTCTGATCTAAATCAGGGTTTTTTTTCCCCGACTGGGAGCTTAACGCTGAATGTGACAGGTAGCCAATCAGAAAGCGCGGATTCTCCTCCGTGCTTTCTGAGGGGAAATTACGGAGGGGAATCCCAAACAGCTGACACATCGCAACACGAAGTCCAGCGGACATTTGAGATGATATGTGGAAACAACATTAATGTTTATTCAACATTTCCTGCAAGGAATATAGAAATGACAAGGGAAAGAACTGGAGCCAAATTGCTACCGCAGTTGATAAACCCGGTAAGTTTTCAGCTGTTAACGTGACATCAATAGGTTATAATGATTTTCATTCAGTCAGGACTTTATACTGACTCTAGCCACATGCATCATAGGTAGATTCTAGTAAAGCATTGATTAATGCCTGATTTTAAAATTAGTTAACTGGACTTGTAGCCATTATTTTGTGCCCATGTGGCTGGACACCACACGGCACAATCGAACCCCATCGAACAGTTATACCTAGGATTTCTGTCGGCTAATGTCTCTCTCAGATTTTGAAAATGGGCCGACAGTCGGCCGACAACTCGTGTAGTGTGCGCTGGACATTACACTAAGGAAATGAGGAAGGGAGGGTCAGTGGAGAGCACCGGAGTTTAGCCTTTTTTCATTCAGTGCCATCAACCGAAAGAAAAAAAAGGCAGGTAGAGACGGAAGCCGATAATTAAAATGAGGTCGACAGGTTTAATTTATCGTGAGATTAATTGATTTATCGTTTATCGCGACAGGCCTACTCACATGTATTCACGGTGCGCAGAATGGACAGCGGCTGCGTTGCTGTAGCGCCACAGCACGATGACGGAGGACAGCACGTCCAGCGTGGCATCAAACTGCAGCGAGAAAGCAAAACAAAACAAACAAAAAGAAAACATTTAGCATGCAATTCACGTCATTCCCCTCAGTTTGGATCTGAGACGTGTTGGTGTGGACTTACAGCAAATCCGAAAGCAGAGGCACTGTGGCGCATGATGGACACAGCTGCAAGAAAACACAGAAACACGAACTCAACGTTTACGTTTAATTGTGGGAAGGCAGATCAGTTCAGCTTTCTTATCAACTCCTGCAGAAAACTGGACAGATGAGACGAGAGGAAGTGAAATCTGAAATTTGATTTGGAGGTAGCAAACAGATGCAAACATTTATGCACCTGCATCAGCAGGGAGAAATCCTCCTCTCCAGGTTATTTTTAGAAAAACTCACAGGGGGGCAGAGAGCTTCTAGTTGCTCAAATTGTTTCTTTTTCCTCCATTTAAGCTCCCTGCTCTCCTCTGCTTTTGTTTCATCTTCATGCTTCTCTCAAGGATAAAGACACTATCAAAACTGCAGCACTCGCACTGCAAACTGTTGGCTGCAAACGAGCCCTGCCCTGCATACAAATCACCAACTGGGATCTTTTTATGACACCTGAAGTCTGAGGACCTGCATCTCTAGTACATCAACCTCATCTGCTAGAACAGCAGAGTCTCTGAGTCGTTTATGAGGCAGATTAAGCTTGAAAACCTGACTTAATGTACACAATCTACTTTAAATAAGCAGGAGAAGAAGCCTGAAACTGACAGCTGCTGATGTCAAAACAAATAAGGAAGGGCGAGATGAGAGGAGGCAACGCACACAACCCCCAGTTTACACAGCAACTCACGTTACAGGACAGGACAGGACGAATGTTCTTAAAATTACAAACATTACAGACAACAACAAAAGCTGTGTTTTCAATAGCAAAATTTGACATTTTGAAAAGAAATTTGCTTAATGGAAACGCATCAATTTAAAATAAAAAATCTTGTTTTTGATCAAAAGTTTTGGCGCCAATATGAGATGAGAAAAGAAATGGGTTCATTTAGCAAAACTGCAATAGAAACCAAGACAACAGAACGTTGTGATACTGACTGCTACAGGAGATCTTCCTTTCCCTACAGCCATCAGATACAACATTTAATTTCCCTCTTGGATTAAAACAGTATTTTTGAACTGGATTTGGATTAGATTAACGAAGTAAGAAAATATTTAGCTGAACCTGATGTGTAGCTTTTAGACAGCTGAAAAAACAAAACTTTCTGCTATTTATTTGGCATTAATCGTTACAGCTTTTAGCTTCTGGTGATCCCAAAGATACAACTGTATTTAAACAAAATAATCTCCTCCTAAAACATAAAAAATTTACATTTCGCACAGTATTTAATCAAAAATAAACTAGTTTTCTGTCCTCACTGTAACAAAGAAAGCTAGGTCTCCTTCTTTTCCCCTTTCTCCTTTATTAAGAGGAGAAAAAGCGACATTTTGTATAAATAACTCAGCTGCAGCTCTGCGGTCGTCAAAGCTGAACCCAGTGCTGGTTAATTGGCTCCCAGGGAAGCTGGTTGGGTGTCACATACACACACCCACACACACACAAGTCGCTGCTGTTCGCTTCTTGTCTAGAAGTCGCTCTGACCTGTCTGGTATTACTTTTATTTTTACATTTAACCGACTGATGTCGTCTCTGCCTTTTTAATTGAACAAAAACAGAAGCCGGTGTTCAGCCTAAGCAAACAGGAACCGGTTTTGTTCTTGTTCGCTCAGCTGCTGTCAAACAGTTCCGCCATGTTTCAGTCAGAGGAGGGCATCAGGTGTGAGATATGACATGAACATGTATGTTTCCTCTCTCTGCTGCTGCAGCTGCCAACCGTAAAAACATCCAACTCCTTTACAGTCTGAGTGGCACTAATGGTTTCCAGGCCCATCAGGGCCACAGAGCAGCAGCAGGTGTGTGGAGGTGAGAGGCCCCAAAACCCTCCGACATGGCCAAATAAATGACCTCCGACTCTGGATGTAAAAGGTTCACATCTTCTCCTCATAAAACCAATATTTATAGTAACATTTAGAAAAGAACAGGCGAACTTGAACAATTTTTAGACATATTTTTGGTTCAATTCACACATAATCCTAATACGATGGCAGTTGTGACTAAGCCTGAAGAAATAATCAATTAGTTGCATAATAAATTAAAAGAGCTCATCATCATAATTCACTTATTGTTTCGGTTGAGTGCTTTTCTTATTTTTTATGGGTTGTTTTCTTATATTTTGGATATTTAAAATATATTCCACTACCAGTGTTAAATGTTCTTTACAAAATTAAAGAGTAATTTTGCATTACTATCCCATTATCAATATATTACTTGAAAATGCTGAATATTATTGTTTATCGCAGTAATTACCGGGATAATTTAAGGTCCAGGCTTGAGTTGAAAATGTGAAAAAGTGAGAAAAATAGCTGAAACATCACCTGATAGAAGTGAAAACTTTTATCGTTTCTGTGAGTGTCACTTAAAAGTTCTCAATCATCTTATTTAACTGTTATTTTCACGTTTAATTTTCATTTTTCATGCAGATGATGAAATAATTTTCAGCTCTGTGATACGAGGAGATGTGATCAGGTTTTCAAATTCATTTGAGCGAAGGCTCACAAAGCGCCTTCCTCATATTTAATAAACTGGCTGGAAACAGGTAATTTTACAGACACTTTAATGAGCCGTTACGCAACAGCTGCAGTGAACTGTTTACCAACTGATCTTGATTTCATTTTAAATTAAACTATTCATGACGCAAACAGCAGACTCAAATTAAAAACAAAGCTACCAGAAGTCTAATTTCTGCTGCTGCATAATGTGTTTGTGAAATAAAATACAAAATATATTTATACTGGCCTTTAGCACACTGAATTAAAAAGGTGATGTAAATTATTTACATGCAGTCCCGTGGCCGACCATCCAAAATTAAGGAAATCTGGACCAATTTATAAGTGAACTCCCAATTTTTATCATTCGGATATCACATATCTTTGTCCTTTTGCTACTTTTAACAGGTTTGACACAAAATCCTAATAAAATACATTAAACTTTGTCAAAATGTGACACGAGGAATGAGTTCTCTGACTGAATGCCTATTTGGCAAGAGAAAAACCATCCATCCATCCATTTTCTGCCGCTTATCCGGGGTCGGGTCGTGGGGGCAGCAGCTTCAGCCACTTCTTCCAGCTCCTCCGGGGGAATCCCCAGGCGTTCCCAGGCCAGCCGAGAGACATAGTCCCTCCAGCGTGTCCTGGGTCGGATGACCGAGCTTCTCACCCTATCTCTAAGGGAGAGCCCAGCCACCCTGCGGAGGAAACCCATTTCGGCCGCTTGTATCCGTGATATCGTTCTTTCGGTCATGACCCAAAGCTCATGACCATAGATGAGGGTGGGAACGTATATCGACCGGTAAATCGGCAGTAAGTCGGGCTCATTTCCGGTGAAAGTTGAAGTCCGCCAAGGCTGCCCTTTGTCACCGATTCTGTTCATTACTTTCATGGACTGACTTTCTAGGTGCAGCCAAGGTGTTGAGGGGATCCGTTTTGGTGGCCTTAGGATCACATCTCCGCTTTTTGCGGATGATGTGGTCCTGTGGGCTTCATCAGACCATGATCTGCAGCTCTCGCTGGAGCGGTTCGCGGCCGGGATGAGGTTCAGTGCCTCCAAATCCGAGGCCATGGTCTTGAGCCGGAAAAGGGTAGAGTGCCTTCTCCGGGTCAGGGGGGTCGTCCTGCCTCAAGTGGAGGAGTTTAAGTATCTGGGGATCTTGACAGGGCAGGAGTGGGCATACTTGTTGCCCCCCATCTTGGCACCTGTACGTTGGGGTTTACCTCGGTGAACGAGAGGGTAGCCTCCCTCCGCCTATGTGTGGGGGGACGGGTTCTGACTGTTGTCTGTGCTTACGGGCTGAACAGCAGTTCTAATTACCCACCCTTCCTGGAGTCCTTAGAGGGGGTACTGGAGAGTGGCCCTCCTGGGGACTCCCTTGTTCTACTGGGGGACTTCCACGCTCACGTGGACAATGACGGTTTGACCTGGAAGGGCGTGGTTGGGAGGAACGGCCCCCCCGATCTGAACTCGAGTGGTGTTCTGTTGTTGGACTTCTGTGCTCGTCACGGATTGTCCATCACGAACACCATGTTCAAGCATAAGGGTGTCCATATGTGCACTTGGCACCAGGACACCCTAAGCCGCAGTTTGATGATCAATTTTGTCATCGTTTCATCGGATCTGTGGCCGTATGTCTTGGACACTCGGGTGAAGAGAGGTGCAGAGCTGTCCACTTACCACTACCTGGTGGTGAGTTGGCTCCGGTGGTGGGGGAGGAAGCCGGTCAGACCTGGCAGGCCCAAACGTGTAGTGAGGGTCTGCTGGGAACGTCTGGCGGAGTCCCCTGTGAGACGTAGCTTTAACTCCCATCTCCGGCAAACTTCGAACACGTTCCAGGGAAGGTGGGGGACATTGAGTCTGAGTGGACCATGTTCCGTACCTCCATTGCCGAGGCGGCTTATCGGAGCTGCGGCCGCAAGGTTGTTGGTGCCTGTCGCGGCGGCAACCCTCAAACCCGTCGGTGGACACCTTCGGTGAGGGATGCTGTCAAGCTGAAGGAGTCCTATCGGGCCTTTTTGGCCTGTGGAACTCCAGATGCAGCTGATGGGTACCGTCAGGCGAAGCGGCATGCGGCTCGGGTGGTCACTGACGCAAAAACTCGGGCGTGGGAGGAGTTTGGAAAGGCCATGGAGAAAGATTTCCGTACGGCTTCGAGGCAATTCTGGTTCAGCATTCGGCGTCTCAGGAGGGGGAAGCAGTGCAGCACCAACACTGTTTATAGTGGGGATGGTGTGCTGCTGACCTCAACTCGGGACGTTGTGGGCCAGTGGGCAGAATACTTCGAAGACGTCCTCAATCCCACCAACATGCCTACTGTTGAGGAAGCTGAGCCTGGGGACTCTGGGTTGGGCTCTCCAATCTCTGGGGACGAGGTCGCCGAGATCCGCCCAGAGTTCCTTAAGGCGCTGGATGTTGCAGGGTTGTGTTGGCTCACACGACTCTGCAATATCGCATGGACATCGAGGCAGTTCCCCATGATTGACAGACTGGGGTGGCGGTCCCCCTGTTCAAAAAGGGGGACCGGAGGGTGTGCTCCAATTACGGAGGGGTCACACTCTTAAGCCTCCCTGGTAAGGTCTATTGAGGGGTCCTGGAGAGGAGGGTCCGTCGGATAGTCAAACCTCGGATTCAGGAAGAGCAGTGTGGTTTTCGTCCTGGTCGTGGAACACTGGACCAGCTCTACACCCTCAGCAGGGTCCTGGAGGGTGCATGGGAGTTCGCCCAACCAGTCTACATGTGTTTTGTGGACTTGGAGAAGGCGTTTGACCATGTCCCCAGGAGGGCCTTGTGGGGGGTACTCTGGGAGTATGGGGTACCGGGCACTTTGATACGGGCTGTCAGGTCCCTGTATGACTGGTGTCAGAGTCTGGTCCCCATTGCCGGCAGTAAGAGAAAAACCATAAACACATAAAATTAAAGCGGTCTAACAATTATTTTTGGAATTTATTCTATCAGTTATTCTGATGATTAATCGATTAATCGGATACAATTGCACATTCTGCAAATTCATTAAAAGATGCAAATAAATCAACAACTCAGTTTCTTTTGTAAATAAGAAAATAAATATTTTAATGCCTAAATTGCAATAACACAGCATTCCTTTAGTGAATTTGAGTTTTGGGGAAAACGTATTTGAAGGCAAAGGTGTTTTTATCGTAAATGCAAAATCTATATATAAGTGTTTGTACAGTTTTGACCTAATTACTGTTCTGAATATGTTGGTTTTTTCAACAAATTACCAGTTTTGAATCTGTACTCCAGTTAATAATTAATCGGCTACTAAATAAGTTGACAATTATTTCAATAATCGATTCATTACGATTAACCGTTGTTTACAGACGAATGTGTTTTCATTGTAAATGTAAAATAAATACATTTTTTGTATAGTTTTTGCCTGATTTCTGCTCTGAACATGTTTTTTTCAGCAAATTATCTTTTTGTGTCTGTGAACTCCAGCTAACCAAATAAGTTAATTATTTCAATAATCAATTAATCACGATTAATCGTTTCAGCCCTAAGAACTTCTAAGCTGTTGCGCTGTCTAAAATAAATTACTCTGACATTATTAAACCACTGGAGTCATCTACTCATGTAATTCTTGGGTCCTAAATCAAAGAAAACAATTGTGTGAGTAATGACAGAGTAACTCCTGCTGCTGCGTTGCCCTCATTCATCACTTCGTCTCATTTCTGCATCTAATCTGGAAGCAGTGATATGTTTCATTTATGAAAAGAGAAGCTGATGTGTGACGGAGCAACGAGTCTTCCTGCCAGGCTTACGAAAACACTGCATACAGTCTGGGAGAGAGAGTGAGCTGCTGTGTATGAGAACAAATAAAAACATAATGATCCTTCATGACATTAGTAGCAGTCTTCAGAGAGACAGGAAGCCCTAATATGCTCGTCTGCTGCAGGTAATCAACAACACTGCAGAAATGTGGGAACTCTTTTCAGGAACTAATCTCCGCCTAATAAAGAAGAAGAGGAAAAAGTGGGAGAGCATTTCAGTCATCTTCTCAAGCAAACTGTCTTTGCTTATGATAACTACAGACCAGCCCTCATGTACCTTTGGATTAAGTGAAGTTGTGAGCAAACACTAGAAATCCAAACATGTGCTTCTGTGAAATAATACTACTCACTGAAAGCGGCGATAGCCAGGATGATGGTGGCCACGATGGACGCCCAGGACACCCAGAGAGCTTTCTTTCGGTAACTCTGTGCTTCGTGAGGTTTCAGGCGCATGCTGCTCTCCAGAAGACCTACACACGACAAGACATCCAAACTTTTGTAGTTCTGAAGTTCTCAACCTGCAAACAATCCCTAACTTTGTCTCCCAGAAGAAATATCTGGGGCAAAACGTTCTCTTTTACATGCTGACATTTTGTTTTCTGTCTCTGATTCCTTTATTCTGAATATATACACAACTGCTCTGCTTGTTGCTAACTGCATTTCGATCTTCCCTGGTTGTTAGTTTGCAGAAAATCTAAATGTCTTTGGAATAAGACAAAAGGAACATCAGAGATATTGTGAAGAAACTGCATTGGGAGAATATGTTCTCCCTGCAAAACGACCGCATTAAAATTGGAATAAAGCAAACCCTGCAGGTAGAATATCCTTGATATGCACATTTTATCTCACCAGAATGACTCATGAATTTCATACATAATTTATGACGAATTAAAGAAAAGTATAAGCAATAAAAGAACCAACTTTACTCTCAATTTGTGCTATAGTTCCAGTTATTCCTGCTTTTATTTTAGCTAAAGTAGGAAAACGTTTGAACTGTTGCCACAGCAGCCTGAAAGGAATAGTTCAGCTGCAGGTTTCTTCCTGTTAAAAGGTGGTAGTTCCTTTCCACTGTCTCCCCATGCATGATGGAAGCAATACAAATATTCAATGGAAACTATTACTTTTATTTTTACTAATTAGCATCGCAATATCTTCTGAATTTGACTGTATTATGTTTATTTTGTAATAAAGTGGACAAAACTGAACAGAACTGGACACGTTGACCATTTATGGGCTGCCAAAAATGAAAGAAAAGCGCTGCTGACAAACCTCCTGGATCTCAGTTCAGGTATGCATCCTTATGGAAGCCCAAATGTGACACAATTAAAGCTAGAGATTTATTTATTTATAAAGACACCCAAAATAGTTTAGACATACCAAATCTTTAAAGATTAAATAAATAAAATCATCAATTAAGAATCTAATAACTTTATGTTAAGGGTAATTATGGCAATATTTATTGATTTCATTATTCTTGTGCTGCATGTTGTGAAGAAAATAATATAATTTCACAAAAAAATTACATTTTTAAGATATATACTTTTACAAATACCAATAAGCTTACTTAATAATTATTATTTATACAGTTTTCCTATTTAACTTAGTGCTGATAAATATTAACCAAAAATGGTTGGTTGATTAAATTAGGAATCTTTGGCGCCAATATTTTTAATGCCAGAATAATACTGACGTTATTCATAATACTAATTTTACTATTATACTTTTGTTATTTTTGCAAATAATGAGGAAAAAAATAGAAAATAGATGAGAATATTTTTTATCTTATGCCATAACAACCTAAACCACACATGAAAGCAGACTTCCTACTAAAACACCCTTTGTTTAATCACCCATCAGTTAAATTACGCACAAAAATGAATATTTCTGACATCACCTACCCCGATCCTCGATGCTCTCTGTTATCTTCATCTCCTGATCCATCTTGAAACCCTCTCCCTGACTTTCTGTGTTGTTCTCCTGCTGCTGCGGGGAGTCCGTCTGCTCGCACTGGCCGTTCACCGCCGTCAGCTCCGCACCAGAAGCCGGTTCCAGGACGGCGGCGGAGTCTGGCGGGGATGGGTCCGTCATCTTTTCGGTTGTGGTTCCAGTGAGGCACTCCGAGAATGTCACACCTGGGCGGGAGAACCAGCCTTTCCAACGAGCAGAGACCCACAGACAGAGCGGGGAGGAGGGAGATTCCTTATAGAGTTGCGCGTCCAGTTGCGCCAAATTACGCACTGTAAGTGAGACAACACCGGAAATTGGGGAATACGGATTTCAAAACAAACTCCGGCAGAAACATTGAAAATAGTCAAAACAGAATAATAGGAAGAAAACGTTATTCTATTACTAATGTTTACAACATATAAAGTTAAAGAGTGGTGCTGCGAAAATAACCTCTGTTATTTATCATTGTTATTTTTTTTTAATTACTATTTATTTTGGAATCCGAGTCCAAATTTTGTACCATAAACAAGCAAAGGTGGTATGACAGTAATGTCATGGTTTGGGGTTGTAGGTGGTGGTGAGTTAGATGGACCCAGGACGTAGTGATTAATGGTTGTCTAATGGTGAAGACGAGGAGTACAGAAAGTCCAGGCTTGAGTCCTAGCATAAAAGCTAGGACTCAAACACCGGTAGCGCTGGTTAACAAACAACGTGGTGGGACAAGGACCCGACAGGGAAACACACGGAGAATGTAATCAGAGGAAACAAGACACAGCTGGGCTCAAACAAGGGGTGGACAAGATGGCAGGAACTAAATAAACACACAAAAACCCAAATCATCACAAATAAAAATTCATTGAATTCTTGAATATAAATTAAATACAATATTAACTTTAAATAAATAAAGTACATTCTGAAAATAACAACCTTTAAGCATGTATTTTTATTTTTATTTTTTTCAATAAGCCCATATTTGTGGTCAAATTAAAATTATAATGTGTAATTGGCAATGGGTTACTGAAATAAATTAACTTTTTCCAAATATAATTTATTGAATATGACAGTCTATGTCTATGGTTTTACAAGATACAACCAGTCAGTTAGAAGGCTAAAAAAAATTTAATTTTACTGTTCGCCTTCATGCCAAAAGTTAGCTGAGAGTTTATTTTGGAGGAGTAGAGCGGAAGTTGCAGACCTAAACATTGACCAACCTGACTGGAGACGTTGAACGCGCTGTGTGTGGACAAGCGGCGGGGAAATAAATAGTCGCGACAGAGCGGCAGCTTTGTGAAGGGGTCGCACCAGCTCTCTAATTACTATCCGTGGTGGAAAACACGAGACCTGCGCGGCTCGCGCTGCCGTCGCACGAAGCGCAGCCGCTGCACCACTGGCGCGCGCTCCGGAAACGCGAGGAAAACATCTGTCCCGTGAGGTTTGAGCGCGTGCGTCGTTGCACGGCTGTCCAGACAATGAAAACTCATCCATAAACTTCGTTGAAAACATAATGTCGGGGCGTAATGAATTGATTTTTGTGGGGGGAAACTTTTATTTATGATACAGAATTCCTGTTTTAATTTTCTGCTCATTTTAGGTCATATGGTGCCTTCTTCTCTTTGAAAATGTGTTAAAACTCGTTTTCAATTCACTCAAAAGAGTGTTTTAAAGCTGGATCAAGCCACCTGTATCAATTTATAAACATAAATTAGCATTTTTAATGGCATATATTTATTTATTTTTTGCATTGTTGTAACACTAAGCCCCCACATTGGACATCAATAAAAAAATCAACAGGGGTAAGCAGCCAAATAAATGAATGTTGTCCAGAATCACCAAGTTACACTCACTTCTGGAAAAAAATCAAAGAAAACTCACTGTATTAACTTGTAACAGTTTTTACTGGAAGAGTCATGATTAAATTAAAAAACAGCCATTTTATTTCAATTGTTACATTTCATAATAAAAAATACAAATCTAAGTTTTTCAGAAAGAGAAGATATGCAAATTGTTGAATTTTCTATATATGGAATATTAAAAAAGGTCATGAAAACCTAAACTCAAAGCTCCATCACTAGTTTAGAAATACTATGCAAAAATGTCTTAAAAACATGCAATAATGCAAAAAAAAAAAAGGGGGGAAAAAGTCATTTTCATTAGCTTTATTTTTTAAAAACATTGCTAAGTTTATTATTATTTTAGCTTACACGTGCGGATCCGAAGCCACATGTTGCAAACCCCTGAACCAGAAAGACTCCAAAATGCGTCCTGTTTGGGGTTGATGGTCTTTGTGTCTGGCTCCCTCTAGTCGACTAACAGATTATTGCAGGTTATTTTACATCAAACAGGTCTAAAAAGTCAACAAAATGTGTGCTTATAATTCACATTTTACAGCCACACAATATTTTCCTTACATATACGCCTTCTTAATCAAATTGTATAATAATTAATTGAACCTGGCTGCATTGTTTGAAAACTAGGTTTAATTGAAATACTTTTTTGTAAAGTGTCTTAAGGTGGGGCTGCACAGTGGCGCAGTTGGTAGAGCTGTTGCCTTGCAGCAAGAAGGTTCTGGGTTCAATTCCCGGCCTGGGGTCTTTCTGCATGGAGTTTGCATGTTCTCCCTGTGCATGCATGGGTTTTCTCCGGGTACTCCGGTTTCCTCCCACAATCCAAAAACATGACTGTCAGGTTAATTGGCCTCTCCAAATAGTTCCTAGGTGTGAGAGTGTGTGTGCATGGTTGTTTGTCCTGTGTGTCTCTGTGTTGCCCTGCGACAGACTGGCGACCTGTCCAGGGTGTACCCCACCTCTCACCCGGAACGTCAGCTGGAGATAGGCACCAGGAACTCTCCCGACCCCACTAAGGGACAAGGGTGAAAGAAAATGGATGGATGTCTTAAGGTGACATATTGTAAATTAGCTATGAAGAAAAATGTAAGGTTCATAAGTTTTATGTTTATGCAAAACATTGATTTGGAGAAGTGTTTCTTCCACCTTAATTTGCTATTGATGATATATCTTTTTCATTTTATACTTTAAAAGACAAGAATTTGCAAATATTTTAATATTTTTGTCTGGTTGTTTTGAAATATCAAATCAGATGTTTTGATCAGTATTTTTAACCAAATACAGATTTACTCTTAGTTTAGTAATTTACTTGACTTTATTATTTTTTTCTAAAAGGTCACTTTATATTTTTCCAGTGCTTTTAATCTTCCATAATTGAATAAATTAAAGCAAAATGTATTTTTATGTTTTCTTGTTGTAATTTGCTCCACCGACCACTGGTGTCGCTGTTGCAGAAATGCACAATTTCCCGGCTTCACACTCGGCTTCTCGTTACGTCATTCCGGTGCTCCGGTCGCCTCGCTCCCTCCCGGTGCTAACACCGTCGGGCTTGGCCGTGGGAGCGTAATGGCGGTGCACCGGGGACCCTCTACGAAATGGCTGTTTACCCGGGAGCAGCTGGAAAACACCCCGTCTCGACGCTGCGGGATAGAGGCGGACAAGGAGCTCTCCTACAGGCAGCAGGCCGCTAATCTGATCCAGGACATCGGCCAAAGACTCAACGTGTATCCTTTGTGAGGGCAGCGGCTAACCGGTTAGATGCGGTTACCGTGAGCTTACAGCTTCTCTTACTTGGTTTTTCTCAACGGTTTCTACTCTTTCAGTAACAAATATGTATTTATAACTAAGAAAAGATGTGATCAAACCAGGATATATTGATGTTTACGAGTCACCAGAGTAGCACAGGCCTGTAATTAGCTTAGCTATTGTTTAGTCTGGTTCGGTTTCTATTGTTAGCATCGACACGTTTTATATATATCATTAACAGCCAACAGTACTTTAGAAATAGACATATAATCCACCAGGAGGTGGAGGCTTAAGCACCAGTTTCCCCCCTGATTTAGCTAATGTTACGTCAGTCGTTTTCCTGGGTCGAAATTTCTGGCTAAACGCTGGTTTCCTCTACGTCATCCTCCTTTCTTCCTCAACTCCTCATACAGGTCTCAACTAATAATCAACACCGCTATAGTTTATATGCATAGGTTTTATATGATCCACTCGTTCACCAAATTCAACAGAAATGTAAGTACAACAGCAGTTCGCCTGCTATTAACGCAGACTTGTACGTTAATAGGAGTAATTAACGCTGTTTCCATCGTCATTAACAGATAATTTCCCAGACGACGTTATTCCTGGCAGCCAAAGTGGAGGAGCAGCCCAGGAAGCTGGAGCACGTCATTAAAATAGCCCAAGCCTTCATTAACCCGCAGGACCCCGTCCCTGACACTAAAAGCAGTGTAAGTAATCCAATATTGAAGAATTGATTTTGGTTTTGGCTGGATCTCTATGGTGTTACTCTAAGGCAATCCAGTGTTTCAAAATCATTTTAACCAAGAGAAAGTAAAAGGCTGTGACCGTGTGGCTGATGTCATTTTTGCTTTGTGGTGAAAAATACAAGCCTTTGTAAGAAAAAGTGTTTGCTTTTCATCCCTACTCCAGTCTAGATATATTTAGAACAGAGGAATGTTCTAGAGCAGTGTTTCTCAACCCTCTCCCCCCCTGCTCCGCATGTTTTAGATGTGCCTCTATTCCAGAACAGCTGATTAAAATGATTGCATCACCATCAAGTGCTGCAGAAACCTGTTAATCACCCAGAGATACAATTAAGGTGTATGGCAGAAAGGAAACACCTAAAACATGCAGGGCAGGGGGGCGGTGAGGACCAGGATTGAGAAACACTGTCCTAGATCAAAGCCAGTCCTAATCAGTAAACAGCTGATACTTCACCATCTTGGCATACCAGTTTGAGTCCAGCTTTTTTGTATTGCAGTGAAATTGTTTGAACTCTTCTCCTGATTGGTATTGTGAGATTCTTTTCATGCTTTGTTTGCTCTCTGTAAACTATTGACATAGATGGGAGAAAACCCCCACTGTGGCTGCTGAACTGAGTTCATCCAGCCTTTCTGTAATTGGAACATTTGCAGTTCCGTATTCACAGATTTTTCTAGGGAATGTAACTCCAAATTCTTCTTTGCCAACTATATACATATATTTTTATTCAAGTTTTCTCTCAAACACACAACTTTGTGCTTTAATTTGACTGCTCTAAAACATTACCTTGCTTTGACTTTGATAGTACATGCAGAATAAGATGCACATTTTGCTTTTCTTTCTTTTTATTTTTTCAGGCATTCCAACTGCTGGCACAAGAGCTTGTAGCCCTGGAAACGATAGTGCTGCAAACGCTGGGTGAGAAATCCACCTCGTTTTAAAGTTTGCATCGAGTCACTGTTTATTTATTTTTTGTTGTTTTGTTTCACATCAACATGTTTCTTTTTATGTTGGTTACAGGTTTTGAAATTACAGTTGATCATCCTCACACAGATGTTGTGAGGTGTTCCCAGCTAGTGCGAGGTATTGCCATTTTTTCTTTCAAAGATTTACAGTAAATCAAGTTTATTTGAGCTAAAGGGACCTTTTATTTTATTTATTTTTTTGTTTCATGGATTCCCAAACTACAGAGTGCATGTTGTGATGTAAAGCTTGTTATATAAAAGAGTTTTAACGCATCTTTCTCTCTTCTTTTACAGCAAGCAAGGATTTGGCACAGACTTCCTATTTCATGGCTACCAACAGGTTATTATCCTGTTCCCATTCTTGCACTGTAATGGCACACTATGGCTTCCTGTCCTGCAGGGTCCCCCTTCCTGTGTCCAACGCCCTGCGTGCAGCCTGGACCCTGGGAACCCCCACGCTGGGAAGTACCGGCCAGGCTGCTGTGTGCGGTGTATTGTACAGGGGCTCAGTGTTGGCACAGAGGGGTTGAATGCACAGTGTGGAGTGTAGTGTTGCTGTTTGCCTCTCAGGGTTGTTTGGTACCGAGTGCACATGTCTAAAAAACACAAACGGTAGCCTGAATATAGATTGCCGCTAAAGATTCTTTAACTTATAGAGTTTCTTGGTAAGTACAGTTCAGTTTTTTTCTTTTAATTTTTAATTTTTTTCTGTATTTTTTAATTATTTTTTTACCCATCCTTTTACAGAAACGACAAACTATACTGCAAGCTAAAAGATTCTTTTTTTTTCTTTTTTTTAACTTAAAACCCCATTTGTACTCATTGTATAAATACATGGAAGAAAAACCGAACAAACGTACAAAAAAGGCAGAACATTTAAATAATGAAAGCATGAGATGAAACATCCTCTTTTTTTACTACTGCCATCTGGTGGCAGTGTTGGTAGCAGCAGGTCACTTCAATTTGCATGCAAACTAATACAACCTCTTATTGAAACAACATATATAATTAAATGAATAAAAGTGAATAAATAAACCAGGTGATAAATAAGTTAAAAACATCTGTATTGACCTTCGGTTTATGCTTTAAATAGTTGAATTTGAGGAGTCTTTCAAGGTTTCTAGTGTTTGTTCTAAAATACTTGATAATCAAAAAATATCAGTGCCCATCTTTTTTTTAATTGGATGTTTGCTTTAAAATAAATATTTGGCTGCAGTGACTTAATCTTGCACTGAAAAACAAAGAAATCCAGTTTTTAATTTGAGTACATTAATATAAAATCCAAATTTAGAGATTATTTTGAACAGACTGAAGCGTGTCCCATTTAATTTAAATGTAAATGTACATAATTTTGGTGTAAATATTTAGTTAAGATGTATTTCTACCAGTTCACTCTTGGTTAAGGTGGAGGATTTGCTATGCTGTTGGGTCGGTATCTTTTAATGACATATTTGATTATTTTGTCATTTTTAAATGTTTACCAAAAACATTTTGCCGTTAAAGATTAATCTGTTTAAGGTTTTTCCATTTCTACCAAGGGTGCCAACAAATAACTGGGGGAAGTTCTAACTCTGTAAAACATTAAGTCAACCATATGTGTTTCTTAGACATAAGATTTGTGCTTTGTGCTCTTTGCTAATTTTTTAAAACATAGTTTTATATTTAGAATTTTTACTTATTTGTATGTTAAAAGAGGGGGGAAATGTTTAATAATCTTAAAAACCTTGAGTAATTCCTACTTTTAATATGTTGTCTACCTCATTGCAGAAAGTATTAACAGAAATAACGGCCATTATTTAATTATTTACCATGTGCTATATAGCTTTTTGGTTATTTTCGGCCTGAAATGGAGAAACACGTACAGAAAAAGCAACCGATTTCACACAAATTAAGGCTTTAAACCTTAAATTGTCAGGAAGAGACCAAAAACCAGTTGAGAGAAGCAGCAGAAGAATCTTTTTCCCTTCAAGAGGACTTGATGTTCAGCAGTGTCTCTCCACTGGTCCGTATCCACAGTTTCTATGGTAGCCAGCTGTGGCAGGTGGAAGTACTCAGCCCATTTAGCTTATTTGTTCCCTATTTAATTTCCTGTATCACCGCATTCTGGTAGCTAACTTTTGAATGTGTGCATAAACAAAATGACATGAAAGACAGTATTCCTGGTTCATACTATCTGCAATGAAGACTTTATTACAATAAACTCCCAGATTTTTAACACCATGTCAGATGTTTTTAAACATTTTCCAGTTCTAGAAGGTAAGATGATAATTGAAAATGGATGTTGATACTTAGTCGCTGTTTGTTGAATGAGCTGGGTGATCTTTTCTGGACACAGTGATGTATCTCTGGGGTGTGTCATGTCTCTTCTTGCAGTTTGCACCTCACCACCTTCTGCCTGCAGTACAGGCCAACAGTGGTTGCATGTGTCTGCATCCACCTGGCCTGCAAGTGGTCCAATTGGGAGATCCCGGTGTCCACAGACGGGAAACACTGGTGGGAGTATGTGGACCGCACCGTAACGCTACAGCTGCTAGATGGTGAGAATGTAAAACCATTGTGATTGCAGTCTGGAATTTAATTTAAGGATGAGAAACGAACCACGCATCTCTCAGTTGGGTTGTTTTTCCATATATTTTACAAAACATCCATCCATCTACTTATCCATCAGTTCATCGAACCATCTATTCTCCATTTTCCTGGTCCCACAGACATCTGTAGAAATATCTCCTGCAAATTGAAATTGTTGTAAAAGAACAGAGAACCCTGAAATACAGAGTCTGTTGTGTATCAAATTATTGCAGATGTAATATTTTGTCCTTTTTGTTGCTTCCAGAGCTCACCCATGAGTTCCTTCAGATTCTGGAGAGGACGCCCAGCAAGCTGAAGAGGATACGAAACTGGAGGGTAAGTTCAGAATGATCCACCTACATGACCTACAGTGATGCGTTTATTCACAATGCTCTGATCTGTCCCTCTGCAGGCCATTCAAGCAGCAAAGAAACCAAAGACTGAAGGCTCGGCTGTGGAGAGTGCCTTCCAGGGAACGTCCTTAGACGGCCTTCCTGGTGTAACCAACTCCTTCTTCCCCTCCACCTCCTCGTCAAACTCCTCAGAAATGTCCAGCCTGAGCTCCATAGCCGCCTCTTACCCCATGTACCAGCAGCTCAGCGACCAGTTCTCCCAGCCTGCCCACTCAGACTTCACGCTAGTCAAACACAAACACAAAGCCACAGCCGCCGGCTCCAGCAGTGACCACGAGCCGCTGGGCGCCGCTTCCTTTTCACGGCCACAGAAAGTCTTGACTCTGGAGAAGTACAGGGTGAAGCAAGCAGGGGAGCTGGCCTTGCAGAACGGCGTCAAGGAGGAGCTTGGCGCCGACGTTTATGCTCCCCCGGCCGTCTCCTCGCACCACCACAAGAGACGCTCCCAGCAGCAGCAGCAGCCGCAGGCCGGCCAGTCGGGTGACGGCAGGCGGGAGAAGGTGAGCTCAAAGAAGCCCCGGCTCGCCTCTTCCTACGCCGAGAACGGCTCTGTCACAGGCGAGGAGTTCAAAATGAGAATCAAGGTTTCTTCGGATCAGGGCGCCACTCTGTCGGGGAAGGACAAGCACAAAGAGCACGGTGGACACCGCCACTCCAAACACAGCCACTCCCACTCGTACTCCATCGGCGGGAACAGCAGGGTGACGGCCGACGGCGCCGCCTTCTCTGTCCGAGCTTCTGGCGGCCATTTTAACGACAGCAGCTCCTCCGGCTCGTCCCGTAAGAGACAGCATGCCGACTCTGGCGGCCACAACAACCACCACCACCACCACTCGTCCTCCAAGAGCAGCAGGTCCTCCAAAGGAGGCGTCGGCTCGGCTCACTACCCGTCGGACGGCGGCCAGAGAGCGATGGAGCTCCACGACGGGACGAACGGCGTGCTGCTGTCCAACGGCCAACACACTGACTACAAAAACACTTTTGACATGCTGGACTCTTTACTAAGTGCCCAAGGAATGAACTTGTAACTGTGAGTCCCTAGATTTATCTAGGATGAGGTTTTATAGAGTTTAAAAAGTGAAATTTATCCGTCTTAAGTTATCTGCATCACCCTCAGTTGTGTCTACACACTGATTATTGATGATTCCTATCAAACTATAGAGCTGTGTATTAATTCCTCGCAACACAAAAGAAAAAAAAACCATGTAAAAGTTGTTTTAGGAATGCAGCTGGAAAATAATTCCTTTAAACGTTATTTTAATGTGCACGTTTTAAGTCACAAAAAGAGGAAAAGGAAGGAAGAAGAAAAATGGCTGACATTTTGCTGCCTTTGTGACAGTTTACACTTAATTTTTTTGTTGTCCTTCAGTTTTGTTCCACAGAAATCTCAGGTCTTACACATTTTTTGATAAAAGAGAGAGAGCCTCCCTCCGGTGCGGTGGGGGAGGATGGATCAAACTTTTGTATCTGATCCAGAGAAAAATGGTCTGCTAACATTACAGAGTGCAGAACAAATGGGAGGCCCAATTTATTTGCTATTTAAAGGCCTACCAGAACCTGGTGAGCACTCATTTCAGAGCTACAGACGAAGCTAACACTGCTGTGGATGTGCATTGAAAACATAGCAGCTAAAATTAAAACAAAAAAAAAAAAAAATCTCGTGATTGTTCTAGTCAATCGCTATTCAGTATGATAAATGTTATTAACCATCTGAAAATACAGATCTCTAAAGTTGTGTATATAGGACTGTAGTTCAGAAGTGTTGGTTACTGCATCAGTCCAAACGACTCCATTGTATTAAAATCCAAAGCAGACTGTATTGATGAACAAAACCTTATGTATTGGGAGCCCAAATAAAAACATGCAAAATTGACAGCCATTGTTTCCCATTTTCTTCTATTGACCAACATGAAGAGATGGAAAAAGGAGATTTTTTTGGTTCCTGCAGTTCTGGAAAGCCTAGATTTTGCTTTCTGCAAAAAGTGTTGAAATATAAAAGGCTCTACTGGTCATAAGAATTAAGAAAGTGGTGTAATCTTAATTTTGGTTGAGAACTTGTTTTACATCTGTTTCACTGATGGCTATCAATTTTTACACAAAAGTACAACGTAGTTTCATCTTAACAGCTGTTCAAAAGTTTAAAAAATAGAGCAAAAATCCTGTCAGGGGGGTTAATTGTCCAAACAGCAACGCCCAGGGACTCCCTCAGTGTATTCTAAGCCTGGCCGGCCAGCAGGCTTTACTTGTGCCCCCACCAGGCTTAGCACTGCTTATTGAAGTTTTTAAAATAATGTTTGCATTTTTTAAGACTTTATAGTTGGTGTTCAAGTATTAATGTTCTAATAGCACACGATAATAAAGTGATATTTTAACATTTCCTGTCAACTTTAAACATTAACTCAAAAACTCAGCAACCTGCAGATTGCCCCGACCTCTGGGTTTAGCAGGTTTTCTGGGGGAAACCTTGAACGCCTCAACCAGAACAATGATGAAGAAAGCAGATACTGAAACCCTCAGAGCATCACGCCTTCATATCAAGACATCATTAAGCTGTTAACGCTGTAAAAACAAGCCTTGGATTTCATTATCCATCCATTAAAATGAAGTCTGAGTCAAAACAAACTCATTATGTCAAAATAATGAAATAAATGAGATGTTATTGCATAAAAATAAGCTGGGTACGTTATTTCCATGTAAGAAAATCAAAACTTGTCACGACAAAAAACAAGGATAATGACATAAAACAGATTCATGCATCTTCCTGCTTCATGAATTTTATTTACATTAAGCAAAGGACTCTGAAAGTTAACCCCAACATTTAAACTCTTCAGGGTTCTCTGCTAAACTCTAACGATTCAGCCTTTACGGCTCACTTGTGGGCGGCACATAAATCCAGTTCCTGATAATTAACCACCGCCATCTGAGCAGACGCAGCGCTTTTCAACCAAGTATTGCCTTCTAATTTTAGAGAGGAAGACAATGGGGGGAAATTCAGCGGGGGGACGTCAGTGAAAACTCCACCATCTGGACATGCTTGCGTACTGGTGGGAGGGCGGTGATTTATTTTCAGCTACCTCTCAAAACGCTACGAGAGACGCCTACTGCGCGAAGATCCGCAGAGAGCGAAGGGGGGGAAACGAGAGCCGCTTCAGAGAGCAACAAATCCCAGAATTAAGAGCCATCTGAAAGGAAAGCATCGCCCAATCTGCTGACTGCATGTGGAAGAATGTGGAAAATGCTTCATATAGATACAAAAAAAAAAAACTTACGTCCCTCACATAATATAATCTGAGCCGTCGTCACATGATTACTAGAGCAGCTGAGGCAGCAGATTTAACTTAGTTACTAAACAAAAGAAAGGAAGGATTTCTTATGGCAAATAAACACATTTTTGTAAAGTTTTCAATATTTTTAGAATCACCTGGTGTGTTTTTATATGTATTCACCCTTAAATAAACCAAACTGCTCCCAAATGTCAGGTACAAACACATGCTAGACAATTCAGATTTTTATTTCTAAACATGAACTCATTTTCTTCCCCAACTGTTAAGCAGTATTTTTCCCAACACATCCACTAGATGGCAGTGTTACATTTGGCCCCCGATCCAACACGGATCACCAACACATTCAGTATCATTTTTTATTTATTTTTTTAAAGGATTTTAGTTTTTTGAGAACACAAGATGCAATGTTGAATAACCTTGGAGAGAGGAAACGGCGAACGCTGGTTTCCGTGGCACAAATCCGAGGCGCCTGCCTCTCTCTCTGCGATCCTCACGCGGTCACACGCTCTGGACGTCATCCATCCAATTAACAGAGTCGGATAACTTTAGGACAGCGGCGGCGGGGGGAGCAGACACGTTCCAAGAAGCGTTAGAGCACCTGGTAATTTGAGGCATGGGGCCGATCCGAGGGCCTTTAGCAGAGCAGCGTGTGGCTCACTTTCACCCGCATGAGTCTTAATGCAAATGACGGGCAGGAAATTGTGCAGGAAAGTGGCATAATTATAAGCCATTGAAAGTCCATTGTCATTTCTGTCTGAGAGGTCTCTCTTGAAAAATCAGGAGCTGATGGAAACCTCTCCAAGCACCTGAGATAGAGCCGGAGGGGGAAAATGACTAGTCCTGAGCTGCTATTATACCATGCTATTGCAATTATATTCAGTGATTGGCAGCAGCATAAATTAGCTACTGTCTTCTTGGTGTTGTTGGCTTTATTTTTGCTCAGGTATCTGTTTTTCACAAGCGTCTGTATTCCCTTCGGCCGCCTGTTCCCGGTGAAAACAAGACATTTATTTCGCAGTTTAGCTCTGTAATTATTCCCTTTACTACCCCAGTTTCCGCTCCGAGTGCATCCTCTTGTGGCCTCAACACCAGAGATTCATGTCTGCGGTGGGAACCGCACAGCACCAGCTGTCCTTTAAAAAAAGAGAGAAAAAAAAAACTGTTGATGTGAAATGTCTTCCTCCCCGCTCGTCCCCGATCATCAATTATTCACCAACTTCGACATTTGAACTAATTATGGAGCACCAATGGCCTATTTGAGTGGGGTCCTGTCAGATGAAAGCCGGGTCCTTCCCGACAGCGCTGGAGACGAGGAAGACGGCAGCCGCCATTAAAACAAACGGAGAACTCCGCATCCTCCTTCTCACACACACCTACTCGTAATAACAACAGAAGATAAAGCATGAATTGCTTCCTCACACACACCCACTCTCACGCGGACCATGCATAAACATGATGCAGGGCAGTGCCTTACACACACACATTGATGCGCGCGCCACCTGTGTGGGCTGTTTGGCCTCCTCATCCAGACCTCTCTGGTTTTAATTAGCCTGCTGCTGAAGTGTTTTCCTTTTTACATTCTCTGAAGGGTGATGATAACGGCTACAGTCGAGATGGAGGCTCTCCGCTGGTTTGTTTCATTAGGGAGAGCATAATGACCCTGCAATCACAACACCAGGAAAATACCTCCCCTAATAATTATTTTCCTCCTAATGGTTCAGTTTATACCCGACTGTGGCTTTTGTCATCACGGCGGAAAGATTTATTCATCATTTTAGTGGGAATAATCTATACATGGATTTGTTTGTTTTGTTACACACCTGAAACACAAATAAATGCAAAAGGGGTTTCTTTGACTAGCTTTATTATGGAAATCAAATGAACTTGCAACTTTCTTAGTTAGCAAACAAGTGACAAATTTTTACTCATTAAAAGTAAAAATTAAAGTAACAACAAAAGCTGCACAATCTACAGTAACGGTCTGTGCAATAGCAACCACAAGTAAAAAAAAACCCTAAAAAAAAGTATTAATTTGCTTTATTTTTTAAGTAACCATCAACTGGCTTCATATGGTGATTTTTTTCTAGCTTCCTGTACAAGCTAGCTATGCTGCAGTGTTAATGCCAGCCTGGAAAAAATGTGACTTTTGCTTCATTATTTGTGTAAATTGAATTCTCTAAGCAAGAGCTGTTTTGCTTTTTAAATATGAAGTTTCTGTCGTGTAGCGTTAGTGCCCTGTACATGGAGACAATTCCCGATAATTGCTGCATGTCTTCCCTAATTTTCCATTTTCCCACTTCCTATTAAATTACCATGAATAAAGATAGATGGCGCCACAAAATCTGAGAAAAAAAACCTTTTTGCAATATCTGCCAGTCACCACAGGGTGGTGCTACAACCCACAGTTTTATAGCCAAATTGAAACAAACCAGCTAATTAAGCTAAATACTGATAGTTGCATCTCAGTAAAGACAAATATCATCAAAAATGTAATTTATATTAGTAATTCAGTTCAGAAACAGAACTTTAAACACACTGCAAGCAATTTAAATAAAAAAATACAGTAATTATATTATACCATGCTATTGGAATTATATTCAGCGATTGGCAGGAGCATAAATTAGCCGCCATCTTCTTGGTGTGATTTTATTTAATTTAGCTTATGTATCCTTTTTTCACAAGCGCTGGCATTCGTGTTAGCCAGCTGTTCCTGGTGAAAAACAGGACATTTATTTTCAATTTAACTCTAATTATTCCCTCTGCTACCCCAGTTTCTGATCCAAGTGCATTCTCCTGTGGCCTCAACACCAGAAGAATGCTGACGTGACGCTTGCCTAACAGGTTCTCAATGAACTACAAAAGGTTATTTCTAATGAAGCTGGCTGGTAACAGAATACTGCATATAGGCATTTTAATAAAACATTGAGTGGAAGGAAGACAGTGATAAAAGAAGAAGTGAGAGAATTGTAAATTTTATTTTGAAATCAAAGTCTGGAGGAAGAAAATTCCTGTTCCTAAGTTGCTGACATTTGCATGACTTGCTTGAAAACACATAAACCTGATTGTATTATTCCCAGAAACGTCACTCCCAACCCCCAGGTCACCTGACAATCAGTTATTTCCCTTGAAACTGAAGATAAAGAAGCAGAAATCCACTAAGATTAAAGCCAATGAATAAACAAAAGTAGCCATCAATCACATCAGGTGGAAGAACGTATGTTGTGTTTTAATCGGAGGAAAACCTTCTCCGTTCTCGCTGGTTCTTGTCACAGAATGTCCTGTACCGAAGGGAGCAAAGGAAGCTTTTCGGCTCATCGGTTTCTGTGGGAAATTCGGCTGGATGTCATCGGTGTAGCAGCGAAACAAAACGTTATGGATTATGAGTGCGAGTGGGAGTGTGAGGAGGAGGATGAGTCGAGAAAGCTGAATTGGAGAGGTGGGAGTTGAAGCTTTCCAAAGCTGGATTTGGGTTGACAGAGCATAGCATTTTTTTCCCTTCCTCCAGCAGCGGTACGCTGAAGCAGTGGGGGTGCTTTATTGATATTTTTGGGTTTTAAGATGCAATAAGAGTGATTGAGTTGTGTAACTACAGCTTGAATATAGCACTTGCATGACAATGCGGTAACGCTGAGTCAAATCTAACAGCATCGGTGCTGAGATAATGAAAAAAAAACAACCTTGTTTTGCTTATGAAACATCCGTCATTTTCCATCAACATATCTCGAACGGTGAAGTTGTGTGTGCAAGTGTGAGAGGCAGTGATTCACACTTGTGTGTGTGTGCATCTGTGGGTGTAAAGCAGCTAATCCTCCATGTGTGCCTTGAGAGAAATATCCAGAAGATGCACCTGCTGCAGGATAATTCCTCCACTGTGCTCATGTCCTCTTATTACCTTTGTTTTCTGTTCGCTTCACAATAAAGCAGCCGCAGAAAACGCACGACGCAAAAATAAACAACTAATGAAGTAGATCTGCTCGCGCGGAGTTACTGTGCAACATCCTAATGCAGCATAATTAGTTGACACTGTCCTGGTTTTTTATGCGAATGTTTCTGTTGTGGTTACTGAAAGCATCGCCGTCATCATTACCTACACGAGTTACGCTTGGTGTGAAATCACCCGGACTCAGCTCATCTGAAACAATAGCCCTGAGATATGGACTTGAGGGGGAAAGAAATCCAAATTTATACACGAAAGAAAGAAAAGCAAAACTGAATACATTTGCAAGTAGAAGTAATTAAAGAGTGTCGGGCGTTTATTGGAATACTAAACAAACAAAAAGTTGAATCTGAAGGTAGGAACTTTTGAAAAAGAAAGCAAGTAATCATCCAAATAAAAGCGGTAGGACTTGGAAGCACCTATAAAAAAAGTAAGTATAAAGCGATGGTTTAGGGATGCCTGTACAGCTGCACTTTGGATAAGGATAACTCTCCTTAAAGAATGAAATCATCAAAAGACGGTGATGCTAATGGAGATGAATCTGGCCAGGGCTGACTGAGGAAGAGGATGAAAAAAGCTAAAAACAGAAGAAATCTGCAAGGTTTCAGTGCTTCCAGGCTAAAAATAGGACAAGGGACGAGACAAGATGGGTATTTAATCAACCAAGGGTGTCGGCTGTACTGGTGCTAAAATAACTCCAACTCCCAAGTTTCATCCTCCAAACTCCTAATCACCTAATCACAATTTATCAGCAGGCAAAATGGATCATCTGCCATCAGCCGCTTGCAGACGGTGAAAACCAGACCTCCTGTTTTTTTCTCCCTCCAGAGTTGTAGCCTGCTCACTAATACAGCAGATAAGAATCTAGGACAACCATGTGTTCAAAAAGTCAAATTATCGGATGGTGTTGGGGCTGCTATAAACACAGGCACAGTCTGGACATGGCTTTCACCCTCTCTAGCGAAGATAGACCTCCTGGGTGCGTGAACACATCCAACTGCCTGAAAGGTCTTTGCTTCTGCAGGTGCACGCGGCGGACACCTCGCTTCCTTTCATCGCGGCTGGCAGAACCTGCCCGCTATCACATCATTAAATAAGATTTATATCATCACATGGAATAATTCTGTGTGGGCCGATGGCGAATGGCGCTGCGGCCAACTTTCCCCCTTTTTCCGCACCAGCCCACTCACACGGTAACTGGCATTACTGCATATCCAGTGAAAAAGATAAGAAGGGTGGGTGTGAAGATGTCCGCGGCTCAGCGGCCAAATGCTACCCACTCAAACAGGAAAATGTGGGAGTGCTTCTCAGCACAATTTGACTGTGACACAGGTATAAACGGTGTTGAGTGAGGTGGTAGACTGATGAAAGACTGCATGCTTTTCATTCAGCTGTTTTTAGGCAATAGCGTGATGCATATGTTTGCGTAGTCTTAACAGTCAAGAGGATAAGAAGCTTCTTGGTGTATAAACAAGCC